>NW_026047644.1:27533592-28149419 GCF_023864345.2 Schistocerca serialis cubense | reverse complement strand
CGACTTAAGTACAAGAGGAGTGACACTCCTCACTTTCTATAATTTGAACATCTCCTGTGAGTCCAGTTTTAGATTCCGATGCTTCACTTCAGGTTTACTGTTTCCCTTGGACCTTCGTATTGACGATGAAACACAGAAATTGCATCCGAATTAAATACAAAAATCACAATGGCGACATAAGTACAAGAGGACTGACACTCCTCACTTTCTATAATTTGAACATCTCCTGTGAGTCCAGTTTTAGATTCCGATGCTTCACTTCAGGTTTACTGTTTCCCTTGGACCTTCTTATAGACGATGAAACATAAAAATTGCATCGGAATTAAATTCAAACCGCACAATATCGACTTAAGTAAAAGAGGACTGACACTCTCACTTTCTATGATTTGAAACTCTGCTGTGAGTCCATTATTAGTTTCCGATGCTTCACTTCGGGTTTACTGTATCCCTTGGACCTTCTTATTGACGATGAAACACATAAATTGCATCGGAATTAAATTCAAAAGGCACAATGCCGACTTAAGTACAAGAGGACTGACACTCTAACTTTCTATGATTTGAACCACTCATGTAAGTCCAGTTTTAGATTCCGATGCTTCACTTCAGGTTTACTGTATCCCTTGGACCTTTGTATTGACGATCAAACACAGAGTTTGCACCCGAATTTAATACAAATGGCACAATGCCGACTTAAGTACTAGAGGACTGACATTCTAACTTTCTTTGATTTGAACCTCTCCCGTGAGTCCAGTTTTAGATTCCGATGCTTCACTTCATGGTTACTGTATCCCTTGGACCTTCTTGTTGACGATAAAACTCAGAAATCGCATCCGAAATTAATACAAATAGCACAATGCCGTCTTAAGTAAAAGGGGACTGACGCTCTAACATTCTGTGATTTGAACCTCTCCTGCGAGTCCAGTTTTAGATTCCGATGCTTCACTGAAGATTTGCTGTATACCTTGGACCTTCTTAATGACGATGAAACACAGAAATTGCATCCTAATTTAATACAAAAGGCACATTACCGACTTAAGTACAAGCGGAGTGACACTCTAACTTTCTATGATTTGAATCTCTCCTGTGAGTCCAGTTTTAGATTCCGATGCTTCACTTCAGGTTTACTGTATCCCTTGGACGTTCTTATTGACGATGAAACACTGAAACTGCTTCGGAATTAAATTCAAAAGGCACAGTGCCGACCTAAGTAGAAGACGACTAACACTCGCACATTCTATGATTTGAACCTCTCCTGTGAGTCCAGGTTTAAATTCCGATGCTTCACTTTAGGGTTACAGTATACCTTGCACCTTCTTATTGACGATTAATCACAGAAATTGCATGGGAATTAAATTCAAAAGGCACAATGCCGACTTAAGTACAAGAGGACTGACACTCTCACTTTCTATGATTTGAACCTCTCCTGTGAGTCCAGTTTTACATTCCGATGCTTCACTTCAGGTTTACTGTATCCCTTGGATCTTCTTATTGACGATGAAACACAGATATTGCATCCGAATTTAATACAAAAGTACAATGCCGACTTAAGTACAAGAGGCCTGACACTCTAACTTTCTATGATTTGCACCTTTCCTGTGAGTCCAGTTTTAGATTCCGATGCTTCACTTCAGGTTTACTGTATCCCTTGGACCTTCTTATTGACGATGAAACACAGAAATTGAATCCGAATTTAATACAAAAATCACAATGGCGACTTTAGTAGAAGAGGACCGACAATCTCACTTTCTATGATTTGAACATCTCCTGTGAGTCCAGTTTTAGATTCCGATGCTTCACTTCAGGTTTACTGTATCCCTTGGACCTTCTTATAGAAGATGAAACACAGATATTGCATCGGAATCAAATTAAAACGCACAATGCCGACTTAAGTAAAAGAGGACTGACACTCTCACTTTCCATGATTTGAACCTCTCCTGTGAGTCCAGTTTTAGATTCCGATGCTTCACTTCAGGTTTACTGTATCCCATGGACCTTCTTTTTGACAATGAACCACAGAAATAGCACCGGAATTAAATTCAAAAGGCACAATGCCGACTAAAGTACAAGAGGACTGACACTCTAACTTTCTATGATTTGTACCTCTCCTGTGAGTATAATTTTAGATTCCGATGCTTCACTTCAGGTTTACTGTAACCCTTGGACCTTCTTATTGACGATGAAACACAGAGTTTGCATCCGAATTTAATACAAAAGGCACAATGCCGACTTAAGTACAAGAGGACTGACACTCTAACTTTCTATGATTTGAACCTCTCCTTTGAGTCCAGTTTTAGATTCCGATGCTTTACTTCAGGATTTGCTGTATCCCTTGGACCTTCTTATTGACGATTAAACACAGAAACTGCATCCGAATTTAATACAAAAGGCACAATGGCGACTTAAGTACAAGAGGACTGACACTCTCACTTTCTATGATTCGAACCTCTCCTGTGAGTCTAGTTTAAGATTCCGATGCTTCACTTCAGGTTTACTGTATCCCTTGGACCTTCTAATTGACGATGAAACACAGAGTTTGCATCCGAATTTAATACTAAAGGTACAATGCCGACTCAAGTACAAGAGGACTGACACTCTAACTTTCTATGATTTGCACCTCTCCTGTGAGTCCAGATTTAGATTCCGATGCTTCACTTCAGGTTTACTGTATCCCTTGGAACTTCTTATTGACGATGAAACACAGAAATTGCATCCGAATTTAATACAAAAATCACAATGGCGGCTTAAGTAGAAGAGGACTGACACTCTCACTTACTATGATTTGAACATCTCCTGTGAGTCCACTTCGAGATTCCGATGCTTCACTTCAGGTTTAGTTTATCCCTTGGACCTTCTTA
This sequence comes from Schistocerca serialis cubense, assembly GCF_023864345.2. NCBI lineage: Eukaryota > Metazoa > Arthropoda > Insecta > Orthoptera > Acrididae > Schistocerca > Schistocerca serialis. The sequence goes on along the minus strand of NW_026047644.1, from coordinate 28,146,564 downwards.
TTGACGATGAAACACAGATATTGCATCGGAATTAAATTTAAAACGCACATAGCCGACTTAAGTAAAAGATGACTGACACTCTCACTTTCTGTGATTTGAATCTCTCCCGTGAGTCCAGTATTAGATTCCGATGCTTCACTTCAGGTTTACTGTATCCCTTGGACCTTCTTATTGACAATGAAACACAGAAATAGCATCGGAATTGAATTCAAAAAGCACAATGCCGACTAAGTACAAGAGGACTGACACTCTAACTTTCTATGATTTGAACCTCTCCTGTGAGTCCAGTTTTAGATTCCGATGCTTTACTTCAGGTTTACTGTATCCCTTGGACCTTCTTATTGACGATGAAAACAGAAATTGCATCCGAATTTAATACAAAAGGCACAATGGCGACTTAAGTACAAGAGGACTGACACTCTCACTTTCTATGATTCGAACCTCTCCTGTGAGGTCAGATTCAGATTCCGATGCTTCACTTCAGGTTTACTGTATCGCTTGGACCTTCTTGTTGACGATAAAACACTGAAATCGCATTAGAAATTAATACAAATAGCACAATGCCGTCTTAAGTCAAAGAGGACTGACGCTCTAACATTCTGTGATTGAACCTCTCCTGCGAGTCCAGTTTTAGATTCCGATGCTTCACTTAAGGTATACTGAATCCCTTATACCTTCTTATTGACGATGAAAGACAGAAATTGCATCCGAATTTAATACAAAAGGCACAATGCCGACTTATGTACAAGAGGACTTACATTCTAACTTTCTATGATTTGAACCTCTCCTGTGAGTCCAGTTTTAGATTCCGATGCTTCACTTCAGGTTTACAGTACCACTTGGACTTTCTTATTGACGATGAAACACAGAAATTGCATCCGAATTTAATACAAATGGCACAATACCGACTTGAGTACAAGAGGAGTGACACTCTAACTTTCTATGATTTGAACCTCTCCTGTGAGTCCAGTTTTAGATTCCGATGCCTCACTTCAGGTTTACTGTATACTTTGGGCCTTCTTATTGACGATGAAACACAGAAATTGCATCCGAATTTAATACAAAACTCACAATACCGACTTAAGTACAAGAGGAGTGACACTCTAACTTTCTATGATTATAATCACTCCTGTGTCTCCAGTTTTAAATTACGATGCTTCACTTCAGGTTTACTGTATCCCTTGGACGTTCTTATAGACGATGAAACACAGAAATTGCGTCGGAAATAAATTCAAAAGGCCCAATGCCGACCTAAGTAGTAGAGGACTAACACTCTCACTTCCTATGATTTGAACCTCTCCTGTAAGTCCAGTTTTAGATTCCGATGCTTCACTTCAGGTTTACAGTATACCTTGCACCTTCTTATTGACGATGAAACACAGAAATTGCATCGGAATTAAATTCAAAAGTCTCAATGCCAACTAAAGTACTAGAGGACTGACACTCTCACTTTCTATGATTTGAACCTCTCCTGTGAGTCCAGTTTTAGATTCTGATGCTTCACTTCAGGTTTACTGTATCCCTTGGACCTTCAAATTGACGATGAAACACAGAGTTTGCATCCGAATTTAATACAAAAGGTACAATGCCGACTTAAGTGCAAGAGGACTGACACTCTTACTTTCTATGATTTGAACCTCTCCTCTGAGTCCAGTTTTAGATTCCTTTGCTTCACTTCAGGTTACTGTATACCTTGGACCTTCTTATTGACGATGAAACACAGAAATTACATCCGAATTTTATACAAAAATCACAATGGCGACTTAAGTACAAGAGGACTGACACTCTCACTTTCAATGATTTGAACATCTCCTGTGAGTCCAGTTTTAGATTCCGATGCTTCACTTCAGGTTTACAGTATCTCTTGGACCTTCTTATTGACGATGAAACACAGAAATTGCATCGTAATTAAATTCAAAACACACAATGCCGACTTAAGTAAAAGAGGACTGACACTCTCACTTTCTTTGTTTTGAACCTCTCCTGTGAGTCCAGTTTTAGATTCCGATGTTTCACTTCAGGTTTACTGTATCCCTTGGACATTCTTATTGACGATGAAAAACAGAAATTGCATCGGAATTAAATTCAAAAGGCACCATTCCGACTTAAGTACAAGAGGACTGACACTCTCAGTTTCTATGATTTGAACCTCTCCTGTGAGTCCAGTTTTAGATTCCGATGCTTCACTTCAGGTTTACTGTATCCCTTGGACCTTCTAATTGACGATGAAACACAGAGTTTGCATCCGAATTTAATACAAAAGGTACAATGCCGCCTTAAGTACAAGAGGACTGACACTCTAACTTTCTATGATTTGAACCTCTCCTGTGAGTCCAGTTTTAGATTCCGATGGTTCACTTCAGGTTTACTCTATCCCTTGGACCTTCGTATTGACGATGAACCACAGAAATTGCATCCAAATTTAATACAAAAATCAAAATGGCGACTTAAGTACAAGAGGACTGACACTCTCACTTTCTATGATTTGGACATCTCCCGTGAGTCCAGTTTTAGATTCCGATGCTTCACTTCAGGTTTACTGTATCCTTTGGACCTTCTTATTGACGATAAAACACAGAAATTGCATCCGAAATTAATACAAAAGTCACAATGGTGACTTAATTACAAGAGGACTGACACTCTCACTTTGTATGATTTGAACCTCTGCTGTGAGTCCAGTTTAGATTCCGAAGCTTCACCTCAGGTTTACTGTATCTGTTGGACTTTCTTATTGACGATGAAACACAGAAATTGCATCCGAATTTAATACAAATGGCACAATGCCGACTTAAGTACAAGAGGACTGACACTCTCACTCTCTATGATTCGATCCTCTCCAGTGAGTTCAGTTTTAGATTCCGATGCTTCACTTCAGGTTTACTGTTTCCGTTGGACCTTCTTATTGACGATGAAACACAGAAATTGCATCCGAATTTAATACAAATGGCACAATGCCGACATAAGTACAATAGGACAGACACTCTCACTTTCTATGATTAGAACCTCTCCTGTGAAGTCAGTTTTAGATTCCGATGCTTCACTTCAGGTTTACTGTATCCCTTGGACCTTCTAATTGACGATGAAAAACAGAAATTGCATCGGAATTAAATTCAAAAGGCACAATTCCGACTTAAGTACAAGAGGACTGACACTCTCACTTTCAATGATTTGAACCTCTCCTGTGAGTCAAGTTTTAGATTCCGATGCTTCACTTCAGGTTTACTCTATCCCTTGGACCTTCTAATTGACGATGAAACACAGAGTTTGCATCCGCATTTAATACAAAAATCACAATGGCGACTTAAGTACAAGAGGACTGACACTCTCACTTTCTATGATTTGGACATCTCCCGTGAGTCCAGTTTTAGATTCCGATGCTTCACTTCAGGTTTACTGTATCCTTTGGACCTTCTTATTGACGATGAAACACAGAAATTGCATCCGAAATTAATACAAAAGTCACAATGGAGACTTAATTACAAGAGGACTGACACTCTCACTTTGTATGATTTGAACCTCTGCTGTGAGTCCAGTTTAGATTCCGATGCTTCACCTCAGATTTACTGTATCCCTTGGACCTTCTTATTGACGATGAAACACAGAAATTGCATCCGAATTTAATACAAAAGGCACAATGGCGACTTAAGTACAAGGGGACTGACACTCTCACTTTCTATGATTTGAACCTATCCTGTGAGTCCAGTTTTAGATTCCAATGCTTCACTTCAGGTTTAATGTATCCCTTGGACCTTCTTATTGACGATGATTCACAGAAATTACATCCGAATTTAATACAAATGGCACAATGCCGACTTAAGTACAAGAGCACTGATACTCTCACTTTCCATGATTAGAACTTCTCCTGTGAGGTCAGATTTAGATTCCGATGCTTCACTTCAGGTTTACTGTATACCTTGAACCTTCTTATTGACGATGAAAAACAGAAATTGCATCGGAATTAAATTCAAAAGGCACAATTCCGACTTAAGTACAAGAGGACTGACACTCTCACTTTCTATGATTTGAACCTCTCCTGTGAGTCAAGTTTTAGATTCCGATGCTTCACTTCAGGTTTACTGTATCCCTTGGACCTTCTAATTGACGATGAAACACAGAGTTTGCATCCGCATTTAATACAAAAGGTACAATGCCGACTTAGGTACAAGAGGACTGACACTCTAACTTTCTATGATTTGAACCTCTCCTGTGAGTCCAGTTTTAGATTCCGATGCTTCACTTCAGGTTTACTGTATCCCTTGGACCTTCGTATTGATGATGAAACACAGAAATTGCATCCGAATTCAATACAAAAATCACAATGGCGACTTAAGTACAAGAGGACTGACACTCTCACTTTCTATGATTCGAACCTCTCCTGTGAGGTTAGATTTAGATTCCGATGCTTCACTTCAGGTTTAGTGTATCCCTTGGACCTTCATGTTGACGATAAAACACTGAAATCGCATTAGAAATTAATACAAATAGCACAATGCCGTCTTAAGTAAAAGAGGACTGACGCTCTAACATTCTGTGATTGAACCTCTCCTGCGAGTCCAGTTTTAGATTCCGATGCTTCACTTAAGGTTTACTGTATACCTTGGGCCTTCTTATTGACGATGAAACACAGAAATTGCATCCGAATTTAATACAAAACTCACAATACCGACTTAAGTACAAGAGGAGTGACACTCTAACTTTCTATGATTTTAATCACTCCTGTGACTCCAGTTTTAGATTCCGATGCTTCACTTCAGGTTTACTGTATCCCTTGGACGTTCTTATAGACGATGAAACACAGTAATTGCATCGGAATTTAATTCAAAAGGCACAATGACGACCTAAGTAGAAGAGGACTAACACTCTCTCTTTCTATGATTTGAACCTCTCCTGTAAGTCCAGTTTTAGATTTCGATGCTTCACTTCAGGTTTACTGTATACCTTGCACCTTCTTATTGACGATGAAACACAGAAATTTCATCGGAATTAAATTCAAAATGCTCAATGCCGACTTAAGTACTAGAGGACTGACACTCTCACTTTCTATGATTTGAACCTCTCCTGTGAGTCCAGTTTTAGATTCCGATGCTTCACTTCAGGTTTACTGTATCCCTTGGACCTTCTAATTGACGATGAAACACAGAGTTTGCATCCGAATTTAATACAAAAGGTACAATGCCGACCTAAGTGCAAGAGGACTGACACTCTAACTTTCTATGATTTGAACCTCTCCTGTGAGTCCAGTTTTACATTTCTTTGCTTCACTTCAGGTTACTGTATACCTTGGACCTTCTTATTGACGATGAAACACAGAAATTACATCCGAATTTTATACAAAAATCACAATGGCGACTTAAGTACAAGAGGACTGACACTCTCACTTTCAATGATTTGAACATCTCCTGTGAGTCCAGTTTTAGATTCCGATGCTTCACTTCAGGTTTACTGTATCCCTTGGACGTCCTTATTGACGATGAAAAACAGAAATTGCATCGGAATTAAATTCAAAAGGCACAATTCCGACTTAAGTACAAGAGGACTGACACACTCACTTTCTATGATTTGAACCTCTCCTGTGAGTCCAGTTTTAGATTCCGATGCTTCACTTTAGGTTAACTGTATCCCTTGGACCTTCTAATTGACGATGAAATACAGAGTTTGCATCCGAATTTAATACAAAAGGTACAATGCCGACTTAAGTACAAGAGGACTGACACTCTAACTTTCTATGATTTGAACCTCTCCTGTGAGTCCAGTTTTAGATTCCGATGCTTCACTTCAGGTTTACTGTATCCCTTGGACCTTCGTATTGACGATGAAACACAGAAATTGCATCCGAATTTAATACAAAAATCACAATGGCGACTTAAGTACAAGAGGACTGACACTCTCACTTTCTATGATTCGAACCTCTCCTGTGAGGTCAGATTCAGATTCCGATGCTTCACTTCAGGTTTACTGTATCGCTTGGACCTTCTTGTTGACGATAAAACACTGAAATCGCATTAGAAATTAATACAAATAGCACAATGCCGTCTTAAGTAAAAGAGGACTGACGCTCTAACATTCTGTGATTGAACCTCTCCTGCGAGTCCAGTTTTAGATTCCGATGCTTCACTTAAGGTATACTGAATCCCTTGGACCTTCTTATTGACGATGAAAGACAGAAATTGCATCCGAATTTAATACAAAAGGCACAATGGCGACTTAAGTACAAGAGGACTTACATTCTAACTTTCTATGATTTGAACCTCTCCTGTGAGTCCAGTTTTAGATTCCGATGCTTCACTTCAGGTTTACAGTACCACTTGGACTTTCTTATTGACGATGAAACACAGAAATTGCATCCGAATTTAATACAAATGGCACAATACCGACTTGAGTACAAGAGGAGTGACACTCTAACTTTCTATGATTTGAACCTCTCCTGTGAGTCCAGTTTTAGATTCCGATGCCTCACTTCAGGTTTACTGTATACCTTGCACCTTCTTATTGAGGATGAAACACAGAAATTGCGTCGGAAATAAATTCAAAAGGCACAATGCCGACCTAAGTAGAAGAGGACTAACACTCTCACTTCCTATGATTTGAACCTCTACTGTAAGTCCAGTTTTAGATTCCGATGCTTCACTTAAGGTTTACTGTATACCTTGGGCCTTCTTATTGACGATGAAACACAGAAATTGCATCCGAATTTAATACAAAACTCACAATACCGACTTAAGTACAAGAGGAGTGACACTCTAACTTTCTATGATTTTAATCACTCCTGTGACTCCAGTTTTAGATTCCGATGCTTCACTTCAGGTTTACTGTATCCCTTGGACGTTCTTATAGACGATGAAACACAGTAATTGCATCGGAATTTAATTCAAAAGGCACAATGACGACCTAAGTAGAAGAGGACTAACACTCTCTCTTTCTATGATTTGAACCTCTCCTGTAAGTCCAGTTTTAGATTTCGATGCTTCACTTCAGGTTTACTGTATACCTTGCACCTTCTTATTGACGATGAAACACAGAAATTGCATCGGAATTAAATTCAAAATGCTCAATGCCGACTTAAGTACTAGAGGACTGACACTCTCACTTTCTATGATTTGAACCTCTCCTGTGAGTCCAGTTTTAGATTCCGATGCTTCACTTCAGGTTTACTGTATCCCTTGGACCTTCTAATTGACGATGAAACACAGAGTTTGCATCCGAATTTAATACAAAAGGTACAATGCCGACCTAAGTGCAAGAGGACTGACACTCTAACTTTCTATGATTTGAACCTCTCCTGTGAGTCCAGTTTTACATTTCTTTGCTTCACTTCAGGTTACTGTATACCTTGGACCTTCTTATTGACGATGAAACACAGAAATTACATCCGAATTTTATACAAAAATCACAATGGCGACTTAAGTACAAGAGGACTGACACTCTCACTTTCAATGATTTGAACATCTCCTGTGAGTCCAGTTTTAGATTCCGATGCTTCACTTCAGGTTTACTGTATCCCTTGGACGTTCTTATTGACGATGAAAAACAGAAATTGCATCGGAATTAAATTCAAAAGGCACAATTCCGACTTAAGTACAAGAGGACTGACACACTCACTTTCTATGATTTGAACCTCTCCTGTGAGTCCAGTTTTAGATTCCGATGCTTCACTTTAGGTTAACTGTATCCCTTGGACCTTCTAATTGACGATGAAATACAGAGTTTGCATCCGAATTTAATACAAAAGGTACAATGCCAACTTAAGTACAAGAGGACTGACACTCTAACTTTCTATGATTTGAACCTCTCCTGTGAGTCCAGTTTTAGATTCCGATGCTTCACTTCAGGTTTACTGTATCCCTTGGACCTTCGTATTGACGATGAAACACAGAAATTGCATCCGAATTTAATACAAAAATCACAATGGCGACTTAAGTACAAGAGGACTGACACTCTCACTTTCTATGATTCGAACCTCTCCTGTGAGGTCAGATTCAGATTCCGATGCTTCACTTCAGGTTTACTGTATCGCTTGGACCTTCTTGTTGACGATAAAACACTGAAATCGCATTAGAAATTAATACAAATAGCACAATGCCGTCTTAAGTAAAAGAGGACTGACGCTCTAACATTCTGTGATTGAACCTCTCCTGCGAGTCCAGTTTTAGATTCCGATGCTTCACTTAAGGTATACTGAATCCCTTGGACCTTCTTATTGACGATGAAAGACAGAAATTGCATCCGAATTTAATACAAAAGGCACAATGGCGACTTAAGTACAAGAGGACTTACATTCTAACTTTCTATGATTTGAACCTCTCCTGTGAGTCCAGTTTTAGATTCCGATGCTTCACTTCAGGTTTACAGTACCACTTGGACTTTCTTATTGACGATGAAACACAGAAATTGCATCCGAATTTAATACAAATGGCACAATACCGACTTGAGTACAAGAGGAGTGACACTCTAACTTTCTATGATTTGAACCTCTCCTGTGAGTCCAGTTTTAGATTCCGATGCCTCACTTCAGGTTTACTGTATACCTTGCACCTTCTTATTGAGGATGAAACACAGAAATTGCGTCGGAAATAAATTCAAAAGGCACAATGCCGACCTAAGTAGAAGAGGACTAACACTCTCACTTCCTATGATTTGAACCTCTACTGTAAGTCCAGTTTTAGATTCCGATGCTTCACTTCAGGTTTACAGTATACCTTGCACCTTCTTATTGACGATGAAACACAGATATTGCATCGGAATTAATTTCAAAAGTCTCAATGCCGACTTAAGTACTAGAGGACTGACACTCTCACTTTCTATGGTTTGAACCTCTCCTGTGAGTCCAGTTTTAGATTCTGATGCTTCACTTCAGGTTACTGTATACCTTGGACCTTCTTGTTGACGATGAAACACAGAAATTACATCCGAATTTTATACAAAAATCACAATGGCGACTTAAGTACAAGAGGACTGACACTCTAACTTTCTATGATTTGAACCTCTCCTGGAGTCCAGTTTTAGATTCCGATGCTTCACTTCAGGTTCACTCTATCCCTTGGACCTTCGTATTGACGATGAACCACAGAAATTGCATCAAAATTTAATACAAAAATCAAAATGGCGACTTAAGTACAAGAGGACTGACACTCTCACTTTCTATGATTTGGACATCTCCCGTGAGTCCAGTTTTAGATTCCGATGCTTCACTTCAGGTTTACTGTATCCTTTGGACCTTCTTATTGACGATGAAACACAGAAATTGCATCCGAAATTAATACAAAAGTCACAATGGTGACTTAATTACAAGAGGACTGACACTCTCACTTTGTATGATTTGAACCTCTGCTGTGAGTCCAGTTTAGATTCCGATGCTTCACCTCAGGTTTACTGTATCTGTTAGACTTTCTTATTGACGATGAAACACAGAAATTGCATCCGAATTTAATACAAATGGCACAATGCCGACTTAAGTACAAGAGGACTGACACTCTCACTCTCTATGATTCGATCCTCTCCAATGAGTTCAGTTTTAGATTCCGATGCTTCACTTCAGGTTTACTGTTTCCGTTGGACCTTCTTATTGACGATGAAACACAGAAATTGCATCCGAATTTAATACAAATGGCACAATGCCGACATAAGTACAATAGGACAGACACTCTCACTTTCTATGATTTGAACCTCTCCTGTGAAGTCAGTTTTAGATTCCGATGCTTCACTTCAGGTTTACTGTATCGCTTGGACCTTCTAATTGACGATGAAAAACAGAAATTGCATCGGAATTAAATTCAAAAGGCACAATTCCGACTTAAGTACAAGAGGACTGACACTCTCACTTTGTATGATTTGAACCTCTGCTGTGAGTCCAGTTTAGATTCCGATGCTTCACCTCAGATTTACTGTATCCCTTGGACCTTCTTATTGACGATGAAACACAGAAATTGCATCCGAATTTAATACAAAAGGCACAATGGCGACTTAAGTACAAGGGGACTGACACTCTCACTTTCTATGATTTGAACCTATCCTGTGAGTCCAGTTTTAGATTCCAATGCTTCACTTCAGGTTTAATGTATCCCTTGGACCTTCTTATTGACGATGATTCACAGAAATTACATCCGAATTTAATACAAATGGCACAATGCCGACTTAAGTACAAGAGCACTGATACTCTCACTGTCCATGATTCGAACTTCTCCTGTGAGGTCAGATTTAGATTCCGATGCTTCACTTCAGGTTTACTGTATACCTTGAACCTTCTTATTGACGATGAAAAACAGAAATTGCATCGGAATTAAATTCAAAAGGCACAATTCCGACTTAAGTACAAGAGGACTGACACTCTCACTTTCTATGATTTGAACCTCTCCTGTGAGTCAAGTTTTAGATTCCGATGCTTCACTTCAGGTTTACTGTATCCCTTGGACCTTCTAATTGACGATGAAACACAGAGTTTGCATCCGCATTTAATACAAAAGGTACAATGCCGACTTAAGTACAAGAGGACTGACACTCTAAGTTTCTATGATTTGAACCTCTCCTGTGAGTCCAGTTTTAGATTCCGATGCTTCACTTCAGGTTTACTGTATCCCTTGGACCTTCGTATTGATGATGAAACACAGAAATTGCATCCGAATTCAATACAAAAATCACAATGGCGACTTAAGTACAAGAGGACTGACACTCTCACTTTCTATGATTCGAACCTCTCCTGTGAGGTTAGATTTAGATTCCGATGCTTCACTTCAGGTTTAGTGTATCCCTTGGACCTTCATGTTGACGATAAAACACTGAAATCGCATTAGAAATTAATACAAATAGCACAATGCCGTCTTAAGTAAAAGAGGACTGACGCTCTAACATTCTGTGATTGAACCTCTCCTGCGAGTCCAGTTTTAGATTCCGATGCTTCACTTAAGGTTTACTGTATACCTTGGGCCTTCTTATTGACGATGAAACACAGAAATTGCATCCGAATTTAATACAAAACTCACAATACCGACTTAAGTACAAGTGGAGTGACACTCTAACTTTCTATGATTTTAATCACTCCTGTGACTCCAGTTTTAGATTCCGATGCTTCACTTCAGGTTTACTGTATCCCTTGGACGTTCTTATAGACGATGAAACACAGTAATTGCATCGGAATTTAATTCAAAAGGCACAATGACGACCTAAGTAGAAGAGGACTAACACTCTCTCTTTCTATGATTTGAACCTCTCCTGTAAGTCCAGTTTTAGATTTCGATGCTTCACTTCAGGTTTACTGTATACCTTGCACCTTCTTATTGACGATGAAACACAGAAATTGCATCGGAATTAAATTCAAAATGCTCAATGCCGACTTAAGTACTAGAGGACTGACACTCTCACTTTCTATGATTTGAACCTCTCCTGTGAGTCCAGTTTTAGATTCCGATGCTTCACTTCAGGTTTACTGTATCCCTTGGACCTTCTAATTGACGATGAAACACAGAGTTTGCATCCGAATTTAATACAAAAGGTACAATGCCGACCTAAGTGCAAGAGGACTGACACTCTAACTTTCTATGATTTGAACCTCTCCTGTGAGTCCAGTTTTAGATTCCGATGCTTCACTTCAGGTTTACTGTATCCCTTGGACCTTCGTATTGACGATGAAACACAGAGTTTGCATCCGAATTTTATACAAAAATCACAATGGCGACTTAAGTACAAGAGGACTGACACTCTCACTTTCAATGATTTGAACATCGCCTGTGAGTCCAGTTTTAGATTCCGATGCTTCACTTCAGGTTTACTGTATCCCTTGGACGTTCTTATTGACGATGAAAAACAGAAATTGCATCGGAATTAAATTCAAAAGGCACAATTCCGACTTAAGTACAAGAGGACTGACACACTCACTTTCTATGATTTGAACCTCTCCTGTGAGTCCAGTTTTAGATTCCGATGCTTCACTTTAGGTTAACTGTATCCCTTGGACCTTCTAATTGACGATGAAACACAGAGTTTGCATCCGAATTTAATACAAAAGGTACAATGCCGACTTAAGTACAAGAGGACTGACACTCTAACTTTCTATGATTTGAACCTCTCCTGTGAGTCCAGTTTTAGATTCCGATGCTTCACTTCAGGTTTACTGTATCCCTTGGACCTTCGTATTGACGATGAAACACAGAAATTGCATCCGAATTTAATACAAAAATCACAATGGCGACTTAAGTACAAGAGGACTTACACTCTCACTTTCTATGATTCGAACCTCTCCTGTGAGGTCAGATTCAGATTCCGATGCTTCACTTCAGGTTTACTGTACCGCTTGGACCTTCTTGTTGACGATAAAACACTGAAATCGCATTAGAAATTAATACAAATAGCACAATGCCGTCTTAAGTAAAAGAGGACTGACGCTCTAACATTCTGTGATTGAACCTCTCCTGCGAGTCCAGTTTTAGATTCCGATGCTTCACTTAAGGTATACTGAATCCCTTGGACCTTCTTATTGACGATGAAAGACAGAAATTGCATCCGAATTTAATACAAAAGGCACAATGGCGACTTAAGTACAAGAGGACTTACATTCTAACTTTCTATGATTTGAACCTCTCCTGTGAGTCCAGTTTTAGATTCCGATGCTTCACTTCAGGTTTACAGTACCACTTGGACTTTCTTATTGACGATGAAACACAGAAATTGCATCCGAATTTAATACAAATGGCACAATACCGACTTGAGTACAAGAGGAGTGACACTCTAACTTTCTATGATTTGAACCTCTCCTGTGAGTCCAGTTTTAGATTCCGATGCCTCACTTCAGGTTTACTGTATACCTTGCACCTTCTTATTGACGATGAAACACAGAAATTGCGTCGGAAATAAATTCAAAAGGCACAATGCCGACCTAAGTAGAAGAGGACTAACACTCTCACTTCCTATGATTTGAACCTCTACTGTAAGTCCAGTTTTAGATTCCGATGCTTCACTTCAGGTTTACAGTATACCTTGCACCTTCTTATTGACGATGAAACACAGATATTGCATCGGAATTAAATTCAAAAGTCTCAATGCCGACTTAAGTACTAGAGGACTGACACTCTCACTTTCTATGGTTTGAACCTCTCCTGTGAGTCCAGTTTTAGATTCTGATGCTTCACTTCAGGTTACTGTATACCTTGGACCTTCTTATTGACGATGAAACACAGAAATTACATCCGAATTTTATACAAAAATCACAATGGCGACTTAAGTACAAGAGGACTGACACTCTAACTTTCTATGATTTGAACCTCTCCTGTGAGTCCAGTTTTAGATTCCGATGCTTCACTTCAGGTTTACTCTATCCCTAGGACCTTCGTATTGACGATGAACCACAGAAATTGCATCAAAATTTAATACAAAAATCAAAATGGCGACTTAAGTACAAGAGGACTGACACTCTCACTTTCTATAATTTGGACATCTCCCGTGAGTCCAGTTTTAGATTCCGATGCTTCACTTCAGGTTTACTGTATCCTTTGGACCTTCTTATTGACGATGAAACACAGAAATTGCATCCGAAATTAATACAAAAGTCACAATGGTGACTTAATTACAAGAGGACTGACACTCTCACTTTGTATGATTTGAACCTCTGCTGTGAGTCCAGTTTAGATTCCGAAGCTTCACCTCAGGTTTACTGTATCTGTTAGACTTTCTTATTGACGATGAAACACAGAAATTGCATCCGAATTTAATACAAATGGCACAATGCCGACTTAAGTACAAGAGGACTGACACTCTCACTCTCTATGATTCGATCCTCTCCAATGAGTTCAGTTTTAGATTCCGATGCTTCACTTCAGGTTTACTGTTTCCGTTGGACCTTCTTATTGACGATGAAACACAGAAATTGCATCCGAATTTAATACAAATGGCACAATGCCGACATAAGTACAATAGGACAGACACTCTCACTTTCTATGATTTGAACCTCTCCTGTGAAGTCAGTTTTAGATTCCGATGCTTCACTTCAGGTTTACTGTATCGCTTGGACCTTCTAATTGACGATGAAAAACAGAAATTGCATCGGAATTAAATTCAAAAGGCACAATTCCGACTTAAGTACAAGAGGACTGACACTCTCACTTTCTATGATTTGAACCTCTCCTGTGAGTCAAGTTTTAGATTCCGATGCTTCACTTCAGGTTTACTCTATCCCTTGGACCTTCTAATTGACGATGAAACACAGAGTTTGCATCCGCATTTAATACAAAAATCACAATGGCGACTTAAGTACAAGAGGACTGACACTCTCACTTTCTATGATTTGGACATCTCCCGTGAGTCCAGTTTTAGATTCCGATGCTTCACTTCAGGTTTACTGTATCCTTTGGACCTTCTTATTGACGATGAAACACAGAAATTGCATCCGAAATTAATACAAAAGTCACAATGGTGACTTAATTACAAGAGGACTGACACTCTCACTTTGTATGATTTGAACCTCTGCTGTAAGTCCAGTTTAGATTCCGATGCTTCACCTCAGATTTACTGTATCCCTTGGACCTTCTTATTGACGATGAAACATAGAAATTGCATCCGAATTTAATGCAAAAGGCACAATGGCGACTTAAGTACAAGGGGACTGACACTCTCACTTTCTATGATTTGAACCTATCCTGTAAGTCCAGTTTTAGATTCCAATGCTTCACTTCAGGTTTAATGTATCCCTTGGACCTTCTTATTGACGATGATTCACAGAAATTACATCCGAATTTAATACAAATGGCACAATGCCGACTTAAGTACAAGAGCACTGATACTCTCACTTTCCATGATTCGAACTTCTCCTGTGAGGGCAGATTTAGATTCCGATGCTTCACTTCAGGTTTACTGTATACCTTGAACCTTCTTATTGACGATGAAAAACAGAAATTGCATCGGAATTAAATTCAAAAGGCACAATTCCGACTTAAGTACAAGAGGACTGACACTCTCACTTTCTATGATTTGAACCTCTCCTGTGAGTCAAGTTTTAGATTCCGATGCTTCACTTCAGGTTTACTGTATCCCTTGGACCTTCTAATTGACGATGAAACACAGAGTTTGCATCCGCATTTAATACAAAAGGTACAATGCCGACTTAAGTACAAGAGGACTGACACTCTAACTTTCTATGATTTGAACCTCTCCTGTGAGTCCAGTTTTAGATTCCGATGCTTCACTTCAGGTTTACTGTATCCCTTGGACCTTCGTATTGATGATGAAACACAGAAATTGCATCCGAATTCACTACAAAAATCACAATGGCGACTTAAGTACAAGAGGACTGACACTCTCACTTTCTATGATTCGAACCTCTCCGGTGAGGTCAGATTTAGATTCCGATGCTTCACTTCAGGTTTACTGTATCCCTTGGACCTTCATGTTGACGATAAAACACTGAAATCGCATTAGAAATTAATACAAATAGCACAATGCCGTCTTAAGTAAAAGAGGACTGACGCTCTAACATTCTGTGATTGAACCTCTCCTGCGAGTCCAGTATTAGATTCCGATGCTTCACTTAAGGTTTACTGTATCCCTTGGACCTTCTTATTGACGATGAAAGACAGAAATTGCATCTGAATTTAATACAAAAGGCACAATGCCGACTTACGTACAAGAGGACTTACATTCTAAATTTCTATGATTTGAACCTCTCCTTTGAGTCCAGTTTTAGATTCCGATGCTTCACTTCAGGTTTACTGTACCCCTTGGACTTTCTTATTGACGATGATACACAGAAATGGCATCCGAATTTAATACAAATGGCACAATACCGACTTGAGTACAAGAGGAGTGTCACTCTAACTTCCTGTGATTTGAACCTCTCCTGTGAGTCCAGTTTTAGAATCCGATGCTTCACTTCAGGTTTCCTGTATACCTTGGGCCTTCTTATTGACGATGAAACACAGAAATTGCATCCGAATTTAATACAAAACTCACAATACCGACTTAAGTACAAGAGGAGTGACACTCTAACTTTCTATGATTTTAATCACTCCTGTGACTCCAGTTTTAGATTCCGATGCTTCACTTCAGGTTTACTGTATCCCTTGGACGTTCTTATAGACGATGAAACACAGTAATTGCATCGGAATTTAATTCAAAAGGCACAATGACGACCTAAGTAGAAGAGGACTAACACTCTCTCTTTCTATGATTTGAACCTCTCCTGTAAGTCCAGTTTTAGATTTCGATGCTTCACTTCAGGTTTACTGTATACCTTGCACCTTCTTATTGACGATGAAACACAGAAATTGCATCGGAATTAAATTCAAAATGCTCAATGCCGACTTAAATACTAGAGGACTGACACTCTCACTTTCTATGATTTGAACCTCTTCTGTGAGTCCAGTTTTAGATTCCGATGCTTCACTTCAGGTTTACTGTATCCTTGGACCTTCTAATTGACGATGAAACACAGAGTTTGCATCCGAATTTAATACAAAAGGTACAATGCCGACCTAAGTGCAAGAGGACTGACACTCTAACTTTCTATGATTTGAACCTCTCCTGTGAGTCCAGTTTTACATTTCTTTGCTTCACTTCAGGTTACTGTATACCTTGGACCTTCTTATTGACGATGAAACACAGAAATTACATCCGAATTTTATACAAAAATCACAATGGCGACTTAAGTACAAGAGGACTGACACTCTCACTTTCAATGATTTGAACATCTCCTGTGAGTCCAGTTTTAGATTCCGATGCTTCACTTCAGGTTTACTGTATCCCTTGGACGTTCTTATTGACGATGAAAAACAGAAATTGCATCGGAATTAAATTCAAAAGGCACAATTCCGACTTAAGTACAAGAGGACTGACACACTCACTTTCTATGATTTGAACCTCTCCTGTGAGTCCAGTTTTAGATTCCGATGCTTCACTTTAGGTTAACTGTATCCCTTGGACCTTCTAACTGACGATGAAACACAGAGTTTGCATCCGAATTTAATACAAAAGGTACAATGCCGACTTAAGTACAAGAGGACTGACACTCTAACTTTCTATGATTTGAACCTCTCCTGTGAGTCCAGTTTTAGATTCCGATGCTACACTTAAGGTTTACTGTATCCCTTGGACCTTCGTATTGACGATGAAACACAGAAATTGCATCCGAATTAAATACAAAAATCACAATGGCCACTTAAGTACAAGAGGACTGACACTCCTCACTTTCTATGATTTGAACATCTCCTGTGAGTCCAGTTTTAGATTCCGATGCTTCACTTCAGGTTTACTGTTTCCCTTGGACCTTCTTATAGACGATGAAACATAAAAATTGCATCGGAATTAAATTCAAACCGCACAATATCGACTTAAGTAAAAGAGGACTGACACTCTCACTTTCTATGATTTGAAACTCTGCTGTGAGTCCATTATTAGTTTCCGATGCTTCACTTCGGGTTTACTGTATCCCTTGGACCTTCTTATTGACGATGAAACACATAAATTGCATCGGAATTAAATTCAAAAGGCACAATGCCGACTTAAGTACAAGAGGACTGACACTCTAACTTTCTATGATTTGAACCACTCATGTAAGTCCAGTTTTAGATTCCGATGCTTCACTTCAGGTTTACTGTATCCCTTGGACCTTTGTATTGACGATCAAACACAGAGTTTGCACCCGAATTTAGTACAAATGGCACAATGCCGACTTAAGTACTAGAGGACTGACATTCTATTTTTCTTTGATTTGAACCTCTCCCGTGAGTCCAGTTTTAGATTCCGATGCTTCACTTCAGGTTTACTGTATCCTTTGGACCTTCTTATTGACGATGTAACACAGAAATTGCATCCAAAATTAATACAAAAGTCACAATGGGGACTTAATTACAAGAGGACTGACACTCTCACTTTGTATGAGTTGAACCTCTCCTGTGAGTCCAGTTTTAGATTCCGATGCTTCACCTCAGGTTTACTGTATCTGTTGGACCTTCTTATTGACGATGAAACACAGAAATTGCATCCGAATTTAATACAAATGACACAATGCCAACTTAAGTACAAGAGGACTGACACTCTCACTCTCTTTGATTCGAACCTCTCCTGTGAGGTCAGATTTAGATTCCGATGCTTCACTTCATGGTTACTGTATCCCTTGGACCTTCTTGTTGACGATAAAACTCAGAAATCGCATCCGAAATTAATACAAATAGCACAATGCCGTCTTAAGTAAAAGGGGACTGACGCTCTAACATTCTGTGATTTGAACCTCTCCTGCGAGTCCAGTTTTAGATTCCGATGCTTCACTGAAGATTTGCTGTATACCTTGGACCTTCTTAATGACGATGAAACACAGAAATTGCATCCTAATTTAATACAAAAGGCACATTACCGACTTAAGTACAAGCGGAGTGACACTCTAACTTTCTATGATTTGAATCTCTCCTGTGAGTCCAGTTTTAGATTCCGATGCTTCACTTCAGGTTTACTGTATCCCTTGGACGTTCTTATTGACGATGAAACACAGAAACTGCTTCGGAATTAAATTCAAAAGGCACAGTGCCGACCTAAGTAGAAGACGACTAACACTCGCACATTCTATGATTTGAACCTATCCTGTGAGTCCAGGTTTAAATTCCGATGCTTCACTTTAGGGTTACAGTATACCTTGCACCTTCTTATTGACGATTAATCACAGAAATTGCATGGGAATTAAATTCAAAAGGCACAATGCCGACTTAAGTACAAGAGGACTGACACTCTCACTTTCTATGATTTGAACCTCTCCTGTGAGTCCAGTTTTACATTCCGATGCTTCACTTCAGGTTTACTGTATCCCTTGGATCTTCTTATTGACGATGAAACACAGATATTGCATCCGAATTTAATACAAAAGTACAATGCCGACTTAAGTACAAGAGGCCTGACACTCTAACTTTCTATGATTTGCACCTTTCCTGTGAGTCCAGTTTTAGATTCCGATGCTTCACTTCAGGTTTACTGTATCCCTTGGACCTTCTTATTGACGATGAAACACAGAAATTGAATCCGAATTTAATACAAAAATCACAATGGCGACTTTAGTAGAAGAGGACCGACAATCTCACTTTCTATGATTTGAACATCTCCTGTGAGTCCAGTTTTAGATTCCGATGCTTCACTTCAGGTTTACTGTATCCCTTGGACCTTCTTATAGAAGATGAAACACAGATATTGCATCGGAATCAAATTAAAACGCACAATGCCGACGTAAGTAAAAGAGGACTGACACTCTCACTTTCCATGATTTGAACCTCTCCTGTGAGTCCAGTTTTAGATTCCGATGCTTCACTTCAGGTTTACTGTATCCCATGGACCTTCTTTTTGACAATGAACCACAGAAATAGCACCGGAATTAAATTCAAAAGGCACAATGCCGACTAAAGTACAAGAGGACTGACACTCTAACTTTCTATGATTTGTACCTCTCCTGTGAGTATAATTTTAGATTCCGATGCTTCACTTCAGGTTTACTGTAACCCTTGGACCTTCTTATTGACGATGAAACACAGAGTTTGCATCCGAATTTAATACAAAAGGCACAATGCCGACTTAAGTACAAGAGGACTGACACTCTAACTTTCTATGACTTGAACCTCTCCTTTGAGTCCAGTTTTAGATTCCGATGCTTTACTTCAGGATTTGCTGTATCCCTTGGACCTTCTTATTGACGATTAAACACAGAAACTGCATCCGAATTTAATACAAAAGGCACAATGGCGACTTAAGTACAAGAGGACTGACACTCTCACTTTCTATGATTTGAACCTCTCCTGTGAGTCCAGTTTTAGATTCCGATGCTTCACTTCAGCTTCACTGTATCCGTTGGACCTTCTTATTGACGATGAAACACAGAAATTGCATCCGAAATTAATACAAAAGTCACAATGGTGACTTAAGTACAGGAGGACTGACACTCTCACTATCTATGATTTGAACCTCTCCTGTGAGTCCAGTTTTAGATTCCGATGCTTCACCTCAGGTTTACTGTATCCCTTGGACATTCTTATTGACGATGAAACACAGAAATTGCATCCGAATTTAATACAAAAGTCACAATGGTGACTTAAGTACAAGAGGACTGACACTCTCACTTACTATGATTTGAACATCTCCTGTGAGTCCACTTCGAGATTCCGATGCTTCACTTCAGGTTTAGTTTATCCCTTGGACCTTCTTATTGACGATGAAACACAGATATTGCATCGGAATTAAATTTAAAACGCACATAGCCGACTTAAGTAAAAGATGACTGACACTCTCACTTTCTATGATTTGAATCTCTCCCGTGAGTCCAGTTTTAGATTCCGATGCTTCACTTCAGGTTTACTGTATCCTTTGGACCTTCTTATTGACAATGAAACACAGAAATAGCATCGGAATTGAATTCAAAAAGCACAATGCCGACTAAGTACAAGAGGACTGACACTCTAACTTTCTATGATTTGAACCTCTCCTGTGAGTCCAGTTTTAGATTCCGATGCTTTACTTCAGGTTTACTGTATCCCTTGGACCTTCTTATTGACGATGAAAACAGAAATTGCATCCGAATTTAATACAAAAGGCACAATGGCGACTTAAGTACAAGAGGACTGACACTCTCACTTTCTATGATTTGAACCTCTCCTGTGAGTTCAGTTTTAGATTCCGATGCTTCACTTCAGGTTTACTATATCCCTTGGACCTTCTTGTTGACGACGAAACACAGAAATTGCATCCGAATATAATACAAAAGGCACAATGGCGACTTAAGTACAAGAGGACTGACACTCTCACTTTCAATGATTTGAACCTCCCCTGTGAGTTCAGCTTTAGATTCCGATGCTTCACTTCAGGTTTACTGTATACCTTGCAGCTTCTTATTGACGATGAAACACAGAAATTGAATCGGAATTAAATTCAAAATGCGCAATGCCGTCTTAAGTACAAGAGGACTGACACTCTCACTTTCTATGATTTGAACCTCTCCTGTGAGTCCAGTTTTACATTACGATGCTTCACTTCAGGTTTACTGTATACCTTGGACCTTCTAATTGACGATGAAACACAGAGTTTGCATCCGAATTTAATACAAAAGGTACAATGCCGACTTAAGTACAAGAGGACTGACACTCTAACTTTCTATGATTTGCACCTCTCCTGTGAGTCCAGTTTTAGATTCCGATGCTTCACTTCAGGTTTACTGTATCCCTTGGACCTTCTTATTGACGATGAAAACAGAAATTGCATCCGAATTTAATACAAAAGGCACAATGGTGACTTAAGTACAAGAGGACTGACACTCTCAGTTTCTATGATTTGAACCTCCCCTGTGAGTTCAGTTTTAGATTCAGACGCTTCATTTAGGTTTACTGTATCCCTTGGACCTTCTTATTGACGACGAAACACAGAAATTGCATCCGAATTTAATACAAATGGCACAATGCCGACTTAAATACAAGAGGGCTTACACTCTCACTTTCTATGATTTGAACCTCTCCTGTGAGTCCAGTTTTACATTCCGATGCTTCACTTCAGGTTTACTGTATCCCTTGGACCTTCTAATTGACGATGAAACACAGAGTTTGCATCCGAATTTAATACAAAAGGTACAATGCCGACTTAAGTACAAGAGGACTGACACTCTAACTTTCTATGATTTGCACCTCTCCTGTGAGTCCAGTTTTAGATTCCGATGCTTCACTTCAGGTTTACTGTATCCCTTGGACCTTCTTATTGACGGTGAAGCACAGAGTTTGCATCCGGATTTAATAAAAAAGGCACAATGGCGCCTTAAGTACAAGAGGACTGACACTCTTACTTTCTATGATTTGAACCTCTCCTGTGAGTCCAGTTTTAGATTCCGATGCTTTACTTCAGGTTTACTGTATCCCTTGGACCTTCTTATTGACGATGAAAACAGAAATTGCATCCGAATTTAATACAAAAGGCACAATGGCGACTTAAGTACAAGAGGACTGACACTCTCACTTTCTATGATTTGAACCTCCCTTGTGAGTTCAGTTTTAGATTCCGATGCTTCACTTCAGGTTTACTGTATACCTTGCAGCTTCTTATTGACGATGAAACACAGAAATTGAATCGGAATTAAATTCAAAATGCACAATGCCGTCTTAAGTACAAGAGGACTGACACTCTCACTTTCTATGATTTGAACCTCTCCTGTGAGTCCAGTTTTACATTACGATGCTTCACTTCAGCTTTACTGTATCCGTTGGACCTTCTTATTGACGATGAAACACAGAAATTGCATCCGAAATTAATACAAAAGTCACAATGGTGACTTAAGTACAAGAGGACTGACACTCTCACTATCTATGATTTGAACCTCTCCTGTGAGTCCAGTTTTAGATTCCGATGCTTCACCTCAGGTTTACTGTATCCCTTGGACATTCTTATTGACGATGAAACACAGAAATTGCATCCGAAATTAATACAAAAGTCACAATGGTGACTTAAGTACAAGAGGACTGACACTCTAACTTTCTATGATTTGCACCTCTCCTGTGAGTCCACTTCGAGATTCCGATGCTTCACTTCAGGTTTAGTTTATCCCTTGGACCTTCTTATTGACGATGAAACACAGATATTGCATCGGAATTAAATTCAAAACGCACATAGCCGACTTAAGTAAAAGATGACTGACACTCTCACTTTCTATGATTTGAATCTCTCCCGTGAGTCCAGTTTTAGATTCCGATGCTTCACTTCAGGTTTACTGTATCCCTTGGACCTTCTTATTGACAATGAAACACAGAAATAGCATCGGAATTGAATTCAAAAAGCACAATGCCGACTAAGTAAAAGAGGACTGACACTCTAACTTTCTATGATTTGAACCTCTCCTGTGAGTCCAGTTTTAGATTCCGATGCTTTACTTCAAGTTTACTGTATCCCTTGGACCTTCTTATTGACGATGAAAACAGAAATTGCATCCGAATTTAATACAAAAGGCACAATGGCGACTTAAGTACAAGAGGACTGACACTCTCACTTTCTATGATTTGAACCTCTCCTGTGAGTTCAGTTTTAGATTCCGATGCTTCACTTCAGGTTTACTATATCCCTTGGACCTTCTTGTTGACGACGAAACACAGAAATTGCATCCGAATATAATACAAAAGGCACAATGGCGACTTAAGTACAAGAGGACTGACACTCTCACTTTCAATGATTTGAACCTCCCCTGTGAGTTCAGTTTTAGATTCCGATGCTTCACTTCAGGTTTACTGTATACCTTGCAGCTTCTTATTGACGATGAAACACAGAAATTGAATCGGAATTAAATTCAAAATGCGCAATGCCGTCTTAAGTACAAGAGGACTGACACTCTCACTTTCTATGATTTGAACCTCTCCTGTGAGTCCAGTTTTACATTACGATGCTTCAC
This sequence comes from Schistocerca serialis cubense, assembly GCF_023864345.2. Classification (NCBI taxonomy): domain Eukaryota; kingdom Metazoa; phylum Arthropoda; class Insecta; order Orthoptera; family Acrididae; genus Schistocerca; species Schistocerca serialis. Next base: position 28,123,199 of record NW_026047644.1, on the reverse strand, counting down.
TTCAGGTTTACTGTATACCTTGGACCTTCTAATTGACGATGAAACACAGAGTTTGCATCCGAATTTAATACAAAAGGTACAATGCCGACTTAAGTACAAGAGGACTGACACTCTAACTTTCTACGATTTGCACCTCTCCTGTGAGTCCAGTTTTAGATTCCGATGCTTCACTTCAGGTTTACTGTATCCCTTGGACCTTCTTATTGACGATGAAAACAGAAATTGCATCCGAATTTAATACAAAAGGCACAATGGTGACTTAAGTACAAGAGGACTGACACTCTCAGTTTCTATGATTTGAACCTCCCCTGTGAGTTCAGTTTTAGATTCAGACGCTTCATTTAGATTTACTGTATCCCTTGGACCTTCTTATTGACGACGAAACACAGAAATTGCATCCGAATTTAATACAAATGGCACAATGCCGACTTAAATACAAGAGGGCTTACACTCTCACTTTCTATGATTTGAACCTCTCCTGTGAGTCCAGTTTTACATTCCGATGCTTCACTTCAGGTTTACTGTATCCCTTGGACCTTCTAATTGACGATGGAACACAGAGTTTGCATCCGAATTTAATACAAAAGGTACAATGCCGACTTAAGAACAAGAGGACTGACACTCTAACTTTCTATGATTTGCACCTCTCCTGTGAGTCCAGTTTTAGATTCCGATGCTTCACTTCAGGTTTACTGTATCCCTTGGACCTTCTTATTGACGATGAAACACAGAGTTTGCATCCGGATTTAATACAAAAGGCACAATGGCGCCTTAAGTACAAGAGGACTGACACTCTTACTTTCTATGATTTGAACCTCTCCTGTGAGTCCAGTTTTAGATTCCGATGCTTTACTTCGGGTTTACTGGATCCCTTGGACCTTCTTATTGACGATGAAAACAGAAATTGCATCCGAATTTAATACAAAAGGCACAATGGCGACTTAAGTACAAGAGGACTGACACTCTCACTTTCTATGATTTGAACCTCTCCTGTGAGTTCAGTTTTAGTTTCCGATGCTTCACTTCCGGTTTACTATATTCCTTGGACCTTCTTATTGACGACGAAACACAGAAATTGCATCCGAATATAATACAAAAGGCACAATGGCGACTTAAGTACAAGAGGACTGACACTCTCACTTTCAATGATTTGAACATCCCCTGTGAGTTCAGTTTTAGATTCCGATGCTTCACTTCAGGTTTACTGTATACCTTGCAGCTTCTTATTGACGATGAAACACAGAAATTGAATCGGAATTAAATTCAAAATGCACAATGCCGTCTTAAGTACAAGAGGACTGACACTCTCACTTTCTATGATTTGAACCTCTCCTGTGAGTCCAGTTTTACATTACGATGCTTCACTTCAGGTTTACTGTATACCTTGGACCTTCTTATTGACGATGAAACACAGAGTTTGCATCTGAATTTAATACAAAAGGTACAATGCCGACTTAAGTACAAGAGGACTGACACTCTAACTTTCTATGATTTGCACCTCTCCTGTGAGTCCAGTTTTAGATTCCTATGATTCACTTCAGGTTTACTGTATCCCTTGGACCTTCTTATTGACGATGAAACACAGAAACTCCATCCGAATTTAATACAAAAATCACAATGGCGGCCTAAGTACAAGAGTACTGACACTCTCACTTTCTATGATTTGAACATCTCCTGTGAGTCCAGTACTAGATTCCGATGCTTCACTTTAGGTTTACTTTATCCCTTGGACCTTCTTATTGCCGATGAAACACAGGTATTGCATCGGAATTAAATTTAAAACGCACAATGCCGACTTAAGTAAAAGAGGGCTGACACTCTCACTTTCAATGATTTGAATCCCTCCTGTGAGTCCAGTTTTAGATTCCGATGCTTCACTTCAGGTTTACTGTATCCCTTGGACCTTCTTATTGACAATGAAACACAGAAATAGCATCGTAATTAAATTCAAAAGGCACAATGCCGTCTTAAGTACAAGAGGACAGACACTCTCACTTTCTATGATTTGAACCTCTCCTGTGAGTCCAGTTTTACATTCCGATGCTTCACTTCAGGTTTACTGTATCCCTTGGACCTTCTAATTGACGATGAAACACAGAGTTTACATCCGAATTTAATACAAAAGGTACAATGCCGACTTAAGTACAAGAGGACTGACACTCTAACTTTCTATGATTTGCACCTCTCCTGTGAGTCCAGTTTTAGATTCCGATGCTTCACTTCAGGTTTACTGTATCCCTTGGACCTTCTTATTGACGATGAAACACAGAAACTGCATCCGAATTTAATACAAAAGTCACAATGGCGGCCTAAGTACAAGAGGACTGACACTCTCACTTTCTATGATTTGAACATCTCCTGTGAGTCCAGTTCTAGATTCCGATACTTCACTTCAGGTTTACTTTATCCCTTCGACCTTCTCATTGACGATGAAACACAGATATTGCATCGGAATTAAATTTAAAACTCACAATGTCGACTTAAGTAAAAGAGGACTGACACCCTCACTTTCTATGATTTGAATCCCTTCTGTGAGTCCAGTCTTAGATTCCGATGCTTCACTTCAGGTTTACTATATCCCTTGGACCTTCTTATTGACGACGAAACACAGAAATTGCATCCGAATTTAATACAAAAGGTACAATGCCGACTTAAGTACAAGAGGACTGACACTCTAACTTTCTATGATATGCACCTCTCCTGTGAGTCCAGTTTTAGATTCCGATGCTTCACTTCAGGTTTACTGTATCCCTTGGACCTTGTTATTGACGATGAAACACAGAAACTGCATCCGAATTTAATACAAAAATCACAATGGCGGCCTAAGTACAAGAGGACTGACACTCTCACTTTCTATGATTTGAACATCTCCTGTGAGTCCAATTCTAGATTCCGATGTTTCACTTCAGGTTTACTTTATCCCTTGGACCTTCTTATTGACGATGAAACACAGAAATAGCATCGTAATCAAATTCAAAAGGCACAATGCCGACTTAAGTACAAGAGGACTGACACTCTCACTTTCTATGATTTGAACCTCTCCTGTGAGTCCAGTTTTACATTCCGATGCTTCACTTCAGTTTTACTGTATCCCTTGGACCTTCTAATTGACGATGAAACACAGAGTTTGCATCCGAATTTAATACAAAAGGTACAATGCCGACTTAAGTACAAGAGGACTGACACTCTAACTTTCTATGATTTGCACCTCTCCTGTGAGTCCAGTTTTAGATTCCGATGCTTCACTTCAGGTTTACTGTATCCCTTGGACCTTCTTATTGACGATGAAACACAGAAACTGCATCCGAATTTAATACAAAAGTCACAATGGCGGCCTAAGTACAAGAGGACTGACACTCTCACTTTCTATGATTTGAACATCTCCTGTGAGTCCAGTTCTAGATTCCGATACTTCACTTCAGGTTTACTTTATCCCTTCGACCTTGTCATTGACGATGAAACACAGATATTGCATCGGAATTAAATTTAAAACGCACAATGTCGACTTAAGTAAAAGAGGACTGACACCCTCACTTTCTATGATTTGAATCCCTTCTGTGAGACCAGTCTTAGATTCCGATGCCTCACTTCAGGTTTACTGTATCCCTTATACCTTCTTATTGACAATGAAACACAGAAATAGCATCGTAATTAAATTCAAAAGGCACAATGCCGACTTAAGTACAAGAGGACTGACACTCTAACTTTTTATGATTTGAACCACTCCTGTGAGTCCAGTTATGGATTCCGATGCTTCACTTCAGGTTTACTGTATCCCTTGGACCTTCTTATTGACGATGAAACACGGAGTTTGCATCCGGATATAATACAAAAGTCACAATGCCGACTTAAGTACAAGAGGACTGACACTCTAACTTTCTATGATTTGAACCTCTCCTGTGAGTCCAGTTTTAGATTCCGATGCTTTACTTCAGGTTTACTGTATCCCTTGGACCTTCTTATTGACGATGAAAACAGAAATTGCATCCGAATTTAATACAAAAGGCACAATGGCGACTTAAGTACAAGAGGACTGACACTCTCACTTTCTATGATTTGAACCTCCCCTGTGAGTTCAGTTTTAGATTCCGATGCTTCACTTCAGGTTTACTATATCCCTTGGACCCTCTTATTGACGACGAAACACAGAAATTGCATCCGAATTTAATACAAAAGGTACAATGCCGACTTAAGTACAAGAGGACTGACACTCTAACTTTCTATGATATGCACCTCTCCTGTGAGTCCAGTTTTAGATTCCGATGCTTCACTTCAGGTTTACTGTATCCCTTGGACCTTGTTATTGACGATGAAACACAGAAACTGCATCCGAATTTAATACAAAAATCACAATGGCGGCCTAAGTACAAGAGGACTGACACTCTCACTTTCTATGATTTGAACCTCTCCTGTGAGTCCAGTTTTACATTCCGATGCTTCACTTCAGGTTTACTGTATCCAATGGACCTTCTAATTGACGATGAAACACAGAGTTTGCATCCGAATTTAATACAAAAGGTACAATGCCGACTTAGGTACAAGAGGACTGACACTCTAACTTTCAATGATATGCACCTCTCCTGTGAGTCCAGTTTTAGATTCCGATGCTTCACTTCAGGTTTACTGTATCCCTTGGACCTTGTTATTGACGATGAAACACAGAAACTGCATCCGAATTTAATACAAAAATCACAATGGCGGCCTAAGTACAAGAGGACTGACACTCTCACTTTCTATGATTTGAACATCTCCTGTGAGTCCAATTCTAGATTCCGGTGTTTCACTTCAGGTTTACTTTATCCCTTGGACGTTCTTATTGACGATGAAACACAGAGTTTGCATCCGGATTTAATACAAAAGGCACAATGCCGACTTAAGTACAGGAGGACTGACACTCTAACTTTCTATGATTTGAACCTCTCCTGTGAGTCCAGTTTTAGATTCCGATGCTTTACTTCAGGTTTACTGTGTCCCTTGGACCTTCTTATTGACGATGAAAACAGAAATTGCATCCGAATTTAATACAAATGGCACAATGCCGACTTAAGTACAAGAGGACTGACACTCTAACTTTCTATGATTTGAACCTCTCCTGTGAGCCCAGTTTTTAATTCCAATGCTTCACTTCAGGTTTACTGTATACCTTGCAGCTTCTTATCGATGATGAAACACAGAAATTGAATCGGAATTAAATTCAAAAGGCACAATGCCGTCTTAAGTACAAGAGGACTGACACTCTCACTTTCTATGATTTGATTCTCTCCTGTGAGTCCAGTTTTACATTCCGATGCTTCACTTCAGGTTTACTGTATCCCTTGGACCTTCGTATTGACAATGAAACACAGAAATAGCATCGTAATTAAATTCAAAAGGCACAATGCCAAATTAAGTACAAGAGGACTGACACTCTAACTTTTTATGATTTGAACCACTCCTGTGAGTCCAGTTATAGATTCCGATGCTTCACTTCAGGTTTACTGTATCCCTTGGACCTTCTTATTGACGATGAAACACAGAGTTTGCATCCGGATTTAATACAAAAGTGACAATGCCGTCTTAAGTACAAGAGGACTGACACTCTAACTTTCTATGATTTGAACCTCTCCTGTGAGTACAGTTTTAGATTCCAATGCTTTACTTCAGGTTTACTGTATCCCTTGGACCTTCTTATTGACGATGAAAACAGAAATTGCATCCGAATTTAATACAAAAGGCACAATGGCGACTTAAGTACAAGAGGACTGCCACTCTCACTTTCTATGATTTGAACCTCCCCTGTGAGTTCAGATTTAGATTCCGATGCTTCACTTCAGGTTTACTATATCCCTTGGACCTTCTTATTGACGACGAAACACAGAAATTGCATCCGAATTTAATACAAAAATCACAATGGCGGCCTAAGTGCAAGAGGACTGACATTCTCACTTTCTATGATTTGAACATCTCCTGTGAGTCCAGTTCTAGATTCCGATGCTTCACTTCAGGTTTACTTTATCCCTTCGACCTTCTTATTGACGATGAAACACAGATATTGCATCGGAATTAAATTTAAAACGCACAATGCCGACTAAAGTAAAAGAGGACTGACACTCTCACTTTCTATGATTTGAATCCCTCCTGTGAGTCTAGTTTTAGATTCCGATGCTTCACTTCAGGTTTACTGTATCCCTTGGACCTTCTTATTGACAATGAAACACAGAAATAGCATCGTAATTAAATTCAAAACGCACAATAGCGACTTCAGTACAAGAGGACTGACACTCTAACTTTTAATGATTTGAACCACTCCTGTGAGTCCAGTTATAGATTCCGATGCTTCACTTCAGGTTTACTGTATCTCTTGGACCTTCTTATTGACGATGAAACACAGAGTTTGCATCCGGATTTAATACAAAAGGCACAATGCCGACTTAAGTACAAGAGGACTGACACTCTAACTTTCTATGATTTGAACCTCTCCTGTGAGTCCAGTTTTAGATTCCGATGCTTTACGTCAGGTTTACTGTATCCCTTGGACCTTCTTATTGACGATGAAAACAGAAATTGCATCCGAATTTAATACAAAAAGCACAATGGCGACTTAAGTACAAGAGGACTGACACTCTAACTTTCTATGATTTGAACCTCTCCTGTGAGTCAAGTTTCAGATTTCGATGCTTCACTTCAGGTTTACTGTATCCCTTGGACCTTCTTATTGACGATGAAACACAGATATTGCATCCGAATTTAATACAAATAACACAATGCCGACTTAAGTACAAGGGCACTGACACTCTCACTTTCCATGATTCGGACTTCTCCTGTGAGGTCTGATTTAGATTCAGATGCTTCACTTCAGGTTTACTGTATACCTTGCACCGTCTTATTGACGATGAAACACAGAAATTCCATCGGAATTAAATTCAAAAAGCACAATGCCGTCTAAAGTACAAGAATACTGACACTCTAACTTTCTATGATTTGCACCTCTCCTGTGAGTCCAGTTTTAGATTCCGATGTTTCACTTCAGGTTTACTGTATCCCTTGGACCTTCTAATTGACGATGAAACACAGAGTTTGCATCCGAATCTAACACAAAAGGTACAATACCGACTTAAGTACAAGAGGACAGACACTCTCACTTTCTATGATTCGAACCTCTCCTGTGAGGTCAGATTTAGTTTCCGATGCTTCACTCCAGGTTTACTGTACACCTTGCACCTTCTTATTGACGATGAAACACAGAAATTTCATCGGATTTAAATTCAAAACAAACAATGCCGACTTAAGTAGAAGAGAACTGACACTCTCACTTTCTATGATTTGAACCTCTCCTGTGAGTCCAGTTTTAGATTCCGATGCTTCACTTCACGTTTCCTGTATCCCTTGGACCTTCTTATTGACGATGAAACACAGAAATTGCATCGGAATTAAATTCAAAAGGCACAATGCCGGCCTCAGTACAAGAGGACTGACACTCTCACTTTCTATGATTTGAACCCCTCCTGTGAGTCCAGTTGTAGATTCCGATGCTTCACTTCGGGTTTACTGTATCCCTTGTACCTTCTTATTGACAATGAAACACAGAAATAGCATCGTAATTAAATTCAAAAGGCACAATGCCGTCTTAAGTACAAGAGGACTGACACTCTCACTTTCTATGATTTGAACCTCTCCTGTGAGTCCAGTTTTACATTCCGATGCTTCACTTCAGGTTTACTGTATTCCTTGGACCTTCTAATTGACGATGAAACACAGAGTTTGCATCCGAATTTAATACAAAAGGTACAATGCCGACTTAAGTACAAGAGGACTGACACTCTAACTTTCTATGATTTGCACCTCTCCTGTGAGTCCAGTTTTAGATTCCGATGCTTCACTTCAGGTTTACTGTATCCCTTGGACCTTCTTATTGACGATGAAACACAGAAACTGCATCCGAATTTAATACAAAAGTCACAATGGCGGCCTAAGTACAAGAGGACTGACACTCTCACTATCTATGATTTGAACATCTCCTGTGAGTCCAGTTCTAGATTCCGATGATTCACTTCAGGTTTACTTTATCCCTTCGACCTTCTTATTGACGATGAAACACAGATATTGCATCGGAATTAAATTTAAAACGCACAATGCCGACTTAAGTAAAAGAGGACTGACACTCTCACTTTCTATGATTTGAATCCCTCCTGTGAGTCCAGTCTTAGATTCCGATGCTTCACTTCAGGTTTGCTGTATCCCTTGGACCTTCTTATTGACAATGAAACACAGAAATAGCATCGTAATTAAATTCAAAAGGCACAATGCCGACTTAAGTACAAGAGGACTGACACTCTAAATTTTTATGATTTGAACCACTCCTGTGAGTCCAGTTATAGATTCCGATGCTTCACTTCAGGTTTACTGTATCCTTTGGACCTTCTTATTGACGATGAAACACAGAGTTTGCATCCGGATTTAATACAAAAGGCACAATGCCGACTTAAGTACAAGAGGACTGACACTCTAACTTTCTATGATTTGAACCTCTCCTGTGAGTCCAGTTTTAGATTCCGATGCTTTACTTCAGGTTTACTGTATCCCTTGGACCTTCTTATTGACGATGAAAACAGAAATTGCATCCGAATTTAATACAAAAGGCACAATGGCGACTTAAGTACAAGAGGACTGACACTCTCACTTTCTATGATTTGAACCTCCCCTGTGAGTTCAGTTTTAGATTCCGATGCTTCACTTCAGGTTTACTATATCCCTTGGACCTTCTTATTGACGACGAAACACAGAAATTGCATCCGAATTTAATACAAATGGCACAATGCCGACTTAAGTACAAGAGGACTGACACTCTCACTTTCTATGATTTGAACATCTCCTGTGAGTCCAGTTTTAGATTCCGATGCTTCACTTCAGGTTTAGTGTATACCTTGCGGCTTCTTATTGACGATGAAACACAGAAATTGAATCGGAATTAAATTCAAAAGGCACAATGCCGACTTAAGTACAAGAGGACTGACACTCTAAATTTTTATGATTTGAACCACTCCTGTGAGTCCAGTTTTAGATTACGATGCTTCACTTCAGGTTTACTGTATCCCTTGGACCTTGTTATTGACGATGAAACACAGAAACTGCATTCGAATTTAATACAAAAATCACAATGGCGGCCTAAGTACAAGAGGACTGACACTCTCACTTTCTATGATTTGAACATCTCCTGTGAGTCCAATTCTAGATTCCGATGCTTCACTTCAGGTTTACTTTATCCCTTGGACCTTCTTATTGACGATGAAACACAGATATAGCATCGGAATTAAATTTAAAACGCACAACGCCGACTTAAGTAAAAGAGGACTGACACTCTCACTTTCTATGATTTGTATCCCTCCTGTGAGTCCAGTTTTAGATTCCGATGCTTCACTTCAGGTTTACTGTATCCCTTGGACCTTATTATTGACAATGAAACACAGAAATAGCATCGTAATTAAATTCAAAAGGCACAATGCCGACTTAAGTACAAGAGGACTGACACTCTAACTTTTTTGATTTGAACCACTCCTGTGAGTCCAGTTATAGATTCCGATGCTTCACTTCAGGTTTACTGTATCCCTTGGACCTTCTTATTGACGACGAAACACAGAAATTGCATCCGAATTTAATACAAATGGCACAATGCCGACTTAAGTACAAGAGGACTGACACTCTCACTTTCTATGATTTGAACCTCTCCTGTGATTCCAGTTTTAGATTCCGATGCTTCACTTCAGGTTTACTGTATACCTTGCAGCTTCTTATTGATGATGAAACACAGAAATTGAATCGGAATTAAATTCAAAAGGCACAATGCCGTCTTAAGTACAAGAGGACTGACACTCTCACTTTCTATGATTTGATTCTCTCCTGTGAGTCCAGTTTTACATTCCGATGCTTCACTTCAGGTTTACTGTATCCCTTGGACCTTCTTATTGACGATGAAACACAGAAACTGCATCCGAATTTAATACAAAAATCACAATGGCGGCCTAAGTACAAGACGACTGACACTCTCACTTTCTATGATTTGAACATCTCCTGTGAGTCCAGTTCTAGATTCCGATGCTTCACTTCAGGTTTACTTTATCCCTTGGACCTTCTTATTGACGATGAAACACAGATATTGCATCGGAATTAAATTTAAAACGCACAATGCCGACTTAAGTAAAAGAGGACTGACACTCTCACTTTCTATGATTTGAATCCCTCCTGTGAGTCCAGTTTTAGATTCCGATGCTTCACTTCAGGTTTACTGTATCCCTTGGACCTTCTTATTGACAATGAAACACAGAAATAGCATCGTAATTAAATTCAAAAGGCACAATGCCGTCTTAAGTACAAGAGGACTGACACTCTCACTTTCTATGATTTGATTCTCTCCTGTGAGTCCAGTTTTACATCCGATGCTTCACTTCAGGTTTACTGTATCCCTTGGACCTTCTTATTGACGATGAAACACAGAAACTGCATCCGAATTTAATACAAAAATCACAATGGCGGCATAAGTACAAGAGGACTGACACTCTCACTTTCTATGATTTGAACATCTCCTGTGAGTCCAGTTCTAGATTCCGATGCTTCACTTCAGGTTTACTTTATCCCTTGGACCTTCTTATTGACGATGAAACACAGATATTGCATCGGAATTAATTTTAAAACGCACAATGCCGACTTAAGTAAAAGAGGACTGACACTCTCACTTTCTATGATTTGAATCCCTCCTGTGAGTCCAGTTTTAGATTCCGATGCTTCACTTCAGGTTTACTGTATCCCTTGGACCTTCTTATTGACAATGAAACACAGAAATAGCATCGTAATTAAATTCAAAAGGCACAATGCCGACTTAAGTACAAGAGGACTGACACTCTAACTTTTTATGATTTGAACCACTCCTGTGAGTCCAGTTTTAGATTCCGATGCTTTACTTCAAGTTTACTGTATCCCTTGGACCTTCTTATTGACGATAAAAACAGAAATTGCATCCGAATTTAATACAAAAGGCACAATGGCGACTTAAGTACAAGAGGACTGACACTCTAACTTTCTATGATTTGAACCTCTCCTGTGAGACAAATTTCAGATTCCGATGCTTCACTTCAGGTTTACTGTATACCTTGCACCTTCTTATTGACGATGAAACACAGAAATTCCATCGGAATTAAATTCAAAAAGCACAATGCCGTCTTAAGTACAAGAATACTGACACTCTAACTTTCTATGATTTGCACCTCTCCTGTGAGTCCAGTTTTAGATTCCGATGTTTCACTTCAGGTTTACTGTATCCCTTGGACCTTCTTATTGACGATGAAACACAGAAATAGCATCCGAATTTAATACAAAAATCACAATGGCGGCTTAAGTACAAGAGGACTGACCCTCTCACTTTCTATGATTTGAACATCTCCTGTGAATCCAGTTTTAGTTTCCGATGCTTCACTTCAGGTTTACTTTATCCCTTGGACCTTCTTATTGACGATGAAACACAGATATTGCATCGGAATTAAATTTAAAACGCACAATGCCGACTTAAGTAAAAGAGGACTGACACTCTCACTTTCTATGATTTGAATCTCTCCTGTGAGTCCAGTTTTAGATTCCGATGCTTCACTTCAGGTTTACTGTATCCCTTGGACCTTCTTCTTGACAATGGAACACAGAAATAGCATAGGAATTAATTTCAAAAGGCACAATGCCGACTTAAGTACAAGAGGACTGACACTCTAACTTTTTATGATTTGAACCTCTCCTGTGAGTCCAGTTTTAGATTCCGATGCTTCACCTCAGGTTTACTGTATCCATTGGACCTTCTTATTGACGATGAAACACAGAGTTTGCATCTGGATTTAATACAAAAGGCACAATGCCGACTTAAGTACAAGAGGACTGACACTCTAACTTCCTATGATTGGAACCTCTCCTGTGAGTCCAGTTTTAGATTCCGATGCTTTACTTAAGGTTTACTGTATCCCTTGGACCTTCTTATTGACGATGAAAACAGAAATTGCATCCGAATTTAATACAAAAGGCACAATGGCGACTTAAGTACAAGAGGACTGACACTCTCACTTTCTATGATTTGAACCTCCCCTGTGAGTCCAGTTTTAGATTCCGATGCTTCACTTCAGGTTTATTGTATCCCTTGGACCTTCTTATTGACGACGAAACACAGAAATTGCATCCGAATTTAATACAAATGGCACAATGCCGACTTAAGTACAAGAGGACTGACACTCTCACTTTCTATGATTCGAACCTCTCCTGTGAGGTCAGATTTAGATTCCGATGCTTCACTTCAGGTTTACTGTATACATTGCACCTTCTTATTGACGATGAAACACAGAAATTGCATCGGAATTAAATTCAAAAGGCACAATGCCGTCTTAAGTACAGTAATACTGACACTCTAATTTTCTATGATTTGCACCTCTCCTGTGAGTCCAGTTTTAGATTCCGATGCTTCACTTCAGGTTTACTCTATCCCTTGGACCTTCTTATTGACGATGAAACACAGAAATTGCATCGGAATTAAATTCAAAACGCACAATGCCGACTTAAGCAAAAGAGGACTGACACTCTCACTTTCTTTGCTTTGAACCTCTCCTGTGAGTTCAGTTTTAGATTCCGATGCTTCACTTCAGGTTTACTGTATCCCTTGGACCTTCTTATTGACGATGAAACACAGAAATTGCATCTGAATTATATTCAAAAGGCACAATGCCGACTTAAGTACAAGAAGACTGACACTCTAACTTTCTATGAATTGAACTTCTAAAGTGAGTCCAGTTTCAGATTCCGATGCTTCACTTCAGGTTTACTGTATCCCTTGGACCTTCATATTGACGATGAAACACAGAAATTGCATCCGAAATTAATACAAAAGTCACAATGGTGACTTAAGTACAAGAGGACTGACACTCTAACTTTTTATGATTTGAACCACTCCTGTGAGTCCAGTTATAGATTCCGATGCTTCACTTCAGGTTTACTGTATCCCTTGGACATTCTTATTGACAATGAATCACAGAAATAGCATCGTAATTAAATTCAAAAGGCACAATGCCGACTTAAGTACAAGAGGACTGACACTCTAACTTTTTATGATTTGAACCACTCCTGTGAGTCCAATTATACATTCCGACGCTTCACTTCAGGTTTACTGTATCCCTTGGTCCTTCTTATTGACGATGAAACACAGAGTTTGCATCCGGATTTAATACAAAAGGCACAATGCCGACTTAAGTACAAGAGGACTGACACTCTAACTTTCTATGATTTGAACCTCTCCTGTGAGTCCAGTTTTAGATTCCGATGCTTTACTTCAGGTTTACTGTATCCCTTGGACCTTCTTATTGACGATGAAAACTGAAATTGCATCCGAATTTAATACAAAAGGCACAATGCCGACTTAAGTACAAGAGGACTGACACTCTCACTTTCTATGATTTGAATTGCTCCTGTGAGTCCAGTTTTAGATTCCGATGCTTCACTTCAGGTTTACTGTATACCTTGCAGCTTCTTATTGATGATGAAACACAGAAATTGAATCGGAATTAAATTCAAAAGGCACAATGCCGTCTTAAGTACAAGAGGACTGACACTCTCACTTTCTATGATTTGAACCCCTCCTGTGAGTCCAGTTTTACATTCCGATGCTTCACTTCAGGTTTACTGTATCCCTTGGACCTTCTAATTGACGATGAAACACAGAGTTTGTTTCCGAATTTAATACAAAAGGTACAATGCCGACTTAAGTACAAGAGGACTGACACTCTAACTTTCTATGATTTGCACCTCTCCTTTGAGTCCAGTTTTAGATTCCGATGCTTCACTTCAGGTTTACTGTATCCCTTGGACCTTCTTATTGACGATGAAACACAGAAACTGCATCCGAATTTAATACAAAAATCACAATGGCGGCCTAAGTACAAGAGGACTGCCACTCTCACATTCTATGATTTGAACATCTCCTGTGAGTCCAGTACTAGATTCCGATGCTTCACTTCAGGTTTACTTTATCCCTTGGACCTTCTTATTGACGATGAAACACAGATATTGCATCGGAATTAAATTTAAAACGCACAATGCCGACTGAAGTAAAAGGGGACTGACACTCTCACTTTCTATGATTTGAATCCCTCCTGTGAGTCCAGTTTTAGATTCCGATGCTTCACTTCAGGTTTACTGTATCCCTTGGACCTTCTTATTGACAATGAAACACAGAAATAGCATCGTAATTAAATTCAAAAGGCACAATGCCGACTTAAGTACAAGAGGACTGACACTCTAACTTTCTATGATTTGAACCTCTCCTGTGAGTCCAGTTTTAGATTCCGATGCTTTACTTCAGGTTTATTGTATCCCTTGGACCTTCTTATTGACGATGAAAACAGAAATTGCATCCGAATTTAATACAAAAGGCACAATGGCGACTTAAGTACAAGAGGACTGACACTCTAACTTTCTATGATTTGAACCTCTCCTGTGAGTCAAGTTTCAGATTCCGATGCTTCACTTCAGGTTCACTGTATCCCTTGGACCTCCTTATTGACGATGAAACATAGAAATTGTATCCGAATTTAACACAAATGGCACAATGCCGACTTAAGTACAAGGGCACTGACACTCTCACTTTCCATGATTCGAACTTCTCCTGTGAAGTCAGATTTAGATTCCGATGCTTCACTTCAGGTTTACTGTATACCTTGCACCTTCGTATTGACGATGAAACACAGAAATTCCATCGGAATTAAATTCAAAAAGCACAATGCCGTCTTAAGTACAAGAATACTGACACTCTAACTTTCTATGATTTGCACCTCTCCTGTGAGTCCAGTTTTAGATTCCGATGTTTCACTTCAGGTTTACTGTATCCCTTGGACCCTCTTATTGACGATGAAACACAGAAATAGCATCCGAATTTAATACAAAAATCACAATGGCGGCTTAAGTACAAGAGGACTGACCCTCTCACATTCTATGATTGGAACCTCTCCTGTGAGTCCAGTTTTAGATTCCGATGCTTCACTTCAGGTTTACTGTATCCCTTGGACCTTCTTATTGACAGATGAAACACAGAAATTGCATCGGAATTAAATTCAAAACGCACAATGTCGACTTAAGCAAAAGAGGACTGACACTCTCACTTTCTTTGCTGTGAACCTCTCCTGCGAGTTCAGTTTTAGATTCCAATTCTTCACTTCAGGTTTACTGTATCCCTTGGACCTTCTTATTGACGATGAAACACAGAAATTGCATCAAAATTAAATTCAAAGGGCACAATGCCGACTTAAGTACAAGAAGACTGACACTCTACCTTTCTATGATTTGAACTTCTCCAGTGAGTCCAGTTTTAGATTCCGATGCTTCACTTCAGTTTTACTGTTTCCCTTGGACCTTCTTATTGACAATGAAACACAGAGTTTGCATCCGAATTTAATACAAAAGGCACAATTCCGACTTAAGTACAAGAGGACTGACACTCTCACATTCTATGATTTGAACCTCTCCTGTGAGTCCAGTTTTAGATTCCGATGCTTCACCTCAGGTTTACTGTATCTGCTGGACCTTCTTATTGACGATGAAACACAGAAATTGCATCTGAATTTAATACAAAAGGCACAATGCTGACTTAATTACAAGAGGACTGACACTCTAACTTTCTATGATTTGAACCTCTCCTGTGAGTCCAGTTTTAGATTCCGATGCTTCACTTCAGGTTTACTGTATCCCTTGGACCTTCATATTGACGATGAAACACAGAAATTGCATCCGAAATTAATACAAAAGTCACAATGGTGACTTAAGTACAAGAGGACGGACACTCTAACTTTCTATGATTTGAACCTCTCCTGTGAGTCCAGTTTTAGATTCCGATGCTTCACTTCAGGATTACTGTATCCCTTGGACCTTCATATTGACGATGAAACACAGAAATTGCATCCGAAATTAATACAAAAGTCACAATGGTGACTTAAGTACAAGAGGACTGACACTCTCACTTTCGAACATTTGAATCTCTCCTATGAGTACAGTTTTAGATTCCGATGCTTCACCTCAGGTTTACTGTATCTGTTGGACCTTCTTATTGACGATGAAACACAGAAATTGCATCCGAATTTAATACAAATGGCACAATGCCGACTTAAGTACAAGAGGACTGACACTCTCACTTTCTATGATTCGAACCTCTCCTGTGAGGTCAGATTTACATTCCGATGCTTCACTTCAGGTTTACTGTATCCCTTGGCCCCTCTTATTGACGATGAAACACAGAAACTGCTTCGGAATTAAATTCAAAAGGCACAGTGCCGACCTAAGTAGAAGACGACTAACACTCTCACTTTCTATGATTTGAACCTCTCCTGTGAGTCCAGTTTTAGATTCCGATTCTTCACTTCAGGGTTACTGTATACCTTGCACCTTCTTATTGACGATTAAACACAGAAATTGCATCGGAATTAAATTCAAAAGGCACAATGCCGACTTAAGTACAAGAGGCCTGACACTCTCACTTTCTATGATTTGAACCTCTCCTGTGAGTCCAGTTTTACATTCCGATGCTTCACTTCAGGTTTACTGTATCCCTTGGCCCTTCTTATTGACGATGAAACACAGAAATTGCATCCGATTTTAATACAAAAGGTACAATGCCGACTTAAGTACAAGAGGACTGACACTCTAACTTTCTATGATTTGCACCTCTCCTGTGAGTCCAGTTTTAGATTCCGATGCTTCACTTCAGATTTACTGTATCCCTTGGACCTTCTTATTGACGATGAAACACTGAAATTGCATCCGAATTTAATACAAAAATCACAATGGCGACTTCAGTACGAGAGGACCGACAATCTCACTTTCTATGATTTGAACATCTCCTGTGAGTCCAATTTTAGTTTCAGATGCTTCACTTCAGGTTTACTGTATCCCTTGGACCTTCTTATAGACGATGAAACACAGATATTGCATCGGAATTAAATTGAAAACGCACAATGCCGACTTAAGTAAAAGAGGACTGACACTCTCACTTTCTATGATTTGAACCTCTCCTGTGAGTCCCGTTTTAGATTCCGATGCTTCACTTCAGGTTTACTGTATCCCTTGGACCTTCTTATTGACAATGAACCACAGAAATAGCACCGGAATTAAATTCAAAAGGCACAATGACGACATGAGTACAAGAGGACTGACACTCTAACTTTCTATGATTTGTACCTCTCCTGTGAGTTCAGTTTTAGATTCCGATGCTTCACTTCAGGTTTACCGTATCCCTTGGACCTTATTATTGACGATGGAACACAGAGTTGTCATCCGAATTTAATACAAAAGGCAGAATGACGACTTAAGTACAAGAGGACTGACAGTCTAACTTTCTATGATTTGAAACTCTCCTGTGAGTCCAGTTTTAGATTCCGATGCTTTACTTCAGGTTTACTGTATCCCTTGGACCTTCTTATTGACGATGAAACACAGAAATTGCATCCGAAATTAATACAAAAGTCACAATGGTGACTTAAGTACAAGAGGACTGTCACTCTCACTTTCTATGATTTGAACCTCTCCTGTGAGTCCAGTTTTAGATTCCGATGCTTCACCTCAGGTTTACTGTATCCCTTGGACCTTCTTATTGATGATGGAACACAGTAATAACATCCGAATTTAATACAAAAGGCAGAATGACGACTTAAGTACAAGGGAACTGACACTCTCACTTTCTATGATTTGAACCTCTCCTGTGAGTCCAGTTTTAGATTCCGATGCTTCACCTCAGGGTTACTGTATCTGCTGGACCTTCGTATTGACGATGAAACACAGAAATTGCATCGGAATTAAATTTAAGACGCACAATGCCAACTTAAGTAAAAGAGGATTGACACTCTCACTTTCTATGATTTGAATCTCTCCTGTGAGTCCAGTTTTAGATTCCGATGCTTCACTTCAGGTTTACTGTATCCCTTGGACCTTCTTATTGACAATGGAACACAGAAATAGCATCGGAATTAATTTCAAAAGGCACAATGCCGACTTAAGTACAAGAGGACTGACACTCTAACTGTTTATGATTTGAACCTCTCCTGTGAGTCCGGTTTTAGATTCCGATGCTTCACTTCAGGTTTACTGTATTCCTTGGACCTTCTTATTGACGATGAAACGCAGAGTTTGCATCTGGATTAAATACAAAAGGCACAATGCCGACTTAAGTACAAGAGGACTGACACTCTAACTTTCTATGATTGGAACCTCTCCTGTGAGTCCAGTTTTAGATTCCGATGCTTCACTTCAGGTTTACTGTATCCCTTGGACCTTCTTATTGACGATGAAACACAGAAATTGCATCGGAATTAAATTCAAAACGCACAATGTCGACTTAAGCAAAAGAGGACTGACACTCTCACTTTCTTTGCTTTGAACCTCTCCTGCGAGTTCAGTTTTAGATTCCAATTCTTCACTTCAGGTTTACTGTATCCCTTGGACCTTCTTATTAACGATGAAACACAGAAATTGCATCAAAATTAAATTCAAAGGGCACAATGCCGACTTAAGTACAAGAAGACTGACACTCTACCTTTCTATGATTTGAACTTCTCCAGTGAGTCCAGTTTTAGATTCCGATGCTTCACTTCAGTTTTACTGTTTCCCTTGGACCTTCTTATTGACAATGAAACACAGAGTTTGCATCCGAATTTAATACAAAAGGCACAATTCTTACTTAAGTACAAGAGGACTGACACTCTCACATTCTATGATTTGAACCTCTCCTGTGAGTCCAGTTTTAGATTCCGATGCTTCACCTCAGGTTTACTGTATCTGCTGGACCTTCTTATTGACGATGAAACACAGAAATTGCATCTGAATTTAATACAAAAGGCACAATGCTGACTTAATTACAAGAGGACTGACACTCTAACTTTCTATGATTTGAACCTCTCCTGTGAGTCCAGTTTTAGATTCCGATGCTTCACTTCAGGTTTACTGTATCCCTTGGACCTTCATATTGACGATGAAACACAGAAATTGCATCCGAAATTAATACAAAAGTCACAATGGTGACTTAAGTACAAGAGGACGGACACTCTAACTTTCTATGATTTGAACCTCTCCTGTGAGTCCAGTTTTAGATTCCGATGCTTCACTTCAGGATTACTGTATCCCTTGGACCTTCATATTGACGATGAAACACAGAAATTGCATCCGAAATTAATACAAAAGTCACAATGGTGACTTAAGTACAAGAGGACTGACACTTTCACTTTCGAACATTTGAATCTCTCCTATGAGTACAGTTTTAGATTCCGATGCTTCACCTCAGGTTTACTGTATCTGTTGGACCTTCTTATTGACGATGAAACACAGAAATTGCATCCGAATTTAATACAAATGGCACAATGCCGACTTAAGTACAAGAGGACTGACACTCTCACTTTCTATGATTCGAACCTCTCCTGTGAGGTCAGATTTACATTCCGATGCTTCACTTCAGGTTTACTGTATCCCTTGGCCCCTCTTATTGACGATGAAACACAGAAATTGCTTCGGAATTAAATTCAAAAGGCACAGTGCCGACCTAAGTAGAAGACGACTAACACTCTCACTTTCTATGATTTGAACCTCTCCTGTGAGTCCAGTTTTAGATTCCGATTCTTCACTTCAGGGTTACTGTATACCTTGCACCTTCTTATTGACGATTAAACACAGAAATTGCATCGGAATTAAATTCAAAAGGCACAATGCCGACTTAAGTACAAGAGGCCTGACACTCTCACTTTCTATGATTTGAACCTCTCCTGTGAGTCCAGTTTTACATTCCGATGCTTCACTTCAGGTTTACTGTATCCCTTGGCCCTTCTTATTGACGATGAAACACAGAAATTGCATCCGATTTTAATACAAAAGGTACAATGCCGACTTAAGTACAAGAGGACTGACACTCTAACTTTCTATGATTTGCACCTCTCCTGTGAGTCCAGTTTTAGATTCCGATGCTTCACTTCAGATTTACTGTATCCCTTGGACCTTCTTATTGACGATGAAACACTGAAATTGCATCCGAATTTAATACAAAAATCACAATGGCGACTTCAGTACGAGAGGACCGACAATCTCACTTTCTATGATTTGAACATCTCCTGTGAGTCCAATTTTAGATTCAGATGCTTCACTTCAGGTTTACTGTATCCCTTGGACCTTCTTATAGACGATGAAACACAGATATTGCATCGGAATTAAATTGAAAACGCACAATGCCGACTTAAGTAAAAGAGGACTGACACTCTCACTTTCTATGATTTGAACCTCTCCTGTGAGTCCCGTTTTAGATTCCGATGCTTCACTTCAGGTTTACTGTATCCCTTGGACCTTCTTATTGACAATGAACCACAGAAATAGCACCGGAATTAAATTCAAAAGGCACAATGCCGACATAAGTACAAGAGGACTGACACTCTAACTTTCTATGATTTGTACCTCTCCTGTGAGTTCAGTTTTAGATTCCGATGCTTCACTTCAGGTTTACCGTATCCCTTGGACCTTATTATTGACGATGGAACACAGAGTTGTCATCCGAATTTAATACAAAAGGCAGAATGACGACTTAAGTACAAGAGGACTGACACTCTAACTTTCTATGATTTGAAACGCTCCTGTGAGTCCAGTTTTAGATTCCGATGCTTTACTTCAGGTTTACTGTATCCCTTGGACCTTCTTATTGACGATGAAACACAGAAATTGCATCCGAAATTAATACAAAAGTCACAATGGTGACTTAAGTACAAGAGGACTGTCACTCTCACTTTCTATGATTTGAACCTCTCCTGTGAGTCCAGTTTTAGATTCCGATGCTTCACCTCAGGTTTACTGTATCCCTTGGACCTTCTTATTGATGATGGAACACAGTAATTGCATCCGAATTTAATACAAAAGGCAGAATGACGACTTAAGTACAAGGGAACTGACACTCTCACTTTCTATGATTTGAACCTCTCCTGTGAGTCCAGTTTCAGATTCCGATGCTTCACCTCAGGGTTACTGTATCTGCTGGACCTTCTTATTGACGATGAAACACAGAAATTGCATCCGAATTTAATACAAAAGGCACAATGCTGACTTAATTACAAGAGGACTGACACTCTAACTTTCTATGATTTGAACCTCTCCTGTGAGTCCAGTTTTAGATTCCGATGCTTCACTTCAGGTTTACTGTATCCCTTGGACCTTCATATTGACGATGAAACACAGAAATTGCATCCGAAATTAATACAAAAGTCACAATGGTGACTTAAGTACAAGAGGACTGACACTCTAACTTTCTATGATTTGAACCTCTCCTGTGAGTCCAGTTTTAGATTCCGATGCTTCACTTCAGGATTACTGTATCCCTTGGACCTTCATATTGACGATGAAACACAGAAATTGCATCCGAAATTAATACAAAAGTCACAATGGTGACTTAAGTACAAGAGGACTGACACTCTCACTTTCGAACATTTCAATCTCTCCTGTGAGTACAGTTTTGGATTCCGATGCTTCACCTCAGGTTTACTGTATCTGTTGGACCTTCTTATTGACGATGAAACACAGAAATTGCATCCGAATTTAATACAAATGGCACAATGCCGACTTAAGTACAAGGGGACTGACGATCTCACTTTCTATGATTCGAACCTCTCCTGTGAGGTCAGATTTACATTCCGATGCTTCACTTCAGGTTTACTGTATCCCTCGGCCCTTCTTATTGACGATGAAACACAGAAATTGCTTCGGAATTAAATTCAAAAGGCACAGTGCCGACCTAAGTAGAAGACGACTAACACTCTCACTTTCTATGATTTGAACCTCTCCTGTAAGTCCAGTTTTAGATTCCGATTCTTCACTTCAGGGTTACTGTATACCTTGCACCTTCTTATTGACGATTAAACACAGAAATTGCATCGGAATTAAATTCAAAAGGCACAATGCCGACTTAAGTACAAGAGGCCTGACACTCTCACTTTCTATGATTTGAACCTCTCCTGTGAGTCCAGTTTTACATTCCGTTGCTTCACTTCAGGTTTACTGTATCCCTTGGCCCTTCTTATTGACGATGAAACACAGAAATTGCATCCGAATTTAATACAAAAGGTACAATGCCGACTTAAGTACAAGAGGACTGACACTCTAACTTTCTATGATTTGCACCTCTCCTGTGAGTCCAGTTTTAGATTCCGATGCTTCACTTCAGATTTACTGTATCCCTTGGACCTTCTTATTGACGATGAAACACTGAAATTGCATCCGAATTTAATACAAAAATCACAATGGCGACTTCAGTACGAGAGGACCGACAATCTCACTTTCTATGATTTGAACATCTCCTGTGAGTCCAGTTTTAGATTCCGATGCTTCACTTCAGGTTTACTGTATCCCTTGGACCTTCTTATAGACGATGAAACACAGATATTGCATCGGAATTAAATTGAAGACGCACAATGCCGACTTAAGTAAAAGAGGACTGACACTCTCACTTTCTATGATTTGAACCTCTCCTGTGAGTCCCGTTTTAGATTCCGATGCTTCACTTCAGGTTTACTGTATCCCTTGGACCTTCTTATTGACAATGAACCACAGAAATAGCACCGGAATTAAATTCAAAAGGCACAATGCCGACATAAGTACGAGAGGACTGACACTCTAACTTTCTATGATTTGTACCTCTCCTGTGAGTTCAGTTTTAGATTCCGATGCTTCACTTCAGGTTTACCGTATCCCTTGGACCTTATTATTGACGATGGAACACAGAGTTGTCATCCGAATTTAATACAAAAGGCAGAATGACGACTTAAGTACAAGAGGACTGACACTCTAACTTTCTATGATTTGAAACTCTCCTGTGAGTCCAGTTTTAGATTCCGATGCTTCACCTCAGGTTTACTGTATCCCTTGGACCTTCTTATTGATGATGGAACACAGTAATTGCATCCGAATTTAATACAAATGGCACAATGCCGACTTAAGTACAAGAGGACTGACACTCTCACTTTCTATGATTCGAACCTCTCCTGTGAGTCCACTTTTAGATTCCGATGCTTCACTTCTAGTTTACTGTATCCCTTGGACGTTCTTATTGACGATGAAACACAGAAATTGCATCGGAATTAAAATCAAAAGGCACAATGCCGACCTAAGTAGAAGAGGACTAACACTCTCACTTTCTATGATTTGAACCTCTCCTGTGAGTCCAGTTTTATATTCCGATGCTTCACCTCAGGTTTACTGTATCCCTTGGACCTTCTTATTGACGACGAAACACAGAAATTGCATCCGAATTTAATACAAATGGCACAATGCCGACTTAAGTACAAGAGGACTGACACTCTCACTTTCTATGATTCGAACCTCTCCTGTGAGGTCAGATTTAGATTCCGATGCTTCACTTCAGGTTTACTGTATACATTGCACCTTCTTATTGACGATGAAACACAGAAATTGCATCGGAATTAAATTCAAAAGGCACAATGCCGTCTTAAGTACAAGAATACTGACACTCTAACTTTCTATGATTTGCACCTCTCCTGTGAGTCCAGTTTTAGATTCCGATGCTTCACTTCAGGTTTACTGTATCCCTTGGACCTTCTTATTGACGATGAAACACAGAAATTGCATCGGAATTAAATTCAAAACGCACAATGTCGACTTAAGCGAAAGAGGACTGACACTCTCACTTTCTTTGCTTTGAACCTCTCCTGTGAGTTCAGTTTTAGATTCCAAT
The DNA here is from genome assembly GCF_023864345.2 of Schistocerca serialis cubense. Classification (NCBI taxonomy): domain Eukaryota; kingdom Metazoa; phylum Arthropoda; class Insecta; order Orthoptera; family Acrididae; genus Schistocerca; species Schistocerca serialis. The sequence continues at coordinate 28,099,450 of NW_026047644.1, read as the reverse complement.
GCTTCACTTCAGGTTTACTGTATCCCTTGGACCTTCTTATTGACGATGAAACAAAGAAATTGCATCAGAATTAAATTCAAAAGGCACAATGCCGACTTAAGTACAAGAAGACTGACACTCTAACTTTCTATGATTTGAACTTCTCCAGTGAGTCCAGTTTTAGATTCCGATGCTTCACTTCAGTTTTACTGTATCCCTTGGACCTTCTTATTGACGACGAAACACAGAAATTGCATCCGAATTTAATACAAATAGCACAATGCCGACTTAAGTACAATAGGACTGACATTCTCACTTTCTATGATTCGAACCTCTCCTGTGAGGTCAGATTTAGATTCCGATGTTTCACTTCAGGTTTACTGTATACATTGCACCTTCTTATTGACGATGAAACACAGAAATTGCATCGGAATTAAATTCAAAAGGCACAATGCCGTCTTAAGTACAAGAATACTGACACTCTAACTTTCTATGATTTGCACCTCTCCTGTGAGTCCAGTTTTAGATTCCGATGCTTCACTTCAGGTTTACTGTATCCCTTGGACCTTCTTATTGACGATGAAACACAGAAATTGCATCGGAATTAAATTCAAAACGCACAATGTCGACTTAAGCAAAAGAGGACTGACACTCTCACTTTCTTTGCTTTGAACCTCTCCTGTGAGTTCAGTTTTAGATTCCAATGCTTCACTTCAGGTTTACTGTATCCCTTGGACCTTCTTATTGACGATGAAACACAGAAATTGCATCAGAATTAAATTCAAAAGGAACAATGCCGACTTAAGTACAAGAAGACTGACACTCTAACTTTCTATGATTTGAACTTCTCCAGTGAGTCCAGTTTTAGATTCCGATGCTTCACTTCAGTTTTACTGTTTCCCTTGGACCTTCTTATTGACAATGAAACACAGAGTTTGCATCCGAATTTAATACAAGAGGCACAATTCCGACTTAAGTACAAGAGGACTGACACTCTCACTTTCTATGATTTGAACCTCTCATGTGAGTCCAGTTTTAGATTCCGATGCTTCACCTCAGTTTTACTGTATCTGTTGGACCTTCTTATTGACGATGAAAGACAGAAATTGCATCCAAATTTAATACAAAAGGCACAATGCTGACTTAATTACAAGAGGACTGACACTCTAACTTTCTATGATTTGAACCTCTCCTGTGAGTCCAGTTTTAGATTCCGATGCTTCACTTCAGGTTTACTGTATCCCTTGGACCTTCATATTGACGATGAAACACAGAAATTGCATCCGAAATTAAAACAAAAGTCACAATGGTGACTTAAGTACAAGAGGACTGACACTCTAACATTCTATGATTTGAACCTCTCCAGTGAGTCCAGTTTTAGATTCCGATGCTTCACTTCAGGATTACTGTATCCCTTGGACCTTCATATTGACGATGAAACACAGAAATTGCATCCGAAATTAATACAAAAGTCACAATGGTGACTTAAGTACAAGAGAACTGACACTCTCACTTTCGAACATTTGAATCTCTCCTGTGAGTCCAGTTTTAGATTCCGATGCTTCACCTCAGGTTTACTGTATCTGTTGGACCTTCTTATTGACGATGAAACACAGAAATTGCATCCGAATTTAATACAAATGGCACAATGCCGACTTAAGTACAAGAGGACTGACACTCTCACTTTCTATGATTCGAACCTCTCCTGTGAGGTCAGATTTAGATTCCGACGCTTCACTTCAGGTTTACTGTATCCCTTGGACCATCTTGTTGACGATAAAACACAGAAATCGCATCCGAAATTAATACAAATAGCACAATGCCGTCTTAAGTAAAAGAGGACTGGCGCTCTAACATTCTGTGATTTGACCCTCTCCTGCGAGTCCAGTTTTGGATTCCGATGCTTCACTTAAGGTTTACTGTATCCCTTGGATGTTCTTATTGACGATGAAACCCAGAAATTGCTTCGGAATTAAATTCAAAAGGCACAGTGCCGACCTAAGTAGAAGACGACTAACACTCTCGCTTTCTATGATTTGAACCTCTCCTGTGAGTCCAGTTTTAGATTCCGATGCTTCACTTCAGGGTTACTGTATACCTTGCACCTTCTTATTGACGATTAAACACAGAAATTGCATCGGAATTAAATTCAAAAGGCACAATGCCGACTTAAGTACAAGAGGAATGACACTCTCACTTTCTATGATTTGAACCTCTCCTGTGAGTCCAGTTTTACATTCCGATGCTTCACTTCAGGTTTACTGTATCCCTTGGCCCTTCTTATTGACGATGAAACGCAGAAATTGCATCCGAATTTAATACAAAAGGTACAATGCCGACTTAAGTACAAGAGGACTGACACTCTAACTTTCTATGATTTGCACCTCTCCTGTGAGTCCAGTTTTAGATTCCGATGCTTCACTTCAGATTTACTGTATCCCTTGGACCTTCTTATTGACGTGGAAACACAGAAATTGCATCCGAATTTAATACAAAAATCACAATGGCGACTTTAGTACGAGAGGACCGACAATCTCACTTTCTATGATTTGAACATCTCCTGTGAGTCCAGTTTTAGATTCCGATGCTTCACTTCAGGTTTACTGTATCCCTTGGACCTTCTTATAGACGATGAAACACAGATATTGCATCGGAATTAAATTGAAAACGCACAATGATGACTTAAGTAAAAGAGGACTGACACTCTCACTTTCTATGATTTGAACCTCTCCTGTGAGTCCCGTTTTAGATTCCGATGCTTCACTTCAGGTTTACTGTATCCCTTGGACCTTCTTATTGACAATGAACCACAGAAATAGCACCGGAATTAAGTTCAAAAGGCACAATGCCGACATAAGTACAAGAGGACTGACACTCTAACTTTCTATGATTTGTACCTCTCCTGTGAGTTCAGTTTCAGATTCCGATGCTTCACTTCAGGTTTACCGTATCCCTTGGACCTTATTATTGACGATGGAACACAGAGTTGTCATCCGAATTTAATACAAAAGGCAGAATGACGACTTAAGTACAAGAGGACTGACACTCTAACTTTCTATGATTTGAAACTCTCCTGTGAGTCCAGTTTTAGATTCCGATGCTTTACTTCAGGTTTACTGTATCCCTTGGACCTTCTTATTGACGATGAATCAAAGAAATTGCATCCGAAATTAATACAAAAGTCACAATGGTGACTTAAGTACAAGAGGACTGTCACTCTCACTTTCTATGATTTGAACCTCTCCTGTGAGTCCAGTTTTAGATTCCGATGCTTCACCTCACGTTTACTGTATCCCTTGGACCTTCTTATTGATGATGGAACACAGTAATTGCATCCGAATTTAATACAAATGGCACAATGCCGACTTAAGTACAAGAGGACTGACACTCTCACTTTCTATAATTCGAACCTCTCCTGTGAGTCCACTTTTACATTCCGATGCTTCACTTCAGGTTTACTGTATCCCTTGGACCTTCTTATTGATGATGGAACACAGTAATTGCATCCGAATTTAATACAAATGGCACAATGCCGACTTAAGTACAAGAGGACTGACACTCTCACTTTCTATGATTCGAACCTCTCCTGTGAGTCCAGTTTTAGATTCCGATGCTTCACCTCAGGTTTACTGTATCCCTTGGACCTTCTTATTGATGATGGAACACAGTAATTGCATCCGAATTTAATACAAATGGCACAATGCCGACTTAAGTACAAGAGAACTGACACTCTCACTTTCTATGATTCGAACCTCTCCTGTGAGTCCACTTTTAGATTCCGATGCTTCACTTCAGGTTTACTGTATCATTTGGACGTTCTTATTGACGATGAAACACAGAAATTGCATCGGAATTAAAATCAAAAGGCACAATGCCGACCTAAGTAGAAGAGGACTAACACTCTCACTTTCTATGATTTGAACCTCTCCTGTGAGTCCAGTTTTAGATTCCGATGCTTCACCTCAGGTTTACTGTATCCCTTGGACCTTCTTATTGACAATGAAACACAGAGTTTGCATCCGAATTTAATACAAAAGGCACAATTCCGACTTAAGTACAAGAGAACTGACACTCTCACTTTCTATGATTTGAACCTCTCCTGTGAGTCCAGTTTTAGATTCCGATGCTTCACTTCAGGTTTACTGTATCCCTTGGACCTTCATATTGACGATGAAACACAGAAATTGCATCCGAAATTAATACAAAAGTCACAATGGTGACTTAAGTACAAGAGGACTGACACTCTAACATTCTATGATTTGAACCTCTCCTGTGAGTCCAGTTTTAGATTCCGATGCTTCACTTCAGGATTACTGTATCCCTTGGACCTTCATATTGACGATGAAACACAGAAATTGCATCCGAAATTAATACAAAAGTCACAATGGTGACTTAAGTACAAGAGAACTGACACTCTCACTTTCGAACATTTGAATCTCTCCTGTGAGTCCAGTTTTAGATTCCGATGCTTCACCTCAGGTTTACTGTATCTGTTGGACCTTCTTATTGACGATGAAACACAGAAATTGCATCCGAATTTAATACAAATGGCACAATGCCGACTTAAGTACAAGAGGACTGACACTCTCACTTTCTATGATTCGAACCTCTCCTGTGAGGTCAGATTTAGATTCCGACGCTTCACTTCAGGTTTACTGTATCCCTTGGACCATCTTGTTGACGATAAAACACAGAAATCGCATCCCAAAGTAATACAAATAGCACAATGCCGTCTTAAGTAAAAGAGGACTGACGCTCTAACATTCTGTGATTTGAACCTCTCCTGCGAGTCCAGTTTTGGATTCCGATGCTTCACTTCAGGTTTATTGTATCCCTTGGACTTTCTTATAGACGATGAAACACAGATATTGCATCGGAATTAAATTGAAAACGCACAATGCCGACTTAAGTAAAAGAGGACTGACACTCTCACTTTCTATGATTTGAACCTCTCCTGTGAGTCCCGTTTTAGATTCCGATGCTTCACTTCAGGTTTACTGTATCCCTTGGACCTTCTTATTGACAATGAACCACAGAAATAGCACCGGAATTAAATTCAAAAGGCACAATGCCGACATAAGTACAAGAGGACTGACACTCTAACTTTCTATGATTTGTACCTCTCCTGTGAGTTCAGTTTCAGATTCCGATGCTTCACTTCAGGTTTACCGTATCGCTTGGACCTTATTATTGACGATGGAACACAGAGTTGTCATCCGAATTTAATACAAAAGGCAGAATGACGACTTAAGTACAAGAGGACTGACACTCTAACTTTCTATGATTTGAAACTCTCCTGTGAGTCCAGTTTTAGATTCCGAAGCTTCACTTCAGGGTTACTGTATACCTTGCACCTTCTTATTGACGATTAAACACAGAGATTGCATCGGAATTAAATTCAAAAGGCACAATGCCGACTTAAGTACAAGAGGACTGACACTCTCACTTTTTATGATTTGAACCTCTCCTGTGAGTCCAGTTTTACATTCCGATGCTTCACTTCAGGTTTACTGTATCCCTTGGACCTTCTTATTGACGATGAAACACAGAAATTGCATCCGAATTTAATACAAAAGGTACAATGCCGACTTAAGTACAAGAGGACTGACACTCTAACTTTCTATGATTTGCACCTCTCCTGTGAGTCCAGTTTTAGATTCCGATGCTTCACTTCAGGTTTACTGTATCCCTTGGACCTTCTTATTGACGGTGAAACACAGAAATTGCATCCGAATTTAATACAAAAATCACAATGGCGACTTTAGTACAAGAGGACCGACAATCTCACTTTCTATGATTTGAACATCTCCTGTGAGTCCAGTTTTAGATTCCGATGCTTCACTTCAGGTTTACTGTATCCCTTGGACGTTCGTATTGACGATGAAACACAGAAATTGCATCAGAAATAAATTCGAAAGGCACAATGCCGACTTAAGTACAAGAGGACTGACACTCTAACTTTCTATGATTTGAACTACTCCAGTGAGCCCAGTTTTAGATTCCGATGCTTCACTTCAGGTTTACTGTTTCCCTTGGACCTTCTTATTGACGATGAAACATAGAGTTTGCATCCGAATTTAATACAAAAGGCACAATGCCGACCTAATTACAAGAGGACTGACACTCTAACTTTCTATGATTTGAACCTCTCCTATGAGTCCAGTTTTAGATACCGATGCTTCACTTCAGGTTTACTGTATCCCTTGGACCTTCTTATTGACGATGAAACACAGAAATTGAATCCGAATTTAATATAAATGGCACAATGCCGACTTAAGTACAAGGGCACTGACACTCTCACTTTCCATGATTCGAACTTCTCCTGTGAGGTTAGATTTAGATTCTGATGCTTCACTTCAGTTTTACTGTATACCTTGCACCTTCTTATTGACGATGAAACACAGAAATTGCATCGGAATTAAATTCAAAAGGCACAATGCCGACCTAAGTAGAAGAGGACTAACACTCTCACTTTCTATGATTTGAACCTCTCCTGTGAGTCCAGTTTTAGATTCCGAAGCTTCACTTCAGGGTTACTGTATACCTTGCACCTTCTTATTGACGATTAAACACAGAAATTGCATTGGAATTAAATTCAAAAGGCACAATGCCGACTTAAGTACAAGAGGACTGACACTCTCACTTTTTATGATTTGAACCTCTCCTGTGAGTCCAGTTTTACAATCCGATGCTTCACTTCAGGTTTACTGTATCCCTTGGACCTTCTTATTGACGATGAAACACAGAAATTGCATCCGAATTTAATACAAAAATCACAATGGCGACTTAAGTGCAAGAGGACTGACACTCTCACTTTCTATGATTTGAACCTCTCCTGTGAGTCCAGTTTTAGATTCCGATGCTTCACCTCAGGTTTACTGTATCTCTTGGACCTTCTTATTGACGATGGAACACAGAAATTGCATCCGAATTTAATACAAATGGCACAATGCCGTCTTAAGTAAAAGAGGAGTGACACTCTAACTTTCTATGATTTGAATCTCTCCTGTGAGTCCAGTTTTAGATACCGATGCTTCACTTCAGGTTTACTGTATCCCTTGGACGTTCTTATTGACGATGAAACACAGAAATTGCATCGGAATTAAATTCAAAACCTACAGTGCCGACCTAAGTAGAAGACGACTAACACTCTCACTTTCTATGATTTGAACCTGTCCTGTGAGTCCAGTCTTAGATTCCGATGCTTCACTTCAGGTTTACTGTATCCCTTGGACCTTCTTATTGACGATGAAACACAGAAATTGCATCCGAATTTAATACAAAAATCACAATAGCGACTTTAGTACAAAAGGACAGACAATCTCACTTTCTATGATTTGAACATCTCCTGTGAGTCCAGTTTTAGATTCCGATGCTTCACTTCAGGTTTACTGTATCTATTGGACCTTCTTATTGACGATGAAACACAGAGTTTGCATCCGAATTTAATACAAAAGGCACAATGCTGACTTAAGTACAAGAGGACTGACACTCTCACTTTCAATGATTTGAACCTCTCCTGTGAGTCCAGTTTTAGATTCCGTTTCTTTACTTCAGGTTTACTGTATACCTTGCACCTTCTTATTGACGATGAAACACAGAAATTGCATCGGATTTAAATTCAAAAGGCACAATGCCGTCTTAAGTACAAGAATACTGTTATTCTAAATTTCTATGATTTGCACCTCTCCTGTGAGTCCAGTTTTAGATTCCGATGCTTCACTTCAGGTTTACTGTATCCCTTGGACCTTCTTATTGACGATGAAACACAGAAATTGCATCTGAATTTAATACCAAAATCACAATGGCGACTTAAGTACAAGAGGAGTGACCCCCTCACTTTCTATGATTTGAACATCTCCTGTGAGTCCAGTTTTAGATTCTGATGCTTCACTTCAGGGTTACTGTATCCCTTGGACCTTCTTATTGACGATGAAACACAGAAATTGCATCGGAATTAAATTCAAAACGCACAATGCCGACTTAAGCAAAAGAGGACTTACACTCTCACTTTCCAGGATTTGAACCTCTCCTGTGAGTCCAATTTTAGATTCCGATGCTTCACTTCAGGTTTACTGTATCCCTTGGACCTTCTTATTGACGATGAAACACAGAAATTGCATCCGAATTTAATACAAAAGGTACAATGCCGACTTTAGTACAAGAGGACTGACACTCTAACTTTCTATGATTTGAACCTCTCCTCTGAGTCCAGTTTTAGATTCTGATGCTTCACTTCAGGTTTACTGTATCCCTTGGACCTTCTTATTGACGATGAAACACAGAAATTGCATCCGAATTTAATACAAAAATCACAATGGCGACTTAAGTGCAAGAGGACTGACACTCTCACTTTCTATGATTTGAACCTCTCCTGTGAGTCCAGTTTTAGATTCCGATGCTTCACCTCAGGTTTACTGTATCTCTTGGACCTTCTTATTGACGATGAAACACAGAAATTGCATCCGAATTTAATACAAATGGCACAATGCCGACTTAAGTACAAGAGGACTGACACTCTCACATTCTATGATTCGAACCTCTCCTGTGAGGTCAGATTTAGATTCCGATGCCTCACTTCAGGTTTACTGTATCCCTTGGACTTTCTTGTTGACGATAAAACACAAAAATGGCATCCGAATTTAATACAAATGGCACAATGCCGTCTTAAGTAAAAGAGGAGTGACACTCTAACTTTCTATGATTTGAATCTCTCCTGTGCGTCCAGTTTTAGATACCGATGCTTCACTTCAGGTTTACCGTATCCCTTGGACGTTCTTATTGACGATGAAACACAGAAATTGCATCGGAATTAAGTTCAAATCCCACAGTGCCGACCTAAGTAGAAGACGACTAACACTCTCACTTTCTATGATTTGAACCTGTCCTGTGAGTCCAGTTTTAGATTCCGATGCTTCACTTCAGGTTTACTGTATCCCTTGGACCTTCTTATTGACGATGAAACACAGAAATTGCATCCGAATTTAATACAAAAATCACAATAGCGACTTTAGTACAAAAGGACAGACAATCTCACTTTCTATGATTTGAAGATCTCCTGTGAGTCCAGCTTTAGATTCCGATGCATCACTTCAGGTTTACTGTATCCCTTGGACCTTCTTATTAACGATGAAACACAGAGTTTGCATCCGAATTTAATACAAAAGGCACAATGCTGACTTAAGTACAAGAGGACTGACACTCTCACTTTCAATGATTTGAACCTCTCCTGTGAGTCCAGTTTTAGATTCCGTTGCTTTACTTCAGGTTTACTGTACACCTCGCACCTTCTTATTGACGATGAAACACAGAAATTGCATCGGATTTAAATTCAAAAGGCACAATGCCGTCTTAAGTACAAGAATACTGTTATTCTAACTTTCTATGATTTGCACCTCTCCTGTGAGTCCAGTTTTAGATTCCGATGCTTCACTTCAGGTTTACTGTATCCCTTGGACCTTCTTATTGACGATGAAACACAGAAATTGCATCTGAATTTAATACCAAAATCACAATGGCGACTTAAGTACAAGAGGAGTGACCCTCTCACTTTCTATGATTTGAAAATCTCCTGTGAGTCCAGTTTTAGATTCTGATGCTTAACTTCAGGTTTACTGTATACCTTGGACCTTCTTATTGACGATGAAATACAGAAATTGCATCGGAATTAAATTCAAAACGCACAATGCCGACTTAAGCAAAAGAGGACTTACACTATCACTTTCTATGATTTGAACCTCTCCTGTGAGTCCAGTTTTAGATTCCGATGCTTCACTTCAGGTTTACTGTATCCCTTGGACCTTCTTATTGACAATGAAACACAGAAATTGCATCGGAATTAAATTCAAATGGCACAATGCCGAATTAAGTACAAGAGGACTGACACTCTAACTTTCTATGATTTGAACCTCTCCTGTGAGTCCAGTTTTAGATTCCGATGCTTCACTTCAGGTTTACTGTATCCCTTGGACCTTCTTATTGACGATGAAACACAGATATTGCATCCGAATTTAATACAAAAGACACAATGGCGACTTAAGTACATGAGGACTGACTCTCTCACTTTCTATGATTTGAACCTCTCCTGTGAGTCCAGTTTTAGATTCCGATGCTTCACTTCAGGTTTACTGTATCCCTTGGACCTTCATATTGACGATGAAACACAGAAATTGCATCCGAATTTAATACAAATGGCACAATGTCGACTTAAGTACAATAGGACTGACACTCTCACTTTCTATGATTTGAGCCTCTCCTGTGAGTCCAGTTTTAGATTCCGATGCTTCACTTCAGGTTTACTGTATACCTTGCACCTTCTTATTGACGATGAAACACAGAAATTGCATCCGAATTTAATACTCAAGGCACAATGCCGACTGAAGTACAAGAGGACTGACATTCTAACTTTCTATGATTTGAACCTCTCCTGTGAGTCCAGTTTTAGATTCCGATGCTTCACTTCAGGTTTACTGTATCCTTTGGACCTTCTTATTGACAATGAAACACAGAAAAAGCATCGGAATTTAATTCAAAAGGCACAATGCCGACTTAAGTACAAGAGAACTGACACTCTAACTTTCTATGATTTGAACCTCTCCTGTGAGTCTAGTTTTAGATTCCGATGCTTCACTTCAGGTTTACTGTATCCCTTGGACTTTCTTATTGACGATGAAACACAGAAATTGCATCCGAATTTAATACAAAAGGTACAATGCCGACTTAAGTACAAGAGGACTGACACTCTAACTTTCTATGATTTGCACCTCTCCTGTGAGTCCAGTTTTAGATTCCGATGCTTCACTTCAGGTTTACTGTATCCCTTGGACCTTCTTATTGACGATGAAACACAGAAATTGCATCCGTATTTAATACAAAAATCACAATGGCGACTTTAGTACAAGAGGACCGACAATCTCAATTTCTATGATTTGAACATCTCCTGTGAGTCCAGTTTTAGATTCCGATGCTTCACTTCAGGTTTACTGTATCCCTTGGACGTTCGTATTGACGATGAAACACAGAAATTGCATCAGAAATAAATTCGAAAGGCACAATGCCGACTTAAGTACAAGAGGACTGACACTCTAACTTTCTATGATTTGAACTACTCCAGTGAGTCCAGTTTTAGATTCCGATGCTTCACTTCAGGTTTACTGTTTCCCTTGGACCTTCTTATTGACGATGAAACATAGAGTTTGCATCCGAATTTAATACAAAAGGCACAATGCCGACCTAATTACAAGAGGACTGACACTCTAACTTTCTATGATTTGAACCCCTCCTGTGAGTCCAGTTTTAGATTCCGATGCTTCACTTCAGGTTTACTGTATCCCTTGGACCTTCTTATTGACGATGAAACACAGAAATTGCATCCGAATTTAATACAAAAGGCACAATGGCGACTTAAGTACAAGGGGACTGACACTCTCACTTTCTATGATTTGAACCTATCCTGTGAGTCCAGTTTTAGATTCCGATGCTTCACTTCAGGTTTACTGTATCCCTTGGACCTTCTTATTGACGATGAAACACAGAAATTGAATCCGAATTTAATATAAATGGCACAATGCCGACTTAAGTACAAGGGTACTGACACTCTCACTTTCCATGATTCGAACTTCTCCTGTGAGGTTAGATTTAGATTCTGATGCTTCACTTCAGTTTTACTGTATACCTTGCACCTTCTTATTGACGATGAAACACAGAAATTGCATCGGATTTAAATTCAAAAGGCACAATGCCGTCTTAAGTACAAGAATACTGTTATTCTAATTTTCTATGATTTGCACCTCTCCTGTGAGTCCAGTTTTTGATTCCGATGCTTCACTTCAGGTTTACTGTATCCTTTGGACCTTCTTATTGACGATGAAACACAGAAATTGCATCTGAATTTAATACCAAAATCACAATGGCGACTTAAGTACAAGAGGAGTGACCCTCTCACTTTCTATGATTTGAACATCTCCTGTGAGTCCAGTTTTAGATGCTGATGCTTCACTTCAGGTTTACTGTATCCCTTGGACCTTCTTATTGACGATGAAACACAGAAATTGCATCGGAATTAAATTCAAAACGCACAATGCCGACTTAAGCAAAAGAGGACTTACACTCTCACTTTCCAGGATTTGAACCTCTCCTGTGAGACCAGTTTTAGATTCCGATGCTTCACTTCAGGTTTACTGTATCCCTTGGACCTTCTTATTGACGATGAAACACAGAAATTGCATCCGAATTTAATACAAAAGGCACAATGGCGACTTAAGTACAAGGGGACTGACACTCTCACTTTCTATGATTTGAACCTATCCTGTGAGTCCAGTTTTAGATTCCGATGCTTCACTTCAGGTTTACTGTATCCCTTGGACCTTCTTATTGACGATGAAACACAGAAATTGAATCCGAATTTAATATAAATGGCACAATGCCGGCTTAAGTACAAGGGCACTGACACTCTCACTTTCCATGATTCGAACTTCTCCTGTGAGGTTAGATTTAGATTCTGATGCTTTACTTCAGTTTTACTGTATACCTTGCACCTTCTTATTGACGATGAAACACAGAAATTGCATCCGAATTTAATACAAAAGGTACAATGCCGACTTAAGTACAGAAGGACTGACACTCTAACTTTCTATGATTTGAACCTCTCCTCTGAGTCCAGTTTTAGATTCTGATGCTTCACTTCAGGTTTACTGTATCCCTTGGACCATCTTATTGACGATGAAACACAGAAATTGCATCCGAATTTAATACAAAAATCACAATGGCGACTTAAGTGCAAGAGGACTGACACTCTCACTTTCTATGATTTGAACCTCTCCTGTGAGTCCAGTTTTAGATTCCGATGCTTCACCTCAGGTTTACTGTCTCTTGGACCTTCTTATTGACGATGAAACACAGAAATTGCATCCGAATTTAATACAAATGGCACAATGCCGACTTAAGTACAAGAGGACTGACACTCTCACATTCTATGATTCGAACCTCTCCTGTGAGGTCAGATTTAGATTCCGATGCCTCACTTCAGGTTTACTGTATCCCTTGGACTTTCTTGTTGACGATAAAACACAGAAATCGCATCCGAATTTAATACAAATGGCACAATGCCGTCTTAAGTAAAAGAGGAGTGACACTCTAACTTTCTATGATTTGAATCTCTCCTGTGAGTCCAGTATTAGATACCGATGCTTCACTTCAGGTTTACTGTATCCCTTGGACGTTCTTATTGACGATGAAACACAGAAATTGCATCGGAATTAAATTCAAAACCCACAGTGCCGACCTAAGTAGAAGACGACTAACACTCTCACTTTCTATGATTTGAACCTGTCCTGTGAGTCCAGTTTTAGATTCCGATGCTTCACTTCAGGTTTACTGTATCACTTGGACCTTCTTATTGACGATGAAACACAGAAATTGCATCCGAATTTAATACAAAAATCACAATAGCGACTTTAGTACAAATGACAGACAATCTCACTTTCTATGATTTGAACATCTCCTGTGAGTCCAGTTTTAGATTCCGATGCTTCACTTCAGGTTTACTGTATCCCTGGGACCTTCTTATTGACGATGAAACACAGAGTTTGCATCCGAATTTAATACAAAAGGCACAATGCTGACTTAAGTACAAGAGGACTGACACTCTCACATTCAATGATTTAAACCTCTCCTGTGAGTCCAGTTTTAGATTCCGTTGCTTTACTTCAGGTTTACTGTATACCTTGCACCTTCTTATTGACGATGAAACACAGAAATTGCATCGGATTTAAATTCAAAAGGCACAATGCCGTCTTAAGTACAAGAATACTGTTATTCTAACTTTCTATGATTTGCACCTCTCCTGTGAGTCCAGTTTTAGATTCCGATGCTTCACTTCAGGTTTACTGTATCCCTTGGACCTACTTATTGACGATGAAACACAGAAAATGCATCTGAATTTAATACCAAAATCACAATGGCGACTTAAGTACAAGAGGAGTGACCCTCTCACTTTCTATGATTTGAACATCTCCTGTGAGTCCAGTTTTAGATTCTGATGCTTCACTTCAGGTTTACTGTATCCCTTGGACCTTCTTATTGACGATGAAATACAGAAATTGCATCGGAATTAAATTCAAAACGCACAATGCCGACTTAAGCAAAAGAGGACTTACACTCTCACTTTCCAGGATTTGAACCTCTCCTGTGAGTCCAGTTTTAGATTCCGATGCTTCACTTCAGGTTTGCTGTATCCCTTGGACTTTCTTATTGACGATGAAACACAGAAATTGCATCGGAAATAAATTGAAATGGCACAATGCCGACTTAAGTACAAGAGGACTGACACTCTAACTTTCTATGATTTGAACCTCTCCTGTGAGTCCAGTTTTAGATTCCGATGCTTCACGTCAGGTTTACTGTATCCCTTGGACCTTCTTATTGACGATGAAACACAGATATTGCATCCGAATTTAATACAAAAGACACAATGGCGACTTAAGTACAAGAGGACTGACACTCTCACTTTCTATGATTTGAACCTCTCCTGTGAGTCCAGTTTTAGATTCCGATGCTTCACTTCAGGTTTTCTGTATCCCTTGGACCTTCATATTGACGATGAAACACAGAAATTGCATCCGAATTTAATACAAATGGCACAATGTCGACTTAAGTACAATAGGACTGACACTCTCACTTTCTATGATTTGAACCTCTCCTGTGAGTCCAGTTTTAGATTCCGATGCTTCACTTCAGGTTTACTGTATACCTTGCACCTTCGTATTGACGATGAAACACAGAAATTGCATCCGAATTTAATACTCAAGGCACAATGCCGACTGAAGTACAAGAGGACTGACATTCTAACTTTCTATGATTTGAACCTCTCCTGTGAGTCTAGTTTTAGATTCCGATGCTTCACTTCAGTTTTACTGTATCCCTTGGACTTTCTTATTGACGATGAAACACAGATATTGCATCCGAATTTAATACAAATGGCACAATGCCGACTTAAGTACAAGAGCACTGACACTCTCACTTTCCATGATTCGAACTTCTCCTGTGAGGTCAGATTTAGATTCCGATGCTTCACTTCAGGTTTACTGTATACCTTGCACCTTCTTATTGACGATGAAACACAGAAATTGCATCGGAAGTAAATGCAAAAGGCACAATTCCGACTTAAGTACAAGATGACTGACACCCTCACTTTCTCTGATTTGAACCTCTCCTGTGAGTCCAATTTTAGATTCCGATGCTTCACTTCAGGTTTACTGTATCCCTTGGACCTTCTAATTGACGATGAAACACAGAGTTTGCATCCGAATTTAATACAAAAGGTACAATGCCGACTTATGTAAAAGAGGACTGACACTCTAACTTTCTATGATTTTAACCTCTCCAGTTAGTCCAGTTTTAGATTCCGATTCCTCACTTCAGGTTTACTGTATCCCTTGGACCTTCTAATTGACGATGAAACACAGAGTTTGCATCTGAATTTAATACAAAAGGCACAATGGCGACTTAAGTACAAGAGGACTGACACTCTCACTTTCTATGATTTGAACCTCTCCTGTGAGTCCAGTTTTAGATTCCGATGCTTTACTTCAGGTTTACTGTATCCCTTGGACCTTCTAATTGACGATGAAACACAGAGTTTGCATCCGAATTTAATACAAAAGGTACAATGCCGACTTAAGCAAAAGAGGACTGACACTCTAACTTTCTATGATTTGAACCTCTCCAGTTAGTCCAGTTTTAGATTCCGATGCCTCACTTCGGGTTTACTGTATCCCTTGGACCTTCTTATTGACAATGAAACACAGAAATAGCATCGGAATTAAATTCAAAAGGCACAATGCCGACTTAAGTACAAGAGGACTGACACTCTAACTTTCTATGATTTGAACCTCTCCTGTGAGTCCAGTTTTAGATTCCGATGCTTCACTTCAGGTTTAGTGTATCCCATGGACCTTCATATTGACGATGAAACACAGAGTTTGCATCCGAATTTAATACAAAAGGCACAATGCCGACTTAAGTACAAGAGGACTGACACCCTAAATTTCTATGATTTGAACCTCTCCTGTGAGTCCAGTTTTAGATTCCGATGCTTTACTTCAGGTTTACTGTATCCCTTGGACCTTCTTATTGACGATGACACACTGAAATTGCATCCGAATTTAATACAAAAGGCACAATGGCGACTTAAGTACAAGAGGACTGACACTCTCACTTTCTATGATTTGAACCTCTTCTGTGAGTCTAGTTTTAGATTCCGATGCTTCACTTCAGGTTTACTGTATCCCTTGGACGTTCTTATTGACGATGAAACACAGAAATTGCATCCGAAATTAATACAAAAGTCACAATGGTGACTTAAGTACAAGAGGAGTGACACTCTCACTTTCTATGATTAGAACCTCTCCTGTGAGTCCAGTTTTAGATTCCGAAGCTTCACCTCAGGTTTACTGTATCCCTTGGACCTTCTTATTGACGATGAAACACAGAATTTGCATCCGAACATAATACAAATGGCACAATACCTACTTAAGTACAAGAGGACTGACACTCTCACTTTCTATGATTCGAACTTCTCCTGTGAGGTCAGATTTAGATTCCGATGCTTCACTTCAGGTTTACTGTATACCTTGCACCTTCTTATTGACGATGAAACACAGAAATTGCATCGGAATTAAATGCAAAAGGCACAATTCCGACTTAAGTACAAGATGACTGACACCCTCACTTTCTCTGATTTGAACCTCTCCTGTGAGTCCAATTTTAGATTCCGATGCTTCACTTCAGGTTTACTGTATCCCTTGGACCTTCTAATTGACGATGAAACACAGAGTTTGCATCCGAATTTAATACAAAAGGTACAATGCCGACTTATGTAAAAGAGGACTGACACTCTAACTTTCTATGATTTTAACCTCTCCAGTTAGTCCAGTTTTAGATTCCGATTCCTCACTTCAGGTTTACTGTATCCCTTGGACCTTCTAATTGACGATGAAACACAGAGTTTGCATCTGAATTTAATACAAAAGGTACAATGCCGACTTAAGTGAAAGAGGACTGACACTCTAACTTTCTAGGATTTGAACCTCTCCAGTTAGTCCAGTTTTAGATTCCGATGCCTCACTTCGGGTTTACTGTATCCCTTGGACCTTCTTATTGACAATGAAACACAGAAATAGCATCGGAATTAAATTCAAAAGGCACATTGCCGACTTAAGTACAAGAGGACTGACACTCTAACTTTCTATGATTTGAACCTCTCCTGTGAGTCCAGTTTTAGATTCCGATGCTTCACTTCAGGTTTAGTGTATCCCAATGGACCTTCTTATTGACGATGAAACACAGAGATTGCATCCGAATTTAATACAAAAGGCACAATGCCGACTTAAGTACAAGAGGACTGACACTCTAAATTTCTATGATTTCAACCTCTCCTGTGAGTCCAGTTTTAGATTACGATGCTTTACTTCAGGTTTACTGTATCCCTTGGACCTTCTTATTGACGATGACACACAGAAATTGCATCCGAATTTAATACAAAAGGCACAATGGCGACTTAAGTACAAGAGGACTGACACTCTCACTTTCTATGATTTGAACCTCTTCTGTGAGTCCAGTTTTAGATTCCGATGCTTTACCTCAGGTTTACTGTATCCCTTGGACGTTCTTATTGACGATGAAACACAGAAATTGCATCCGAAATTAATACAAAAGTCACAATGGTGACTTAAGTACAAGAGGAGTGACACTCTCACTTTCTATGATTAGAACCTCTCCTGTGAGTCCAGTTTTAGATTCCGAAGCTTCACCTCAGGTTTACTGTATCCCTTGGACCTTCTTATTGACGATGAAACACAGAATTTGCATCCGAACATAATACAAATGGCACAATGCCGACTTAAGTACAAGAGGACTGACACTCTCACTTTCTATGATTCGAACCTCTCCTGTGAGTCCAGTTTTAGATTCCGATGCTTCACTTCAGGTTTACTGTATACCTTTGACGTTCTTATTGACGATGAAACACAGAAATTGCATCGGAACTAAATTCAAAAGGCACAGTGCCGACCTAAGTAGAAGAGGACTAACACTCTCACTTTCTATGATTTGAACCTCTCCTGTGAGTCCAGTTTTAGATTCCGATGCTTCACTTCAGGTTTACTGTATACCTTGCAGCTTCTAATTGACGATGAAACACAGAAATTGCATCGGTATTAAATTCAAAAGGCACAATGCCGACTTAAGTACAAGAGGACTGACACTCTTACTTTCTATGATTTGAACCTCTCCTGTGAGTCCAGTTTTACATTCCGATGCTTCACTTCAGGTTTACTGTATCCCTTGGACCTTCTAATTGACGATGAAACACAGAGTTTGCATCCGAACTTAATACAAAAGGTACAATGCCGACTTAAGTACAAGAGGACTGACACTCTAACTTTCTATGATTTGCACATCTCCTGTGAGTCCAGTTTTAGATTCCGATGCTTCACTTCAGGTTTACTGTATCCCATGGACCTTCTTATTGACGATGAAACACAGAATTTGCATCCGAATTTAATACAAAAGGCACAATGCCGACTTAAGTACAAGAGGACTGACACTCTAACTTTCTATGATTTGAACCTCTCCTGTGAGTCCAGTTTTAGATTCCGATGCTTCACTTCAGGTTCACTGTATCCCTTGGACCTTCTTATTGACGATGAAAGACAGATATTGCATCGGAATTAAATTTAAAACGCACAATGCCGACATAAACAAAAGAGGACTGACACTCTCACTTTCTATGATTTGAACCTCTCCTGTGAGGTCAGATTTAGATTCCGATGCTTCACTTCAGGTTTACTGTATCCCTTGGACCTTCTTATTGACAATGAAACACAGAAATAGCATCGGAATTAAATTCAAAAGGCACAATGCCCACTTAAGTACAAGAGGACTGACACTCTAACATTCTATGATTTGAACCTCTCCTGTGAGTCCAGTTTTAGATTCCGATGCTTCACTTCAGGTTTACTGTATCCCTTGGACCTTCTTATTGACGATGAGACACAGAGTTTGCATCCGAATTTAATACAAAAGGCACAATGCCGACTTAAGTACAAGAGGACTGACACTCTAACATTCTATGATTTGAACCTCTCCTGTGAGACCAGTTTTAGATTCCGATGCTTTACTTCAGGTTTACTGTATCCCTTGGACCTTCTTATTGACGATGACACACAGAAATTGCATCCGAATTTAATACAAAACGCACAATGGCGACTTAAGTACAAGAGGAGTGACACTCTCACTTTCTATGATTTGAACCTCTCCTGTGAGTCCAGTTTTATATTCCGATGCTTCACTTCAGGTTTACTGTATCCCTTGGACCTTCTTATTGAGATGAAACACAGAAATTGCATCCGAAATTAATACAAAAGTCACAATGGTGACTTATGTACAAGAGGACTGACACTCTCACTTTATATGATTTGAACCTCCCCTCAGAGTCCAGTTTTAGATTCCGATGCTTCACCTCAGGTTTACTGTGTCCCTTGGACCTTCTTATTGACGATGAAACACAGAAATTGCATCCGAATTTAATACAAACGGCGCAATGCCGACTTAAGTACAAGAGGACTGACAGTCTCACTTTTTTATGATTCGAACCTCTCCTGTGAGTCTAGCTTTAGATTCCGATGCTTCACTTCAGGTTTACTGTATTCCTTAGACCTTCTAATTGACGATGAAACACAGAGTTTGCATCCGAACTTAATACAAAAGGTACAATGCCGACTTAAGTACAAGAGGAATGGCACTCCAACTTTCTTTGATTTGCACCTCTCCTGTGCGTCCAGTTTTAGATTCCGATGCTTGACTTCAGGTTTACTGTATCCCTTGGACCTTCTTATTGACGATGAAACAAAGAAATTGCATCCGAATTTAATACAAAAATCACAATGGCGGCTTAAGTACAATAGGACTGACACTCTCACTTTCTATGATTTGAACATCTCCTGTGAGTCCAGTTGTAGATTCCGATGCTTCACTTCAGGTTTACTGTATCCCTTGGACCTTCTTATTGACGATGAAACAAAGATATTGCATCGTAATTAAATTTAAAACGCATAATGCCGACTTAAGTAAAAGAGGACTGACACTCTCACTATCTATGATTTGAATCTCTCCTGTGAGTCCAGTTTTAGATTCCGATGCTTCACTTCAGGTTTACTATATCCCTTGGACCTCCTTGTTGACGATAAAACACAGAAATCGCATCCGAATTTAATACAAATGGCACAATGCTGTCTTAAGTAAAAGAGGACTGACACTCTAACATTCTATGATTTGAACCTCTCCTGTGAGTCCAGTTTTAGATTCCGATGCTTCACTTCAGGTTTACTGTATCCCTTGGACCTTCTTAGTGACGATGAAACACTGAGTTTGCATCCGAATTTAATACAAAAGGCACAATGCCGGCTTAAGTACAAGAGGACTGACACTCTAACTTTCTATGATTTGAACCTCTCCTGTGAGTCCAGTTTTAGATTCCGATACTTTACTTCAGGTTTACTGTGTCCCTTGGACCTTCTTATTGACGATGACACACAGAAATTGCATCCGAATTTAATACAAAAGGCTCAATAGCGACTTAAGTACAAGAGGACTGACACTCTGACTTTCTATGATTTGAACCTCTCCTGTGAGTCCAGTGTTAGTTTCCGATGCTTCACTTCAGGTTTACTGTATCCCTTGGACTTTCTTATTGACGATGAAACACAGAAATTGCATCCGAAATTAATACAAAAGTCACAATGGTGACTTTAGTACAAGAGGACGGACACTCTCACTTTATATGATTTGATCCTCTCCTCTGAGTCCAGTTTTAGATTCGGATGCTTCACCTAAGGTTTACTGTATCCCTTGGACCTTCTTATTGACGATGAAACACAGAAATTGCATCCGAAATTAATACAAATTGCGCAATGCCGACTTCAGTACAAGAGGACTGACACTCTCACTTTCTATGATCGAACCTCTCCTGTCAGTCCAGTATTAGATTCCGATGCTTCACTTCAGGTTTACTGTCTCCCTTGGACGTTCTTATTGACGATGAAACATAGAAATAGCATCGGAATTAAATTCAAAAGGCACAGTGCCGACCAAAGTAGAAGAGGACTAACACTCTCACTTTCTATGATTTGAACCTCTCCTGTGAGTCCAGTTTTGGATTCCGAAGCTTTACTTCAGATTTACTGTATACCTTGCAGCTTCTTATTGACGATGAAACACAGAAATTGCATCGGAATTAAATTCAAAAGGCACAATGCCGACTTAAGTACAAGAGGACTGACACTCTCACTTTCTATGATTTGAACCTCTCCTGTGAGTCCAGTTTTACATTCCGATACTTCACTTCAGGTTTACTGTATCCCTTGGACCTTCTAATTGACGATGAAACACAGAGTTTGCATCCGAATTTAGTACAAAAGTACAATGCCGACTTAAGTACAAGAGGACTGACACTCTAACTTTCTATGATTTGCACCTCCCCTGTTAGTCCAGTTTTAGATTCCGATGCTTCACTTCAGGTTTACTGTATCCCTTGGACCTTCTTATTGACGATGAAACACAGAAATTGCATCCGAATCTAATGCAAAAATCACAATAGCGACTTAAGTACAAAAGGACTGACACTCTCAATTTCTATGATTTGAAAATCTCCAGTGAGTCCAGTTTTAGATTCCGATGCTTCACTTCAGGTTTACTGTATCCCTTGGACCTTCTTATTGACGATGAAACACAGAAATTGCATCGGAATTAAATTCAAAACGCACAATGCCGACTTAAGCAAAATAGGACTGACACTCTCACTTTCTATGATTTGAACCTCTCCTGTGAGTCCAGTTTTAGATTCCGATGCTTCACTTCAGGTTTACTGTATCCCTTGGACCTTCGTATTGACGATGAAACACAGATAATGCATCGTAATTAAATTTAAAACGCACAATGCCGACTTAAGTAAAAGAGGACTGACACTCTCACTATCTATGATTTGAATCTCTCCTGTGAGCCCAGTTTTAGATTCCGATGCTTCACTTCAGGTTTACTGTATCCCTTGGACCTCCTTGTTGACGATAAAACACAGAAATCGCATCCGAATTTAATACAAATGGCACAATGCCGTCTTAAGTAAAAGAGGACTGACACTCTAACATTCTATGATTTGAACCTCTCCGGCGAATCCCGTTTTAGATTCCGATGCTTCACTTCAGGTTTACTGTATCCCTTGGACCTTCTTATTGACGATGAAACACAGAAATTGCATCGGAATTAAATTTAAAACGCACAATGCCGACTTAAGTAAAAGAGGACTGACACTCTCACTTTCTATGATTTGAACCTCTCCTGTGAGGTCAAATTTAGATTCCGATGCTTCACTTCAGGTTTACTGTATCCCATCGACCTTCTTATTGACAATGAAACACAGAAATAGCAACGGAATTAAATTCAAAAGGCACAATGCCGACTTAAGTACAAGAGGACTGACACTCTAACTTTCTATGATTTGAACCTCTCCTGTGAGTTCAGTTTTAGATTCCGATGCTTCACTTCAGGTTTACTGTATCCCTTGGACCTTCTTATTGACGATGAAACACAGAAATTGCATCCGAAATTATTACAAAAGTCACAATGGTGATTTAAGTACAAGAGGACTGACACTCTCACTTTATATGATTTGAACCTCTCCTCTGGGTCCAGTTTTAGATTCCGATGCTTCACCTCAGGTTTACTGTATCCCTTGGACCTTCTTATTGACGATGAAACACAGAGTTTGCATCCGAATTTAGTACAAAAGTACAATGCCGACTTAAGTACAAGAGGACTGACACTCTAACTTTCTATGATTTGCACCTCCCCTGTTAGTCCAGTTTTAGATTCCGATGCTTCACGTCAGGTTTACTGTATCCCTTGGACCTTCTTATTGACGATGAAACACAGAAATTGCATCCGAATCTAATGCAAAAATCACAATAGCGACTTAAGTACAAAAGGACTGACACTCTCAATTTCTATGATTTGAAAATCTCCAGTGAGTCCAGTTTTAGATTCCGATGCTTCACTTCAGGTTTACTGTATCCCTTGGACCTTCTTATTGACGATGAAACACAGAAATTGCATCGGAATTAAATTTAAAACGCACAATGCCGACTTAAGTAAAAGAGGACTGACACTCTCACTTTCTATGATTTGAACCTCTCCTGTGAGGTCAAATTTAGATTCCGATGCTTCACTTCAGGTTTACTGTATCCCTTCGACCTTCTTATTGACAATGAAACACAGAAATAGCAACGGAATTAAATTCAAAAGGCACAATGCCGACTTAAGTACAAGAGGACTGACACTCTAACTTTCTATGATTTGAACCTCTCCTGTGAGTTCAGTTTTAGATTCCGATGCTTCACTTCAGGTTTACTGTATCCCTTGGACCTTCTTATTGACGATGAAACACAGAAATTGCATCCGAAATTATTACAAAAGTCACAATGGTGATTTAAGTACAAGAGGACTGACACTCTCACTTTATATGATTTGAACCTCTCCTCTGGGTCCAGTTTTAGATTCCGATGCTTCACCTCAGGTTTACTGTATCCCTTGGACCTTCTTATTGACGATGAAACACAGAAATTGCATCCGAATTTAATACAAATGGCGCAATGCCGACTTAAGTACAAGAGGACTGACACTCTCACTTTCTATGATCGAACCTCTCCTGTGAGTCCACTTTTAGATTCAGATGCTTCACTTAAGGTTTACTGTTTCCCTTGGACGTTCTTATTGACGATGAAACACAGAAATTGCATCGGAATTAAATTCAAAAGGCACAGTGCCGACCAAAGTAGAAGAGGACTGACACTCTTACTTTCTATGATTTGACCCTCTCCTGTGAGTCCAGTTTTGGATTCCGAAGCTTTACTTCAGATTTACTGTATACCTTGCAGCTTCTTATTGACGATGAAACACAGAAATTGCATCGGAATTAAATTCAAAAGGCACAATGCCGACTTAAGTACAAGAGGACTGACACTCTCACTTTCTATGATTTGAACCTCTCCTGTGAGTCCAGTTTTACATTCCGATGCTTCACTTCAGGTTTACTGCATCCCTTGGACCTTCTAATTGACGATGAAACACAGAGTTTGCATCCGAATTTAATACAAAAGTACAATGCCGACTTAAGTACAAGAGGACTGACACTCTAACTTTCTATGATTTGCACCTCTCCTGTTAGTCCAGTTTTAGATTCCGATGTTTCACTTCAGGTTTACTGTATCCCTTGGACCTTCTTATTGACGATGAAACACAGAAATTGCATCCGAATTTAATACAAAAGGCACAATGGCGACTTAAGTACAAGAGGACTGACACTCTCACTTTCTATGATTTGAACCACTCCTGTGAGTCCAGTTTTAGATTCCGATGCTTCACTTCAGGTTTACTGTATCCCTTGGACCTTCTTATTGACGATGAAACACAGAAATTGCATCCGAATTTAGTACAAATGGCACAATGTCGACTTAAGTACAAGAGGACTGACACTCTCACTTTCTATGATTTGAACCTCTCCTGTGAGTCCAGTTTTAGATTCCGATGCTTCACTTCATGTTTGCTGTATACCTTGCACCTTCTTATTGACGTTGAAACACAGAAATTGCATCCGAATTTAATGCAAAAGGCACAATGCCGACTTAAGTAAAACAGGACTGACATTCTAACTTTCTATGATTTGAACCTCTCCTGTGAGTCCAGTTTTAGATTCCGATGCTTCACTTCAGGTTTACTGTATCCCTTGGACCTTCTTATTGACAATGAAATACAGAATAAGCATCTGAATTAAATTCAAAAGGCACAATGCCGACTTAAGTACAAGAGGACTGACATTCTAACTTTCTATGATTTGAACCTCTCCTAAGAGTCCAGTTTTAAATTCTGATTCTTCACTTAAGGTTCACTGTATCCCTTGGACCTTCTTATTGACGATGAAACACAGAGTTTGCATGCGAATTTAATACAAAGGGCACAATGCCGACTTAAGTACAAGAGGACTGACACTCTAACTTTCTATGATTTGAACATCTCCTATGAGTTCAGTTTTAGATTCCGATGCTTCACTTCAGGTATACTGTATCCCTTGGACCTTCTTATTGACGATGAAACACAGAAATTGCATCCGAATTTAATACAAAATGCACAATGGCGGCTTAAGTACAAGAGGACTGACACTTTCACTTTCTATGATTTGAACCTCTCCTGTGACTCCAGTTTTGGATTCCGATTCTTTACTTCAGGTTTACTGTATCCCTTGGACCTTCTTATTGACGATGAAACACAGAAATTGCATCCGAAATTAAAACAAATGGCACAATGCCGACTTAAGTACAAGAGGACTGACACTCTCACTCTCTATGATTCGAACCTCTCCTGTGAGGTTAGATTTAGATTCCGATGCTTCACTTCAGGTTTACTGTATACCTTGCACCTTCTTATTGACGATGAAACACAGAAATTGCATCGGAATGAAATTCAAAAGGCACAATGCCGTCTTAAGTACAAGAGGACTGACACTCTCACTTTCTATGATTTGAACCTCTCCTGTGAGTCCAGTTTTAGATTCCGATGCTTCACCTCAGGTTTACTGTGTCCCTTGGACCTTCTTATTGACGATGAAACACAGAAATTGCATCCGAATTTAATACAAACGGCGCAATGCCGACTTAAGTACAAGAGGACTGACAGTCTCACTTTTTTATGATTCGAACCTCTCCTGTGAGTCTAGCTTTAGATTCCGATGCTTCACTTCAGGTTTACTGTATTCCTTAGACCTTCTAATTGACGATGAAACACAGAGTTTGCATCCGAACTTAATACAAAAGGTACAATGCCGACTTAAGTACAAGAGGAATGGCACTCCAACTTTCTATGATTTGCACCTCTCCTGTGCGTCCAGTTTTAGATTCCGATGCTTGACTTCAGGTTTACTGTATCCCTTGGACCTTCTTATTGACGATGAAACAAAGAAATTGCATCCGAATTTAATACAAAAATCACAATGGCGGCTTAAGTACAATAGGACTGACACTCTCACTTTCTATGATTTGAACATCTCCTGTGAGTCCAGTTGTAGATTCCGATGCTTCACTTCAGGTTTACTGTATCCCTTGGACCTTCTTATTGACGATGAAACACAGATATTGCATCGTAATTAAATTTAAAACGCATAATGCCGACTTAAGTAAAAGAGGACTGACACTCTCACTATCTATGATTTGAATCTCTCCTGTGAGTCCAGTTTTAGATTCCGATGCTTTACTTCAGGTTTTCTATATCCCTTGGACCTCCTTGTTGACGATAAAACACAGAAATCGCATCCGAATTTAATACAAATGGCACAATGCTGTCTTAAGTAAAAGAGGACTGACACTCTAACATTCTATGATTTGAACCTCTCCTGTGAGTCCAGTTTTAGATTCCGATGCTTCACTTCAGGTTTACTGTATCCCTTGGACCTTCTTAGTGACGATGAAACACTGAGTTTGCATCCGAATTTAATACAAAAGGCACAATGCCGGCTTAAGTACAAGAGGACTGACACTCTAACTTTCTATGATTTGAACCTCTCCTGTGAGTCCAGTTTTAGATTCCGATGCTTTACTTCAGGTTTACTGTATCCCTTGGACCTTCTTATTGACGATGACACACAGAAATTGCATCCGAATTTAATACAAAAGGCTCAATAGCGACTTAAGTACAAGAGGACTGACACTCTGACTTTCTATGATTTGAACCTCTCCTGTGAGTCCAGTGTTAGTTTCCGATGCTTCACTTCAGGTTTACTGTATCCCTTGGACTTTCTTATTGACGATGAAACACAGAAATTGCATCCGAAATTAATACAAAAGTCACAATGGTGACTTTAGTACAAGAGGACGGACACTCTCACTTTATATGATTTGATCCTCTCCTCTGAGTCCAGTTTTAGATTCGGATGCTTCACCTAAGGTTTACTGTATCCCTTGGACCTTCTTATTGACGATGAAACACAGAAATTGCATCCGAAATTAATACAAATTGCGCAATGCCGACTTAAGTACAAGAGGACTGACACTCTCACTTTCTATGATCGAACCTCTCCTGTCAGTCCAGTATTAGATTCCGATGCTTCACTTCAGGTTTACTGTCTCCCTTGGACGTTCTTATTGACGATGAAACATAGAAATAGCATCGGAATTAAATTCAAAAGGCACAGTGCCGACCAAAGTAGAAGAGGACTAACACTCTCACTTTCTATGATTTGAACCTCTCCTGTGAGTCCAGTTTTGGATTCCGAAGCTTTACTTCAGATTTACTGTATACCTTGCAGCTTCTTATTGACGATGAAACACAGAAATTGCATCGGAATTAAATTCAAAAGGCACAATGCCGACTTAAGTACAAGAGGACTGACACTCTCACTTTCTATGATTTGAACCTCTCCTGTGAGTCCAGTTTTACATTCCGATACTTCACTTCAGGTTTACTGTATCCCTTGGACCTTCTAATTGACGATGAAACACAGAGTTTGCATCCGAATTTAGTACAAATGTACAATGCCGACTTAAGTACAAGAGGACTGACACTCTAACTTTCTATGATTTGCACCTCCCCTGTTAGTCCAGTTTTAGATTCCGATGCTTCACTTCAGGTTTACTGTATCCCTTGGACCTTCTTATTGACGATGAAACACAGAAATTGCATCGGAATTAAATTCAAAACGCACAATGCCGACTTAAGCAAAATAGGACTGACACTCTCACTTTCTATGATTTGAACCTCTCCTGTGAGTCCAGTTTTAGATTCCGATGCTTCACTTCAGGTTTACTGTATCCCTTGGACCTTCGTATTGACGATGAAACACAGATAATGCATCGTAATTAAATTTAAAACGCACAATGCCGACTTAAGTAAAAGAGGACTGACACTCTCACTATCTATGATTTGAATCTCTCCTGTGAGCCCAGTTTTAGATTCCGATGCTTCACTTCAGGTTTACTGTATCCCTTGGACCTCCTTGTTGACGATAAAACACACAAATCGCATCCGAATTTAATACAAATGGCACAATGCCGTCTTAAGTAAAAGAGGACTGACACTCTAACTTTCTATGATTTGAACCTCTCCGGCGAATCCCGTTTTAGATTCCGAAGCTTCATTTCAGGTTTACTGTATACCTTGCACCTTTTTATTGACGATGAAACACAGAAATTGCATCGGAATTAAATTTAAAACGCACAATGCCGACTTAAGTAAAAGAGGACTGACACTCTCACTTTCTATGATTTGAACCTCTCCTGTGAGGTCAAATTTAGATTCCGATGCTTCACTTCAGGTTTACTGTATCCCTTCGACCTTCTTATTGACAATGAAACACAGAAATAGCAACGGAATTAAATTCAAAAGGCACAATGCCGACTTAAGTACAAGAGGACTGACACTCTAACTTTCTATGATTTGAACCTCTCCTGTGAGTTCAGTTTTAGATTCCGATGCTTCACTTCAGGTTTACTGTATCCCTTGGACCTTCTTATTGACGATGAAACACAGAAATTGCATCCGAAATTAATACAAAAGTCACAATGGTGATTTAAGTACAAGAGGACTGACACTCTCACATTATATGATTTGAACCTCTCCTCTGGGTCCAGTTTTAGATTCCGATGCTTCACCTCAGGTTTACTGTATCCCTTGGACCTTCTTATTGACGATGAAACACAGAAATTGCATCCGAATTTAATACAAATGGCGCAATGCCGACTTAAGTACAAGAGGACTGACACTCTCACTTTCTATGATCGAACCTCTCCTGTGAGTCCACTTTTAGATTCAGATGCTTCACTTAAGGTTTACTGTTTCCCTTGGACGTTCTTATTGACGATGAAACACAGAAATTGCATCGGAATTAAATTCAAAAGGCACAGTGCCGACCAAAGTAGAAGAGGACTGACACTCTCACTTTCTATGATTTGACCCTCTCCTGTGAGTCCAGTTTTGGATTCCGAAGCTTTACTTCAGATTTACTGTATACCTTGCAGCTTCTTATTGACGATGAAACACAGAAATTGCATCGGAATTAAATTCAAAAGGCACAATGCCGACTTAAGTACAAGAGGACTGACACTCTCACTTTCTATGATTTGAACCTCTCCTGTGAGTCCAGTTTTACATTCCGATGCTTCACTTCAGGTTTACTGCATCCCTTGGACCTTCTAATTGACGATGAAACACAGAGTTTGCATCCGAATTTAATACAAAAGTACAATACCGACTTAAGTACAAGAGGACTGACACTCTAACTATCTATGATTTGCACCTCTCCTGTTAGTCCAGTTTTAGATTCCGATGTTTCACTTCAGGTTTACTGTATCCCTTGGACCTTCTTATTGACGATGAAACACAGAAATTGCATCCGAATTTAATACAAAAGGCACAATGGCGACTTAAGTACAAGAGGACTGACACTCTCACTTTCTATGATTTGAACCTCTCCTGTGAGTCCAGTTTTAGATTCCGATGCTTCACTTCAGGTTTACTGTATCCCTTGGACCTTCTTATTGACGATGAAACACAGAAATTGCATCCGAATTTAGTACAAATGGCACAATGTCGACTTAAGTACAAGAGGACTGACACTCTCACTTTCTATGATTTGAACCTCTCCTGTGAGTCCAGTTTTAGATTCCGATGCTTCACTTCATGTTTGCTGTATACCTTGCACCTTCTTATTGACGATGAAACACAGAAATTGCATCCGAATTTAATGCAAAAGGCACAATGCCGACTTAAGTAAAACAGGACTGACATTCTAACTTTCTATGATTTGAACCTCTCCTGTGAGTCCAGTTTTAGATTCCGATGCTTCACTTCAGGTTTACTGTATCCCTTGGACCTTCTTATTGACAATGAAATACAGAATAAGCATCTGAATTAAATTCAAAAGGCACAATGCCGACTTAAGTACAAGAGGACTGACATTCTAACTTTCTATGATTTGAACCTCTCCTAAGAGTCCAGTTTTAAATTCTGATCCTTCACTTAAGGTTTACTGTATCCCTTGGACCTTCTTATTGACGATGAAACACAGAGTTTGCATGCGAATTTAATACAAAGGGCACAATGCCGACTTAAGTACAAGAGGACTGACACTCTAACTTTCTATGATTTGAACATCTCCTATGAGTTCAGTTTTAGATTCCGATGCTTCACTTCAGGTATACTGTATCCCTTGGACCTTCTTATTGACGATGAAACACAGAAATTGCATCCGAATTTAATACAAAATGCACAATGGCGGCTTAAGTACAAGAGGACTGACACTTTCACTTTCTATGATTTGAACCTCTCCTGTGACTCCAGTTTTGGATTCCGATTCTTTACTTCAGGTTTACTGTATCCCTTGGACCTTCTTATTGACGATGAAACACAGAAATTGCATCCGAAATTAAAACAAATGGCACAATGCCGACTTAAGTACAAGAGGACTGACACTCTCACTCTCTATGATTCGAACCTCTCCTGTGAGGTTAGATTTAGATTCCGATGCTTCACTTCAGGTTTACTGTATACCTTGCACCTTCTTATTGACGATGAAACACAGAAATTGCATCGGAATGAAATTCAAAAGGCACGATGCCGTCTTAAGTACAAGAGGACTGACACTCTCACTTTCTATGATTTGAACCTCTCCTGTGAGTCCAGTTTTAGATTCCGATGCTTCACTTCAGGTTTACTGTATCCCTCGGACCTTCTTATTGACGATGAAACACAGAAATTGCATCCGAATTTAATACAAAAATGACAATGGCGTCTTAAGTACAAGAGGACTGACACTTTTACTTTCTATGATTTGAACCTCTCCTGTGAGTCCAGTTTTAGATTCCGATGCTTCACCTCAGGTTCACTGTATCCCTTGGACATTCTTATTGACGATGAAACACAGAAATTGCATCCGAATTTAATACAAATTGCACAATGCCGACTTAAGTACAAGAGGGCTGACACTCTCACTTTCTGTTATTCGAACCTCTCCTGTGAGGTCAGATTTAGATTCCGAAGCTTCACTTCAGGTTTACTGTATCTCTTGGACCTTCTTATTGACGATAAAACACGGAAGTCGCATCCGAATTTAATACAAATGGCACAATGCCGACTTAAGTACAAGAGGACTGACACTCTCACTTTCTATGATTTGAACATCTCCTGTGAGTCCAGTTTTAGATTCCGATGCTTCACTTCAGGTTTACTGTATCCCTTGGACCCTCTTATTGACGATGAAACACAGAAATTGCATTCGAATTTAATACAAAAGGCACAATGGCGGCTTCAGTACAAGAGAACTGACACTTTCACTTTCTATGATTTGAACCTCTCCTGTGAGTCCAGTTTTAGATTCCGATGCTTCACTTCAGGTTTACTGTATCCCTTGGACCTTCTTATTGACGATGAAACACAGAAATTGCATCCGAATTTAAAACAAATGGCACAATGCCGACTTAAGTACAAGAGGACTGACACTCTCACTCTCTATGATTCGAACCTCTCCTGTGAGGTTAGATTTAGATTCCGATGCTTCACTTCAGGTTTACTGTATACCTTGCACCTTCTTATTGACGATGAAACACAGAAATTGCATCGGAATTAAATTCAAAAGGCACAATGCCGTCTTAAGTACAAGAGGACTGACACTCTCACTTTCTATGATTTGAACCTCTCCTGTGAGTCCAGTTTTTGATTCCGATGCTTCACTTCAGGTTTACTGTATCCCTTGGACCTTCTTATTGACGATGAAACACAGAAATTGCATCGGAATTAAATTCAAAACGCACAATGACGACTTAAGCAAAATCGGACTGACACTCTCACTTTCTATGATTTGAACCTCTCCTGTGAGTCCAGTTTTACATTCCGATGCTTCACTTCAGGTTTACTGTATCCCTTGGACCTTCTTATTGACGATGAAACACAGAAATTGCATCGGAATTAAATTCAAAAGGCACAATGCCGACTTAAGTACAAGAGGACTGACACTCTAATTTTCTATGATTTGAACCTCTCCAGTGAGTCCAGTTTTAGATTCCGATGCTTCACTTCAGGTTTACTGTATCCCTTGGATCTTCGTATTGACGATGAAACACAGATAATGCATCGTAATTAAATTTAAAACGCACAATGCCGACTTAAGTGAAAGAGGACTGACACTCTCACTATCTATGATTTGAATCTCTCCTGTGAGCCCAGTTTTAGATTGAGATGCTTCACTTCAGATTTACTGTATCCCTTGGACCTCCTTGTTGACGATAAAACACAGAAATCGCATCCGAATTTAATACAAATGGCACAATGCCGTCTTAAGTAAAAGAGGACTGACACTCTAACATTCTATGATTTGAACCTCTCCGGCGAATCCCGTTTTAGATTCCGATGCTTCATTTCAGGTTTACTGTATACCTTGCACCTTCTTATTGACGATGAAACACAGAAATTGCATCGGAATTAAATTTAAAACGCACAATGCCGACTTAAGTAAAAGAGGACTGACACTCTCACTTTCTATGATTTGAACCTCTCCTGTGAGGTCAAATTAAGATTCCGATGCTTCACTTCAGGTTTACTGTATCCCTTGGACCTTTTAATTGACAATGAAACACTGAAATAGCAACGGAATTAAATTCAAAAGGCACAATGCCGACTTAAGTACAAGAGGACTGACACTCTAACTTACTATGATTTGACCCTCTCCTGTGAGTCCAGTTTTGGATTCCGAAGCTTTACTTCAGATTTACTGTATACCTTGCAGCTTCTTATTGACGATGAATCACAGAAATTGCATCGGAATTAAATTCAAAAGAAACAATGCCGACTTAAGTACAAGAGGACTGACACTCTCACTTTCTATGATTTGAACCTCTCCTGTGAGTCCAGTTTTACATTCCGATGCTTCACTTCAGGTTTACTGCATCCCTTGGACCTTCTAATTGACGATGAAACACAGAGTTTGCATCCGAATTTAATACAAAAGTACAATGCCGACTTAAGTACAAGAGGACTGACACTCTAACTTTCTATGATTTGCACCTCTCCTGTTAGTCCAGTTTTAGATTCCGATGTTTCACTTCAGGTTTACTGTATCCCTTGGACCTTCTTCTTAACGATGAAACACAGAAATTGCATCCGAATCTAATGCAAAAATCACAATAGCGACTTAAGTACAAAAGGACTGACACTCTCAATTTCTATGATTTGAACATCTCCTGTGAGTCCAGTTTTAGATTCCGATGCTTCACTTCAGGTTTACTGTATCCCTTGGACCTTCTTATTGACGATGAAACACAGAAATTGCATCGGAATTAAATTCAAAATGCACAATGCCGGCTTAAGCAAAATAGGACTGACACTCTCACTTTCTATGATTTGAACCTCACCTGTGAGTCCAGTTTTGGATTCCGATGCTTCACTTCAGGTTTACTGTATCCCTTGGACCTTCTTATGGACGATGAAACACAGAAATTGCATCGGAATTAAATTCAAAAGAAACAATGCCGACTTAAGTACAAGAGGACTGACACTCTCACTTTCTATGATTTGAACCTCTCCTGTGAGTCCAGTTTTACATTCCGATGCTTCACTTCAGGTTTACTGCATCCCTTGGACCTTCTAATTGACGATGAAACACAGAGTTTGCATCCGAATTTAATACAAAAGTACAATGCCGACTTAAGTACAAGAGGACTGACACTCTCACTTTCTATGATTTGAACCTCTCCTCTGAGTCCAGTTTTAGATTCCGATGCTTCACCTCAGGTTCACTGTATCCCTTGGACATTCTTATTGACGATGAAACACAGAAATTGCATCCGAATTTAATACAAATTGCACAATGCCGACTTAAGTACAAGAGGGCTGACACTCTCACTTTCTATTATTCGAACCTCTCCTGTGAGGTCAGATTTAGATTCCGAAGCTTCACTTCAGGTTTACTGTATCTCTTGGACCTTCTTATTGACGATAAAACACGGAAATCGCATCCGAATTTAATACAAATGGCACAATGCCGACTTAAGTACAAGAGGACTGACACTCTCACTTTCTATGATTTGAACATCTCCTGTGAGTCCAGTTTTAGATTCCGATGCTTCACTTCAGGTTTACTGTATCCCTTGGACCTTCTTATTGACGATGAAACACAGAAATTGCATTCGAATTTAATACAAAAGGCACAATGGCGGCTTCAGTACAAGAGAACTGACACTTTCACTTTCTATGATTTGAACCTCTCCTGTGAGTCCAGTTTTAGATTCCGATGCTTCACTTCAGGTTTACTGTATCCCTTGGACCTTCTTATTGACGATGAAACACAGAAATTGCATCCGAATTTAAAACAAATGGCACAATGCCGACTTAAGTACAAGAGGACTGACACTCTCACTCTCTATGATTCGAACCTCTCCTGTGAGGTTAGATTTAGATTCCGATGCTTCACTTCAGGTTTACTGTATACCTTGCACCTTCTTATTGACGATGAAACACAGAAATTGCATCGGAATTAAATTCAAAAGGCACAATGCCGTCTTAAGTACAAGAGGACTGACACTCTCACTTTCTATGATTTGCACCTCTCCTGTTAGTCCAGTTTTTGATTCCGATGCTTCACTTCAGGTTTACTGTATCCCTTGGACCTTCTTATTGACGATGAAACACAGAAATTGCATCGGAATTAAATTCAAAACGCACAATGCCGACTTAAGCAAAATCGGACTGACACTCTCACTTTCTATGATTTGAACCTCTCCTGTGAGTCCAGTTTTACATTCCGATGCTTCACTTCAGGTTTACTGTATCCCTTGGACCTTCTTATTGACGATGAAACACAGAAATTGCATCGGAATTAAATTCAAAGGGCACAATGCCGACTTAAGTACAAGAGGACTGACACTCTAATTTTCTATGATTTGAACCTCTCCTGTGAGTCCAGTTTTAGATTCCGATGCTTCACTTCAGGTTTACTGTATCCCTTGGACCTTCGTATTGACGATGAAACACAGATAATGCATCGTAATTAAATTTAAAACGCACAATGCCGACTTAAGTAAAAGAGGACTGACACTCTCACTATCTATGATTTGAATCTCTCCTGTGAGCCCAGTTTTAGATTCCGATGCTTCACTTCAGATTTACTGTATCCCTTGGACCTCCTTGTTGACGATAAAACACAGAAATCGCATCCGAATTTAATACAAATGGCACAATGCCGTCTTAAGTAAAAGAGGACTGACACTCTAACATTCTATGATTTGAACCTCTCCGGCGAATCCCGTTTTAGATTCCGATGCTTCATTTCAGGTTTACTGTATACCTTGCACCTTCTTATTGACGATGAAACACAGAAATTGCATCGGAATTAAATTTAAAACGCACAATGCCGACTTAAGTAAAAGAGGACTGACACTCTCACTTTCTATGATTTGAACCTCTCCTGTGAGGTCAAACTAAGATTCCGATGCTTCACTTCAGGTTTACTGTATCCCTTGGACCTTTTAATTGACAATGAAACACTGAAATAGCAACGGAATTAAATTCAAAAGGCTCTATGCCGACTTAAGTACAAGAGGACTGACACTCTAACTTACTATGATTTGACCCTCTCCTGTGAGTCCAGTTTTGGATTCCGAAGCTTTACTTCAGATTTACTGTATACCTTGCAGCTTCTTATTGACGATGAAACACAGAAATTGCATCGGAATTAAATTCAAAAGAAACAATGCCGACTTAAGTACAAGAGGACTGACACTCTCACTTTCTATGATTTGAACCTCTCCTGTGAGTCCAGTTTTACATTCCGATGCTTCACTTCAGGTTTACTGCATCCCTTGGACCTTCTAATTGACGATGAAACACAGAGTTTGCATCCGAATTTAATACAAAAGTACAATGTCGACTTAAGTACAAGAGGACTGACACTCTAACTTTCTATGATTTGCACCTCTCCTGTTAGTCCAGTTTTAGATTCCGATGTTTCACTTCAGGTTTACTGTATCCCTTGGACCTTCTTATTAACGATGAAACACAGAAATTGCATCCGAATCTAATGCAAAAATCACAATAGCGACTTAAGTACAAAAGGACTGACACTCACAATTTCTATGATTTGAACATCTCCTGTGAGTCCAGTTTTAGATTCCGATGCTTCACTTCAGGTTTACTGTATCCCTTGGACCTTCTTATTGACGATGAAACACAGAAATTGCATCGGAATTAAATTCAAAATGCACAATGCCGGCTTAAGCAAAATAGGACTGACACTCTCACTTTCTATGATTTGAACCTCTCCTGTGAGTCCAGTTTTAGATTCCGATGCTTCACTTCAGGTTTACTGTATCCCTTGGACCGTCTTATTGACGATGAAACACAGAGTTTGCATCCGAATTTAATACAAAAGGCACAATACCGACTTAAGTACAAGAGGACTGACACTCCAACTTTCTATGATTTGAACCTCACCTGTGAGTCCAGTTTTGGATTCCGATGCTTCACTTCAGGTTTACTGTATCCCTTGGACCTTCTTATTGACGATGAAACACAGTAATTGCATCCGAATTTAATACAAATGGCACAATGGCGACTTAAGTACAAGAGGACTGACACTCTCACTTTCTATGATTTGAACCTCTCCTGTGAGTCCAGTTTTAGATTCCGATGCTTCACTTCAGGTTTACTGTATCCCTTGGACCTTCTTATTGACGATGAAACACAGAAATTGCATCCGAATTTAATACAAATGGCACAATGTCGACTTAAGTACAAGAGGACTGACACTCTCACTTTCTATGATTTGAACCTCTCCTGTGAGTCCAGTTTTAGATTCCGATGCTTCACTTCATGTTTGCTGTATACCTTGCACCTTCTTATTGACGATCAAACACAGAAATTGCATCCGAATTTAATGCAAAAGGCACAATGCCGACTTAAGTAAAAGAGGACTAACATTCTAACTTTCTATGATTTGAACCCCTCCTGTGAGTCCAGTTTTAGATTCCGATGCTTCACTTCAGGTTTACTGTATCCCTTGGACCTTCTTATTGACAATGAAATACAGAATAAGCATCTGAATTAAATTCAAAAGGCACAATGCCGACTTAAGTACAAGAGGACTGACATTCTGACTTTCTATGATTTGAACCTCTCCTAAGAGTCCAGTTTTAAATTCTGATCCTACACTTAAGGTTTACTGTATCCCTTGGACCTTCTTATTGACGATGAAACACAGAGTTTGCATGCGAATTTAATACAAATTTCACAATGCCGACTTAAGTACAAGAGGACTGACACTCTAACTTTCTATGATTTGAACATCTCCTGTGAGTCCAGTTTTAGATTCCGATGCTTCACTTCAGGTTTACTGTATCCCTTGGACCTTCTTATTGACGATGAAACACAGAAATTGCATCCGAATTTAATACAAAATGCACAATGGCGGATTAAGTACAAGAGGACTGACACTTTCACTTTCTATGATTTGAACCTCTCCTGTGACTCCAGTTTTAGATTCCGATGCTTCACTTCAGGTTTACTGTATCCCTTGGACCTTCTTATTGACGATGAAACACAGAAATTGCATCCGAATTTAAGTCAAATGGCACAATGCCGACTTAAGTACAAGAGGACTGACACTCTCACTCTCTATGATTCGAACCTCTCCTGTGAGGTTAGAATTAGATTCCGATGCTTCACTTCAGGTTTACTATATACCTTGCACCTTCTTATTGACGATGAAACACAGAAATTGCATCGGAATGAAATTCAAAAGGCACAATGCCGTCTTAAGTACAAGAGGACTGACTCTCTCACTTTCTATGATTTGAACCTCTCCTGTGAGTCCAGTTTTAGATTCCGATGCTTCACTTCAGGTTTACTGTATCCCTCGGACCTTCTTATTGACGATGAAACACAGAAATTGCATCCGAATTTAATACAAAAATCACAATGGCGTCTTAAGTACAAGAGGACTGACACTTTTACTTTCTATGATTTGAACCTCTCCTGTGAGTCCAGTTTTAGATTCCGATGCTTCACCTCAGGTTTACTGTATCCCTTGGACATTCTTAATGACGATGAAACACAGAAATTGCATCCGAATTTAATACAAATGGCACAATGCCGACTTAAGTACAAGAGGGCTGACACTCTCACTTTCTATTAATCGAACCTCTCCTGTGAGGTCAGATTTAGATTCCGATGC
The DNA here is from genome assembly GCF_023864345.2 of Schistocerca serialis cubense. Lineage (NCBI taxonomy): Eukaryota > Metazoa > Arthropoda > Insecta > Orthoptera > Acrididae > Schistocerca > Schistocerca serialis. Next base: position 28,061,157 of record NW_026047644.1, on the reverse strand, counting down.
TTCACTTCAGGTTTACTGTATCTCTTGGACCTTCTTATTGACGATAAAACACGGAAATCGCATCCGTATTTAATACAAATGGCACATTGCCGACTTAAGTACAAGAGGACTGACACTCTCACTTTCTATGATTTGAACATCTCCTGTGAGTCCAGTTTTAGATTCCGATGCTTCACTTCAGGTTTACTGTATCCCTTGGACCTTCTTATTGACGATGAAACACAGAAATTGCATTCGAATTTAATACAAAAGGCACAATGGCGGCTTCAGTACAAGAGAACTGACACTTTCACTTTCTATGATTTGAACCTCTCCTGTGAGTCCAGTTTTAGATTCCGATGCTTCTCTTCAGGTTTACTGTATCCCTTCGACCTTCTTATTGACGATGAAACACAGAAATTGCATCCGAATTTAAAACAAATGGCACAATGCCGACTTAAGTACAAGAGGACTGACACTCTCACTCTCTATTATTCGAACCTCTCCTGTGAGGTTAGATTTAGATTCCGATGCTTCACTTCAGGTTTACTGTATACCTTGCACCTTCTTATTGACGATGAAACACAGAAATTGCGTCGGAATTAAATTCAAAAGGCACAATGCCGTCTTAAGTACATTAGGACTGACACTCTCACTTTCTATGATTTGAACCTCTCCTGTGAGTCCAGTTTTTGATTCCGATGCTTCACTTCAGGTTTACTGTATCCCTCCGACCTTCTTATTGACGATGAAACACAGAAATTGCATCCGAATTTAATACAAAAGGCACAATGGCGTCTCAAGTACAAGAGGACTGACACTTTTACTTTCTATGATTTGAACCTCTCCTGTGAGTCCAGTTTTAGATTCCGATGCTTCACCTCAGGTTTACTGTATCCCTTGGACATTCTTATTGACGATGAAACACAGAAATTGCATCCGAATTTAATACAAATGGCACAATGCCGACTTAAGTACAAGAGGGCTGTCACTCTCACTTTCTATGATTCGAACCTCTCCTGTGAGGTCAGATTTTGATTCCGATGCTTCACTTCAGGTTTACTGTATCTCTTGGACCTTCTTATTGACGATAAAAGACGGAAATCGCATCCGTATTTAATACAAATGGCATAATGCCGACTTAAGTACAAGAAGACTGACACTCTCACTTTCTATGATTTGAACCTCTCCTGTGAGACCGGTTTTAAATTCCGATGCTTCACTTCAGGTTTACTGTATACCTTGCACCTTCTTATTGACGATGAAACATAGAAATAGCATTGGAATTTAATACAAAAGGCACAATGCCGACTTAAGTAAAAGAGGACTGACACTCTAACTTTCTATGATTTGAAACCCTCCTGTGAGTCCAGTTTTAGATTCCGATGCTTCACTTCAGGTTTACTGTATCCCTTGGACCTTCTTGTTGACGATGAAACACAGAAATTGCATCCGAATGTAATACAAATGGCACAATGTCGACTTAACTACAAGAGGACTGACACTCTCACTTTCTATGATTTGAACCTCTCCTGTGAGTCCAGTTTTAGATTCCGATGCTTCACTTCAGGTTTACTGTATCCCTTGGACCTTCTTATTGACGATGAAACACAGAAATTGCATCCGAATTTCATACAAAAGGCACAATGGCGGCTTAAGTACAAGAGGACTGACACTTTCACTTTCTATGATTTGAACCTCTCCTGTGAGTCCAGTTTTAGATTCCGATGCTTCACTTCAGGTTTACTGTATCCCTTGGACCTTCTTATTGACGATGATACACAGAAATTGCATCCGACTTTAAAACAAATGGCACAATGCCGACTTAAGTACAAGAGAACTGACACTCTCACTCTCTATGATTCGAACCTCTCCTGTGAGGTTAGATTTAGATTCCGATGCTTCACTTCGGGTTTACTGTATACCTTGCACCTTCTTATTGACGATGAAACACAGAAATTGCATCGGAATTAAATTCAAAAGGCACAATGCCGTCATAAGTACAAGAGGACTGACACTCTCACTTTCTATGATTTGAACCTCTCCTGAGAGTCCAGTTTTAGATTCCGATGCTTCACTTCAGGTTTACTGTAAACCTTGCTCCTTCTTATTTACGTTGAAACACAGAAATTACATCCGAATGTAATACAAAAGGCACAATGCCGACTTAAGTACAAGAGGACTGACAGTCTAACTTTCTATGATTTGAACCTCTCCTGTGAGTCCAGTTTTAGATTCCGATGCTTCACGTCAGGTTTACTGAATACCTTTGACCTTCTTAATGACGATGAAGCACAGAAATTTCATCCGAATTTAATACAAATGGCACGATGCCGACTTAAGTAGAAGAGGACTGACACACTCACTTTCTATGATTTGAACCTCTCCTGTGAGTCCAATTTTAGATTCCGATGCTTCACTTCAGGTCTACTGTATACCTTGCACCTTCTGATTGACGATGAAACACAGAAATTGCATCGGAATTTAATACAAAAGGCACAATGCCGACTTAAGTAAAAGAGAACTGACACTCTAACTTTCTATGATTTGAACCTCTCCTGTGAGTCCACTTTTAGATTCTGATGCTTCACTTGAGGTTTACTGTATCCCTTGGACCTTCTTATTGACGATGAAACACAGAAATTGCATCGGAATTTAATACAAAAGGCAAAATGCCGACTTAAGTAAAAGAGGACTGACACTCTGACATTATATGATTTGAACCTCTCCTGCAAGTTTAGTTTTAGATTCCGATGCTTCACTTAATGTTTACTGTATACCTTGGACCTTCTTATTGGTGAAGAAACACAGAAATTGCATCCGAATTTAATACAAAAGGCACAATACCGACTTAAGTACAAGAGGAGTGACACTCTAACTTTCTATGATTTGAATCTCTCCTGTGAGTCCAGTTTTTGATTCCGATGCTTCACTTCAGGTTTACTGTATACCTTGGACCTTCTTATTGACGATGAAACACAGAAATTGGATCCGAATTTAATACAAAAATCACAATGGGGACTAAAGTACAAGAGGACTGACACTCTCACTCTCTATGATTTGAACCTCTCCTGTGAGTCCAGTTTTTGATTCCGATGCTTCACTTCAGGTTTACTGTAACCCTTGGACCTTCTAATTGCCGATGAAACACAGAAATTGCATCCGAATTTAATACAAAAGCCACAATGCCGACTTAAGTACAAGAGGACTGACACTCTCACTCTCTATGATTCGAACCTCTCCTGTGAGGTTAGATTTAGATTCCGATGCTTCACTTCGGGTTTACTGTATACCTTGCACCTTCTTATTGACGATGAAACACAGAAATTGCATCGGAATTAAATTCAAAAGGCACAATGCCGTCTTAAGTACAAGAGGACTGACACTCTCACTTTCTATGATTTGAACCTCTCCTGAGAGTCCAGTTTTAGATTCCGATGCTTCACTTCAGGTTTACTGTAAACCTTGCTCCTTCTTATTTACGTTGAAACACAGAAATTACATCCGAATTTAATACAAAAGGCACAATGCCGACTTAAGTACAAGAGGACTGACAGTCTAACTTTCTATGATTTGAACCTCTCCTGTGAGTCCAGTTTTAGATTCCGATGCTTCACGTCAGGTTTACTGTATACCTTTGACCTTCTTAATGACGATGAAGCACAGAAATTTCATCCGAATGTAATACAAATGGCACAATGTCGACTTAAGTACAAGAGGACTGACACTCTCACTTTCTATGATTTGAACCTCTCCTGTGAGTCCAGTTTTAGATTCCAATGCTTCACTTCATGTTTGCTGTATACCTAGCACCTTCTTATTGACGATCAAACACAGAAATTGCATCCGAATTTAATGCAAAAGGCACAATGCCGACTTAAGTAAAAGAGGACTGACATTCTAACTTTCTATGATTTGTACCTCTCCTGTGAGTCCAGTTTTGGATTCCGATGCTTCACTTCAGGTTTACTGTATCCCTTGGACCTTCTTATTGACAATGAAATACAGAATAAGCATCTGAATTAAATTCAAAAGGCACAATGCCGACTTAAGTACAAGAGGACTGACATTCTAACTTTCTATGATTTGAACCTCTCCTAAGAGTCCAGTTTTAAATTCTGATCCTTCACTTAAGGTTTACTGTATCCCTTGGACCTTCTTATTGACGATGAAACACAGAGTTTGCATGCGAATTTAATACAAAGGGCACAATGCCGACTTAAGTACAAGAGGACTGACACTCTAACTTTCTATGATTTGAACATCTCCTGTGAGTCCAGTTTTAGATTCCGATGCTTCACTTCAGGTTTACTGTATCCCTTGGACCTTCTTATTGACGATGAAACACAGAAATTGCATCCGAATTTAATACAAAATGCACAATGGCGGCTTAAGTACAAGAGGACTGACACTTTCACTTTCTATGATTTAAACCTCTCCTGTGACTCCAGTTTTAGATTCCGATGCTTCACTTCAGGTTTACTGTATCCCTTGGACCTTCTTATTGACGATGAAACACAGAAATTGCATCGGAATGAAATTCAAAAGGCACAATGCCGTCTTAAGTACAAGAGGACTGACACTCTCACTTTCTATGATTTGAACCTCTCCTGTGAGTCCAGTTTTAGATTCCGATGCTTCACTTCAGGTTTACTGTATCCCTCAGACCTTCTTATTGACGATGAAACACAGAAATTGCATCCGAATTTAATACAAAAATCACAATGGCGTCTTAAGTACAAGAGGACTGACACTTTTACTTTCTATGATTTGAACCTCTCCTGTGAGTCCAGTTTTAGATTCCGATGCTTCACCTCAGGTTTACTGTATCCCTTGGACATTCTTATTGACGATGAAACACAGAAATTGCATCCGAATTTAATACAAATGGCACAATGCCGACTTAAGTACAAGAGGGCTGACACTCTCACTTTCTATTATTCGAACCTCTCCTGTGAGGTCAGATTTAGATTCCGATGCTTCACTTCAGGTTTACAGTATCTCTTGGACCTTCTTATTGACGATAAAACACGGAAATCGCATCCGAATTTAATACAAATGGCACATTGCCGACTTAAGTACAAGTGGACTGACACTCTCACTTTCTATTATTTGAACATCTCCTGTGAGTCCAGTTTTAGATTTCGATGCTTCACTTCAGGTTTACTGTATCCCTTGGACCTTCTTATTGACGATGAAACACAGAAATTGCATCCGAATTTCATACAAAAGGCACAATGGCGGCTTAAGTACAAGGGGACTGACACTTTCACTTTCTATGATTTGAACCTCTCCTGTGAGACCGGTTTTAAATTCCGATGCTTCACTTCAGGTTTACTGTATACCTTGCACCTTCTTATTGACGATGAAACATAGAAATTGCATCGGAATTTAATACAAAAGGCACAATGCCGACTTAAGTAAAAGAGGACTGACACTCTAACTTTCTATGATTTGAAACCCTCCTGTGAGTCCAGTTTCTGATTCCGATGCTTCACTTCAGGTTTACTGTATCCCTTGGACCTTCTTGTTGACGATGAAACACAGAAATTGCATCCGAATGTAATACAAATGGCACAATGTCGACTTAACTACAAGAGGACTGACACTCTCACTTTCTATGATTTGAACCTCTCCTGTGAGTCCAGTTTTAGATTCCGATGCTTCACTTCAGGTTTACTGTATCCCTTGGACCTTCTTATTGACGATGAAACACAGAAATTGCATCCGAATTTCATACAAAAGGCACAATGGCGGCTTAAGTACAAGGGGACTGACACTTTCACTTTCTATGATTTGAACCTCTCCTGTGAGTTTAGTTTTAGATTCCGATGCTTCACTTCAGGTTTACTGTATCCCTTGGACCTTCTTATTGACGATGAAACACAGAAATTGCATCCGACTTTAAAACAAATGGCACAATGCCGACTTAAGTACAAGAGAACTGACACTCTCACTCTCTATGATTCGAACGTCTCCTGTGAGGTTAGATTTAGATTCCGATGCTTCACTTCGGGTTTACTGTATACCTTGCACCTTCTTATTGACGATGAAACACAGAAATTGCATCGGAATTAAATTCAAAAGGCACAACGTCGTCTTAAGTACAAGAGGACTGACACTCTCACTTTCTATGATTTGAACCTCTCCTGAGAGTCCAGTTTTAGATTCCGATGCTTCACTTCAGGTTTACTGTAAACCTTGCTCCTTCTTATTTACGTTGAAACACAGAAATTACATCCGAATTTAATACAAAAGGCACAATGCCGACTTAAGTACAAGAGGACTGACAGTCTAACTTTCTATGATTTGAACCTCTCCTGTGAGTCCAGTTTTAGATTCCGATGCTTCACGTCAGGTTTACTGTATACCTTTGACCTTCTTAATGACGATGAAGCACAGAAATTTCATCCGAATTTAATACAAATGGCACAATGCCGACTTAAGTAAAAGAGGACTGACATTCTAACTTTCTATGATTTGTACCTCTCCTGTGAGTCCAGTTTTGGATTCCGATGCTTCACTTCAGGTTTACTGTATCCCTTGGACCTTCTTATTGACAATGAAATACAGAATAAGCATCTGAATTAAATTCAAAAGGCACAATGCCGACTTAAGTACAAGAGGACTGACATTCTAACTTTCTATGATTTGAACCTCTCCTAAGAGTCCAGTTTTAAATTCTGATCCTTCACTTAAGGTTTACTGTATCCCTTGGACCTTCTTATTGACGATGAAACACAGAGTTTGCATGCGAATTTAATACAAAGGGCACAATGCCGACTTAAGTACAAGAGGACTGACACTCTAACTTTCTATGATTTGAACATCTCCTGTGAGTCCAGTTTTAGATTCCGATGCTTCACTTCAGGTTTACTGTATCCCTTGGACCTTCTTATTGACGATGAAACACAGAAATTGCATCCGAATTTAATACAAAATGCACAATGGCGGCTTAAGTACAAGAGGACTGACACTTTCACTTTCTATGATTTAAACCTCTCCTGTGACTCCAGTTTTAGATTCCGATGCTTCACTTCAGGTTTACTGTATCCCTTGGACCTTCTTATTGACGATGAAACACAGAAATTGCATCGGAATGAAATTCAAAAGGCACAATGCCGTCTTAAGTACAAGAGGACTGACACTCTCACTTTCTATGATTTGAACCTCTCCTGTGAGTCCAGTTTTAGATTCCGATGCTTCACTTCAGGTTTACTGTATCCCTCAGACCTTCTTATTGACGATGAAACACAGAAATTGCATCCGAATTTAATACAAAAATCACAATGGCGTCTTAAGTACAAGAGGACTGACACTTTTACTTTCTATGATTTGAACCTCTCCTGTGAGTCCAGTTTTAGATTCCGATGCTTCACCTCAGGTTTACTGTATCCCTTGGACATTCTTATTGACGATGAAACACAGAAATTGCATCCGAATTTAATACAAATGGCACAATGCCGACTTAAGTACAAGAGGGCTGACACTCTCACTTTCTATTATTCGAACCTCTCCTGTGAGGTCAGATTTAGATTCCGATGCTTCACTTCAGGTTTACAGTATCTCTTGGACCTTCTTATTGACGATAAAACACGGAAATCGCATCCGAATTTAATACAAATGGCACATTGCCGACTTAAGTACAAGTGGACTGACACTCTCACTTTCTATTATTTGAACATCTCCTGTGAGTCCAGTTTTAGATTTCGATGCTTCACTTCAGGTTTACTGTATCCCTTGGACCTTCTTATTGACGATGAAACACAGAAATTGCATCCGAATTTCATACAAAAGGCACAATGGCGGCTTAAGTACAAGGGGACTGACACTTTCACTTTCTATGATTTGAACCTCTCCTGTGAGACCGGTTTTAAATTCCGATGCTTCACTTCAGGTTTACTGTATACCTTGCACCTTCTTATTGACGATGAAACATAGAAATTGCATCGGAATTTAATACAAAAGGCACAATGCCGACTTAAGTAAAAGAGGACTGACACTCTAACTTTCTATGATTTGAAACCCTCCTGTGAGTCCAGTTTCTGATTCCGATGCTTCACTTCAGGTTTACTGTATCCCTTGGACCTTCTTGTTGACGATGAAACACAGAAATTGCATCCGAATGTAATACAAATGGCACAATGTCGACTTAACTACAAGAGGACTGACACTCTCACTTTCTATGATTTGAACCTCTCCTGTGAGTCCAGTTTTAGATTCCGATGCTTCACTTCAGGTTTACTGTATCCCTTGGACCTTCTTATTGACGATGAAACACAGAAATTGCATCCGAATTTCATACAAAAGGCACAATGGCGGCTTAAGTACAAGGGGACTGACACTTTCACTTTCTATGATTTGAACCTCTCCTGTGAGTCCAGTTTTAGATTCCGATGCTTCACTTCAGGTTTACTGTATCCCTTGGACCTTCTTATTGACGATGAAACACAGAAATTGCATCCGACTTTAAAACAAATGGCACAATGCCGACTTAAGTACAAGAGAACTGACACTCTCACTCTCTATGATTCGAACGTCTCCTGTGAGGTTAGATTTAGATTCCGATGCTTCACTTCGGGTTTACTGTATACCTTGCACCTTCTTATTGACGATGAAACACAGAAATTGCATCGGAATTAAATTCAAAAGGCACAACGTCGTCTTAAGTACAAGAGGACTGACACTCTCACTTTCTATGATTTGAACCTCTCCTGAGAGTCCAGTTTTAGATTCCGATGCTTCACTTCAGGTTTACTGTAAACCTTGCTCCTTCTTATTTACGTTGAAACACAGAAATTACATCCGAATTTAATACAAAAGGCACAATGCCGACTTAAGTACAAGAGGACTGACAGTCTAACTTTCTATGATTTGAACCTCTCCTGTGAGTCCAGTTTTAGATTCCGATGCTTCACGTCAGGTTTACTGTATACCTTTGACCTTCTTAATGACGATGAAGCACAGAAATTTCATCCGAATTTAATACAAATGGCACAATGCCGACTTAAGTACAAGAGGACTGACACACTCACTTTCTATGATTTGAACCTCTCCTGTGAGTCCAATTTTAGATTCCGATGCTTCACCTCAGGTCTACTGTATACCTTGCACCTTCTGATTGACGATGAAACACAGAAATTGCATCGGAATTTAATACAAAAGGCACAATGCCGACTTAAGTAAAAGAGAACTGACACTCTAACTTTCTATGATTTGAACCTCTCCTGTGAGTCCAGTTTTAGATTCTGATGCTTCACTTGAGGTTTACTGTATCCCTTGGACCTTCTTATTGACGATGAAACACAGAAATTGCATCGGAATTTAATACTAAAGGCAAAATGCCGACTTAAGTAAAAGAGGACTGACACTCTGACATAATATGATTTTGAACCTCTCCTGCGAGTCCAGTATTAGATTCCGATGCTTCACTTAATGTTTACTGTATACCTTGGACCTTCTTATTGGTGAAGAAACACAGAAATTGCATCCGAATTTAATACAAAAGGCACAATACCGACTTAAGTACAAGAGGAGTGACACTCTAACTTTCTATGATTTGAATCTCTCCTGTGAGTCCAGTTTTTGATTCCGATGCTTCACTTCAGGTTTACTGTATACCTTGGACCTTCTTATTGACGATGAAACACAGAAATTGGATCCGAATTTAATACAAAAATCACAATGGCGACTAAAGTACAAGAGGACTGACACTCTCACTCTCTATGATTTGAACCTCTCCTGTGAGTCCAGTTTTTGATTCCGATGCTTCACTTCAGGTTTACTGTAACCCTTGGACCTTCTAATGGCCGATGAAACACAGAAATTGCATCCGAATTTAATACAAAAGCCACAATGCCGACTTAAGTACAAGACGACTGACACTCTCACTTTCTATGATTTGAACCAATCCTGCGAGTCCAGTTTTAGAGTCCGATGCTTCACATAATGTGTACTGTATACCGTGGACCTTCTTATTGGTGATGAAACACAGAAATTGCATCCGAATTTAATACAAAAGGCACAATACCGACTTGAGTTCAAGAGGACTGACACTCTCACTTTCTATGATTTGAACCTCTCCAGTGAGTCCAGTTTTAGATTCCGATGCTTCTCTTCAGGTTTACTGTATACCTTGCACCTTCTCATTGACGATGGAACACAGAAATTGGATCCGAATTCAACACAAAAGGCACAATGCCGACTTATGTACAAGACGACTGACATTCTAACTTTCTATGATTTGAACCTCTCCTGTGTGTCCAGTTTTAGATTCCGATGCTTCACTTCAGGTTTACTGTATCCCTTGGACCTTCTTATTGACGATGAAACACAGAAATTGCATCCGAATTTAATACAAATGGCACAATGTCGACTTAAGTACAAGAGGACTGACACTCTAACTTTCTATGATTTGAAACTCTCCTGTGAGTCCAGTTTTAGATTCCGATGATTTACTTAAGGTTTACTGTATCCCTTGGACCTTCTTATTGACGATGAAACACAGAAATTGCATCCGAATTTAATACAAAAGGCACAATACCGAATTAGGTGCAAGAGGAGTGACACTCTAACTTTCTATGATTTGAATCTCTCCTGTGAGTCCAGTTTTAGATTCCGATGCTTCACTTCAGTTTTACTGTATCCTTTTGTACCTTCTTATTGACGATGAAACACAGAAATTGCATCGGAATTAAATTCAAAAGGCACAATGCTGACCTAAGTAGAAGAGAACTGACACTCTCACTTTCTATGATTTGAACCTCTCCTGTGAGTCCAGTTTTAGATACCGATGCTTCACTTCAGGTTTACTGTATCCCTTGGACCTTCTTATTGACAATGAAACACAGAAATAGCATCGGAATTAAATTCAAAAGGCACAATGCCGACTTAAGTAAATGAGGACTGACACTCTAACTTTCTATGATTTGAAACTCTCCTGTGAGTCCAGTTTTAGATTCTGATGATTCACTTCAGGTTTACTGTATCCCTTGGACATTCTTATTGACGATGAAACACAGAAATTGCATCCGAATTTAATACAAATGGCACAATGTCGACTTAAGTACAAGAGGACTGACACTCTCACTTTCTATGATTTGAACCTCTCCTGTGAGTCCAGTTTTAGATTCCGATGCTTCACTTCAGGTTTACTGTATACCTTGCACCTTCTTATTGACGATGAAATACAGAGTTTGCATCCGAATTTAATACAAAAGGCACAATGCCGACTTAAATACAAGAGGACTAATACTCTAACTTTCTATGATTTGAACCTCTCCTGTGAGTCCAGTTTTGGCTTCCGATGCTTCACTTCAGGTTTACTGTATCCCTTGGACCTTCTTATTGACGATGTAACACAGAAATTGCATCCGAATTTAATACAAATGCCACAATGGCGACTTAAGTACAAGAGGATTGACACTCTCACTTTGTATGATTTGAACCTCTCCAGTGAGTCCAATTTTAGATTCCGATGCTTCTCTTCAGGTTTACTGTATACCTTGCACCTTCTCATTGACGATGAAACACAGAAATTGCATCCGAATTTAATACAAATGGCACAATGTCGACATAAGTACAAGAGGACTGACACTCTCACTTTCTATGATTTGAACCTCTCCTGTGAGTCCAGTTTTAGATTCCGATGCTTCACTTCAGGTTTACTGTATCCCTTGGACCTTCTTATAGACGATGAAACACAGAGTTGGCATCCGAATTTAATACAAAAGGCACAATGCCGACTTAAATACAAGAGGACTAACACTCTAACTTTCTATGATTTGAACCTCTCCTGTGAGTCCAGTTTTGGATTCCGATGCTTCACTTCAGGTTTCCTGTAATCCGTGAACCTTCTTATTGACGATGTAACACAGAATATTGCATCCGAATTTAATACAAAAGCCATAATGCCGACTTAAGTACAAGAGGACTGACACTCTCACTTTCTATGATTTGAACCTCTCCTGCGAGTCCAGTTTTAGATTCCGATGCTTCACTTAATGTGTACTGTATACCTTGGACCTTCTTATTGGTGATGAAACACAGAAATTGCATCCGAATTTAATACAAAAGGCACAATACCGACTTAAGTACAAGAGGAGTGACACTCTAACTTTCTATGATTTGAATCTCTCCTGTGAGTCCAGTTTTTGATTCCGATGCTTCACTTCAGGTTTACTGTATCCCTTGGACCTTCTTATTGACGATGAAACACAGAAATTGGTTCCGAATTTAATACAAAAATCACAATGGCGACTAAAGTACAAGAGGACTGACACTCTCACTCTCTATGATTTGAACCTCTCCTGTGAGTCCAGTTTTTGATTCCGATGCTTCACTTCAGATTTACTGTAACCCTTGGACCTTCTTATTGACGATGAAACACAGAAATTGCATCCGAATTAATACAAATGCCACAATGCCGACTTAAGTACAAGAGGACTTACACTCTCACTTTCTAAGATTTGAACCTCTCCAATGAGTCCAGTTTTAGATTCCGATGCTTCTCTTCAGGTTTACTGTATTCCTTGTACCTTCTCATTGACGATGGAACACAGAAATTGGATCCGAATTAAACACAAAAGGCACAATGCCGACTTAAGTACAAGAGGACTGACACTCTCACTTTCTATGATTTGAACCTCTCCTGTGAGTCCAGTTTTAGATTCTGCTGCATCACTTCAGGTTTACTGTATACATTGCACCTTCTTATAGACGATGAAACACAGAGTTGGCATCCGAATTTAATACAAAAAGCACAATGCCGACTTAAATACAAGAGGACTAACACTCTAACTTTCTATGATTTGAACCTCTCCTGTGAGTCCAGTTTTGGATTCCGATGCTTCACTTCAGGTTTCCTGTAATCCTTGGACCTTCTTATTGACGATGTAACACAGAATATTGCATCCGAATTTAATACAAAAGCCACAATGCCGACTTAAGTACAAGAGGACTGACACTCTCACTTTCTATGATTTGAACCTCTACAGCGAGTCCAGTTTTAGATTCTGATGCTTCACTTAATGTGTACTGTATACCTTGGACCTTCTTATTGGTGATGAAACACAGAAATTGCATCCGAATTTAATACAAAAGGCACAATACCGACTTAAGTACAAGAGGAGTGACACTCTAACTTTCTATGATTTGAACTTCTTCTGTGAGTCCAGTTTTAGATTCCGATGCTTCACTTCAGGTTTACTGTATCCCTTGGACCTTCTTATTGAGATGAAACACAGAGTTTGCATCCGAAATTAATACAAAAGGCACAATTCCGACTTAAGTACAAGAGGACTTACACTCTAACTTTCTATGGTTTGAAACTCCCCTGTGAGTCCAGTTTTAGATTCCGATGATTTACTTAAGGTTTACTGTATCCCTTGGACCTTCTTATTGACGATGAAACACAGAAATTGCATCAGAATTGAATACAAATGGCACAATGTCGACTTAAGTACAAGAGGACTGACACTCTCACTTTCTATGATTTGAACCTCTCCTGTGAGTCCAGTTTTAGGTTCCGATGCTTCACTTCAGGTTTACTGTATACCTTGCACCTTCTTATAGACGATGAAACACAGAGTTGGCATCCGAATGTAATACAAAAGGCACAATGCCGACTTAAATACAAGAGGACTAACACTCCAACTTTCTATGATTTGATCCTCTCCTGTGAGTCCACTTTTAGATTCCGATGCTTCACTTCAGGTTTACTGTATCCCTTGGACCTTCTTATTGACGATGAAACACAGAAATTGCATCCGAATAAAATACAAATGGCACAATGTCGACTTAAGTACAAGAGGACTGACACTCTAACTTTCTATGATTTGAAACTCTCCTGTGAGTCCAGTTTTAGATTCGGATGATTTACTTAAGGTTTACTGCATCCCTTGGACCTTCTTATTGACGATAAAACACAGAAATTGCATCCGAATTTAATACAAAAGGCACAATACCGAATTAGGTACAAGAGGAGAGATACTCTAACTTTCTATGATTTGAATCTCTCCTGTGAGTCCAGTTTTAGATTCCGATGCTTCACTTCAGTTTTACTGTATCCTTTGGACCTTCTTATTGGTGATGAAACACAGAAAATGCATCCGAATTTAATACAAAAGGCACAATACCGACTTAAGTACAAGAGGAGTGACACTCTAACTTTCTATGATTTGAATCTCTCCTGTGAGTCCAGTTTTTGATTCCGATCCTTCACTTCAGGTTTACTGTATCCCTTGGACCTTCTTATTGACGATGAAACAGAAATTGGATCCGAATTTAATACAAAAATCACAATGGCGACTAAAGTACAAGAAGACTGACACTCTCACTCTCTATGATTTGAACCTCTCCTGTGAGTCCAGGTTTTGATTCCGATGCTTCACTTCAGATTTACTGTAACACTTGGACCTTCTTATTGACGATGAAACACAGAATTTGCATCCGAATTTAATACAAATGCCACAATGCCGACTTAAGTACAAGAGGACTGACACTCTCACTTTCTAAGATTTGAACCTCTCCAGTGAGTCCAGTTTTAGATTCCGATGCTTCTCTTCAGGTTTACTGTATTCCTTGTACCTTCTCATTGACGATGGAACACAGAAATTGGATCCGAATTAAACACAAAAGGCACTATGCCGACTTAAGTACAAGAGGACTGACATTCTAACTTTCTATGATTTGAACCTCTCCTGTGAGTCCACTTTTAGATTCCGATGCTTCACTTCAGGTTTACTGTATCCGTTGGACCTTCTTACTGACGATTAAACACAGAAATTGCATCCGAATTTAATACAAATGGCACAATGTCGACTTAAGTACAAGAGGACTGACACTCTAACTTTCTATGATTTGAAACTCTCCTGTGAGTCCAGTTTTAGATTCCGATGATTTACTTAAGGTTTACTGTATCCCTTGGACCTTCTTATTGACGATGAAACACAGAAATTGCATCCGAATTTAATACAAAAGGCACAATACCGAATTAGGTACAAGAGGAGAGATACTCTAACTTTCTATGATTTGAATCTCTCCTGTGAGTCCAGTTTTAGATTCCGATGCTTCACTTCAGTTTTACTGTATCCTTTGGACCTTCTTATTGACGATGAAACACAGAAATTGCATCGGAATTAAATTCAAAAGGCACATTGCCGACCTAAGTAGAAGAGAACTGACACTCTCACTTTCTATGATTTGAACCGCTCCTGTGAGTCCACTTTTAGATTCCGATGCTTCACTTCAGGTTTACTGTATCCCTTGGACCTTCTTATTGACAATGAAACCCAGAAATAGCATCGGAATTAAATTCAAAAGGCACAATGCCGACTTAAGTAAAAGAAGACTGACACACTAACTTTCTATGATTTGAAACTCTCCTGTGAGTCCAGTTTTAGATTTCGATGATTCACTTCAGGTTTACTGTATCCCTTGGAACTTCTTATTGACGATGAAACACAGAAATTGCATCCGAATTTAATACAAATGGCACAATGTCGTCTTAAGTACAAGAGGACTGACACTCTCACTTTCTATGATTTGAACCTCTCCTGTGAGTCCAGTTTTAGATTCCGATGCTTCACTTCAGGTTTACTGTATACCTTGCACCTTCTTATTGACGATGAAATACCGAGTTTGCATCCAAATTTAATACAAAAGGCACAATGCCGACTTAAATACAAGAGGACTAACACTCTAACTTACTATGATTTGAACCTCTCCTGTGAGTCCAGTTTTGGCTTCCGATGCTTCACTTCAGGTTTACTGTATCCCTTGGACCTTCTTATTGACGATGTAACACAGAAATTGCATCCGAATTTAATACAAATGCCACAATGCCGACTTAAGTACAAGAGGACTGACACTCTCACTTTCTATGATTTGAACCTCTCCAGTGAGTCCAGTTTTAGATTCCGATGCTTCTCTTCAGGTTTACTATATATCTTGCACCTTCTTATTGACGATGAAACCCAGAAATTGCATCCGAATTCAATACAAAAGGCACAATGCCGACTTAAGTACAAGAGGACTGACATTCTAACTTTCTATGATTTGAACCTCTCCTGTGAGTCCAGTTTTCGAGTCCGATGCTTCACTTCAGGTTTACTGTATCCCTTGGACCTTCTTATTGACGATGACACACAGAAATTGCACCCGAATTTAATACAAAAGGCACAATACCGAATCAAGTACAAGAGGAGTGACACTCTAACTTTCTATGATTTGAACCTCTCCTGTGAGTCCAGTTTTAAATTCCGATGCTTCACTTCAGGTTTATTGTATCCCTTGGACCTTCTTATTGACGATGAAACACATAAATTGTATCCAAATTTAATACAAATGCCATAATGCCGACTTAAGTACAAGAGGACTGACACTCTCACTTTCTATGATTTGAACCCCTCCTGTGAGTCCAGTTTTAGATTCCGATGCTTCACTTCAAGTTTACTGTATCCCTTGGACCTTCTTATTGACGATGAAACGCAGAAATTGCATCGGAATTAAATTCAAAACGCACAATGCCGACTTAAGTAAAAGAGGACTGACACTCTCACTTTTTATGATTTGAACATCTCCTGTGAGTCCAGTCTTAGATTACGATGCTTCACTCCAGGTTTACTGTATACCTTGGACCTTCTTATTGACGATGAAACACAGAAATTGCATCTGAATTAAATTCAAAAATCACAATGTCGACTTAAGTACAAGATGACTGACACTCTAACTTTCTATGATTTGTACTTCTTCTGTGAGTCCAGTTTTAGATTCAGATGCTTCACTTCAGGTTTACTGTATCCCATGCACCTTCTTATTGACGATGAAACACAGAGTTTGCATCCGAAATTAATACAAAAGGCACAATGCCGACTTAAGTACAAGAGGACTGACACTCTAACTTTCTATGATTTGAACCGCTCCTGTGAGTCCAGTTTCAGATTCCGATGATTTACTTAAAGTTTACTGTATCCCGTGGACCTTCTTATTGACGATGAAACACAGAAATTGCATCCGAATTTTATCCAAAAGCCACAATACAGAATTAGGTACAAGATGAGAGACACTCTAACTTTCTATGATTTGAATCTCTCCTGTGTGTCCAGTTTTAGATTCCGATGCTTCACTTCAGTTTTACTGTATCCTTTGGGCCTTCTTATTGACGATGAAACGCAGAAATTGCATCGGAATTAAATTCAAAAGGCACAATGCCGACCTATGTAGAAGAGAACTGACACTCTCACTTTCTATGATTTGAACCTCTCCAGTGAGCCCAGTTTTAGATTCCGATGCTTCACTTTAGGTTTACTGTATACCTTGCACCTTCTTATTGACGATGAAACACAGAGTTTGCATCCGAATTTAATACAAAAGGCACAATGCCGACTAAAATACAAGAGGACTGACACTCCAACTTTCTATGATTAGAACCTCTCCTGTGAGTCCAGTTTTAGATTCCGATGCTTCACTTCAGGTTTACTGTCTCCCTTGGACCTTCTTATTGACAATGAAACAGAGAAATAGCATCGGAATTAAATTCAAAAGGCACAATGCCGACTTAAGTAAAAGTGGACTGACACTCTAACTTTCTATGATTTGAACCTCTGCTGTGAGGCCAGTTTTAGATTCCGATGCTTCACTTCAGTTTTACTGTATCCTTTGGACATTCTTATTGACGATGAAACACAGAAATTGCATCTGAATTAAATTCAAAAATCACAATGTCGACTTAAGTACAAGATGACTGACTCTCTCACTTTCTATGATTTGAACCTCTCCTTCGAGTCCAGTTTTAGATTCCAATACTTCACTTAATGTGTACTGCATACCTTGGACCTTCTTGTTGGTGATGAAACACAGAAATTGCATCCGAATTTCATACAAAAGGCACAATACCGACTTAAGTACAAGAGAACTGACACTCTAACTTTCTATGATTTGAATCTCTCCTGTGAGTCCAGTTTTAGATTCCGATGCTTCATTTCAGTTTTACTGTATCCTTTGGACCTTCTTATTGACGATGAAACACAGAAATTGCATCGGAATTAAATTCAAAATTCACAATGATGACTTAAGTACAAGAGTACTGACACTCTAACTTTCTATGATTCGAACTTCTTCTGTGAGTCCAGTTTTAGATTCCGATGCTTCACTTCAGGTTTATTGTATCCCTTGGACCTTCTTATTGAGATGAAACACAGAGTTTGCATCCGAAATTAATACAAAAGGCACAATTCCGACTTAAGTACAAGAGGACTTACACTCTAACTTTCTATGATTTGAAACTCCCCTGTGAGTCCAGTTTTAGATTCCGATGATTTACTTAAGGTTTACTGTATCCCTTGGACCTTCTTATTGACGATGAAACACAGAAATTGCATCCGAATTTAATACAAATGGCACAATGTCGACTTAAGTACAAGAGGACTGACACTCTCACTTTCTATGATTTGAACCTCTCCTGTGAGTCCAGTTTTAGATTCCGATGCTTCACTTCAGGTTTACTGTATACCTTGCACCTTCTTATAGACGATGAAACACAGAGTTGGCATCCGAATGTAATACAAAAGGCACAATGCCGACTTAAATACAAGAGGACTAACACTCCAACTTTCTATGATTTGAAGCTCTCCTGTGAGTCCAGTTTTGGATTCCGATGCTTCACTTCAGGTTTCCTGTAATCCTTGGACCTTCTTATTGACGATGTAACACAGAATATTGCATCCGAAATTAATACAAAAGCCACAATGCCGACTTAAGTACAAGAGGACTGACACTCTCACTTTCTATGATTTGAACCTCTCCTGCGAGTCCAGTTTTAGATTCCGATGCTTCACTTAATGTGTACTGTATACCTTGGACCTTCTTATTGGTGATGAAACACAGAAATTGCATCCGAATTTAATACAAAAGGCACAATACCGACTTAAGTACAAGAGGAGTGACACTCTAACTTTCTATGATTTGAATCTCTCCTGTGAGTCCAGTTTTTGATTCCGATCCTTCACTTCAGATTTACTGTATCCCTTGGACCTTCTTATTGACGATGAAACAGAAATTGGATCCGAATTTAATACAAAAATCACAATGGCGACTAAAGTACAAGAGGACTGACACTCTCACTCTCTATGATTTGAACCTCTCCTGTGAGTCCAGTTTTTGATTCCGATGCTTCACTTCAGATTTACTGTAACACTTGGACCTTCTTATTGACGATGAAACACAGAATTTGCATCCGAATTTAATACAAATGCCACAATGCCGACTTAAGTACAAGAGGACTGACACTCTCACTTTCTAAGATTTGAACCTCTCCAGTGAGTCCAGTTTTAGATTCCGATGCTTCTCTTCAGGTTTACTGTATTCCTTGTACCTTCTCATTGACGATGGAACACAGAAATTGGATCCGAATTAAACACAAAAGGCACTATGCCGACTTAAGTACAAGAGGACTGACATTCTAACTTTCTATGATTTGAACCTCTCCTGTGAGTCCACTTTTAGATTCCGATGCTTCACTTCAGGTTTACTGTATCCGTTGTACCTTCTTACTGACGATTAAACACAGAAATTGCATCCGAATTTAATACAAATGGCACAATGTCGACTTAAGTACAAGAGGACTAACACTCCAACTTTCTATGATTTGAATCTCTCCTGTGAGTCCAGTTTTAGATTCCGATGCTTCACTTCAGTTTTACTGTATCCTTTGGACCTTCTTATTGACGATGAAACACAGAAATTGCATCGGAATTAAATTCAAAAGGCACATTGCCGACCTAAGTAGAAGAGAACTGACACTCTCACTTTCTATGATTTGAACCGCTCCTGTGAGTCCACTTTTAGATTCCGATGCTTCACTTCAGGTTTACTGTATCCCTTGGACCTTCTTATTGACAATGAAACCCAGAAATAGCATCGGAATTAAATTCAAAAGGCACAATGCCGACTTAAGTAAAGGAAGACTGACACTCTAACTTTCTATGATTTGAAACTCTCCTGTGAGTCCAGTTTTAGATTTCGATGATTCACTTCAGGTTTACTGTATCCCTTGGAACTTCTTATTGACGATGAAACACAGAAATTGCATCCGAATTTAATACAAATGGCACAATGTCGTCTTAAGTACAAGAGGACTGACACTCTCACTTTCTATGATTTGAACCTCTCCTGTGAGTCCAGTTTTTGATTCCGATGCTTCACTTCAGATTTACTGTAACACTTGGACCTTCTTATTGACGATGAAATACCGAGTTTGCATCCAAATTTAATACAAAAGGCACAATGCCGACTTAAATACAAGAGGACTAACACTCTAACTTACTATGATTTGAACCTCTCCAGTGAGTCCAGTTTTAGATTCCGATGCTTCTCTTCAGGTTTACTATATATCTTGCACCTTCTTATTGACGATGAAACCCAGAAATTGCATCCGAATTCAATACAAAAGGCACAATGCCGACTTAAGTACAAGAGGACTGACATTCTAACTTTCTATGATTTGAACCTCTCCTGTGAGTCCAGTTTTCGAGTCCGATGCTTCACTTCAGGTTTACTGTATCCCTTGGACCTTCTTATTGACGATGACACACAGAAATTGCACCCGAATTTAATACAAAAGGCACAATACCGAATCAAGTACAAGAGGAGTGACACTCTAACTTTCTATGATTTGAACCTCTCCTGTGAGTCCAGTTTTAAATTCCGATGCTTCACTTCAGGTTTATTGTATCCCTTGGACCTTCTTATTGACGATGAAACACATAAATTGTATCCAAATTTAATACAAATGCCATAATGCCGACTTAAGTACAAGAGGACTGACACTCTCACTTTCTATGATTTGAACCTCTCCTGCGAGTCCAGTTTTAGATTCCGATGCTTCACTTAATGTGTACTGTATACCTTGGACCTTCTTATTGGTGATGAAACACAGAAATTGCATCCGAATTTAATACAAAAGGCACAATACCGACTTAAGTACAAGAGGAGTGACACTCTAACTTTCTATGATTTGAATCTCTCCTGTGAGTCCAGTTTTTGATTCCGATCCTTCACTTCAGATTTACTGTATCCCTTGGACCTTCTTATTGACGATGAAACAGAAATTGGATCCGAATTTAATACAAAAATCACAATGGCGACTAAAGTACAAGAGGACTGACACTCTCACTCTCTATGATTTGAACCTCTCCTGTGAGTCCAGTTTTTGTTTCCGATGCTTCACTTCAGATTTACTGTAACAATTGGACCTTCTTATTGACGATGAAACACAGAATTTGCATCCGAATTTAATACAAATGCCACAATGCCGACTTAAGTACAAGAGGACTGACACTCTCACTTTCTAAGATTTGAACCTCTCCAGTGAGTCCAGTTTTAGATTCCGATGCTTCTCTTCAGGTTTACTGTATTCCTTGTACCTTCTCATTGACGATGGAACACAGAAATTGGATCCGAATTAAACACAAAAGGCACTATGCCGACTTAAGTACAAGAGGACTGACATTCTAACTTTCTATGATTTGAACCTCTCCTGTGAGTCCACTTTTAGATTCCGATGCTTCACTTCAGGTTTACTGTATCCGTTGGACCTTCTTACTGACGATTAAACACAGAAATTGCATCCGAATTTAATACAAATGGCACAATGTCGACTTAAGTACAAGAGGACTAACACTCCAACTTTCTATGATTTGAATCTCTCCTGTGAGTCCAGTTTTAGATTCCGATGCTTCACTTCAGTTTTACTGTATCCTTTGGACCTTCTTATTGACGATGAAACACAGAAATTGCATCGGAATTAAATTCAAAAGGCACATTGCCGACCTAAGTAGAAGAGAACTGACACACTCACTTTCTATGATTTGAACCGCTCCTGTGAGTCCACTTTTAGATTCCGATGCTTCACTTCAGGTTTACTGTATCCCTTGGACCTTCTTATTGACAATGAAACCCAGAAATAGCATCGGAATTAAATTCAAAAGGCACAATGCCGACTTAAGTAAAAGAAGACTGACACTCTAACTTTCTATGATTTGAAACTCTCCTGTGAGTCCAGTTTTAGATTTCGATGATTCACTTCAGGTTTACTGTATCCCTTGGAACTTCTTATTGACGATGAAACACAGAAATTGCATCCGAATTTAATACAAATGGCACAATGTCGTCTTAAGTACAAGAGGACTGACACTCTCACTTTCTATGATTTGAACCTCTCCTGTGAGTCCAGTTTTAGATTCCGATGCTTCACTTCAGGTTTACTGTATACCGTGCACCTTCTTATTGACGATGAAACCCAGAAATTGCATCCGAATTCAATACAAAAGGCACAATGCCGACTTAAGTACAATAGAACTGACATTCTAACTTTCTATGATTTGAACCTCTCCTGTGAGTCCAGTTTTCGAGTCCGATGCTTCACTTCAGGTTTACTGTATCCCTTGGACCTTCTTATTGACGATGTAACACAGAAATTGCATCCGAATTTAATACAAATGCCACAATGCCGACTTAAGTACAAGAGGACTGACACTCTCACTTTCTATGATTTGAACCTCTCCAGTGAGTCCAGTTTTAGATTCCGATGCTTCTCTTCAGGTTTACTATATATCTTGCACCTTCTTATTGACGATGAAACCCAGAAATTGCATCCGAATTCAATACAAAAGGCACAATGCCGACTTAAGTACAAGAGGACTGACATTCTAACTTTCTATGATTTGAACCTCTCCTGTGAGTCCAGTTTTCGAGTCCGATGCTTCACTTCAGGTTTACTGTATCCCTTGGACCTTCTTATTGACGATGACACACAGAAATTGCACCCGAATTTAATACAAAAGGCACAATACCGAATCAAGTACAAGAGGAGTGACACTCTAACTTTCTATGATTTGAACCTCTCCTGTGAGTCCAGTTTTAAATTCCGATGCTTCACTTCAGGTTTATTGTATCCCTTGGACCTTCTTATTGACGATGAAACACATAAATTGTATCCAAATTTAATACAAATGCCATAATGCCGACTTAAGTACAAGAGGACTGACACTCTCACTTTCTATGATTTGAACCCCTCCTGTGAGTCCAGTTTTAGATTCCGATGCTTCACTTCAAGTTTACTGTATCCCTTGGACCTTCTTATTGACGATGAAACGCAGAAATTGCATCGGAATTAAATTCAAAACGCACAATGCCGACTTAAGTAAAAGAGGACTGACACTCTCACTTTTTATGATTTGAACATCTCCTGTGAGTCCAGTCTTAGATTACGATGCTTCACTCCAGGTTTACTGTATACCTTGGACCTTCTTATTGACGATGAAACACAGAAATTGCATCTGAATTAAATTCAAAAATCACAATGTCGACTTAAGTACAAGATGACTGACACTCTAACTTTCTATGATTTGAACTTCTTCTGTGAGTCCAGTTTTAGATTCAGATGCTTCACTTCAGGTTTACTGTATCCCATAAACCTTCTTATTGACGATGAAACACAGAGTTTGCATCCGAAATTAATACAAAAGGCACAATGCCGACTTAAGTACAAGAGGACTGACACTCTAACTTTCTATGATTTGAACCGCTCCTGTGAGTCCAGTTTTAGATTCCGATGATTTACTTAAAGTTTACTGTATCCCGTGGACCTTCTTATTGACGATGAAACACAGAAATTGCATCCGAATTTAATCCAAAAGCCACAATACAGAATTAGGTACAAGATGAGAGACACTCTAACTTTCTATGATTTGAATCTCTCCTGTGTGTCCAGTTTTAGATTCCGATGCTTCACTTCAGTTTTACTGTATCCTTTGGGCCTTCTTATTGACGATGAAACGCAGAAATTGCATCGGAATTAAATTCAAAAGGCACAATGCCGACCTATGTAGAAGAGAACTGACACTCTCACTTTCTATGATTTGAACCTCTCCAGTGAGCCCAGTTTTAGATTCCGATGCTTCACTTTAGGTTTACTGTATACCTTGCACCTTCTTATTGACGATGAAACACAGAGTTTGCATCCGAATTTAATACAAAAGGCACAATGCCGACTAAAATACAAGAGGACTGACACTCCAACTTTCTATGATTAGAACCTCTCCTGTGAGTCCAGTTTTAGATTCCGATGCTTCACTTCAGGTTTACTGTCTCCCTTGGACCTTCTTATTGACAATGAAACAGAGAAATAGCATCGGAATTAAATTCAAAAGGCACAATGCCGACTTAAGTAAAAGTGGACTGACACTCTAACTTTCTATGATTTGAACCTCTGCTGTGAGGCCAGTTTTAGATTCCGATGCTTCACTTCAGTTTTACTGTATCCTTTGGACATTCTTATTGACGATGAAACACAGAAATTGCATCTGAATTAAATTCAAAAATCACAATGTCGACTTAAGTACAAGATGACTGACTCTCTCACTTTCTATGATTTGAACCTCTCCTTCGAGTCCAGTTTTAGATTCCAATACTTCACTTAATGTGTACTGCATACCTTGGACCTTCTTGTTGGTGATGAAACACAGAAATTGCATCCGAATTTCATACAAAAGGCACAATACCGACTTAAGTACAAGAGAACTGACACTCTAACTTTCTATGATTTGAATCTCTCCTGTGAGTCCAGTTTTAGATTCCGATGCTTCATTTCAGTTTTACTGTATCCTTTGGACCTTCTTATTGACGATGAAACACAGAAATTGCATCGGAATTAAATTCAAAATTCACAATGATGACTTAAGTACAAGAGTACTGACACTCTAACTTTCTATGATTCGAACTTCTTCTGTGAGTCCAGTTTTAGATTCCGATGCTTCACTTCAGGTTTATTGTATCCCTTGGACCTTCTTATTGAGATGAAACACAGAGTTTGCATCCGAAATTAATACAAAAGGCACAATTCCGACTTAAGTACAAGAGGACTTACACTCTAACTTTCTATGATTTGAAACTCCCCTGTGAGTCCAGTTTTAGATTCCGATGATTTACTTAAGGTTTACTGTATCCCTTGGACCTTCTTATTGACGATGAAACACAGAAATTGCATCCGAATTTAATACAAATGGCACAATGTCGACTTAAGTACAAGAGGACTGACACTCTCACTTTCTATGATTTGAACCTCTCCTGTGAGTCCAGTTTTAGATTCCGATGCTTCACTTCAGGTTTACTGTATACCTTGCACCTTCTTATAGACGATGAAACACAGAGTTGGCATCCGAATGAAATACAAAAGGCACAATGCCGACTTAAATACAAGAGGACTAACACTCCAACTTTCTATGATTTGAAGCTCTCCTGTGAGTCCAGTTTTGGATTCCGATGCTTCACTTCAGGTTTCCTGTAATCCTTGGACCTTCTTATTGACGATGTAACACAGAATATTGCATCCGAAATTAATACAAAAGCCACAATGCCGACTTAAGTACAAGAGGACTGACACTCTCACTTTCTATGATTTGAACCTCTCCTGCGAGTCCAGTTTTAGATTCCGATGCTTCACTTAATGTGTACTGTATACCTTGGACCTTCTTATTGGTGATGAAACACAGAAATTGCATCCGAATTTAATACAAAAGGCACAATACCGACTTAAGTACAAGAGGAGTGACACTCTAACTTTCTATGATTTGAATCTCTCCTGTGAGTCCAGTTTTTGATTCCGATCCTTCACTTCAGATTTACTGTATCCCTTGGACCTTCTTATTGACGATGAAACAGAAATTGGATCCGAATTTAATACAAAAATCACAATGGCGACTAAAGTACAAGAGGACTGACACTCTCACTCTCTATGATTTGAACCTCTCCTGTGAGTCCAGTTTTTGATTCCGATGCTTCACTTCAGATTTACTGTAACACTTGGACCTTCTTATTGACGATGAAACACAGAATTTGCATCCGAATTTAATACAAATGCCACAATGCCGACTTAAGTACAAGAGGACTGACACTCTCACTTTCTAAGATTTGAACCTCTCCAGTGAGTCCAGTTTTAGATTCCGATGCTTCTCTTCAGGTTTACTGTATTCCTTGTACCTTCTCATTGACGATGGAAAACAGAAATTGGATCCGAATTAAACACAAAAGGCACAATGCCGACTTATGTACAAGAGGACTGACATTCTAACTTTCTATGATTTGAACCTCTCCTGTGAGTCCACTTTTAGATTCCGATGCTTCACTTCAGGTTTACTGTATCCGTTGGATCTTCTTATTGACGATGAAACAGAGAAATTGCATCCGAATTTAATACAAATGGCACAATGTCGACTTAAGTACAAGAGGACTGACACTCTAACTTTCTATGATTTGAAACTCTCCTGTGAGTCCAGTTTTAGATTCCGATGATTTACTTAAGGTTTACTGTATCCCTTGGACCTTCTTATTGACGATGAAACACAGAAATTGCATCCGAATTTAATACAAAAGGCACAATACCGAATTAGGTACACGAGGAGAGATACTCTAACTTTCTATGATTTGAATCTCTCCTGTGAGTCCAGTTTTAGATTCCGATGCTTCACTTCAGGTTTACTGTATCCCTTGGACCTTCTTATTGACAATGAAACACAGAAATAGCATCGGAATTAAATTCAAAAGGCACAATGCCGACTTAAGTAAAAGAAGACTGACACTCTAACTTTCTATGATTTGAAACTCTCCTGTGAGTCCAGTTTTAGATTTCGATGATTCACTTCAGGTTTACTGTATCCCTTGGAACTTCTTATTGACGATGAAACACAGAAATTGCATCCGAATATAATACAAATGGCACAATGTCGTCTTAAGTACAAGAGGACTGACACTCTCACTTTCTATGATTTGAACCTCTCCTGTGAGTCCAGTTTTAGATTCCGATGCTTCACTTCAGGTTTACTGTATACCTTGCACCTTCTTATTGACGGTGACATACCGAGTTTGCATCCGAATTTAATACAAAAGGCACAATGCCGACTTAAATACAAGAGGACTAACACTCTAACTTACTATGATTTGAACCTCTCCTGTGAGTCCAGTTTTGGCTTCCGATGCTTCACTTCAGGTTTACTGTATCCCTTGGACCTTCTTATTGACTATGTAACACAGAAATTGCATCCGAATTTAATACAAATGCCACAATGCCGACTTATGTACAAGAGGACTGACACTCTCACTTTCTATGATTTGAACCTCTCCAGTGAGTCCAGTTTTAGATTCCGTTGCTTCTCTTCAGGTTTACTATATACCTTGCACCTTCTTATTGACGATGAAACCCAGAAATTGCATCCGAATTCAATACAAAGGGCACAATGCCGACTTAAGTATAAGAGGACGGACATTCTAACTTTCTATGATTTGAACCTCTCCTGTGAGTCCAGTTTTCGAGTCCGATGCTTCACTTCAGGTTTACTGTATCCCTTGGACCTTCTTATTGACGATCACACACAGAAATTGCACCCGAATTTAATACAAAAGGCACAATACCGAATCAAGTACAAGAGGAGTGACACTCTAACTTTCTATGATTTGAACCTCTCCTGTGAGTCCAGTTTTAAATTCCGATGCTTCACTTCAGGTTTATTGTATCCCTTGGACCTTCTTATTGACGATGAAACACATAAATTGCATCCAAATTTAATACAAATGCCATAATGCCGACTTAAGTACAAGAGGACTGACACTCTCACTTTCTATGATTTGAACCTCTCCTGTGAGTCCAGTTTTAGATTCCGATGCTTCACTTCAAGTTTACTGTATCCCTTGGACCTTCTTATTGACGATGAAACGCAGAAATTGCATCGGAATTAAATTCAAAACGCACAATGCCGACTTAAGTAAAAGAGGACTGACACTCTCACTTTCTATGATTTGAACATCTCCTGTGAGTCCAGTCTTAGATTACGATGGTTCACTCCAGGTTTACTGTATACCTTGGACCTTCTTATTGACGATGAAACACAGAAATTGCATCTGAATTAAATTAAAAAATCACAATGTCGACTTAAGTACAAGATGACTGACACTCTAACTTTCTATGATTTGAACTTCTTCTGTGAGTCCAGTTTTAGATTCCGATGCTTCACTTCAGGTTTACTGTATCCCTTGCACCTTCTTATTGACGATGAAACACAGAGTTTGCATCCGAAATTAATACAAAAGGCACAATGCCGACTTAAGTACAAGAGGACTGACACTCTAACTTTCTATGATTTGAACCGCTCCTGTGAGTCCAGTTTTAGATTCCGATGATTTACTTAAAGTTTACTGTATCCCTTGGACCTTCTTATTGACGATGAAACAAAGAAATTGCATCCGAATTTAATACAAAAGGCACAATACCGAATTAGGTACAAGAGGAGAGACACTCTAACTTTCTATGATTTGAATCTCTCCTGTGAGTCCAGTTTTAGATTCCGATGCTTCACTTCAGTTTTACTGTATCCTTTGGACCTTCTTATTGACGATGAAACACAGAAATTGCATCGGAATTAAATTCAAAAGGCACAATGCCGACCTATGTAGAAGAGAACTGACACTCTCACTTTCTATGATTTGAACCTCTCCAGTGAGCCCAGTTTTAGATTCCGACGCTTCACTTTAGGTTTACTGTATACCTTGCACCTTCTTATAGACGATGAAACACAGAGTTGGCATCCGAATGTAATACAAAAGGCACAATGCCGACTTAAATACAAGAGGACTAACACTCCAACTTTCTATGATTTGAACCTCTCCTGTGAGTCCAGTTTTGGATTCCGATGCTTCACTTCAGGTTTCCTGTAATCCTTGGACCTTCTTATTGACGATGTAACACAGAATATTGCATCCGAATTTAATACAAAAGCCACAATGCCGACTTAAGTACAAGAGGACTGACACTCTCACTTTCTATGATTTGAACCTCTCCTGCGAGTCCAGTTTTAGATTCCGATGCTTCACTTAGTGTGTACTGTATACCTTGGACCTTCTTATTGGTGATGAAACACAGAAATTGCATCCGAATTTAATACAAAAGGCACAATACCGACTTAAGTACAAGAGGAGTGACACTCTAACTTTCTATGATTTGAATCTCTCCTGTGAGTCCAGTTTTTGATTCCGATCCTTCACTTCAGATTTACTGTATCCCTTGGACCTTCTTATTGACGATGAAACAGAAATTGGATCCGAATTTAATACAAAAATCACAATGGCGACTAAAGTACAAGAGGACTGACACTCTCACTCTCTATGATTTGAACCTCTCCTGTGAGTCCAGTTTTTGATTCCGATGCTTCACTTCAGATTTCCTGTAACACTTGGACCTTCTTATTGACGATGAAACACAGAATTTGCATCCGAATTTAATACAAATGCCACAATGCCGACTTAAGTACAAGAGGACTGACACTCTCACTTTCTAAGATTTGAACCTCTCCAGTGAGTCCAGTTTTAGATTCCGATGCTTCTCTTCAGGTTTACTGTATTCCTTGTACCTTCTCATTGACGATGGAACACAGAAATTGGATCCGAATTAAACACAAAAGGCACAATGCCGACTTAAGTACAAGAGGACTGACATTCTAACTTTCTATGATTTGAACCTCTCCTGTGAGTCCACTTTTAGATTCCGATGCTTCACTTCAGGTTTACTGTATCCGTTGGATCTTCTTATTGACGATGAAACAGAGAAATTGCATCCGAATTTAATACAAATATCACAATGTCGACTTAAGTACAAGAGGACTGACACTCTAACTTTCTATGATTTGAAACTCTCCTGTGAGTCCAGTTTTAGATTCCGATGATTTACTTAAGGTTTACTGTATCCCTTGGACCTTCTTATTGACGATGAAACACAGAAATTGCATCCGAATTTAATACAAAAGGCACAATACCGAATTAGGTACAAGAGGAGAGATACTCTAACTTTCTATGATTTGAATCTCTCCTGTGAGTCCAGTTTTAGATTCCGATGCTTCACTTCAGGTTTACTGTATCCCTTGGACCTTCTTATTGACAATGAAACACAGAAATAGCATCGGAATTAAATTCAAAAGGCACAATGCCGACTTAAGTAAAAGAAGACTGACACTCTAACTTTCTATGATTTGAAACTCTCCTGTGAGTCCAGTTTTAGATTTCGATGATTCACTTCAGGTTTACTGTATCCCTTGGAACTTCTTATTGACGATGAAACACAGAAATTGCATCCGAATTTAATACAAATGGCACAATGTCGTCTTAAGTACAAGAGGACTGACACTCTCACTTTCTATGATTTGAACCTCTCCTGTGAGTCCAGTTTTAGATTCCGATGCTTCACTTCAGGTTTACTGTGTACCTTGCACCTTCTTATTGACGGTGACATACCGAGTTTGCATCCGAATTTAATACAAAAGGCACAATGCCGACTTAAATACAAGAGGACTAACACTCTAACTTACTATGATTTGAACCTCTCCTGTGAGTCCAGTTTTGGCTTCCGATGCTTCACTTCAGGTTTACTGTATCCCTTGGACCTTCTTATTGACGATGTAACACAGAAATTGCATCCGAATTTAATACAAATGCCACAATGCCGACTTAAGTACAAGAGGACTGACACTCTCACTTTCTATGATTTGAACCTCTCCAGTGAGTCCAGTTTTAGATTCCGATGCTTTTCTTCAGGTTTACTATATACCTTGCACCTTCTTATTGACGATGAAACCCAGAAATTGCATCCGAATTCAATACAAAAGGCACAATGCCAACTTAAGTATAAGAGGACTGACATTCTAACTTTCTATGATTTGAACCTCTCCTGTGAGTCCAGTTTTCGAGTCCGATGCTTCACTTCAGGTTTACTGTATCCCTTGGACCTTCTTATTGACGATGACACACAGAAATTGCACCCGAATTTAATACAAAAGGCACAATACCGAATCAAGTACAAGAGGAGTGACACTCTAACTTTCTATGATTTGAACCTCTCCTGTGAGTCCAGTTTTAAATTCCGATGCTTCACTTCAGGTTTATTGTATCCCTTGGACCTTCTTATTGACGATGAAACACATAAATTGCATCCAAATTTAATACAAATGCCATAATGCCGACTTAAGTACAAGAGGACTGACACTCTCACTTTCTATGATTTGAACCTCTCCTGTGAGTCCAGTTTTAGATTCCGATGCTTCACTTCAAGTTTACTGTATCCCTTGGACCTTCTTATTGACGATGAAACGCAGAAATTGCATCGGAATTAAATTCAAAACGCACAATGCCGACTTAAGTAAAAGAGGACTGACACTCTCACTTTCTATGATTTGAACATCTCCTGTGAGTCCAGTCTTAGATTACGATGCTTCACTCCAGGTTTACTGTATACCTTGGACCTTCTTATTGACGATGAAACACAGAAATTGCATCTGAATTAAATTCAAAAATCACAATGTCGACTTAAGTACAAGATGACTGACACTCTAACTTTCTATGATTTGAACTTCTTCTGTGAGTCCAGTTTTAGATTCCGATGCTTCACTTCAGGTTTACTGTATCCCTTGCACCTTCTTATTGACGATGAAACACAGAGTTTGCATCCGAAATTAATACAAAAGGCACAATGCCGACTTAAGTACAAGAGGACTGACACTCTAACTTTCTATGATTTGAACCGCTCCTGTGAGTCCAGTTTTAGATTCCGATGATTTACTTAAAGTTTACTGTATCCCTTGGACCTTCTTATTGACGATGAAACACAGAAATTGCATCCGAATTTAATACAAAAGGCACAATACCGAATTAGGTACAAGAGGAGAGACACTCTAACTTTCTATGATTTGAATCTCTCCTGTGAGTCCAGTTTTAGATTCCGATGCTTCACTTCAATTTTACTGTATCCTTTGGACCTTCTTATTGACGATGAAACACAGAAATTGCTTCGGAATTAAATTCAAAAGGCACAATGCCGACCTATGTAGAAGAGAACTGACACTCTCACTTTCTATGATTTGAACCTCTCCAGTGAGCCCAGTTTTAGATTCCGATGCTTCACTTTAGGGTTACTGTATACCTTGCACCTTCTTATTGACGATGAAACACAGAGTTTGCATCCGAATTTAATACAAAAGGCACAATGCCGACTAAAATACAAGAGGACTGACACTCCAACTTTCTATGATTAGAACCTCTCCTGTGAGTCCAGATTTAGATTCCGATGCTTCACTTCAGGTTTACTGTATCCCTTGGACCTTCTTATTGACAATGAAACAGAGAAATAGCATCGGAATTAAATTCAAAAGGCACAATGCCGACTTAAGTAAAAGTGGACTGACATTCTAACTTTCTATGATTTGAACCTCTGCTGTGAGGCCAGTTTTAGATTCCGATGCTTCACTTCAGGTTTACTGTATCCCTTGGACCTTCTTATTGACGATGAAACACAGAAATTGCATCCGAATTTAATACAAATGGCACAATGTCGACTTAAGTACAAGAGGACTGACACTTTGACTTTCTATGATTTGAACCTCTCCTGTGAGTCCAGTTTTAGATTCCGATGCTTCACTTCAGGTTTACTGTATCCCTTTGGACCTTCTTATTGACGATGTAACACAGAAATTGCATCCGAATTTAATACAAAAGCCACAATGCCGACTTAAGTACAAGAGGACTGACACTCTCACTTTCTATGATTTGAACCTCTCCTACGAGTCCAGTTTTAGATTCCAATGCTTCACTTAATGTGTACTGTATACCTTGGACCTTCTTATTGGTGATGAAACACAGAAATTGCATCCGAATTTAATACAAAAGGCAGAATACCGACTTAAGTACAAGACGAGTGACACTCTAACTTTCTATGATTTGAATCTCTCCTATGAGTCCAGTTTTTGATTCCGATGCTTCACTTCAGGTTTACTGTATCCCTTTGGACCTTCTTATTGACGATGGAACACAGAAATTGCATCCGAATTTAATACAAATGCCACAATGCCGACTTAAGTACAAGAGGTCTGACACTCTCACTTTCTATGATTTGAACCTCTCCTGTGAGTCCAGTTTTAGATTCCGATGCTTCACTTCAGGTTTTCTGTATCCCTTGGACCTTCTTATTGACGATGAAACACAGAAATTGCATCGGAATTAAATTCAAAACGCACAATGCCGACTTAAGTAAAAGAGGACTGAAACTCTCACTTTCTATGATTTGAACCTCTCCTGTGAGTCCAGTCTAAGATTACGATGCTTCACTCCAGGTGTACTGTATACCTTGGACCTTCTTATTGACGATGAAACACAGAAATTGCATCTGAATTAAATTCAAAAATCACAATGTCGACTTAAGTACAAGATGACTGACACTCTAACTTTCTATGATTTGAACTTCTTCTGTGAGTCCAGTTTTAGATTCCGATGCTTCACTTCAGGTATACTGTATCCCTTGCACCTTCTTATTGACGATGAAACACAGAGTTTGCATCCGAAGTTAATACAAAAGGCACAATGCCGACTTAAGTACAAGAGGACAGACACTCTAACTTTCTATGATTTGAACCTTTCCTGTGAGTCAAGTTTTTGATTCCGATGCTTCACTTCAGGTTTACTGTACCCCTTGGACCTTCTTATTGACGATGAAACCCAGAAATTGCACCCGAATTTAATACAAATGGCACCATGCCGACTTAAGTACAAGAGGACTGACACTCTCACTTTCTATGATTTGAACCTCTCCTGTGAGGCCAGTTTTAGATTCCGATGCTTCACTTCAGGTTTACTGTATCCCTTGGACCTTCTTATTGACGATGAAACGCAGAAATTGCATCGGAATTAAATTCAAAACGCACAATGCCGACTTAAGTAAAAGAGGACTGACACTCTCACTTTCTATGATTTGAACATCTCCTGTGAGTCCAGTCTTAGATTACGATGCTTCACTCCAGGTTTACTGTATACCTTGGACCTTCTTATTGACGATGAAACACAGAAATTGCATCTGAATTAAATTCAAAAATCACAATGTCGACTTAAGTACAAGATGACTGACACTCTAACTTTCTATGATTTGAACTTCTTCTGTGAGTCCAGTTTTAGATTCCGATGCTTCACTTCAGGTTTACTGTATCCCTTGCACCTTCTTATTGACGATGAAACACAGAGTTTGCATCCGAAATTAATACAAAAGGCACAATGCCGACTTAAGTACAAGAGGACTGACACTCTAACTTTCTATGATTTGAACCGCTCCTGTGAGTCCAGTTTTAGATTCCGATGATTTACTTAAAGTTTACTGTATCCCTTGGACCTTCTTATTGACGATGAAACACAGAAATTGCATCCGAATTTAATACAA
The DNA here is from genome assembly GCF_023864345.2 of Schistocerca serialis cubense. Lineage (NCBI taxonomy): Eukaryota > Metazoa > Arthropoda > Insecta > Orthoptera > Acrididae > Schistocerca > Schistocerca serialis. The sequence continues at coordinate 28,026,884 of NW_026047644.1, read as the reverse complement.
AAGGCACAATACCGAATTAGGTACAAGAGGAGAGACACTCTAACTTTCTATGATTTGAATCTCTCCTGTGAGTCCAGTTTTAGATTCCGATGCTTCACTTCAGTTTTACTGTATCCTTTGGACCTTCTTATTGACGATGAAACACAGAAATTGCATCGGAATTAAATTCAAAGGCACAATGCCGACCTATGTAGAAGAGAACTGACACTCTCACTTTCTATGATTTGAACCTCTCCAGTGTGCCCAGTTTTAGATTCCGATGCTTCACTTCAGGTTTACTGTATCCCTTGGACCTTCTTATTGACGATGAAACACAGAGTTTGCATCCGAATTTAATACAAAAGGCACAATGCCGACTAAAATACAAGAGGACTGACACTCTAACTTTCTATGATTTGAACCTCTCCTGCGAGTCCAGTTTTAGATTCCAATGCTTCACTTAATGTGTACTGTATACCTTGGACCTTCTTATTGGTGATGAAACACAGAAATTGCAACCGAATTTAATACAAAAGGCAGAATACCGACTTAAGTACAAGACGAGTGACACTCTAACTTTCTATGATTTGAATCTCTCCTGTGAGTCCAGTTTTTGATTCCGATGCTTCACTTCAGGTTTACTGTACCCCTTTGGACCTTCTTATTGACGATGAAACACAGAAATTGCATCCGAATTTAATACAAATGCACACAATGCCGACTTAAGTACAAGAGGTCTGACACTCTCACTTTCTATGATTTGAACCTCTCCTGTGAGTCCAGTTTTAGATTCCGATGCTTCACTTCAGGTTTTCTGTATCCCTTGGACCTTCTTATTGACGATGAAACACAGAAATTGCATCGGAATTAAATTCAAAACGCACAATGCCGACTTAAGTAAAAGAGGACTGAAACTCTCACTTTCTATGATTTGAACCTCTCCTGTGAGTCCAGTCTTAGATTACGATGCTTCACTCCAGGTGTACTGTATACCTTGGACCTTCTTATTGACGATGAAACACAGAAATTGCATCTGAATTAAATTCAAAGATCACAATGTCGACTTAAGTACAAGATGACTGACACTCTAACTTTCTATGATTTGAACTTCTTCTGTGAGTCCAGTTTTAGATTCCGATGCTTCACTTCAGGTATACTGTATCCCTTGCACCTTCTTATTGACGATGAAACACAGAGTTTGCATCCGAAGTTAATACAAAAGGCACAATGCCGACTTAAGTACAAGAGGACAGACACTCTAACTTTCTATGATTTGAACCGCTCCTGTGAGTCCAGTTTTAGATTCCGATGATCTACTTACAGTTTACTGTATCCCTTGGACTTTCTTATTGACGATGAAACACAGAAATTGCATCCGAATTTAATACAAAAGGCACATTACCGAATTAGGTACAAGAGGAGAGACACTCTAACCTTCTATGATTTGAATCTCTCCTGTGAGTCCAGTTTTAGATTCCGATGCTTCACTTCAGTTTTACTGTATCCTTTGGACCTTCTTATTGACGATGAAACACAGAGTTTGCATCCGAATTTAATACAAAAGGCACAATGCCGACTTAAATACAAGAGGACTGACACTCTAACGTTCTATGATTTGAACATCTCCTGTGAGTCCACTTTTGGATTCCGATGCTTCACTTCAGGTTTCCTGTATCCCTTGGACCTTCTTATTGACGATGTAACACATAAATTGCATCCGAATTTAATACAAAAGCCACAATGCCGACTTAAGTACAAGAGGACTGACACTCTCACATTCTATGATTTGAACCTCTCCTGCGAGTCCAGTTTTAGATTCCGATGCTTCACTTAATGTTTACTGTATACCTTGGACCTTCTTATTGGTGATGAAACACAGAAATTGCATCCGAATTTAATACAAAAGGCACAATACCGGCTTAAGTACAAGAGGAGTGACACTCCAACTTTCTATGATTTGAATCTCTCCTGTGAGTCCAGTTTTTGATTCCGATTCTTCACTTCAGGTTTACTGTATCCCTTGGACCTTCTTATTGACGATGAAACACAGAAATTGGATCCGAATTTAATACAAAAATCACAATGGCGACTAAAGTACAAGAGGACTGACACTCTCACTCACTATGATTTGAACCTCTCCTGTGAGTCCAGTTTTTGATTCCGATGCTTCATTTCAGATTTACTGTAATCCTTGGACCTTCTTATTGACGATGAAACACAGAAATTGCATCCGAATTTAATACAAATGCCACAATGCCGACTTAAATACAAGAGGACGGACACTCTCACTTTCTATGATTTGAACCTCTCCAGTGAATCCAGTTTTACATTCCGATGCTTCTCTTCAGGTTTACTGTATACCTTGCACCTTCTCAATGACGATGAAACACAGAAATTGGATCCGAATTCAACACAAAAGGCACAATGCCGACTTAAGTACAAGAGGAATGACATTCTAACTTTCTATGATTTGAACCTCTCCTGTGAGTCCAGTTTTAGATTCCTATGCTTCACTTCAAGTTTACTGTATCCCTTGGACCTTCTTATTGACGATGAAACACAGAAATTGCATCCGAATTTAATACAAATGGCACAATGTCGACTTAAGTACAAGAGGACTGACACTCTAAGTTTCTATGATTTGAAACTCTCCTGTGAGTCCAGTTTTAGATTCCGATGATTTACTTAAGGTTTACTGTATCCCTTGGACCTTCTTATTGACGATGAAACACAGAAATTGCATCCGAATGTAATACAAAATGCACAATACCGAATTAGGTAAAAGAGGTGAGACACTCTAACTTTCTATGATTTGAATCTCTCCTGTGAGTCCAGTTTTAGATTCCGATGCTTCACTTCAGTTTTACTGTATCCTTTGGACCTTCTTATTGAAGATGAACCACAGAAATGGCATCGGAATTAAATTCAAAAGGCACAATGCCGACCTAAGTGGAAGAGAACTGACACTCTCACTTTCTATGATTTGAACCTCTCCTGTGAGTCCAGTTTTAGATTCCGATGCTTCACATCAGGTTTACTGTATCCCTTGGACCTTCTTATTGACAATGAAACACAGAAATAGCATCAGAATTAAATTCAAAAGGCACAATGCCGACTTAAGTAAAAGAGGACTGACACTCTAACTTTCTATGAATTGAAACTCTCCTGAGAGTCCAGTTTTAGATTCCGATGATTCACTTCAGGTTTACTGTATCCCTTGGACCTTCTTATTGACGATGAAACACAGAAATTGCATCCGAATTTAATACAAATGGCACAATGTCGACTTATGTACAAGAGGACTGACACTCTCACTTTCTATGATTTGAACTTCTCCTGTGAGTCCAGTTTTGGCTTACGATGCTTCACTTCAGGTTTACTGTATCCCTTGGACCTTCTTATTACGATGTAACACAGAAATTGCAGCGAATTTAATACAAATGCCACAATGCCGACTTAAGTACAAGAGGACTGACACTCTCACTTTCTATGATTTGAACCTCTCCAGTGAGTCCAGTTTTAGATTCCGATGCTTCTCTTCAGGTTTACTGTATACCTTGCACCTTCTTATTGACGATGAAACACAGAAATTGCATCCGAATTCAATCCAAAAGGCACAATGCCGACTTAAGTACAAGAGGACTGACATTCTAACTTTCTATGATTTGAACCTCTCCTATGAGTCCAGTTTTAGAGTCCGATGCTTCACTTCAGGTTTACTGTATCCCTTGGACCTTCTTATTGACGATGACACACAGAAATTGAACCCGAATTTAATACAAAGGCACAATACCGAATCAAGTACAAGAGGAGTGACACTCTAACTTTCTATGATTTGAACCTCTCCTGTGAGTCCAGTTTTAAATTCCGATGCTTCACTTCAGGTTTATTGTATCCGTTGGACCTTCTTATTGACGATGAAACACATAAATTGCATCCAAATTTAATACAAATGCCACAATGCCGACTTAAGTACAAGAGGACTGACACTCTCACTTTCTATGATTTGAACCTTTCCTGTGAGTCAAGTTTTTGACTCCGATGCTTCACTTCAGGTTTACTGTACCCCTTGGACCTTCTTATTGACGATGAAACCCAGAAATTGCACCCGACTTTAATACAAATGGCACAATGCCGACTTAAGTACAAGAGGACTGACACTCTCACTTTCTATGATTTGAACCTCTCCTGTGAGTCCAGTTTTAGATTCCGATGCTTCACTTCAGGTTTACTGTATCCCTTGGACCTTTTTATTGACGATGAAACACAGAAATTGCATCGGAATTAAATTCAAAACGCACAATGCCGACTTAAGTAAAAGAGGACTGACACTATCACTTTCTATGATTTGAACCTCTCCTGTGAGTCCATTCTTAGATTACAATGCTTCAGTCCAGGTTTACTGTATACTTTGGACCTTCTTATTGGCGATGAAACACAGAAATTGCATCTGAATTAAATTCAAAAATCACAATGTCGACTTAAGTACAAGATGACTGACACTCTAACTTTCTATGATTTAAACTTCTTCTGTGAGTCCAGTTTTAGATTCCGATGCTTCACCTCAGGTTTACTGTATCCCTTGCACCTTCTTATTGACGATGAAACACAGAGTTTGCATCCGAAATTAATACAAAAGGCACAATGCCGACTTAAGTACAAGAGGACTGACACTCTAACTTTCTATGATTTGAACCGCTCCTGTGAGTCCAGTTTTAGATTCCGATGATTTACTTAAAGTTTACTGTATCCCTTGGACTTTCTTATTGACGATAAAACACAGAAATTGCATCCGAATTTAATACAAAAGGCACAATACCGAATTAGGTACAAGAGGAGACACACTCTGACTTTCTATGATTTGAATCTCTCCTGTGAGTCCAGTTTTAGATTCCGATGCTTCACTTCAGTTTTACTGTATCCTTTGGACCTTTTTATTGACGATGAAACACAGAAATTGCATCCGAATTGAATACAAATGGCACAATGTCGACTTAAGTACAAGAGGACTGACACTCTCACTTTCTATGATTTGAACCTCTCCTGTGAGTCCAGTTTTAGATTCCGATGCTTCACTTCAGGTTTACTGTATACCTTGCACCTTCTTATTGACGATGAAACACAGAGTTTGCATCCGAATTTAATACAAAAGGCACAATGCCGACTTAAATACAAGAGGACTGACACTCTAACTTTCTATGATTAGAACCTCTCCTGTGAGTCCAGTTTTAGATTCCGATGCTTCACTTCAGGATTACTGTATCCCTTGGACCTTCTTATTGACAATGAAACAGAGAAATAGCATCGGAATTAAATTTAAAAGGCACAATGCCGACTTAAGTAAAAGTGGACTGACACTCTAACTTTCTATGATTTGAACCTCTGCTGTGAGGCCAGTTTTAGATTCCGATGCTTCACTTCAGGTTTACTGTATCCCTTGGACCTTCTTATTGACGACGAAACACAGAAATTGCATCCGAATTTAATACAAATGGCACAATGTCGACTTAAGTACAAGAGGACTGACACTCTCACTTTCTATGATTTGAACCTCTCCTGTGAGTCCAGTTTTAGATTCCGATGCTTCACTTCAGGTTTACTGTATCTCTTGGACCTTCTTATTGACAATGAAACAGAGAAATAGCATCGGAATTAAATTCAAAAGGCACAATGCCGACTTAAGTAAAAGTGGACTGACACTCTAACTTTCTATGATTTGAACCTCTGCTGTGAGGCCAGTTTTAGATTCCGATGCTTCACTTCAGGTTTACTGTATCCCTTGGACCTTCTTATTGACGATGTAACACAGAAATTGCATCCGAATTTAATACAAAAGCCACAATGCCGACTTAAGTACAAGAGGACTGACACTCTCACTTTCTATGATTTGAACCTCTCCTGCGAGTCCAGTTTTAGATTCCGATGCTTCACTTAATGTGTACTGTATACCTTGGACCTTCTTATTGGTGATGAAACACAGAAATTGCATCCGAATTTAATACAAAAGCCACAATACCGACTTAAGTACAAGAGGAGTGACACTCTAACTTTCTATGATTTGAATCTCTCCTGTGAGTCCAGTTTTTGATTCCGATGCTTTACTTCAGGTTTACTGTATCCCTTGGACCTTCTTATTGACGATGAAACACAGAAATTGCATCCGAATTTAATACAAATGCCACAATGCCGCCTTAAGTACAAGAGGACTGACACTCTCACTTTCTATGATTTGAACCTCTCCTGTGAGTCCAGTTTTAGATTCCAATGCTTCACTTAATGTGTACTGTATACCTTGGACCGTCTTATTGGTGATGAAACACAGAAATTGCATCCGAATTTAATACAAAAGGCACAATACCGACTTAAGTACAAGAGGAGTGACACTCTAACTTTCTATGATTTGAATCTCTCCTGTGAGTCCAGTTTTTGATTCCGATTCTTCACTTCAGGTTTACTGTATCCCTTGGACCTTCTTATTGACGATGAAACACAGAAATTGGATCCGAATTTAATACAAAAATCACAATGGCGACTAAAGTACAAGAGGACTGACACTCTCACTCACTCTGATTTGAACCTCTCCTGTGAGTCCAGTTTTTGATATCGATGCTTCATTTCAGATTTACTGTAACCCTTGGACCTTCTTAATGACGATGAAACACAGAAATTGCATCCGAATTTAATACAAATGCCACAATGCCGACTTAAGTACTAGAGGACTGACACTCTCACTTTCTATGATTTGAACTTCTCCAGTGAGTCCAGTTTTACATTCCGATGCTTCTCTTCAGGTTTACTGTATACCTTGCACCTTCTCATTGACGATGAAACACAGAAATTGGATCCGAATTCAACACAAAAGGCACAATGCCGACTTAAGTACAAGAGGACTGACATTCTAACTTTCTATGATTTGAACCTCTCCTGTGAGTCCAGCTTTAGATTCCGATGCTTCACTTCAGGTTTACTGTATCCCTTGGACCTTCTTATTGACGATGAAACACAGAAATTGCATCCGAATTTAATACAAATGGCACAATGTCGACTTAAGTACAAGAGGACTGACACTCTAACTTTCTATGATTTGAAACTCTCCTGTGAGTCCAGTTTTAGATTCCGATGATTTACTTAAGGTTTACTGTATCCCTTGGACCTTCTTATTGACGATGAAACACAGAAATTGCATCCGAATTTAATACAAAAGGCACAATACCGAATTAGGTACAAGAGGAGAGACACTCTAACTTTCTATGATTTGAATCTCTCCTGTGAGTCCAGTTTTAGATTCCGATGCTTCACTTCAGTTTTACTGTATCCTTTGGACCTTCTTATTGAAGATGAAACACAGAAATTGCATCGGAATTAAATTCAAAAGGCACAATGCCGACCTAAGTAGAAGAGAACTGACACTCTCACTTTCTATGATTTGAACCTCTCCTGTGAGTCCAGTTTTAGATTCCGATGCTTCACTTCAGGTTTACTGTATCCCTTGGACGTTCTTATTGACAATGAAACACAGAAATAGCATCGGAATTAAATTCAAAAGGCACAATGCCGACTTAAGTAAAAGAGGACTGACACTCTAACTTTCTATGATTTGAAACTCTCCTGAGAGTCCAGTTTTAGATTCCGATGATTCACTTCAGGTTTACTGTATCCCTTGGACCTTCTTATTGACGATGAAACACAGAAATTGCATCCGAATTTAATACAAATGGCACAATGTCGACTTAAGTACAAGAGGACTGACACTCTCACTTTCTATGATTTGCACCTCTCCTGTGTGTCCAGTTTTAGATTCCGATGCTTCACTTCAGGTTTACTGTATACCTTGCACCTTCTTATTGACGATGAAATACAGAGTTTGCATCCGAATTTAATACAAAAGGCACAATGCCGACTTAAATACAAGAGGACTAACAATCTAACTTTCTATGATTTGAACCTCTCCTGTGAGTCCAGTTTTGGCTTACGATGCTTCACTTCAGGTTTACTGTATCCCATGGACCTTCTTATTGACGATGACACACAGAAATTGCACCCGAATTTAATACAAAAGGCACAATACCGAATCAAGTACAAGAGGAGTGACACTCTAACTTTCTATGATTTGTACCTCTCCTGTGAGTCCAGTTTTAAATTCCGATGCTTCACTTCAGGTTTATTGTATCCCTTGGACCTTCTTATTGACGATGAAACACATAAATTGCATCCAAATTTAATACAAATGCCACAATGCCGACTTAAGTACAAGATGACTGACACTCTAACTTTCTATGATTTGAACTTCTTCTGTGAGTCCAGTTTTAGATTCCGATGCTTCACTTCAGGTATACTGTATCCCTTGCACCTTCTTATTGACGATGAAACACAGAGTTTGCATCCGAAATTAATACAAGAGGCACAATGCCGACTTAAGTACAAGAGGACTGACACCCTAACTTTCTATGATTTGAACCGCTCCTGTGAGTCCAGTTTTAGATTCCGATGATTTACTTAAAGATTACTGTATACCTTGGACTTACTTATTGACGATGAAACACAGAAATTGCATCCGAATTTAATACAAAAGGCACAATGCCGACTTAAATACAAGAGGACTGACACTCTCACTTTGTATGATTTGAACCTCTCCAGTGAGTCCAGTTTTACATTCCGATGCTTCTCTTCAGGTTTACTGTATACCTTGCACCTTCCATTGACGATGAAACACAGAAATTGGATCCGAATTCAACACAAAAGGCACAATGCCGACTTAAGTACAAGAGGACTGACACTCTAACTTTCTATGATATGAAACTCTCCTGTGAGTCCAGTTTTAGATTCCGATGATTTACTTAAGGTTTACTGTATCCCTTGGACCTTCTTATTGACGATGAAACACAGAAATTGCATCCGAATTTAATACAAAAGGCACAATACCGAATTAGGTAAAAGAGGAGAGACACTCTAACTTTCTATGATTTGAATCTCTCCTGTGAGTCCAGTTTTAGATTCCGATGCTTCACTTCAGTTTTACTGTATCATTTGGACCTTCTTATTGAAGATGAAACACAGAAATTGCATCGGAATTAAATTCAAAAGGCACAATGCCGACCTAAGTAGAAGAGAACTGACACTCTCACTTTCTATGATTTGAACCTCTCCTGTGAGTCCAGTTTTAGATTCCGATGCTTCACTTCAGGTTTACTGTATCCCTTGGACCTTCTTATTGACAATGAAACACAGAAATAGCATCGGAATTAAATTCAAAAGGCACAATGCCGACTTAAGTAAAAGAGGACTGACACTCTAACTTTCTATGATTTGAAACTCTCCTGTGAGTCCAGTTTTAGATTCCGATGCTTCACTTCAGGTTTACTGTATCCCTTGGACCTTCTTATTGACGATGACACACAGAAATTGCACCCGAATTTAATACAAAACGCACAATACCGAATCAAGTACAAGAGGAGTGACACTCTAACCTTCTATGATTTGAACCTCTCCTGTGAGTCCAGTTTTAAATTCCGATGCTTCACTTCAGGTTTATTGTATCCCTTGGACCTTCTTATTGACGATGAAACACATAAATTGCATCGAAATTTAACACAAATGCCACAATGCCGACTTAAGTACAAGAGGACTGACACTCTCACTTTCTATGATTTGAACCTTTCCTGTGAGTCAAGTTTTTGACTCCGATGCTTCACTTCAGGTTTACTGTATACCTTGGACCTTCTTATTGACGATGAAACCCAGAAATTGCACCCGAATTTAATACAAATGGCACAATGCCGACTTAAGTACAAGAGGACTGACACTCTCACTTTCTATGATTTGAACCTCTCCTGTGAGTCTAGTTTTAGATTCCGATGCTTCACTTCAGGTTTACTGTATCCCTTGGACCTTCTTATTGACGATGAAACACAGAAATTGCATCGGAATTAAATTCAAAACGCACAATGCCGACTTAAGTAAAAGAGGACTGACACTATCACTTTCTATGATTTGAACCTCTCCTGTGAGTCCAGTCTTAGATTACGATGCTTCACTCCAGGTTTACTGTATACCTTGGACCTTCTTATTGACGATGAAACACAGAAATTGCATCTGAATTAAATTCAAAAATCACAATGTCGACTTAAGTACAAGATGACTGACACTCTAACTTTCTATGATTTGAACTTCTTCTGTGAGTCCAGTTTTAGATTCCGATGCTTCACCTCAGGTTTACTGTATCCCTTGCACCTTCTTATTGACGATGAAACACAGAGTTTGCATCCGAAATTAATACAAAAGGCACAATGCCGACTTAAGTACAAGAGGACTGACACTCTAACTTTCTATGATTTGAACCGCCCCTGTGAGTCCAGTTTTAGATTCCGATGATTTACTTAAAGTTTACTGTTTCCCTTGGACTTTCTTATTGACGATAAAACACAGAAATTGCATCCGAATTTAATACAAAAGGCACAATACCGAATTAGGTACAAGAGGAGAGACACTCTGAATTTCTATGATTTGAATCTCTCCTGTGAGTCCAGTTTTAGATTCCGATGCTTCACTTCAGTTTTACTGTATCCTTTGGACCTTCTTATAGACGATGAAACACAGAAATTGCATCCGAATTGAATACAAATGGCACAATGTCGACTTAAGTACAAGAGGACTGACACTCTCACTTTCTATGATTTGAACCTCTCCTGTGAGTCCAGTTTTAGATTCCGATGCTTCACTTCAGGTTTACTGTATACCTTGCACCTTCTTATTGACGATGAAACACAGAGTTTGCATCCGAATTTAATACAAAAGGCACAATGCCGACTTAAATACAAGAGGACTGACACTCTAACTTTCTATGATTAGAACCTCTCCTGTGAGTCCAGTTTTAGATTCCGATGCTTCACTTCAGGATTACTGTATCCCTTGGACCTTCTTATTGACAATGAAACAGAGAAATAGCATCGGAATTAAATTCAAAAGGCACAATGCCGACTTAAGTAAAAGTGGACTGACACTCTAACTTTCTATGATTTGAACCTCTGCTGTGAGGCCAGTTTTAGTATCCGATGCTTCACTTCAGGTTTACTGTATCCCTTGGACCTTCTTATTGACGACGAAACACAGAAATTGCATCCGAATTTAATACAAATGGCACAATGTCGACTTAAGTACAAGAGGACTGACACTCTCACTTTCTATGATTTGAACCTCTCCTGTGAGTCCAGTTTTAGATTCCGATGCTTCACTTCAGGTTTACTGTATCTCTTGGACCTTCTTATTGACAATGAAACAGAGAAATAGCATCGGAATTAAATTCAAAAGGCACAATGCCGACTTAAGTAAAAGTGGACTGACACTCTAACTTTCTATGATTTGAACCTCTGCTGTGAGGCCAGTTTTAGATTCCGATGCTTCACTTCAGGTTAACTGTATCCCTTGGACCTTCTTATTGACGATGTAACACAGAAATTGCATCCGAATTTAATACAAAAGCCACAATGCCGACTTAAGTACAAGAGGACAGACACTCTCACTTTCTATGATTTGAACCTCTCCTGCGAGTCCAGTGTTAGATTCCGATGCTTCACTTAATGTGTACTGTATACCTTGGACCTTCTTATTGGTGATGAAACACAGAAATTGCATCCGAATTTAATACAAAAGCCACAATACCGACTTAAGTACGAGAGGAGTGACACTCTAACTTTCTATGATTTGAATCTCTCCTGTGAGTCCAGTTTTTGATTCCGATGCTTTACTTCAGGTTTACTGTATCCCTTGGACCTTCTTATTGACGACGAAACACAGAAATTGCATCCGAATTTAATACAAATGCCACAATGCCGCCTTAAGTACAAGAGGACTGACACTCTCACTTTCTATGATTTGAACCTCTCCTGTGAGTCCAGTTTTAGATTCCAATGCTTCACTTAATGTGTACTGTATACCTTGGACCTTCTTATTGGTGATGAAACACAGATATTGCATCCGAATTTAATACAAAAGGCACAATACCGACTTAAGTACAAGAGGAGTGACACTCTAACTTTCTATGTTTTGAATCTCTCCTGTGAGTCCAGTTTTTGATTCCGATTCTTCACTTCAGGTTTACTGTATCCCTTGGACCTTCTTATTGACGATGAAACACAGAAATTGGATCCGAATTTAATACAAAAATCACAATGGCGACTAAAGTACAAGAGGACTGACACTCTCACTCACTATGATTTGAACCTCTCCTGTGAGTCCAGTTTTTGATTCCGATGCTTCATTTCAGATTTACTGTAACCCTTGGACCTTCTTATTGACGATGAAACACAGAAATTGCATCCGAATTTAATACAAATGCCACAATGCCAACTTAAGTACTAGAGGACTGACACTCTCACTTTCTATGATTTGAACTTCTCCAGTGAGTCCAGTTTTACATTCCGATGCTTCTCTTCAGGTTTACTGTATACCTTGCACCTTCTCATTGACGATGAAACACAGAAATTGGATCCGAATTCAACACAAAAGGCACAATGCCGACTTAAGTACAAGAGGACTGACATTCTAACTTTCTATGATTTGAACCTCTCCTGTGAGTCCAGTTTTAGATTCCGATGCTTCACTTCAGGTTTACTGTATCCCTTGGACCTTCTTATTGACGATGAAACACAGAAATTGCATCCGAATTTAATACAAATGGCACAATGTCGACTTAAGTACAAGCGGACTGACACTCTAACTTTCTATGATTTGAAACTCTCCTGTGAGTCCAGTTTTAGATTCCGATGATTTACTTAAGGTTTACTGTATCCCTTGGACCTTCTTATTGACGATGAAACACAGAAATTGCATCCGAATTTAATACAAAAGGCACAATACCGAATTAGGTACAAAAGGAGAGACACTCTAACTTTCTATGATTTGAATCTCTCCTGTGAGTCCAGTTTTAGATTCCGATGCTTCACTTCAGTTTTACTGTATCCTTTGGACCTTCTTATTCAAGATGAAACACAGAAATTGCATCGGAATTAAATTCAAAAGGCACAATGCCGACCTAAGTAGAAGAGAACTGACACTCTCACTTTCTATGATTTGAACCTCTCCTGTGAGTCCAGTTTTAGATTCCGATGCTTCACTTCAGGTTTACTGTATCCCTTGGACGTTCTTATTGAAAATGAAACAAAGAAATAGCATCGGAAGTAAATTCAAAAGGCACAATGCCGACTTAAGTAAAAGAGGACTGACACTCTAACTTTCTATGATTTGAAACTCTCCTGAGAGTCCAGTTTTAGATTCCGATGATTCACTTCAGGTTTACTGTATCCCTTGGACCTTCTTATTGACGATGAAACACAGAAATTGCATCCGAATTTAATACAAATGGCACAATGTCGACTTAAGTACAAGAGGACTGACACTCTCACTTTCTATGATTTGAACCTCTCCTGTGAGTCCAGTTTTAGATTCCGATGCTTCACTTCAGGTTTACTGTATACCTTGCACCGTCTTATTGACGATGAAATACAGAGTTTGCATCCGAATTTAATACAAAAGGCACAATGCCGACTTAAATACAAGAGGACTAACACTCTAACTTTCTATGATTTGAACCTCTCCTGTGAGTCCAGTTTTGGCTTACGATGCTTCACTTCAGGTTTACTGTATCCCATGGACCTTCTTATTGACGATGTAACACAGAAATTGCAGCCGAATTTAATACAAATGCCACAATGCCGACTTAAGTACAAGAGGACTGACACTCTCACTTTCTGTGATTTGAACCTCTCCAGTGAGTCCAGTTTTAGATTCCGATGCTTCTCTTCAGGTTTACTGTATACCTTGGACCTTCTTATTGGTGATGAAACACAGAAATTGCATCCGAATTTAATACAAAAGGCACAATACCGACTTAAGTACAAGAGGAGTGACACTCTAACTTTCTATGTTTTGAATCTCTCCTGTGAGTCCAGTTTTTGATTCCGATTCTTCACTTCAGGTTTACTGTATCCCTTGGACCTTCTTATTGACGATGAAACACAGAAATTGGATCCGAATTCAATACAAAAATCACAATGGCGACTAAAGTACAAGAGGACTGACACTCTCACTCACTATGATTTGAACCTCTCCTGTGAGTCCAGTTTTTGATTCCGATGCTTCATTTCAGATTTACTGTAACCCTTGGACCTTCTTATTGACGATGAAACACAGAAATTGCATCCGAATTTAATACAAATGCCACAATGCCAACTTAAGTACTAGAGGACTGACACTCTCACTTTCTATGATTTGAACTTCTCCAGTGAGTCCAGTTTTACATTCCGATGCTTCTCTTCAGGTTTACTGTATACCTTGCACCTTCTCATTGACGATGAAACACAGAAATTGGATCCGAAATCAACACAAAAGGCACAATGCCGACTTAAGTACAAGAGGACTGACATTCTAACTTTCTATGATTTGAACCTCTCCTGTGAGTCCAGTTTTAGATTCCGATGCTTCACTTCAGGTTTACTGTATCCCTTGGACCTTCTTATTGACGATGAAACACAGAAATTGCATCCGAATTTAATACAAATGGCACAATGTCGACTTAAGTACAAGAGGACTGACACTCTAACTTTCTATGATTTGAAACTTTCCTGTGAGTCCAGTTTTAGATTCCGATGATTTACTTAAGGTTTACTGCATCCTTTGGACCTTCTTATTGACGATGAAACACAGAAATTGCATCCGAATTTAATACAAAAGGCACAATACCGAATTAGGTACAAGAGGAGAGACACTCTAACTTTCTATGATTTGAATCTCTCCTGTGAGTCCAGTTTTAGATTCCGATGCTTCACTTCAGTTTTACTGTATCCTTTGGACCTTCTTATTGAAGATGAAACACAGAAATTGCATCGGAATTAAATTCAAAAGGCACAATGCCGACCTAAGAAGAAGAGAACTGACACTCTCACTTTCTATGATTTGAACCTCTCCTGTGAGTCCAGTTTTAGATTCCGATGCTTCACTTCAGGTTTACTGTATCCCTTGGACGTTCTTATTGAAAATGAAACACAGAAATAGCATCGGAATTAAATTCAAAAGGCACAATGCCGACTTAAGTAAAAGAGGGCTGACACTCTAACTTTCTATGATTTGAAACTCTCCTGAGAGTCCAGTTTTAGATTCCGATGATTCACTTCAGGTTTACTGTATCCCTTGGACCTTCTTATTGACGATGAAACACAGAAATTGCATCCGAATTTAATACAAATGGCACAATGTCGACTTAAGTACAAGAGGACTGACACTCTCACTTTCTATGATTTGAACTTCTCCTGTGAGTCCAGTTTTAGATTCCGATGCTTCACTTCAGGTTTACTGTATACCTTGCACCGTCTTATTGACGATGAAATACAGAGTTTGCATCCGAATTTAATACAAATGGCACAATGCCGACTTAAATACAAGAGGACTAACACTCTAACTTTCTATGATTTGAACCTCTCCTGTGAGTCCAGTTTTGGCTTACGATGCTTCACTTCAGGTTTACTGTATCCCATGGACCTTCTTATTGACGATGTAACACAGAAATTGCAGCCGAATTTAATACAAATGCCACAATGCCGACTTAAGTACAAGAGGACTGACACTCTCACTTTCTATGATTTGAACCTCTCCAGTGAGTCCAGTTTTAGATTCCGATGCTTCTCTTCAGGTTTACTGTATACCTTGCACCTTCTTATTGACGATGACACACAGAAATTGCACCCGAATTTAATACAAAAGGCACAATACCGAATCAAGTACAAGAGGAGTGACACTCTAACTTTCTATGATTTGTACCTCTCCTGTGAGTCCAGTTTTAAATTCCGATGCTTCACTTCAGGTTTATTGTATCCCTTGGACCTTCTTATTGACGATGAAACACATAAATTGCATCCAAATTTAATACAAATGCCACAATGCCGACTTAAGTACAAGAGGACTGACACTCTCACTTTCTATGATTTGAACCTTTCCTGTGAGTCAAGTTTTTGACTCCGATGCTTCACTTCAGGTTTACTGTACCCCTTGGACCTTCTTATTGACGATGAAACCCAGAAATTGCACCCGAATTTAATACAAATGGCACAATGCCGACTTAAGTACAAGAGGACTGACACTCTCACTTTCTATGATTTGAACCTCTCCTGTGAGTCCAGTTTTAGATTCCGTTGCTTCACTTCAGGTTTACTGTATCCCTTGGACCTTCGTATTGACGATGAAACACAGAAATTGCATCTGAATTAAATTCAAAAATCACAATGTCGACTTAAGTACAAGATGACTGACACTCTAACTTTCTATGATTAGAACTTCTTCTGTGAGTCCAGTTTTAGATTCCGATGCTTCACCTCAGGTTTACTGTATCCCTTGCACCTTCTTATTGACGATGAAACACAGAGTTTGCATCCGAAATTAATACAAAAGGCACAATGCCGACTTAAGTACAAGAGGACTGACACTCTAACTTTCTATGATTTGAACCGCTCCTGTGAGTCCAGTTTTAGATTCCGATGCTTCTCTTCAGGTTTACTGTATACCTTGGACCTTCTTATTGGTGATGAAACACAGAAATAGCATCGGAATTAAATTCAAAAGGCACAATGCCGACTTAAGTAAAAGAGGACTGACACTCTAACTTTCTATGATTTGAAACTCTCCTGAGAGTCCAGTTTTAGATTCCGATGCTTCTCTTCAGGTTTACTGTATACCTTGGACCTTCTTATTGGTGATGAAACACAGAAATTGCATCCGAATTTAATACAAAAGGCACAATACCGACTTAAGTACAAGAGGAGTGACACTCTAACTTTCTATGTTTTGAATCTCTCCTGTGAGTCCAGTTTTTGATTCCGATTCTTCACTTCAGGTTTACTGTATCCCTTGAACCTTCTTATTGACGATGAAACACAGAAATTGGATCCGAATTCAATACAAAAATCACAATGGCGACTAAAGTACAAGAGGACTGACACTCTCACTCACTATGATTTGAACCTCTCCTGTGAGTCCAGTTTTTGATTCCGATGCTTCATTTCAGATTTACTGTAACCCTTGGACCTTCTTATTGACGATGAAACACAGAAATTGCATCCGAATTTAATACAAATGCCACAATGCCAACTTAAGTACTAGAGGACTGACACTCTCACTTTCTATGATTTGAACTTCTCCAGTGAGTCCAGTTTTACATTCCGATGCTTCTCTTCAGGTTTACTGTATACCTTGCACCTTCTCATTGACGATGAAACACAGAAATTGGATCCGAAATCAACACAAAAGGCACAATGCCGACTTAAGTACAAGAGGACTGACATTCTAACTTTCTATGATTTGAACCTCTCCTGTGAGTCCAGTTTTAGATTCCGATGCTTCACTTCAGGTTTACTGTATCCCTTGGACCTTCTTATTGACGATGAAACACAGAAATTGCATCCGAATTTAATACAAATGGCACAATGTCGACTTAAGTACAAGAGGACTGACACTCTAACTTTCTATGATTTGAAACTCTCCTGTGAGTCCAGTTTTAGATTCCGATGATTTACTTAAGGTTTACTGTATCCCTTGGACCTTCTTATTGACGATGAAACACAGAAATTGCATCCGAATTTAATACAAAAGGCACAATACCGAATTAGGTACAAGAGGAGAGACACTCTAACTTTCTATGATTTGAATCTCTCCTGTGAGTCCAGTTTTAGAATCCGATGCTTCACTTCAGTTTTACTGTATCCTTTGGACCTTCTTATTGAAGATGAAACACAGAAATTGCATCGGAATTAAATTCAAAAGGCACAATGCCGACCTAAGTAGAAGAGAACTGACACTCTCACTTTCTATGATTTGAACCTCTCCTGTGAGTCCAGTTTTAGATTCCGATGCTTCACTTCAGGTTTACTGTATCCCTTGGACGTTCTTATTGAAAATGAAACACAGAAATAGCATCGGAATTAAATTCAAAAGGCACAATGCCGACTTAAGTAAAAGAGGACTGACACTCTAACTTTCTATGATTTGAAACTCTCCTGAGAGTCCAGTTTTAGATTCCGATGATTCACTTCAGGTTTACTGTATCCCTTGGACCTTCTTATTGACGATGAAACACAGAAATTGCATCCGAATTTAATACAAATGGCACAATGTCGACTTAAGTACAAGAGGACTGACACTCTCACTTTCTATGATTTGAACCTCTCCTGTGAGTCCAGTTTTAGATTCCGATGCTTCACTTCAGGTTTACTGTATACCTTGCACCGTCTTATTGACGATGAAATACAGAGTTTGCATCCGAATTTAATACAAATGGCACAATGCCGACTTAAATACAAGAGGACTAACACTCTAACTTTCTATGATTTGAACCTCTCCTGTGAGTCCAGTTTTGGCTTACGATGCTTCACTTCAGGTTTACTGTATCCCATGGACCTTCTTATTGACGATGTAACACAGAAATTGCAGCCGAATTTAATACAAATGCCACAATGCCGACTTAAGTACAAGAGGACTGACACTCTCACTTTCTATGATTTGAACCTCTCCAGTGAGTCCAGTTTTAGATTCCGATGCTTCTCTTCAGGTTTACTGTATACCTTGCACCTTCTTATTGACGATGACACACAGAAATTGCACCCGAATTTAATACAAAAGGCACAATACCGAATCAAGTACAAGAGGAGTGACACTCTAACTTTCTATGATTTGCACCTCTCCTGTGAGTCCAGTTTTAAATTCCGATGCTTCACTTCAGGTTTATTGTATCCCTTGGACCTTCTTATTGACGATGAAACACATAAATTGCATCCAAATTTAATACAAATGCCACAATGCCGACTTAAGTACAAGAGGACTGACACTCTCACTTTCTATGATTTGAACCTTTCCTGTGAGTCAAGTTTTTGACTCCGATGCTTCACTTCAGGTTTACTGTATCCCTTGGACCTTCTTATTGACGATGAAACACAGAAATTGCATCTGAATTAAATTCAAAAATCACAATGTCGACTTAAGTACAAGATGACTGACACTCTAACTTTCTATGATTAGAACTTCTTCTGTGAGTCCAGTTTTAGATTCCGATGCTTCACCTCAGGTTTACTGTATCCCTTGCACCTTCTTATTGACGATGAAGCACAGAGTTTGCATCCGAAATTAATAGAAAAGGCACAATGCCGACTTAAGTACAAGAGGACTGACACTCTAACTTTCTATGATTTGAACCGCTCCTGTGAGTCCAGTTTTAGATTCCGATGATTTACTTAAAGTTTACTGTTTCCCTTGGACTTTCTTATTGACGATAAAACACAGAAATTGCATCCGAATTTAATACAAAAGGCACAATACCAAATTAGGTACAAGAGGAGAGACACTCTGACTTTCTGTGATTTGAATCTCTCCTGTGAGTCCAGTTTTAGATTCCGATGCTTCACTTCAGTTTTACTGTATCCTTTGGACCTTCTTATTGACGATGAAACACAGAAATTGCATCCGAATTGAATACAAATGGCACAATGTCGACTTAAGTACAAGAGGACTGACACTCTCACTTTCTATGATTTGAACCTCTCCTGTGAGTCCAGTTTTAGATTCCGATGCTTCACTTCAGGTTTACTGTATACCTTGCACCTTCTTATTGACGATGAAACACAGAGTTTGCATCCGAATTTAATACAAAAGGCACAATGCCGACTTAAATACAAGAGGACTGACATTCTAACTTTCTATGATTAGAACCTCTCCTGTGAGTCCAGTTTTAGATTCCGATGCTTCACTTCAGGATTACTGTATCCCTTGGACCTTCTTATTGACAATGAAACAGAGAAATAGCATCGGAATTAAATTCAAAAGGCACAATGCCGACTTAAGTAAAAGTGGACTGACACTCTAACTTTCTATGATTTGAACCTCTGCTGTGAGGCCAGTTTTAGATTCCGATGCTTCACTTCAGGTTTACTGTATCCCTTGGACCTTCTTATTGACGACGAAACACAGAAATTGCATCCGAATTTAATACAAATGGCACAATGTCGACTTAAGTACAAGAGGACTGACACTCTCACTTTCTATGATTTGAACCTCTCCTGTGAGTCCAGTTTTAGATTCCGATGCTTCACTTCAGGTTTACTGTATACCTTGCACCGTCTTATTGACGATGAAATACAGAGTTTGCATCCGAATTTAATACAAATGGCACAATGCCGACTTAAATACAAGAGGACTAACACTCTAACTTTCTATGATTTGAACCTCTCCTGTGAGTCCAGTTTTGGCTTACGATGCTTCACTTCAGGTTTACTGTATCCCATGGACCTTCTTATTGACGATGTAACACAGAAATTGCAGCCGAATTTAATACAAATGCCACAATGCCGACTTAAGTACAAGAGGACTGACACTCTCACTTTCTATGATTTGAACCTCTCCAGTGAGTCCAGTTTTAGATTCCGATGCTTCTCTTCAGGTTTACTGTATACCTTGCACCTTCTTATTGACGATGACACACAGAAATTGCACCCGAATTTAATACAAAAGGCACAATACCGAATCAAGTACAAGAGGAGTGACACTCTAACTTTCTATGATTTGTACCTCTCCTGTGAGTCCAGTTTTAAATTCCGATGCTTCACTTCAGGTTTATTGTATCCCTTGGACCTTCTTATTGACGATGAAACACATAAATTGCATCCAAATTTAATACAAATGCCACAATGCCGACTTAAGTACAAGAGGACTGAGACTCTCACTTTCTATGATTTGAACCTTTCCTGTGAGTCAAGTTTTTGACTCCGATGCTTCACTTCAGGTTTACTGTACCCCTTGGACCTTCTTATTGACGATGAAACCCAGAAATTGCACCCGAATTTAATACAAATGGCACAATGCCGACTTAAGTACAAGAGGACTGACACTCTCACTTTCTATGATTTGAACCTCTCCTGTGAGTCCAGTTTTAGATTCCGATGCTTCACTTCAGGTTTACTGTATCCCTTGGACCTTCGTATTGACGATGAAACACAGAAATTGCATCTGAATTAAATTCAAAAATCACAATGTCGACTTAAGTACAAGATGACTGACACTCTAACTTTCTATGATTAGAACTTCTTCTGTGAGTCCAGTTTTAGATTCCGATGCTTCACCTCAGGTTTACTGTATCCCTTGCACCTTCTTATTGACGATGAAACACAGAGTTTGCATCCGAAATTAATACAAAAGGCACAATGCCGACTTAAGTACAAGAGGACTGACACTCTAACTTTCTATGATTTGAACCGCTCCTGTGAGTCCAGTTTTAGATTCCGATGCTTCTCTTCAGGTTTACTGTATACCTTGGACCTTCTTATTGGTGATGAAACACAGAAATAGCATCGGAATTAAATTCAAAAGGCACAATGCCGACTTAAGTAAAAGAGGACTGACACTCTAACTTTCTATGATTTGAAACTCTCCTGAGAGTCCAGTTTTAGATTCCGATGCTTCTCTTCAGGTTTACTGTATACCTTGGACCATCTTATTGGTGATGAAACACAGAAATTGCATCCGAATTTAATACAAAAGGCACAATACCGACTTAAGTACAAGAGGAGTGACACTCTAACTTTCTATGTTTTGAATCTCTCCTGTGAGTCCAGTTTTTGATTCCGATTCTTCACTTCAGGTTTACTGTATCCCTTGGACCTTCTTATTGACGATGAAACACAGAAATTGGATCCGAATTCAATACAAAAATCACAATGGCGACTAAAGTACAAGAGGACTGACACTCTCACTCACTATGATTTGAACCTCTCCTGTGAGTCCAGTTTTTGATTCCGATGCTTCATTTCAGATTTACTGTAACTCTTGGACCTTCTTATTGACGATGAAACACAGAAATTGCATCCGAATTTAATACAAATGCCACAATGCCAACTTAAGTACTAGAGGACTGACACTCTCACTTTCTATGATTTGAACTTCTCCAGTGAGTCCAGTTTTACATTCCGATGCTTCTCTTCAGGTTTACTGTATACCTTGCACCTTCTCATTGACGATGAAACACAGAAATTGGATCCGAAATCAACACAAAAGGCACAATGCCGACTTAAGTACAAGAGGACTGACATTCTAACTTTCTATGATTTGAACCTCTCCTGTGAGTCCAGTTTTAGATTCCGATGCTTCACTTCAGGTTTACTGTATACCTTGCACCGTCTTATTGACGATGAAATACAGAGTTTGCATCCGAATTTAATACAAATGGCACAATGCCGACTTAAATACAAGAGGACTAACACTCTAACTTTCTATGATTTGAACCTCTCCTGTGAGTCCAGTTTTGGCTTACGATGCTTCACTTCAGGTTTACTGTATCCCATGGACCTTCTTATTGACGATGTAACACAGAAATTGCAGCCGAATTTAATACAAATGCCACAATGCCGACTTAAGTACAAGAGGACTGACACTCTCACTTTCTATGATTTGAACCTCTCCAGTGAGTCCAGTTTTAGATTCCGATGCTTCTCTTCAGGTTTACTGTATACCTTGCACCTTCTTATTGACGATGACACACAGAAATTGCACCCGAATTTAATACAAAAGGCACAATACCGAATCAAGTACAAGAGGAGTGACACTCTAACTTTCTATGATTTGTACCTCTCCTGTGAGTCCAGTTTTAAATTCCGATGCTTCACTTCAGGTTTATTGTATCCCTTGGACCTTCTTATTGACGATGAAACACATAAATTGCATCCAAATTTAATACAAATGCCACAATGCCGACTTAAGTACAAGAGGACTGAGACTCTCACTTTCTATGATTTGAACCTTTCCTGTGAGTCAAGTTTTTGACTCCGATGCTTCACTTCAGGTTTACTGTACCCCTTGGACCTTCTTATTGACGATGAAACCCAGAAATTGCACCCGAATTTAATACAAATGGCACAATGCCGACTTAAGTACAAGAGGACTGACACTCTCACTTTCTATGATTTGAACCTCTCCTGTGAGTCCAGTTTTAGATTCCGATGCTTCACTTCAGGTTTACTGTATCCCTTGGACCTTCGTATTGACGATGAAACACAGAAATTGCATCTGAATTAAATTCAAAAATCACAATGTCGACTTAAGTACAAGATGACTGACACTCTAACTTTCTATGATTAGAACTTCTTCTGTGAGTCCAGTTTTAGATTCCGATGCTTCACCTCAGGTTTACTGTATCCCTTGCACCTTCTTATTGACGATGAAACACAGAGTTTGCATCCGAAATTAATACAAAAGGCACAATGCCGACTTAAGTACAAGAGGACTGACACTCTAACTTTCTATGATTTGAACCGCTCCTGTGAGTCCAGTTTTAGATTCCGATGCTTCTCTTCAGGTTTACTGTATACCTTGGACCTTCTTATTGGTGATGAAACACAGAAATAGCATCGGAATTAAATTCAAAAGGCACAATGCCGACTTAAGTAAAAGAGGACTGACACTCTAACTTTCTATGATTTGAAACTCTCCTGAGAGTCCAGTTTTAGATTCCGATGCTTCTCTTCAGGTTTACTGTATACCTTGGACCATCTTATTGGTGATGAAACACAGAAATTGCATCCGAATTTAATACAAAAGGCACAATACCGACTTAAGTACAAGAGGAGTGACACTCTAACTTTCTATGTTTTGAATCTCTCCTGTGAGTCCAGTTTTTGATTCCGATTCTTCACTTCAGGTTTACTGTATCCCTTGGACCTTCTTATTGACGATGAAACACAGAAATTGGATCCGAATTCAATACAAAAATCACAATGGCGACTAAAGTACAAGAGGACTGACACTCTCACTCACTATGATTTGAACCTCTCCTGTGAGTCCAGTTTTTGATTCCGATGCTTCATTTCAGATTTACTGTAACTCTTGGACCTTCTTATTGACGATGAAACACAGAAATTGCATCCGAATTTAATACAAATGCCACAATGCCAACTTAAGTACTAGAGGACTGACACTCTCACTTTCTATGATTTGAACTTCTCCAGTGAGTCCAGTTTTACATTCCGATGCTTCTCTTCAGGTTTACTGTATACCTTGCACCTTCTCATTGACGATGAAACACAGAAATTGGATCCGAAATCAACACAAAAGGCACAATGCCGACTTAAGTACAAGAGGACTGACATTCTAACTTTCTATGATTTGAACCTCTCCTGTGAGTCCAGTTTTAGATTCCGATGCTTCACTTCAGGTTTACTGTATCCCTTGGACCTTCTTATTGACGATGAAACACAGAAATTGCATCCGAATTTAATACAAAAGGCACAATGTCGACTTAAGTACAAGAGGACTGACACTCTAACTTTCTATGATTTGAAACTCTCCTGTGAGTCCAGTTTTAGATTCCGATGATTTACTTAAGGTTTACTGTATCCCTTGGACCTTCTTATTGACGATGAAACACAGAAATTGCATCCGAATTTAATACAAAAGGCACAATACCGAATTAGGTACAAGAGGAGAGACACTCTAACTTTCTATGATTTGAATCTCTCCTGTGAGTCCAGTTTTAGATTCCGATGCTTCACTTCAGTTTTACTGTATCCTTTGGACCTTCTTATTGAAGATGAAACACAGAAATTGCATCGGAATTAAATTCAAAAGGCACAATGCCGACCTAAGTAGAAGAGAACTGACACTCTCACTCTCTATGATTTGAACCTCTCCTGTGAGTCCAGTTTTAGATTCCGATGCTTCACTTCAGGTTTACTGTATCCCTTGGACGTTCTTATTGAAAATGAAACACAGAAATAGCATCGGAATTAAATTCAAAAGGCACAATGCCGACTTAAGTAAAAGAGGACTGACACTCTAACTTTCTATGATTTGAAACTCTCCTGAGAGTCCAGTTTTAGATTCCGATGATTCACTTCAGGTTTACTGTATCCCTTGGACCTTCTTATTGACGATGAAACACAGAAATTGCATCCGAATTTAATACAAATGGCACAATGTCGACTTAAGTACAAGAGGACTGACACTCTCACTTTCTATGATTTGAACCTCTCCTGTGAGTCCAGTTTTAGATTCCGATGCTTCACTTCAGGTTTGCTGTATACCTTGCACCGTCTTATTGACGATGAAATACAGAGTTTGCATCCGAATTTAATACAAATGGCACAATGCCGACTTAAATACAAGAGGACTAACACTCTAACTTTCTATGATTTGAACCTCTCCTGTGAGTCCAGTTTTGGCTTACGATGCTTCACTTCAGGTTTACTGTATCCCATGGACCTTCTTATTGACGATGTAACACAGAAATTGCAGCCGAATTTAATACAAATGCCACAATGCCGACTTAAGTACAAGAGGACTGACACTCTCACTTTCTATGATTTGAACCTCTCCAGTGAGTCCAGTTTTAGATTCCGATGCTTCTCTTCAGGTTTACTGTATACCTTGCACCTTCTTATTGACGATGACACACAGAAATTGCACCCGAATTTAATACAAAAGGCACAATACCGAATCAAGTACAAGAGGAGTGACACTCTAACTTTCTATGATTTGTACCTCTCCTGTGAGTCCAGTTTTAAATTCCGATGCTTCACTTCAGGTTTATTGTATCCCTTGGACCTTCTTATTGACGATGAAACACATAAATTGCATCCAAATTTAATACAAATGCCACAATGCCGACTTAAGTACAAGAGGACTGACACTCTCACTTTCTATGATTTGAACCTTTCCTGTGAGTCAAGTTTTTGACTCCGATGCTTCACTTCAGGTTTACTGTATCCCTTGGACCTTCTTATTGACGATGAAACACAGAAATTGCATCTGAATTAAATTCAAAAATCACAATGTCGACTTAAGTACAAGATGACTGACACTCTAACTTTCTATGATTAGAACTTCTTCTGTGAGTCCAGTTTTAGATTCCGATGCTTCACCTCAGGTTTACTGTATCCCTTGCACCTTCTTATTGACGATGAAACACAGAGTTTGCATCCGAAATTAATACAAAAGGCACAATGCCGACTTAAGTACAAGAGGACTGACACTCTAACTTTCTATGATTTGAACCGCTCCTGTGAGTCCAGTTTTAGATTCCGATGATTTACTTAAAGTTTACTGCTTCCCTTGGACTTTCTTATTGACGATTAAACACAGAAATTGCATCCGAATTTAATACAAAAGGCACAATACCGAATTAGGTACAAGAGGAGAGACACTCTGACTTTCTATGATTTGAATCTCTCCTGTGAGTCCAGTTTTAGATTCCGATGCTTCACTTCAGTTTTACTGTATCCTTTGGACCTTCTTATTGACGATGAAACACAGAAATTGCATCCGAATTGAATACAAATGGCACAATGTCGACTTAAGTACAAGAGGACTGACACTCTCACTTTCTATGATTTGAACCTCTCCTGTGAGTCCAGTTTTAGATTCCGATGCTTCACTTCAGGTTTACTGTATACCTTGCACCTTCTTATTGACGATGAAACACAGAGTTTGCATCCGAATTTAATACAAAAGGCACAATGCCGACTTAAATACAAGAGGACTGACATTCTAACTTTCTATGATTAGAACCTCTCCTGTGAGTCCAGTTTTAGATTCCGATGCTTCACTTCAGGATTACTGTATCCCTTGGACCTTCTTATTGACAATGAAACAGAGAAATAGCATCGGAATTAAATTCAAAAGGCACAATGCCGACTTAAGTAAAAGTGGACTGACACTCTAACTTTCTATGATTTGAACCTCTGCTGTGAGGCCAGTTTTAGATTCCGATGCTTCACTTCAGGTTTACTGTATCCCTTGGACCTTCTTATTGACGACGAAACACAGAAATTGCATCCGAATTTAATACAAATGGCACAATGTCGACTTAAGTACAACAGGACTGACACTCTCACTTTCTATGATTTGAACCTCTCCTGTGAGTCCAGTTTTAGATTCCGATGCTTCACTTCAGGTTTACTGTATCTCTTGGACCTTCTTATTGACAATGAAACAGAGAAATAGCATCGGAATTAAATTCAAAAGGCACAATGCCGACTTAAGTAAAAGTGGACTGACACTCTAACTTTCTATGATTTGAACCTCTGCTGTGAGGCCAGTTTTAGATTCCGATGCTTCACTTCAGGTTAACTGTATCCCTTGGACCTTCTTATTGACGATGTAACACAGAAATTGCATCCGAATTTAATACAAAAGCCACAATGCCGACTTAAGTACAAGAGGCCTGACACTCTCACTTTCTATGATTTGAACCTCTCCTGCGAGTCCAGTTTTAGATTCCGATGCTTCACTTAATGTGTACTGTATACCTTGGACCTTCTTATTGGTGATGAAACACAGAAATTGCATCCGAATTTAATACAAAAGCCACAATACCGACTTAAGTACAAGAGGAGTGACACTCTAACTTTCTATGATTTGAATCTCTCTTGTGAGTCCAGTTTTTGATTCCGATGCTTTACTTCAGGTTTACTGTATCCCTTGGACCTTCTTATTGACGATGAAACACAGAAATTGCATCCGAATTTAATACAAATGGCACAATGTCGACTTAAGTACAAGAGGACTGACACTCTCACTTTCTATGATTTGAACCTCTCCTGTGAGTCCAGTTTTAGATTCCAATGCTTCACTTAATGTGTACTGTATACCTTGGACCTTCTTATTGCTGATGAAACACAGAAATTGCATCCGAATTTTATACAAAAGGCACAATACCGACTTAAGTACAAGAGGAGTGACACTCTAACTTTCTATGTTTTGAATCTCTCCTGTGAGTCCAGTTTTTGATTCCGATTCTTCACTTCAGGTTTACTGTATCCCTTGGACCTTCTTATTGACGATGAAACACAGAAATTGGATCCGAATTTAATACAAAAATCACAATGGCGACTAAAGTACAAGAGGACTGACACTCTCACTCACTATGATTTGAACCTCTCCTGTGAGTCCAGTTTTAGATTCCGATGCTTCACTTAATGTGTACTGTATACCTTGGACCTTCTTATTGGTGATGAAACACAGAAATTGCATCCGAATTTAGTACAAAAGCCACAATACCGACTTAAGTACAAGAGGAGTGACACTCTAACTTTCTATGATTTGAATCTCTCCTGTGAGTCCAGTTTTTGATTCCGATGCTTTACTTCAGGTTTACTGTATCCCTTGGACCTTCTTATTGACGATGAAACACAGAAATTGCATCCGAATTTAATACAAATGCCACAATGCCGCCTTAAGTACAAGAGGACTGACACTCTCACTTTCTATGATTTGAACCTCTCCTGTGAGTCCAGTTTTAGATTCCAATGCTTCACTTAATGTGTACTGTATACCTTGGACCTTCTTATTGGTGATGAAACACAGAAATTGCATCCGAATTTAATACAAAAGGCACAATACCGACTTAAGTACAAGAGGAGTGACACTCTAACTTTCTATGTTTTGAATCTCTCCTGTGAGTCCAGTTTTTGATTCCGATTCTTCACTTCAGGTTTACTGTATCCCTTGGACCTTCTTATTGACGATGAAACACAGAAATTGGATCCGAATTTAATACAAAAATCACAATGGCGACGAAAGTACAAGAGGACTGACACTCTCACTCACTATGATTTGAACCTCTCCTGTGAGTCCAGTTTTTGATTCCGATGCTTCATTTCAGATTTACTGTAACCCTTGGACCTTCTTATTGACGATGAAACACAGAAATTGCATCCGAATTTAATACAAATGCCACAATGCCAACTTAAGTACTAGAGGACTGACACTCTCACTTTCTATGATTTGAACTTCTCCAGTGAGTCCAGTTTTACATTCCGATGCTTCTCTTCAGGTTTACTGTATACCTTGCACCTTCTCATTGACGATGAAACACAGAAATTGGATCCGAATTCAACACAAAAGGCACAATGCCGACTTAAGTACAAGAGGACTGACATTCTAACTTTCTATGATTTGAATCTCTCCTGTGAGTCCAGTTTTAGATTCCGATGCTTCACTTCAGTTTTACTGTATCCTTTGGACCTTCTTATTGAAGATGAAACACAGAAATTGCATCGGAATTAAATTCAAAAGACACAATGCCGACCTAAGTAGAAGAGAACTGACACTCTCACTTTCTATGATTTGAACCTCTCCTGTGAGTCCAGTTTTAGATTCCGATGCTTCACTTCAGGTTTACTGTATCCCTTGGACGTTCTTATTGACAATGAAACACAGAAATAGCATCGGAATTAAATTCAAAAGGCACAATGCCGACTTAAGTAAAAGAGGACTGACACTCTAACTTTCTATGATTTAAACCTCTCCTGTGAGTCCAGTTTTAGATTCCGATGCTTCACTTCAGGTTTACTGTATACCTTGCACCTTCTTATTGACGATGAAATACAGAGTTTGCATCCGAATTTAATACAAAAGGCACAATGCCGACTTAAATACAAGAGGACTAACACTCTAACTTTCTATGATTTGAACCTCTCCTGTGAGTCCAGTTTTGGCTTACGATGCTTCACTTCAGGTTTACTGTATCCCATGGACCTTCTTATTGACGATGTAACACAGAAATTGCAGCCGAATTTAATACAAATGCCACAATGCCGACTTAAGCACAAGAGGACTGACACTCTCACTTTCTATGATTTGAACCTCTCCAGTGAGTCCAGTTTTAGATTCCGATGCTTCTCTTCAGGTTTACTGTATACCTTGCACCTTCTTATTGACGATGAAACACAGAAATTGCATCCGAATTCAATCCAAAAGGCACAATGCCGACTTAAGTACAAGAGGACTGACATTCTAACTTTCTATGATTTGAACCTCTCCTATGAGTCCAGTTTTAGAGTCCGATGCTTCACTTCAGGTTTACT
Source organism: Schistocerca serialis cubense (assembly GCF_023864345.2). Lineage (NCBI taxonomy): Eukaryota > Metazoa > Arthropoda > Insecta > Orthoptera > Acrididae > Schistocerca > Schistocerca serialis. The sequence goes on along the minus strand of NW_026047644.1, from coordinate 27,997,023 downwards.
GTATCCCTTGGACCTTCTTATTGACGATGACACACAGAAATTGCACCCGAATTTAATACAAAAGGCACAATACCGAATCAAGTACAACAGGAGTGACACTCTAACTTTCTATGATTTGTACCTCTCCTGTGAGTCCAGTTTTAAATTCCGATGCTTCACTTCAGGTTTATTGTATCCCTTGGACCTTCTTATTGACGATGAAACACATAAATTGCATCCAAATTTAATACAAATGCCACAATGCCGACTTAAGTACAAGAGGACTGACACTCTCACTTTCTATGATTTGAACCTTTCCTGTGAGTCAAGTTTTTGATTCCAATGCTTCACTTCAGGTTTACTGTACCCCTTGGACCTTCTTATTGACGATGAAACCCAGAAATTGCACCCGAATTTAATACAAATGGCACAATGCCGACTTAAGTAAAAGAGGACTGACACTCTCACTTTCTATGATTTGAACCTCTCCTGTGAGTCCAGTTTTAGATTCTGATGCTTTACTTCAGGTTTACTGTATCCCTTGGACCTTCTTATTGACAATGAAACACAGAAATTGCATCGGAATTAAATTCCATACGCACAATGCCGACTTAAGTAAAAGAGGACTGACACTCCACTTTCTATGATTTGAACCACTCCTGTGAGTCCAGTCTTAGATTACGATGCTTCACTCCAGGTTTACTGTATACCTTGGACCTTCTTATTGACGATGAAACACAGAAATTTCATCTGAATTAAATTCAAAAATCACAATGTCGACTTAAGTACAAGATGACTGACACTCTAACTTTCTATGATTTGAACTTCTTCTGTGAGTCCAGTTTTAGATTCCGATGCTTCACTTCAGGTATACTGTATCCCTTGCACCTTCTTATTGACGATGAAACACAGAGTTTGCATCCGAAATTAATACAAAAGGCACAATGCCGACTTAAGTACAAGAGGACTGACACCCTAACTTTCTATGATTTGAACCGCTCCTGTGAGTCCAGTTTTAGATTCCGATGATTTACTTAAAAATTACTGTATACCTTGGACTTACTTATTGCCGATGAAACACAGAAATTGCATCCGAATTTAATACAAAATTCACAATGCCGACTTAAATACAAGAGGACTGACACTCTCACTTTCTATGATTTGAACCTCTCCAGTGAGTCCAGTTTTACATTCCGATGCTTCTCATCAGGTTTACTGTATACCTTGCACCTTCTCATTGACGATGAAACACAGAAATTGAATCCGAATTCAACACAAAAGGCACAATGCCGACTTAAGTACAAGAGGAATGACATTCTAACTTTCTATGATTTGAACCTCTCCTGTGAGTCCAGTTTTAGATTCCGATGCTTCACTTCAGGTTTACTGTATTCCTTGGACCTTCTTATTGACGATGAAACACAGAAATTGCATCCGAATTTAATACAAATGGCACAATGTCGACTTAAGTACAAGAGGACTGACACTCTAACTTTCTATGATTTGAAACTCTCCTGTGAGTCCAGTTTTAGATTCCGATGATTTACTAAAGGTTTACTGTATCCCTTGGACCTACTTATTGACGATGAAACACAGAAATTGCATCCGAATTTAATACAAAAGGCACAATACCGAATTAGGTAAAAGAGGAGAGACACTCTAACTTTCTATGATTTGAATCTCTCCTGTGAGTCCAGTTTTAGATTCCGATGCTTCACTTCAGTTTTACTGTATCCTTTGGACCTTCTTATTGAAGATGAAACACAGAAATTGCATCGGAATTAAATTCAAAAGGCACAATGCCGACCTAAGTAGAAGAGAACTGACACTCTCACTTTCTATGATTTGAACCTCTCCTGTGAGTCCAGTTTTAGATTCCGATGCTTCACTTCAGGTTTACTGTATCCCTTGGACCTTCTTATTGACAATGAAACACAGAAATAGCATCGGAATTAAATTCAAAAGGCACAATGCCGACTTAAGTAAAAGAGGACTGACACTCTAACTTTCTATGATTTGAAACTCTCCTGTGAGTCCAGTTTTAGATTCCGATGATTCACTTCAGGTTTACTGTATCCCTTGGACCTTCTTATTGACGACGAAACACAGAAATTGCATCCGAGTTTAATACAAATGGCACAATGTCGACTTAAGTACAAGAGGACTGACACTCACACTTTCTATGATTTGAACCTCTCCTGTGAGTCCAGTTTTAGATTCCGATGCTTCACTTCAGGTTTACTGTATACCTTGCACCTTCTTATTGACGATTAAATACAGAGTTTATATCCGAATTTAATACAAAAGGCACCATGCCGACTTAAATACAAGAGGACTAACACTCTAACTTTCTATGATTTGAACCTCTCCTATGAGTCAAGTTTTGGCTTCCGATGCTTCACTTCAGGTTTACTGTATCCCTTGGACCTTCTTATTGACGATGTAAGACAGAATTGGCACCCGAATTTAATACAAGAGGCACAATACCGAATCAAGTACAAGAGGAGTGACACTCTAACTTTCTATGATTTGAACCTCTCCTGTGAGTCCAGTTTTAAATTCCGATGCTTCACTTCAGGTTTACTGTATCCCTTCGACTTTCTTATTGACGATGAAACACAGAAATTGCATCCGAATTTAATACAAAAGGCACAATGCCGACTTAAGTACAAGAGGACTGACAATCTAACTTTCTATGATTTGAACCTCTCCTGTGAGCCCAGTTTTAGATTCCGATGCGTCACTTCAGGTTTACTGTATCCCTTGGACCTTCTTATTGACAATGAAACACAGAAATAGCATCGGAATTAAATCCAAAAGGCACAATGCCGACTTGGGTACAAGAGGACTGACACTCTAACTTTCTATGATTTGAACCTCTCCTGTGAGTCCAGTTTTAGGTTCCGATGCTTCACTTCAGGTTTACTGTATCCCTTGGACCTTCTTATTGACGATGAAACACAGAAATTGCATCCGAATTTAATACAAAAGGCACAATGGCGACTTAAGTACAAGAGGACTGACACTCTCACTTTCTATCATTTGAACCTCTCCTGTGAGTCCAGTTTTGGACTCCGAGGCTTCACTTCAGGTTTACAGTATCCCTTGGACCTTCATATTGACGATGAAACACAGAAATTGCATCCGAATTTAATACAAATGGCACAATGCCAACTTAAGTACAAGAGGACAGACACCCTCACTTTCTATGATTTGAATCTCTCCTGTGAGTCCAGTTTTTGATTCCGATGCTTCACTTCAGGTTTTCTGTATCCCTTGGACCTTCTTATTGACGATGAAACACAGAAATTGCATCGGAATTAAATTCAAAACGCACAATGCCGACTTAAGTAAAAGAGGACTGAAACTCTCACTTTCTATGATTTGAACCTCTCCTGTGAGTCCAGTCTTAGATTACGATGCTTCACTCCAGGTTTACTGTATACCTTGGACCTTCTTATTGACGATGAAACACAGAAATTGCATCTGAATTAAATTCAAAAATCACAATGTCGACTTAAGTACAAGATGACTGACACTCTAACTTTCTATGATTTGAACTTCTTCTGTGAGTCCAGTTTTAGATTCCGATGCTTCACTTCAGGTATACTGTATCCCTTGCACCTTCTTATTGACGATGAAACACAGAGTTTGCATCCGAAATTAATACAAAAGGCACAATGTCGACTTAAGTACAAGAGGACTGACACTCTAACTTTCTATGATTTGAACCGCTCCTGTGAGTCCAGTTTTAGATTCCGATGATCTACTTAAAGTTTACTGTACCCCTTGGACTTTCTTATTGACGATGAAACACAGAAATTGCATCCGAATTTAATACAAAAGGCACATTACCGAATTAGGTACAAGAGGAGAGACACTCTAACCTTCAATGATTTGAATCTCTCCTGTGAGTCCAGTTTTAGATTCCGATGCTTCACTTCAGTTTTACTGTATCCTTTGGACCTTCTTATTGACGATGAAACACAGAAATTGCATCGGAATAAAATTAAAAGGCACAATGCCGACCTATGTAGAAGAGAACTGACACTCTCACTTTCTATGATTTGAACCTCTCCAGTGAGTCCAGTTTTAGATTCCGATGCTTCACTTCAGGTTTACTGTATACCTTGCACCTTCTTATTGACGATGAATCACAGAGTTTGCATCCGAATTTAATACAAAAGGCACAATGCCGACTTAAATACAAGAGGACTGACACTCTAACTTTCTATGATTAGATCCTCTCCTGTAAGTCCTGTTTTAGATTCCGATGCTTCACTTCAGGTTTACTGTATCCCTTGGACCTTCTTATTGACAATGAAACAAAGAAATAGCATCGGAATTAAATTCAAAAGTCACAATGCCGACTTAAGTAAAAGTGGACTGACACTCTAACTTTCTATGATTTGAACCTCTCCTGTGAGTCCAGTTTTAGATTCCGATGCTTCACTTCAGGTTTACTGTATCCCTTGGACCTTCATATTGACGATGAAACACAGATATTGCATCCGAATTTAATACAAATGGCACAATGGCGACTTAAGTACAAGAGGACTGACACTCTCACTTTCTATGATTTGAACCTTTCCTGTGAGTCCAGTTTTAGATTCCGATGCTTCACTTCAGGTTTACTGTATACCTTGCGCCTTCTTATTGACGATGAAACACAGAAATTGCATCCGAATTTAATACAAAAGGCACAATGCCGACTTAAGTACAAGAGGACTGACAATCTAACTTTCTATGATTTGAACCTCTCCTGTGAGCCCAGTTTTAGATTCCGATGCGTCACTTCAGGTTTACTGTATCCCTTGGACCTTCTTATTGACAATGAAACACAGAAATAGCATCGGAATTAAATTCAAAATGCACAATGCCGACTTGGGTACAAGAGGACTGACCCTCTAACTTTCTATGATTTGAACCTCTCCTGTGAGTCCAGTTTTAGGTTCCGATGCTTCACTTCAGGTTTACTGTATCCCTTGGACCTTCTTATTGACGATGAAACACAGAAATTGCATCCGAATTTAATACAAAAGGCACAATGGCGACTTAAGTACAAGAGGACTGACACTCTCACTTTCTATCATTTGAACCTCTCCTGTGAGTCCAGTTTTGGACTCCGAGGCTTCACTTCAGGTTTACAGTATCCCTTGGACCTTCATATTGACGATGAAACACAGAAATTGCATCCGAATTTAATACAAATGGCACAATGCCAACTTAAGTACAAGAGGACAGACACTCTCACTTTCTATGATTTGAATCTCTCCTGTGAGTCCAGTTTTTGATTCTGATGCTTCACTTCAGGTTTACTGTACTCCTTTGGACCTTCTTATTGATGATGAAACACAGAAATTGCATCCGAATTTAATACAAATGCCACAATGCCGACTTAAGTACAAGAGGACTGACACTTTCACTTTCTATGATTTGAACCTCTCCTGTGAGTCCAGTTTTAGATTCCGATGCTTCACTTCAGGTTTTCTGTATCCCTTGGACCTTCTTATTGACGATGAAACACAGAAATTGCATCGGAATTAAATTCACAACGCACAATGCCGACTTAAGTAAAAGAGGACTGAAACTCTCACTTTCTATGATTTGAACCTCTCCTGTGATTCCAGTCTTAGATTACGATGCTTCACTCCAGGTTTACTGTATACCTTGGACCTTCTTATTGACGATGAAACACAGAAATTGCATCTGAAATAAATTCAAAAATCACAATGTCGACTTAAGTACAAGATGACTGACACTCTAACTTTCTATGATTTGAACTTCTTCTGTGAGTCCAGTTTTAGATTCCGATGCTTCACTTCAGGTATACTGTATCCCTTGCACCTTCTTATTGACGATGAAACACAGAGTTTGCATCCGAAATTAATACAAAAGGCACAATGCCGACTTAAGTACAAGAGGACTGACACTCTAACTTTCTATGATTTGAACCGCTCCTGTGAGTCCAGTTTTAGATTCCGATGCTTCACTTCTGGTTTACTGTATCCCTTGGACCTTCTTATTGACAATGAAACAAAGAAATAGCATCGGAATTAAATTCAAAAGTCACAATGCCGACTTAAGTAAAAGTGGACTGACACTCTAACTTTCTATGATTTGAACCTCTGCTGTGAGGCCAGTTTTAGATTCCGATGCTTCACTTCAGGTTTACTGTATCCCTTGGACCTTCTTATTGACTATGAAACACAGAAATTGCATCCGAATTTAATACAAATGGCACAATGTCGACTTAAGTACAAGAGGACTGACACTCTCACTTTCTATGATTTGAACCTCTCCTGTGAGTCCAGTTTTAGATTCCGATGCTTCACTTCAGGTTTACTGTATACCTTGCTCCTTCTTATTGACGATGAAACACAGAGTTTGCATCCGAATTTAATACAAAAGGCACAATGCCGACTTAAATACAAGAGGACTGACAATCTAACGTTCTATGATTTGAACATCTCCTGTGAGTCCACTTTTGGATTCCGATGCTTCACTTCAGGTTTCCTGTATCCCTTGGACCTTCTTATTGACGATGTAACACAGAAATTGCATCCGAATTTAATACAAAAGCCACAATGCCGACTTAAGTACAAGAGGACTGACACTCTCACATTCTATGATTTGAACCTCTCCTGCGAGTCCAGTTTTAGATTCCGATGCTTCACTTAATGTGTACTGTATACCTTGGACCTTCTTATTGACGATGAAACACAGAAATTGGATCCAAATTCAACACAAAAGGCACAATACCGAATTAGGTAAAAGAGCAGAGACACTCTAACTTTCTATGATTTGAATCTCTCCTAAGAGTCCAGTTTTAGATTCCGATGTTTCACTTCAGTTTTACTGTATCCTTTGGACCTTCTTATTGAAGATGAAACACAGAAATTGCATCGGAATTAAATTCAAAAGGCACAATGCCGACCTAAGTAGAAGAGAACTGACACTCTCACTTTCTATGATTTGAACCTCTCCTGTGAGTCCAGTTTTAGATTCCGATGCTTCACTTCAGGTTTACTGTATCCCTTGGACCTTCTTCTTGACAATGAAACACAGAAATAGCATCGGAATTAAATTCAAAAGGCACAATGCCGACCTAAGTAAAAGAGGACTGACACTCTAACTTTCTATGAATTGAAACTCTCCTGAGAGTCCAGTTTTAGATTCCGATGGTTCACTTCAGGTTTACTGTATCCCTTGGACCTTCTTATTGACGATGAAACACAGAAAATGCATCCGAATTTAATACAAATGGCACAATGTCGACTTATGTACAAGAGGACTGACACTCTCACTTTCTATGATTTGAACCTCTCCTGTGAGTCCAGTTTTAGATTCCGATGCTTCACTTCAGGTTTACTGTATACCTTGCACCTTCTTATTGACGATGAAATACAGAGTTTGCATCCGAATTTAATACAAAAGGCACAATGCCGACTTAAATACAAGAGGACTAACACTCTAACTTTCTATGATTTGAACCTCTCCTGTGAGTCCAGTTTAGGCTTACGATGCTTCACTTCAGGTTTACTGTATCCCTTGGACCTTCTTATTGACGATGTAACACAGAAATTGCAGCCGAATTTAATACAAATGCCACAATGCCGACTTAAGTACAAGAGGACTGACACTCTCACTTTCTATGATTTGAACCTCTCCAGTGAGTCCAGTTTTAGATTCCGATGCTTCTCTTCAGGTTTACTGTATACCTTGCACCTTCTTATTGACGATGAAACACAGAAATTGCATCCGAATTTAATACAAAAGGCACCATGCCGACTTAAATACAAGAGGACTAACACTCTAACTTTCTATGATTTGAACCTCTCCTATGAGTCAAGTTTTGGCTTCCGATGCTTCACTTCAGGTTTACTGTATCACTTGGACCTTCTTATTGACGATGTAAGACAGAATTGGCACCCGAATTTAATACAAAAGGCACAATACTATCAAGTACAAGAGGAGTGACACTCTAACTTTCTATGATTTGAACCTCTTCTGTGAGTCCAGGCTTAAATTCCGATGCTTCACTTCAGGTTTACTGTATCCCTTCGACTTTCTTATTGACGATGAAACACAGAAATTGCATCCGAATTTAATACAAAAGGCACAATACCGAATTAGGTACAAGAGGAGAGACACTCTCACTTTCTATGATTTGAATCTCTCCTGTGAGTCCAGTTTTAGATTCCGATGCTTCACTTCAGTTTTACTGTATCCTTTGGACCTTCTTATTGACGATGAAACACAGAAATTGCATCGGAATTAAATTCAAAAGGCACAATGCCGACTTAAGTAAAAGTGGACTGACACTCTAACTTTCTATGATTTGAAACTCTGCTGTGAGGCCAGTTTTAGATTCCGATGCTTCACTTCAGGTTTACTGTATCCATTGGACCTTCTTATTGACGATGAAACACAGAAATTGCATCCGAATTAAATACAAAAAACACAATGGCGACTTAAGTACAAGAGGAATGACATTCTAACTTTCTATGATTAGAACCTCTCCTGTGAGTCCACTTTTAGATTCTGATGCTTCACTTCAGGTTTACTGTATCCCTTGGATCTTCTTATTGACAATGAAACACAAAAATAGCATCGGAATTTAATTCAAAAGGCACAATGCCGACTTGGGTACAAGAGGACTGACACTCTAACTTTCTATGATTTGAACCTCTCCTGTGAGTCCAGTTTTAGATTCCGATGCTTCACTTCAGGTTTACTGTATCCCTTGGACCTTCATATTGACGATGAAACACAGATATTGCATCCGAATTTAATACAAATGGCACAATGGCGACTTAAGTACAAGAGGACTGACACTCTCACTTTCTATGATTTGAACCTTTCCTGTGAGTCCAGTTTTAGATTCCGATGCTTCACTTCAGGTTTACTGTATACCTTGCGCCTTCTTATTGACGATGAAACACAGAAATTGCATCCGAATTTAATACAAAAGGCACAATGCCGACTTAAGTACAAGAGGACTGACAATCTAACTTTCTATGATTTGAACCTCTCCTGTGAGCCCAGTTTTAGATTCCGATGCGTCACTTCAGGTTTACTGTATCCCTTGGACCTTCTTATTGACAATGAAACACAGAAATAGCATCGGAATTAAATTCAAAATGCACAATGCCGACTTGGGTACAAGAGGACTGACCCTCTAACTTTCTATGATTTGAACCTCTCCTGTGAGTCCAGTTTTAGGTTCCGATGCTTCACTTCAGGTACACTGTATCCCTTGGACCTTCTTATTGACGATGAAACACAGAAATTGCATCCGAATTTAATACAAAAGGCACAATGGCGACTTAAGTACAAGAGGACTGACACTCTCACTTTCTATCATTTGAACCTCTCCTGTGAGTCCAGTTTTGGACTCCGAGGCTTCACTTCAGGTTTACAGTATCCCTTGGACCTTCATATTGACGATGAAACACAGAAATTGCATCCGAATTTAATACAAATGGCACAATGCCAACTTAAGTACAAGAGGACAGACACTCTCACTTTCTATGATTTGAATCTCTCCTGTGAGTCCAGTTTTTGATTCTGATGCTTCACTTCAGGTTTACTGTACTCCTTTGGACCTTCTTATTGATGATGAAACACAGAAATTGCATCCGAATTTAATACAAATGCCACAATGCCGACTTAAGTACAAGAGGACTGACACTCTCACTTTCTATGATTTGAACCTCTCCTGTGAGTCCAGTTTTAGATTCCGATGCTTCACTTCAGGTTTTCTGTATCCCTTGGACCTTCTTATTGACGATGAAACACAGAAATTGCATCGGAATTAAATTCAAAACGCACAATGCCGACTTAAGTAAAAGAGGACTGAAACTCTCACTTTCTATGATTTGAACCTCTCCTGTGATTCCAGTCTTAGATTACGATGCTTCACTCCAGGTTTACTGTATACCTTGGACCTTCTTATTGACGATGAAACACAGAAATTGCATCTGAAATAAATTCAAAAATCACAATGTCGACTTAAGTACAAGATGACTGACACTCTAACTTTCTATGATTTGAACTTCTTCTGTGAGTCCAGTTTTAGATTCCGATGCTTCACTTCAGGTATACTGTATCCCTTGCACCTTCTTATTGACGATGAAACACAGAGTTTGCATCCGAAATTAATACAAAAGGCACAATGCCGACTTAAGTACAAGAGGACTGACACTCTAACTTTCTATGATTTGAACCGCTCCTGTGAGTCCAGTTTTAGATTCCGATGCTTCACTTCTGGTTTACTGTATCCCTTGGACCTTCTTATTGACAATGAAACAAAGAAATAGCATCGGAATTAAATTCAAAAGTCACAATGCCGACTTAAGTAAAAGTGGACTGACACTCTAACTTTCTATGATTTGAACCTCTGCTGTGAGGCCAGTTTTAGATTCCGATGCTTCACTTCAGGTTTACTGTATCGCTTGGACCTTCTTATTGACGATGAAACACAGAAATTGCATCCGAATTTAATACAAATGGCACAATGTCGACTTAAGTACAAGAGGACTGACACTCTCACTTTCTATGATTTGAACCTCTCCTGTGAGTCCAGTTTTAGATTCCGATGCTTCACTTCAGGTTTACTGTATACCTTGCTCCTTCTTATTGACGATGAAACACAGAGTTTGCATCCGAATTTAATACAAAAGGCACAATGCCGACTTAAATACAAGAGGACTGACAATCTAACGTTCTATGATTTGAACATCTCCTGTGAGTCCACTTTTGGATTCCGATGCTTCACTTCAGGTTTCCTGTATCCCTTGGACCTTCTTATTTACGATGTAACACAGAAATTGCATCCGAATTTAATACAAAAGCCACAATGCCGACTTAAGTACAAGAGGACTGACACTCTCACATTCTGTGATTTGAACCTCTCCTGCGAGTCCAGTTTTAGATTCCGATGCTTCACTTAATGTGTACTGTATACCTTGGACCTTCTTATTGAAGATGAAACACAGAAATTGCATCCGAATGTAATACAAAAGGCACAATACCGACTTAAGTACAAGAGGAGTGACACTCTAACTTTCTATGATTTGAATCTCTCCTGTGAGTCCAGTTTTTGATTCCGATTCTTCACTCAGGTTTACTGTATCCCTTGGACCTTCTTATTGACGATGAAACACAGAAATTGGATCCGAATTTAATACAAAAATCACAATGGCGACTAAAGTACAAGAGGACTGACACTCTCACTCACTATGATTTGAACCTCTCCTGTGAGTCCAGTTTTTGATTCCGATGCTTCATTTCAGATTTACTGTAACCCTTGGACCTTCTTATTGACGATGAAACACAGAAATTGCATCCGAATTTAATACAAATGCCACAATGCCGACTTAAATACAAGAGGACTGACACTCTCACTTTCTATGATTTGAACCCCTCCAGTGAGTCCAGTTTTACATTCCGATGCTTCTCTTCAGGTTTACTGTATACCTTGCACCTTCTCATTGACGATGAAACACAGAAATTGCATCCGAATTTAATACAAATGGCACAATGTCGACTTAAGTACAAGAGGACTAACACTCTAACTTTCTATGATTTGAAACTCTCCTGTGAGTGCAGTTTTAGATTCCGATGATTTACTTAAGGTTTACTGTATCCCTTGGACCTTCTTATTGACGATGAAACACAGAAATTGCATCCGAATTTAATACAAAAGGCACAATACCGAATTAGGTAAAAGAGGAGAGACACTCTAACTTTCTATGATTTGAATCTCTCCTAAGAGTCCAGTTTTAGATTCCGATGCTTCACTTCAGTTTTACTGTATCCTTTGGACCTTCTTATTGAAGATGAAACACAGAAATTGCATCGGAATTAAATTCAAAAGGCACAATGCCGACCTAAGTAGAAGAGAACTGACACTCTCACTTTCTATGATTTGAACCTCTCCTGTGAGTCCAGTTTTAGATTCCGATGCTTCACTTCAGGTTTACTGTATCCCTTGGACCTTCTTCTTGACAATGAAACACAGAAATAGCATCGGAATTAAATTCAAAAGGCACAATGCCGACTTAAGTAAAAGAGGACTGACACTCTAACTTTCTATGAATTGAAACTCTCCTGAGAGTCCAGTTTTAGATTCCGATGGTTCACTTCAGGTTTACTGTATCCCTTGGACCTTCTTATTGACGATGAAACACAGAAATTGCATCCGAATTTAATACAAATGGCACAATGTCGACTTATGTACAAGAGGACTGACACTCTCACTTTCTATGATTTGAACCTCTCCTGTGAGTCCAGTTTTAGATTCCGATGCTTCACTTCAGGTTTACTGTATACCTTGCACCTTCTTATTGACGATGAAATACAGAGTTTGCATCCGAATTTAATACAAAAGGCACAATGCCGACTTAAATACAAGAGGACTAACACTCTAACTTTCTATGATTTGAACCTCTCCTGTGAGTCCAGTTTAGGCTTACGATGCTTCACTTCAGGTTTACTGTATCCCTTGGACCTACTTATTGACGATGTAACACAGAAATTGCAGCCGAATTTAATACAAATGCCACAATGCCGACTTAAGTACAAGAGGACTGACACTCTCACTTTCTATGATTTGAACCTCTCCAGTGAGTCCAGTTTTAGATTCCGATGCTTCTCTTCAGGTTTACTGTATACCTTGCACCTTCTTATTGACGATGAAACACAGAAATTGCATCCGAATTCAATCCAAAAGGCACAATGCTGACTTAAGTACAAGAGGACTGACATTCTAACTTTCTATGATTTGAACCTCTCCTATGAGTCCAGTTTTAGAGTCCGATGCTTCACTTCAGGTTTACTGTATCCCTTGGACCTTCTTATTGACGATGACACACAGAAATTGCACCCGAATTTATTACAAAAGGCACAATACCGAATCAAGTACAAGAGGAGTGACACTCTAACTTTCTATGATTTGAACCTCTCCTGTGAGTCCAGTTTTAAATTCCGATGCTTCACTTCAGGTTTATTGTATCCCTTGGACCTCCTTATTGACGATGAAACACATAAATTGCATCCAAATTTAATACAAATGCCACAATGCCGACTTAAGTACAAGAGGACTGACACTCTCACTTTCTATGATTTGAACCTTTCCTGTGAGTCAAGTTTTTGACTCCGATGCTTCACTTCAGGTTTACTGTACCCCTTGGACCTTCTTATTGACGATAAAACCCAGAAATTGCATCCGAATTTAATACAAATGGCACAATGCCGACTTAAGTACAAGAGGACTGACACTCTCACTTTCTATGATTTGAACCTCTCCTGTGAGTCCAGTTTTAGATTCCGATGCTTCACTTCAGGTTTCTGTATCCCTTGGACCTTCTTATTGACGATGAAACACAGAAATTGCATCGGAATTAAATTCATAACGCACAATGCCGACTTAAGTAAAAGAGGACTGACACTATCACTTTCTATGATTTGAACCTCTCCTGTGAGTCCAGTCTTAGATTACGATGCTTCACTCCAGGTTTACTGTATACCTTGGACCTTCTTATTGACGATGAAACACAGAAATTGCATCTGAATTAAATTCAAAAATCACAATGTCGACTTAAGTACTAGATGACTGACACTCTAACTTTCTATGATTTGAACTTCTTCTGTGAGTCCAGTTTTAGATTCCGATGCTTCACCTCAGGTTTACTGTATCCCTTGCACCTTCTTATTGACGATGAAACGCAGAGTTTGCATCCGAAATTAATACAAAAGGCACAATGCCGACTTAAGTACAAGAGGACTGACACTCTAACTTTCTATGATTTGAACCGCTCCTCTGAGTCCAGTTTTAGATTCCGATGATTTACTTAAAGTTTACTGTATCCCTTGGACTTTCTTATTGACGATGAAACACAGAAATTGCATCCGAATTTAATACAAAAGGCACAATACCGAATTAGGTACAAGAGGAGAGACACTCTAACTTTCTATGATTTGAATCTCTCCTGTGAGTCCAGTTTTAGATTCCGATGCTTCACTTCAGTTTTACTGTATCCTTTGGACCTTCTTATTGACGATGAAACACAGAAATTGCATCCTAATTTAACACAAATGGCACAATGTCGACTTAAGTACAAGAGGACTGACACTCTCACTTTCTATGATTTGAACCTCTCCTGTGAGTCCAGTTTTAGATTCCGATGCTTCACTTCAGGTTTACTGTATACCTTGCACCTTCTTATTGACGATGAAACACAGAGTTTGCATCCGAATTTAATACAAAAGGCACAATGCCGACTTAAATACAAGAGGACTGACACTCTAACTTTCTATGATTAGAACCTCTCCTGTGAGTCAAGTTTTAGATTCCGATGCTTCACTTCAGGATTACTGTATCCCTTGGACCTTCTTATTGACAATGAAACAGAGAAATAGCATCGGAATTAAATTCAAAAGGCACAATGCCGACTTAAGTAAAAGTGGACTGACACTCTAACTTTCTATGATTTGAACCTCTGCTCTGAGGCCAGTTTTGGATTCCGATGCTTCACTTCAGGTTTACTGTATCCCTTGGACCTTCTTATTGACGACGAAACACAGAAATTGCATCCGAATTTAATACAAATGGCACAATGTCGACTTAAGTACAAGAGGACTGACACTCTCACTTTCTATGTTTTGAACCTCTCCTGTGAGTCCAGTTTTAGATTCCGATGCTTCACTTCAGGTTTACTGTATCTCTTGGACCTTCTTATTGACAATGAAACAGAGAAATAGCATCGGAATTAAATTCAAAAGGCACAATGCCGACTTAAGTAAAAGTGGACTGACACTCTAACTTTCTATGATTTGAACCTCTGCTGTGAGGCCAGTTTTAGATTCCGATGCTTCACTTCAGGTTTACTGTATCCCTTGGACCTTCTTATTGACGATGTAACACAGAAATTGCATCCGAATTTAATACAAAAGCCACAATGCCGACTTAAGTACAAGAGGACTGACACTCTCACTTACTATGATTTGAACCTCTCCTGCGAGTCCAGTTTTAGATTCCGATGCTTCACTTAATGTGTACTGTATACCTTGGACCTTCTTATTGGTGATGAAACACAGAAATTGCATCCGAATTTAATACAAAAGCCACAATACCGACTAAAGTACAAGAGGAGTGACACTCTAACTTTCTCTGATTTGAATCTCTCCTGTGAGTCCAGTTTTTGATTCCGATGCTTTACTTCAGGTTTACTGTATCCCTTGGACCTTCTTATTGACGATGAAACACAGAAATTGCATCCGAATTTAATACAAATGCCACAATGCCGCCTTAAGTACAAGAGGACTGACACTCTCACTTTCTATGATTTGAACCTCTCCTGTGAGTCCAGTTTTAGATTCCAATGCTTCACTTAATGTGTACTGTATACCTTGGACCTTCTTATTGGTGATTAAACACAGAAATTGCATCCGAATTTAATACAAAAGGCACAATAATGCCTTAAGTACAAGAGGAGTGACACTCTAACTTTCTATGATTTGAATCTCTCCTGTGAGTCCAGTTTTTGATTCCGATTCTTCACTTCAGGTTTACTGTATCCCTTGGACCTTCTTATTGACGATGAAACACAGAAATTAGATCCGAATTTAATACAAAAATCACAATGGCGACTAAAGTACAAGAGGACTGACACTCTCACTCACTATGATTTGAACCTCTCCTGTGAGTCCAGTTTTTGATTCCGATGCTTCATTTAAGATTTACTTTAACCCTTGGACCTTCTTGTTGACGATGAAACACAGAAATTGCATCCGAATTTAATACAAATGCCACAATGCCGACTTAAGTACTAGAGGACTGACACTCTCACTTTCTATGATTTGAACTTCTCCAGTGAGTCCAGTTTTACATTCCGATGCTTCTCTTCAGGTTTACTGTATACCTTGCACCTTCTCATTGACGATGAAACACAGAAATTGGATCCGAATTCAACACAGAAGGCACAATGCCGACTTAAGTACAAGAGGACTGACATTCTAACTTTCTATGATTTGAACCTCTCCTGTGAGTCCAGTTTTAGATTCCGATGCTTCACTTCAGGTTTACTGTATCCCTTGGACCTTCTTATTGAAGATGAAACACAGAAATTGCATCCGAATTTAATACAAATGGCACAATGTCGACTTAAGTACAAGAGGACTGACACTCTAACTTTCTATGATTTGAAACTCTCCTGTGAGTCCAGTTTTAGATTCCGATGATTTACTTAAGGTTTACTGTATCCCTTGGACCTTCTTATTGACGATGAAACACAGAAATTGCATCCGAATGTAATACAAAAGGCACAATGGCGACTTAAGTACAAGAGGACTGACACTCTCACTTTCAATCATTTGAACCTCTCCTGTGAGACCAGTTTTGGACTATGAGGCTTCACTACAGGTTTGCTGTATCCCTTTGGACCTTCTTATTGACGATGAAACACAGAAATTGCATCCGAATTTAATACAAATGCCACAATGCCGACTTAAGTACAAGAGGACTGACACTCTCACTTACTATGATTTGAACCTCTCCTGTGAGTCCAGTTTTAGATTCCGATGCTTCACTTCAGGTTTTCTGTATCCCTTGGACCTTCTTATTGACGATGAAACACAGAAATTGCATCGGAATTAAATTCAAAACGCACAATGCCGACTTAAGTAAAAGAGGACTGAAACTCTCACTTTCTATGATTTGAACCTCTCCTGTGGGTCCAGTCTTAGATTACGATGCTTCACTCCAGGTTTACTGTATACGTTGGACCTTCTTATTGACGATGAAACACAGAAATTGCATCTGAATTAAATTCAAAATTCACAATGTCGACTTAAGTACAAGATGACTGACACTCTAACTTTCTATGATTTGAACTTCTTCTGTGAGTCCAGTTTCAGATTCCGATGCTTCACTTCAGGTATACTGTATCCCTTGCACCTTCTTATTGACGATGAAACACAGAGTTTGCATCCGAAATTAATACAAAAGGCACAATGCCGACTTAAGTACAAGAGGACTGACACTCTAACTTTCTATGATTAGAACCGCTCCTGTGAGTCCAGTTTTAGATTCCGATGATCTACTTAAAGTTTACTGTATCCCTTGGACTTTCTTATTGACGATGAAACACAGAAATTGCATCCGAATTTAATACAAAAGGCACATTACCGAATTAGGTACAAGAGGAGAGACACTCTAACCTTCTATGATTTGAATCTCTCCTGTGAGTCCAGTTTTAGATTCCGATGCTTCACTTCAGTTTTACTGTATCCTTTGGACCTTCTTATTGACGATGAAACACAGAAATTGCATCGGAATAAAATTCAAAAGGCACAATGCCGACCTATGTAGAAGAGAACTGACACTCTCACTTTCTATGATTTGAACCTCTCCAGTGAGTCCAGTTTTAGATTCCGATGCGTCACTTCAGGTTTACTGTATCCCTTGGACCTTCTTATTGACGATGAAACACAGAAATTGCATCCGAATTTAATACAAAAGGCACAATGGCGACTTAAGTACAAGAGGACTGACACTCTCACTTTCTATCATTTGAACCTCTCCTGTGAGTCCAGTTTTGGACTCCGAGGCTTCACTTCAGGTTTACAGTATCCCTTGGACCTTCATATTGACGATGAAACACAGAAATTGCATCCGAATTTAATACAAATGGCACAATGCCAACTTAAGTACAAGAGGACAGACACTCTCACTTTCTATGATTCGAACCTCTCCTGTGAGGCCAGATTTAGATACCGATGCTTCACTTCAGGTTTACTGTATACCTTGCGTCTTCTTATTGACGATGAAACACAGAAATTGCATCCGAATTTAATACAAAAGGCACAATGGCGACATAAGTACAAGAGAACTGACACTCTCACTTTCTATCATTTGAACCTCTCCTGTGAGTCCAGTTTTAGATTCCGATGCTTCACTTCAGGTTTACAGTATCCTTTGGACCTTCATATTGACGATGAAACACAGAAATTGCATCCGAATTTAATACAAATGGCACAATGCCAACTTAAGTACAAGAGGACAGACACTCTCACTTTCTATGATTCGAACCTCTCCTGTGAGGTCAGATTTAGATTCCGATGCTTCACTCCAGGTTTACTGTACACCTTGCACCTTCTTATTGTAGATGAAACACAGAATTTGCATCGGAATTAAATTCAAAAGGCACAATGCCGTCTTAAGTACAAGAGGACTGACACTCTCACTTTCTATGATTCGAACCTCTCCTGTGAGGCCAGATTTAGATTCCGATGCTTCACTCCAGGTTTACTGTACACCTTGCACCTTCTTATTGACGTTGAAACACAGATATTGCATCGGATTTAAATTCAAAACGCACAATGCCGACTTAAGTAGAAGAGGACTGACACTCTCACTTTCTATGATTTGAACCTCTCGTGTGAGTCCAGTTTTAGATTCCGATACTTCACTTCAGGTTTACTGCATCCCTTGGACCTTCTTAATGACGATGAAACACAGAAATTGCATCGGAATTAAATTCAAAAGGCACAATGCCGGCTTAAGTACAAGAGCACTGACAATCTAACTTTCTATGATTTGAACCTCTCCTGTGAGTCCGGTTTTAGATTCCGATGCATCACTTCAGGTTTACTGTATCCCTTGGTCCTTCTTATTGACGATGAAACACAGAGTTTGCATCCGAATTTAATACAAAAGGCACAATGCCGACTTAAGTGCAAGAGGACAGACACTCTAACTTTCTATGATTTGAACCAGTCCTGTGAGTCCAGTTTTGGATTCTGATGCTTCACTTCAGGTTTACTGTATCCCTTGGACCTTCTTATTGACGATGAAACACAGAAATTGCATCCGAATTTAATACAAAAGGCACAATGGCGACTTAAGTACAACAGGACTGACACTCTCACTTTCTATGATTTGAACCTCTTTTGTGAGTCCAGTTTTAGATTCCGATGCTTCACTTCAGGTTTACAGTATCCCTTGGACCTTCTTATTGACGATGAAACACAGAAATTTGCTTCCGAATTTAATACAAATGGCACAATGCCGACTTACGTACAAGAGGACAGACACTCTCACTTTCTATGATTCGAACCTCTCCTGTGAGGTCAGACTTAGATTCCGATGCTTCACTCCAGGTTTACTGTACACCTTGCAGCTTCTCATTGATGATGAAACACAGAAATTGCATCGGATTTAAATTCAAAACGCACAATGATGTCTTAAGTAGAAGAGGACTGACACTCTCACTTTCTATGATTTGAACCTCTCCTGTGAGTCCAGTTTTAGATTCCGATGCTTCCATTCAGGTTTACTGTATCCCTTGGACCTTCTTATTGACGCTAAAACACAGAAATTGCATCGGAATTAAATTCAAAAGGCACAATGCCGGCCTAAGTACAAGAAGACTGACAATCTAACTTTCTATGATTTGAACCTCTCCTGTGAGTCCAGTTTTAGATTCCGATGCTTCCCCTCAGGTTTACTGCATCCCTTGGACCTTCTTATTGACGATGAAACACAGTAATTGCATCCGAATTTAATACAAATGGCACAATGCCGACTTAAGTACAAGAGGACAGACACTCTCACTTTCTATGATTCGAACCTCTCCAGTGAGGTCAGATTTAAATTCCGATGCTTCACTCCAGGTTTACTGTACACCTTGCACCTTCTTATTGATGATGAAACACAGAAATTGCATCGGAATTAAATTCAAAAGGCACAATGCCGTCTTAAGTACAAGAGGACTGACACTCTCACTTTCTATGATTTAACCCTCTCCTGTGAGTCCAGTTTTAGATTCCGATGCTTCACTTCAGGTTTACTGTATCAATTGGACCTTCTAATTGACGATGAAACACAGAGTTTGCATCCGAATTTAACACAAAAGGTACAATACCGACTTAAGTACAAGAGGACAGACACTCTCACTTTCTACGATTCGAACCTCTCCTGTGAGGTCAGATTTAGTTTCCGATGCTTCACTCCAGGTTTACTGTACACCTTGCACCTTCTTATTGACGATGAAACACAGAAATTTCATCGGATTTAAATTCAAAACAAACAATGCCGACTTAAGTAGAAGAGAACCGACACTCTCACTTTCTATGATTTGAACCTCTCCTGTGAGTCCAGTTTTAGATTCCGATGCTTCACTTCACGTTTCCTGTATCCCTTGGACCTTCTTATTGACGATGAAACACAGAAATTGCATCGGAATTAAATTCAAAAGGCACAATGCCGGCCTCAGCACAAGAGGACTGACACTCTCACTTTCTATGATTTGAACCTCTCCTGTGAGTCCAGTTTTAGATTCCAATGCATCACTTCAGGTTTACTGTATCCCTTGGACCTTCTTATTGACGATGAAACACAGAGTTTGCATCCGAATTTAATACAAAAGGCACAATGCCGACTTAAGTACAACAGGACAGACACTCTAACTTTCTATGATTTGATCCTGTCCTGTGAGTCCAGTTTTGGATTCCGTTGCTTCACTTCAGGTTTACTGTATCCCTAGGACCTTCTTATTGACGATGAAACACAGAAATTGCATCCGAATTTAATACAAAAGGCACAATGGCGACTTAAGTACAAGAGGACTGACACTCTCACTTTCTATGATTTGAACCTCTCCTGTGAGTCCAGTTTTAGATTCCGATGCTTCCCCTCAGGTTTACTGCATCCCTTGGACCTTCTTATTGACGATGAAACACATAAATTGCATCCGAATTTAATACAAATGGCGCAATGCCGACTTAAGTACAAGAGGGCTGACACTCTCACTTTCTATGATTCGAACCTCTCCTGTGAGGTCAGATTTAGATTCCGATGCTTCACTTCAGGTTTACTGTATCCCTTGGACCTTCTTATTGACGATGAAACACAGAAATTGCATCGGAATTAAATTCAAAAGGCACAATGCCGACTTAAGTAGAAGAGGACTGACACTCTCACTTTCTATGATTTGAACCTCTCCTGTGAGTCCAGTTTTAGATTCCGATACTTCACTTCAGGTTTACTGTATCCCTTGGACCTTCTTATTGACGATGAAACACAGAAATTTCATCGGAATTAAATTCAAAAGGCACAATGCCGGCTTAAGTACAAGAGGACTGACAATCTAACTTTCTATGATTTGAACCAGTCCTGTGAGTCCAGTTTTGGATTCCGATGCTTCACTTCAGGTTTACTGTATCCCTTGGACCTTCTTATTGACGATGAAACACAGAAATTGCATCCGAATTTAATACAAAAGGCACAATGGCGACTTAAGTACAAGAGGACTGACACTCTCACTTTCTATGATTTGAACCTCTCCTGTGAGTCCAGTTTTAGATTCCGATGCTTCCCCTCAGGTTTACTGCATCCCTTGGACTTTCTTATTGACGATGAAACACAGAAATTGCATCCGAATTTAATACAAATGGCGCAATGCCGACTTAAGTACAAGAGGGCTGACACTCTCACTTTCTATGATTCGAACCTCTCCTGTGAGGTCAGATTTAGATTCCGATGCTTCACTTCAGGTTTACTGTATCCCTTGGACCTTCTTATTGACGATGAAACACAGAAATTGCATCGGAATTAAATTCAAAAGGCACAATGCCGACCTAAGTAGAAGAGGACTGACACTCTCACTTTCTATGATTTGAACCTCTTCTGTGAGTCCAGTTTTAGATTCCGATGCTTCACTTCAGGTTTACAGTATCCCTTGGACCTTCTTATTGACGATGAAACACAGAAATTGCATCCGAATTTAATACAAATGGCACAATGCCGACTTAAGTACAAGAGGACAGACACTCTCACTTACTATGATTCGAACCTCTCCTGTGAGGTCAGACTTAGATACCGATGCTTCACTCCAGGTTTACTGTACACCTTGCACCTTCTCATTGATGATGAAACACAGAAATTGCATCGGATTTAAATTCAAAACGCACAATGCCGACTTAAGTAGAAGAGGACTTACACTCTCACTTTCTATGATTTGAACCTCTCCTGTGAGTCCAGTTTTAGATTCCGATGATTTACTTAAAGTTTACTGTATCCCTAGGACTTTCTTATTGACGATGAAACACAGAAATTGCATCGGAATTAAATTCAAAAGGCACAATGCCGGCCTAAGTACAAGAAGACTGACAATCTAACTTTCTATGATTTGAACCTCTCCTGTGAGTCCGGTTTTATATTCCGATGCATCACTTCAGGTTTACTGTATCCCTTGGACCTTCTTATTGACGATGAAACACAGAGTTTGCATCCGAATTTAATACAAAAGGCACAATGCCGACTTAAGTACAACAGGACAGACACTCTAACTTTCTATGATTTGAACCTGTCCTGTGAGTCCAGTTTTAGATTCCGATGCTTCACTTCAGGTTTACTGTATCCCTTGGACCTTCTTATTGACGATGAAACACAGAAATTGCATCCGAATTTAATATAAAAGGCACAATGCCGACTTAAGTACAAGAGGACAGACACTCTAACTTTCTATGATTTGAACCTGTCCTGTCAGTCCAGTTTTGGAGTCCGATGCTTCACTTCAGGTTTACTGTATCCCTTGGACCTTCTTATTGACGATGAAACACAGAAATTGCATCCGAATTTAATACAAAAGGCACAATGACGACTTAAGTACAAGAGGACAGACACTCTCACTTTCTATGATTCGAACCTCTCCTGTGAGGTCAGATTTAGATTCCGATGCTTCACTCCAGGTTTACTGTACACCTTGCACCTTCTTATTGTAGATGAAACACAGAATTTGCATCGGAATTAAATTCAAAAGGCACAATGCCGTCTTAAGTACAAGAGGACTGACACTCTCACTTTCTATGATTCGAACCTCTCCTGTGAGGCCAGATTTAGATTCCGATGCTTCACTCCAGGTTTACTGTACACCTTGCACCTTCTTATTGACGTTGAAACACAGATATTGCATCGGATTTAAATTCAAAACGCACAATGCCGACTTAAGTAGAAGAGGACTGACACTCTCACTTTCTATGATTTGAACCTCTCGTGTGAGTCCAGTTTTAGATTCCGATACTTCACTTCAGGTTTACTGCATCCCTTGGACCTTCTTAATGACGATGAAACACAGAAATTGCATCGGAATTAAATTCAAAAGGCACAATGCCGGCTTAAGTACAAGAGGACTGACAATCTAACTTTCTATGATTTGAACCTCTCCTGTGAGTCCGGTTTTAGATTCCGATGCATCACTTCAGGTTTACTGTATCCCTTGGTCCTTCTTATTGACGATGAAACACAGAGTTTGCATCCGAATTTAATACAAAAGGCACAATGCCGACTTAAGTACAAGAGGACAGACACTCTAACTTTCTATGATTTGAACCAGTCCTGTGAGTTCAGTTTTGGATTCTGATGCTTCACTTCAGGTTTACTGTATCCCTTGGACCTTCTTATTGACGATGAAACACAGAAATTGCATCCGAATTTAATACAAAAGGCACAATGGCGACTTAAGTACAACAGGACTGACACTCTCACTTTCTATGATTTGAACCTCTTTTGTGAGTCCAGTTTTAGATTCCGATGCTTCACTTCAGGTTTACAGTATCCCTTGGACCTTCTTATTGACGATGAAACACAGAAATTGCATCCGAATTTAATACAAATGGCACAATGCCGACTTACGTACAAGAGGACAGACACTCTCACTTTCTATGATTCGAACCTCTCCTGTGAGGTCAGACTTAGATTCCGATGCTTCACTCCAGGTTTACTGTACACCTTGCACCTTCTCATTGATGATGAAACACAGAAATTGCATCGGATTTAAATTCAAAACGCACAATGATGTCTTAAGTAGAAGAGGACTGACACTCTCACTTTCTATGATTTGAACCTCTCCTGTGAGTCCAGTTTTAGATTCCGATGCTTCCATTCAGGTTTACTGTATCCCTTGGACCTTCTTATTGACGCTAAAACACAGAAATTGCATCGGAATTAAATTCAAAAGGCACAATGCCGGCCTAAGTACAAGAAGACTGACAATCTAACTTTCTATGATTTGAACCTCTCCTGTGAGTCCAGTTTTAGATTCCGATGCTTCCCCTCAGGTTTACTGCATCCCTTGGACCTTCTTATTGACGATGAAACACAGTAATTGCATCCGAATTTAATACAAATGGCACAATGCCGACTTAAGTACAAGAGGACAGACACTCTCACTTTCTATGATTCGAACCTCTCCAGTGAGGTCAGATTTAAATTCCGATGCTTCACTCCAGGTTTACTGTACACCTTGCACCTTCTTATTGATGATGAAACACAGAAATTGCATCGGAATTAAATTCAAAAGGCACAATGCCGTCTTAAGTACAAGAGGACTGACACTCTCACTTTCTATGATTTAACCCTCTCCTGTGAGTCCAGTTTTAGATTCCGATGCTTCACTTCAGGTTTACTGTATCAATTGGACCTTCTAATTGACGATGAAACACAGAGTTTGCATCCGAATTTAACACAAAAGGTACAATACCGACTTAAGTACAAGAGGACAGACACTCTCACTTTCTACGATTCGAACCTCTCCTGTGAGGTCAGATTTAGTTTCCGATGCTTCACTCCAGGTTTACTGTACACCTTGCACCTTCTTATTGACGATGAAACACAGAAATGTCATCGGATTTAAATTCAAAACAAACAATGCCGACTTAAGTAGAAGAGAACCGACACTCTCACTTTCTATGATTTGAACCTCTCCTGTGAGTCCAGTTTTAGATTCCGATGCTTCACTTCACGTTTCCTGTATCCCTTGGACCTTCTTATTGACGATGAAACACAGAAATTGCATCGGAATTAAATTCAAAAGGCACAATGCCGGCCTCAGCACAAGAGGACTGACACTCTCACTTTCTATGATTTGAACCTCTCCTGTGAGTCCAGTTTTAGATTCCAATGCATCACTTCAGGTTTACTGTATCCCTTGGACCTTCTTATTGACGATGAAACACAGAGTTTGCATCCGAATTTAATACAAAAGGCACAATGCCGACTTAAGTACAACAGGACAGACACTCTAACTTTCTATGATTTGATCCTGTCCTGTGAGTCCAGTTTTGGATTCCGTTGCTTCACTTCAGGTTTACTGTATCCCTAGGACCTTCTTATTGACGATGAAACACAGAAATTGCATCCGAATTTAATACAAAAGGCACAATGGCGACTTAAGTACAAGAGGACTGACACTCTCACTTTCTATGATTTGAACCTCTCCTGTGAGTCCAGTTTTAGATTCCGATGCTTCCCCTCAGGTTTACTGCATCCCTTGGACCTTCTTATTGACGATGAAACACATAAATTGCATCCGAATTTAATACAAATGGCGCAATGCCGACTTAAGTACAAGAGGGCTGACACTCTCACTTTCTATGATTCGAACCTCTCCTGTGAGGTCAGATTTAGATTCCGATGCTTCACTTCAGGTTTACTGTATCCCTTGGACCTTCTTATTGACGATGAAACACAGAAATTGCATCGGAATTAAATTCAAAAGGCACAATGCCGACTTAAGTAGAAGAGGACTGACACTCTCACTTTCTATGATTTGAACCTCTCCTGTGAGTCCAGTTTTAGATTCCGATACTTCACTTCAGGTTTACTGTATCCCTTGGACCTTCTTATTGACGATGAAACACAGAAATTTCATCGGAATTAAATTCAAAAGGCACAATGCCGGCTTAAGTACAAGAGGACTGACAATCTAACTTTCTATGATTTGAACCAGTCCTGTGAGTCCAGTTTTGGATTCCGATGCTTCACTTCAGGTTTACTGTATCCCTTGGACCTTCTTATTGACGATGAAACACAGAAATTGCATCCGAATTTAATACAAAAGGCACAATGGCGACTTAAGTACAAGAGGACTGACACTCTCACTTTCTATGATTTGAACCTCTCCTGTGAGTCCAGTTTTAGATTCCGATGCTTCCCCTCAGGTTTACTGCATCCCTTGGACTTTCTTATTGACGATGAAACACAGAAATTGCATCCGAATTTAATACAAATGGCGCAATGCCGACTTAAGTACAAGAGGGCTGACACTCTCACTTTCTATGATTCGAACCTCTCCTGTGAGGTCAGATTTAGATTCCGATGCTTCACTTCAGGTTTACTGTATCCCTTGGACCTTCTTATTGACGATGAAACACAGAAATTGCATCGGAATTAAATTCAAAAGGCACAATGCCGACCTAAGTAGAAGAGGACTGACACTCTCACTTTCTATGATTTGAACCTCTTCTGTGAGTCCAGTTTTAGATTCCGATGCTTCACTTCAGGTTTACAGTATCCCTTGGACCTTCTTATTGACGATGAAACACAGAAATTGCATCCGAATTTAATACAAATGGCACAATGCCGACTTAAGTACAAGAGGACAGACACTCTCACTTACTATGATTCGAACCTCTCCTGTGAGGTCAGACTTAGATACCGATGCTTCACTCCAGGTTTACTGTACACCTTGCACCTTCTCATTGATGATGAAACACAGAAATTGCATCGGATTTAAATTCAAAACGCACAATGCCGACTTAAGTAGAAGAGGACTTACACTCTCACTTTCTATGATTTGAACCTCTCCTGTGAGTCCAGTTTTAGATTCCGATGATTTACTTAAAGTTTACTGTATCCCTAGGACTTTCTTATTGACGATGAAACACAGAAATTGCATCGGAATTAAATTCAAAAGGCACAATGCCGGCCTAAGTACAAGAAGACTGACAATCTAACTTTCTATGATTTGAACCTCTCCTGTGAGTCCGGTTTTATATTCTGATGCATCACTTCAGGTTTACTGTATCCCTTGGACCTTCTTATTGACGATGAAACACAGAGTTTGCATCCGAATTTAATACAAAAGGCACAATGCCGACTTAAGTACAACAGGACAGACACTCTAACTTTCTATGATTTGAACCTGTCCTGTGAGTCCAGTTTTAGATTCCGATGCTTCACTTCAGGTTTACTGTATCCCTTGGACCTTCTTATTGACGATGAAACACAGAAATTGCATCCGAATTTAATATAAAAGGCACAATGCCGACTTAAGTACAAGAGGACAGACACTCTAACTTTCTATGATTTGAACCTGTCCTGTCAGTCCAGTTTTGGAGTCCGATGCTTCACTTCAGGTTTACTGTATCCCTTGGACCTTCTTATTGACGATGAAACACAGAAATTGCATCCGAATTTAATACAAAAGGCACAATGACGACTTAAGTACAAGAGAACTGACACTCTCACTTTCTATGATTTGAACCTCTCCTGTGAGTCCAGTTTTAGATTCCGATGCTTCCCCTCAGGTTTACTGCATCCCTTGGACCTTCTTATTGACGATGAAACACAGAAATTGCATCCGAATTTAATACAAATGGCGCAATGCCGACTTAAGTACACGAGGGCTGACACTCTCACTTTCTATGATTCGAACCTCTCCTGTGAGGTCAGATTTAGATTCCGATGCTTCACTTCAGGTTTACTGTATCCCTCGGACCTTCTTATTGACGATGAAACACAGAAATTGCATCGGAATTAAATTCAAAAGGCACAATGCCGTCCTAAGTAGAAGAGAACTGACACTCTCACTTTCTATGATTTGAACCTCTCCTGTGAGTCCAGTTTTAGATTCCGATGCTTCACTTCAGGTTTACAGTATCCCTTGGACCTTCTTATTGACGATGAAACACAGAGTTTGCATCCGAATTTAATACAAAAGGCACAATGCCGACTTAAGTACAACAGGACAGACACTCTAACTTTCTATGATTTGAACCTGTCCTGTGAGTCCAGTTTTGGATTCCGATGCTTCACTTCAGGTTTACTGTATCCCTTGGACCTTCATATTGACGATGAAACACAGAAATTGCATCCGAATTTAATACAAAAGGCACAATGGCGACTTAAGTACAAGAGGACTGACACTCTCACTTTCTATGATTTGAACCTCTCCTGTGACTCCAGTTTTAGATTCCGATGCTTCCCCTCAGGTTTACAGCATCCCTTGGACCTTCTTATTGACGATGAAACACATAAATTGCATCCGAATTTAATACAAATGGCACAATGTCGACTTAAGTACAAGAGGACTGACACTCTCACTTTCTATGATTTGAACCTCTCCTGTGAGTCCAGTTTTAGATTCCGATGCTTCACTTCAGGTTTACTGTATACCTTGCACCTTCTTAATGACGATGAAATACAGAGTTTGCATCCGAATTTAATACAAAAGGCACAATGCCGACTTAGATACAAGAGGACTAACACTCTAACATTCTATGATTTGAACCTCTCCTGTAAGTCCAGTTTTGGATTCCGATGCTTCACTTCAGGTTTACTGTATACCTTGGACCTTGTTATTGACGATGTAACAAGGAAATTGCATCCGAATTTAATACAAATGCCACAATGCCGACTTAAGTACAAGAGGACAGACACTCTCACTTTCTATGATTTGAACCTCTCCAGTGAGTCCAGTTTTAGATTCCGATGCCTCTCTTCAGGTTTACTGTATACCTTGCACCTTCTTATTGACGATGAAACACAGAAATTGCATCCGAATTCAATACAAACGGCACAA
Organism: Schistocerca serialis cubense; assembly: GCF_023864345.2. Lineage (NCBI taxonomy): Eukaryota > Metazoa > Arthropoda > Insecta > Orthoptera > Acrididae > Schistocerca > Schistocerca serialis. Next base: position 27,968,398 of record NW_026047644.1, on the reverse strand, counting down.
TGCCGGCTTAAGTATTAGAGGACTGACATTCTAACTTTCTATGATTTGAACCTCTCCTGTGAGTCCAGTTTTAGAGTCCGATGCTTCACTTCAGGTTTACTGTATCCCTTGGACCTTCTTATTGACGATGACACACAGAAATTGCACCCGAATTTAATACAAAAGGCACAATACCGAATCAAGTACAAGAAGAGTGACACTCTAACTTTCTATGATTTGAACCTCTCCTGTGAGTCCAGTTTTAGATTCCGATGCTTCACTTCAGTTTTATTGTATCCCTTGGCCCTTCTTATTGACGTTGAAACACATAAATTGCATCCAAATTTAATACAAATGCCACAATGCCGACTTAAGTACATGAGGACTGACACTCTCTCTTTCTATGATTCTAACCTTTCCTGTGGGTCAAGTTTGTGATTCCGATGCTTCACTTCAGGTTTACTGTACCCCTTGAACCTTCTTATTGACGATGAAACCCAGAAATTGCACCCGAATTTAATACAAATGGCACAATGCCGACTTAAGTACAAGAGGACTGACACTCTCACTTTCTATGATTTGAACCTCTCCTGTGAGTCCAGTTTTAGATTCCGATGCTTCACTTCAGGTTTACTGTATCCCTTGGACCTTCTTATTGACGATAAAAAACAGAAATTGCATCGGAATTAAATTCAAAACGCACAATGCCGACTTAAGTAAAAGAGGACTGACACTCTCACTTTCTATGATTTGAACCTCTCCTGTGAGTCCAGTCTTAGTTTACGATGCTTCACTCCAGGTTTACTGTATACCTTGGACCTTCTTATTGACGATGAAACACAGAAATTGCATCTGAATTAAATTCAAAAATCACAATGTCGCCTGAAGTACAAGATGACTGACACTCTAACTTTCAATGATTTGAACTCCTTCTGTGAGTCCAGTTTTAGATTCCGATGCTTCACTTCAGGTTTACTGTATCCCTTGGACCTTCTTATTGACAATGTAACACAGAAATAGCATCGAAATTAAATTCAAAAAGCACAATGCCGACTTAAGTAAAAGTGGACTGACTCTCTAACTTTCTGTGATTTGAACCTCTACTGTGAGGCCAGTTTAAGATTCCGATGCTTCACTTCAGGTTTACTGTATCCCTTGGACCTTTTTATTGATGATGAATCACAGAAATTGCATCCGAATTAAATAAAAATGGCACAATGTCGACTTAAGTACAAGAGGACTGACACTCTCACTTTCTATGATTTGAACCTCTCCTGTGAGGCCAGTTTTAGATTCCGATGCTTCACTTCAGGTTTACTGTATACCTTGCACCTTCTTATTGACGAAGAAACACAGAGTTTGCATCCGAATTTATTACAAAAGGCACAATGCCGACTTAAATACAAGAGGACTGACACTCTAACTTTCTATGATTTGAACATCCCCTGTGAGTCCAGTTTTGGATTCCGATGCTTCACTTCAGGTTTACTGTATCCCTTGGACCTTCTTATTGACGATGAAACACAGAAATTGCATACGAATTTAATACAAATGGCACAATGGCGACTTAAGTACAAGAGGACTGACACTCTCACTTTCTATGATTTGAACCTCTCCGGTGAGTCCAGTTTTAGATTCCGATGCTTCACTTCATGTTTACTGTATACCTTGCACCTTCTTATTGCCGATGAAACACAGAAATTGCATCCGAATGTAATACAAAAGGCACAATGACGACTTAAGTACAAGAGGAATGACATTCTAACTTTCTATGATTAGAACCTCTCCTATGAGTCCACTTTTAGATTCCGATGCTTCACTTCAGGTTTACTGTATCCCTTGGACCTTCTTATTGACAATGAAACACAGAAATAGCATCGGAATTAAATTCAAAAGGCACAATGCCGACTTAAGTAAAAGAGGACAGACACTCTCACTTTCTATGATTTGAACCTCTCCTGTGAGTCCAGTTTTAGATTCCGATGCTTCACTTCAGGTTTACTGTATCCCTTGGATCTTCTTATTGACGATGAAACACAGATATTGCATCCGAATTTAATACAAATGGCACAATGTCGACTTAAGTACAAGAGGACTGACATTCTAACTTTCTATGATTTGAACCTCTCATGTGAGCCCAGTTTTAGATTCCGATGCGACACTTTAGTTTTACTGTATCCCTTGGACCTTCTTATAGACAATGAAACACAGAAATAGCATCGGAATTAAATTCAAAAGGCACAATGCCGACTTGGGTATAAGAGGACTGACACTCTAACTTTCTATGATTTGAACCTCTACTGTGAGTCCAGTTTTAGATTCCGATGCTTCACTTCAGGTTTACTGTATCCCTTGGACCTTCTTATTGACGATGAAACACAGAAATTTCATCCGAATTTAATACAAAAGGCACAATGGCGACTTAAGTACAAGAGGACTGACACTCTGTCTTTCTATCATTTGAACCTCTCCTGTGAGTCCAGTTTTAGATTCCGATGCTTCACTTCAGGTTTACAGTATCCCTTGGACCATCTTATTGACGATGAAACACAGAAATTGCATCCGAATTTAATACAAATGGCACAATGCCGACTTAAGTACAAGAGGACAGACACTCTCACTTTCTATGATTCGAACCTCTCCTGTGAGGTCAGAATTAGATTCCGATGCTTCACTCCAGGTTTACTGTACACCTTGCACCTTATTATTGATGATGAAACACAGAAATTGCATCGGAATTAAATTCAGAATGCACAATGCCGTCTTAAGTACAAGAGGACTGACACTCTCACTTTCTATGATTTGACCCTCTCCTGTGAGTCCAGTTTTAGATTCCGATGCTTCACTTCAGGTTTACTGTATCCCTTGGACCTTCTAATTGACGATGAAACACAGAGTTTGCATCCGAATTAAACACAAAAGGTACAATACCGACTTAAGTACAAGAGGACAGACACTCTCACTTTCTATGATTCGAACTTCTCCTGTGAGGTCAGATTTAGATTCCGATGCTTCACTCCAGGTTTACTGTACACCTTGCACCTTCTTATTGACGATGAAACACAGAAATTGGATCGGATTTAAATTCAAAATGCACAATGCCGACTTAAGTAGAAGAGGACTGACACTCTCACTTTCTATGATTTGAACCTATCCTGTGAGTCCAGTTTTAGATTCCGATGCATCACTTCAGGTTTACTGTATCCCTTGCACCTTCTTATTGACGATGAAACACAGAAATTGCATCGGAATTAAATTCAAAATGCACAATGCCGACTTAAGTACAAGAGGACTGACAATCTAACTTTCTATGATTTGAACCTCTCCTGTGAGTCCGGTTTTAGATTCCGATGCATCACTTCAGGTTTACTGTATCCCTTGGACCTTCTTCTTGACGATGAAACACAGAGTTTGCATCCGAATGTAATACAAAACGCACAATGCCGACTTAAGTACAAGAGGACAGACACCCTAACTTTCTATGATTTGAACCTGTCCTGTGAGTCCAGTTTTGGATTCCGATGCTTCACTTCAGGTTTACTGTATCCCTTGGACCTTCTTATTGACGATGAAACACACAAATTGCATCCGAATTTAATACAAAAGGCACAATCGCGACTTAAGTACAAGAGGACTGACACTCTCACTTTCTATGATTTGAACCTCTCCTGTGAGTCCAGTTTTAGATTCCGATGCTTCCCCTCAGGTTTACTGCATCCCTTGGACCTTCCTATTGACGATGAAACACAGAAATTGCATCCGAATTTAATACAAAAGGCACAATGCCGACTTAAGTAAAAGAGGACTGACACTCTAACTTTCTGTCAATTGAACCTCTTCTGTGAGTCCAGTTTTAGATTCCGATGATTCACTTAATGTTTACTGTATCCCTTGGACCTTCTTATTGACGATGAAACATAGAAATTGCATCCGAATTTAATACAAAAGGCACAATACCGACTTAAGTACAAGAGGAGTGACACTCTAACTTTCTATGATTTGAATCTCTCTTGTGAGTCCAATTTTTGATTCCGATGCTTCGCTTCAGGTTTACTGTATCCTTTGGACATTCTTATTGACGATGAAACACAGAAAATGCATCGGAATTAAATTCAAAAGGCACAATGCAGACCTAAGTTGAAGAGGACTGACACTCTCACTTTCTATGATTTGAACCTCTCCTGTGTGTCCAGTCTTAGATTCCAATGCTTCATTCCAGGTTTACTGTATCCCTTGGTCGTTCTTATTGACGATGAAACACAGAAATTGCATCGGAATTAAATTCAAAAATCACAATGCAGAGTTAAGTACAAGAGGAATGACACTCTAACTTTCTATGATTTGAACCTCTCCTGTGAGTCCAGTTTTAGATTCCGAAGCTTCACTTCAGGTTTACTGTATCCCTTGCTCCTTCTTATTGACGATGAAACACAGAGTTTGCATCCGAAATTAATACAAAAGGCACAATGCCGACTTAAGTACAAGACGACTGACACTCTAACTTTCTATGATTTGAACCTCTCCTGTGAGTCCAGTTTTAGATTCCGAAGCTTTACTTAAGGTTTACTGTATCCCTTGGACCTTCTTATTGATGATGAAACACAGAAATTACATCCGAATTTAATACAAAAGGACAATACCGACTTAAGTACAAGATGAGTGACACTCTAGCTTTCTATGATTGGAATCTCTCCTGTGAGTTCAGTTTTAGATTCCGATGCTTCACTTCAGGTTTACTGTATCCTTTGGACCTTCTTATTGACGATGAAACACAGAAATTGCATCGGAATTAAATTCAAAATGCACAATAACGACTTAACTACATGAGGACTGACACTCTCACTTTCTACGATTTGAACCTCTCCTATGAGTCCAGTTTTAGATCCCGATGCTTCTCTTCAGGTTTACTGTATCCCTTGGACCTTTTTATTGACGATGAAACACAGAGTTTGAATCCAAATTTAATAAAAAAGGTACATTGCCGACTTAAGTACAAGAGGACTGACGCTCTTACTTTCTATGATTTGAACCTCTCCTGTGAGTCCAGTTTTAGATTCTGATGTTTCACTTCAGGTTTACTGTACTCCTTGGACCGTCTTATTGACTATGAAACACAGGAATTGCATCCGAATTTAATACAAATGGCACAATGCCAACTTAAGTACAAGAGGACTGACATTCTCTCTTTCTATGATTTGAACCTCTCCTGTGAGTCTGGTTTTAAATTCCGATGCTTCACTTTAGGTTTACTGTATACCTTGCACCTTCTTATTGACGATGAAACAAAGAAATTGCATCGGAATTTAATGCAAAATCCACAATGCCGACTTAAATAAAGGAGGAATAACACTCTAACTTTCTATGATTTGAACCTCTCCTGTGAGTCCAGTTCTAGATTCCGATGCTTCACTGCAGGTTTACTGTATCCCTTGGACCTTCTTATTGACGATGAAACACAGAAATTGCATCCGAATCAAATACAAATGGCACAATGTCGACTCAAGTACAAGAGGACTGACACTCTCACTTTCTATGATTTGAACCTCTCCTGTGAGACCAGTTTTAGATTCCGATGCTTCACTTCAGGTTTACTGTATCCCTTGGACCTTCTTATTGACGATGAAACACAGAAATTGTATCCGAATTTAATACAAAAGGCACAATACCGACTCAAGTACATGAGGAGTGACACTCTCACTTTCTATGATTTGAACCTCTCCTGTGAGTCCAGTTTTAGATTTCGATGCTTCACTTCAGTTTTACTGTATCCCTTGGACCTTCTTATTGACGATGAAACACAGAAATTACATCCTAATTTTATACATAAGGTACAATGCCGACTTAAGTACAAGAGGACATACACTCTTACTTTCTATGATTCGAACATCTTCTGTGAGTCCAGTTTTAGATTCCGATGTTTCACTTCACGTTTACTGTATTCCTTGGACCATCTTATTGACTATGAAACACAGGAATTGCATACGAATTTAATACAAATGGCACAATGCCAACTTAAGTACAAGAGGACTGACACTCTCTCTTTCTATGATTTGAACCTCTCCTGTGAGTCCGGTTTTAAATTCCGATGCTTCACTTCAGGTTTACTGTATACCTTGCACCTTCTTATTGACGATGAAACATAGAAATTGCATCGGAATTTAATGCAAAAGCCACAATGCCGACTTAAATAAAAGAGGACTAACACTTTAACTTCTATGATTTGAACCTCTCATGTGAGTCCAGTTTTAGATTCCGATGCTTCACTTCAGGTTTACTGTATCCCTTGGACCTTCTTATTGACGATGAAACACAGAAATTGCATCCGAATTTAATACAAATGGCACAATGTCGACTTAAGTACAAGAGGACTGACACTCTCACTTTCTATGATTTGAACCTCTCCTGTGAGTCCAGTTTTAGATTCCGATGCTTCACTTCAGATTTACAGTATACCTTGCACCTTCTTATTGACTATGAAACACAGAAATTGCATCCGAATTTAATACAAAAGGCACAATGCCGACTTATGTACAAGAGGACAGACATTCTAACTTTCTGTGATTTGAACCTCTCCTGTGAGTCCAGTTTTAGTTTACGATGCTTCACTTAAGGTTTACTGTATCCCTTGGACCTTCTTATTGACGATGAAACACAGAAATTGCATCCGAATTTAATACAAAAGGCACAATACCGACTCAAGTACCAGAGGAGTGACACTCTAATTTTCAATGATTTGAATCTCTCCTGTGAGTCCAGTTTGAGACTCTGATGCTTTACTTCAGGTTTACTGTATCCCTTGGACCTTCTTATTGACGATGAAAAACAGAAATTGCATCGGAATTAAATTCAAAAGGCACAATGCCGACCTAAGTAGAAGTGGACTGACACTCTCATTTTCTATGATTTGAACCTCTCCTGCGAGTCCAGTTTTAGATTCCGATGTTTCACATCAGGTTTACTGTATCCCTTGGACCTTCTTATTGACGATGAAACACAGAAATTGCATCCGAATTTAATACAAATGGCACAATGTCGACTTAAGTACAAGAGGACTGACACTCTCACTTTCTATGATTTGAACCTCTCCTGTGAGTCCAGTTTTAGATTCCGATGCTTCACTTCAGATTTACAGTATACCTTGCACCTTCTTATTGACGATGAGACACAGATATTGCATCCGAATTTAATACAAAAGGCACAATGCCGACTTAAGTACAAGAGGACTCACATTCTAACTTTCTATGATTTGAACCTCTCATGTGAATCCAATTTTAGATTCCGATGCTTCACTTCAGGTTTACTGTATCCCTTGGACATTGTTATTGACAATGAAACAAGGAAATTGCTCCCCAATTTAATACAAAAGCACAATACCGACTCAAGTACAACAGGAGTGACACTCTAACTTTCTATGATTAGAACCTCTCCTGTGAGTCCAGTTTTAGATTCCGATGCTTCACTTCACGTTTATTGTATCCCTTGGACCTTCTTATTGACGATGAAACACAGAAATTGCATCCGAATTAAATTCAAAAATCACAATGCCGACTTAAGTTCAAAAGGACTGACACTCTAACATTCTATGATTTGAACCTTTCCTGTGAGTCCAGTTTTAGATTCCGAAGCTTCACTTCAGGTTTACTGTATCCCTTGGACATTCTTATTGACGATGAAACACAGAAATTGCATCCGAATTTAATACAAAAGGCACATTGGCGACTTAAGTACAAGTCTACTGACACTCTCAATTTCTATGATGTGAACCTCTCCTGTGAGTCCAGTTTCAGATTCCGATGCTGGACTTCAGGTTTACAGTATACCTTGCACATTCTTATTGACGATGAAACACAGAAATTGCATCCGTATTTAATACAAAAGGCACAAAGCCGACTTAAGTACAAGAGGACTGACATTCTAACTTTCTATGATTTGAACCTCTCCTGTGAGTCCAGTTTTAGTTTCCGATGCTTCACTTCAGGTTTACTGTATCCCTGGGACCTTCTTATTGACGATGAAACACAGAAATTGCATCCAAATTTAATACAAAAGGCACAATGCCGACTTAAGTAAAAGAGGACTGACACTCTAACATTCTATGATTTGAACCTCTCATGTGAGTCCAGTTTTAGATTCCGATGCTTAACTTCAGGTTTACTGTATCCCTTGGACCTACTTATTGACGATGAAACACAGAAATTGCATCCGAATTTAATACAAATGGCACAATGTCGACTTAAGTACAAGAGGACTGACACTCTAACTGTCTATGATTTGAACCCCTCCTGTGAGTCCAGTTTTAGTAACCGATGCTTCACTTCAGGTTTACTGTATCTCTTGGACCTTCTTATTGACGATGAAACACAGAAATTGCATCTGAATTCAATACAAAAGGCACAATGCCGACTTAAGTAAAAGAGGACTGACACTCTAACATTTTATGATTTGAACCTCTCCTGTGAGTCCAGTTTTAGATTCCGATGCTTCACTTCAGGTTTACAGTATACCTTGCACTTTCTTATTGACGATGAAACACAGAAATTGCATCCGAATTTAATACAAAAGGCACAATGCCGACTTAAGTACAAGAGGACTGACATTCTAACTTTCTATGATTTGAACCTCTCCTGTGAGTCCAGTTTTAGTTTCCGATGCTTCACTTCAGGTTTACTGTATCCCTTGGACCTTCTCATTGACGATGAAACACAGAAATTGCATCCAAATTTAATACAAAAGGCACAATGCCGACTTAAGTAAAAGAGGACTGACACTCTAACATTCTATGATTTGAACCTATCCTGCGAGTCCAGTTTTAGATTCCGGTGCTTCACTTAAGGTTTACTGTATCCCTTGGACCTTCTTATTGACGATGAAACACAGAAATTGCATCCGAATTTAATACAAAAGGCACAATACCGACTCAAGTACCAGAGGAGTGACACTCTAACTTTCAACGATTTGAATCTCTCCTGTGAGTCCAGTTTTAGACTCCGATGCTTCACTTCAGGCTTACTGTATCCCTTGGACCTTCTTATTGACGATGAAACACAGAAATTGCATCGGCATTAAATTCCAAAGACACAATGCCGACCTAAGTAGAAGATGACTGACACTCTCACTTTCTATGATTTGAACCTCTCCTGTGAGCCCAGTTTTAGATTCTGATGCTTCACTTCAGGTTTACAGTTTACCGTGCACCTTCTTATTGACGATGAAACACAGAAATTGCATCCGAATTTAATACAAAAATCACAATGCCGACTTAAGTACAAGAGGACTGACATTCTAACTTTCTATGATTTGAACCTCTCCTGTGAGTCCAGTTTTAGTTTCCGATGTTTCACTTCAGGTTTACTGTATCCCTGGGACCTTCTTATTGACGATGAAACACACAAATTGCATCCGAATTTAATACAAAAGGCACAATGCCGACTTAAGTACAAGAGGACTGACATTCTAACTTTTTGTGACTTGAAACTCTCCTGTGAGTCCACTTTTAGTTTCCGATGCTTCACTTCAGGTTTACTGTAGCTCTTGGACCTTCTTATTGACGATGAAACACAGAAATTGCATCCGAATTTAATACAAAAGGCACAATGCCGACTCAAGTAAAAGAGGACTGAGACTCTAACATTCTATGGTTTGAACTACTCCTGCGAGTCCAGTCTTAGATTCCCATGCTTCACTTAAGGTTTACTGTATCCTTTGCACCTTCTTTTTGACGATGAAACGCAGAAAATGCATCGGAATTAAATTCAAAAGGCACAATGCCGACCTAAGTATAAGGGACTGACACTCTCATTTTCAATGATTTGAACCTCTCCTGTGAGTCCAGTTTTAGATTCCGATGTTTCACTTGAGGTTTACTGTATACCTTGCACCTTCTTATTGACGATGAAACACAGAAATTGCATCGGAAATAAATTCAAAAGACACAATGCCGACTTAAGTACAAGAGGACTGACACTCTCACTTTCTATGATGTGAACCTCACCTGTGAGTCCAGTTTTAGATTCCGATGCTTCACTTCAGGTTTACTGTATCCCTTGGACCTGCTTATTGACGATGAAACACAAAAATTGCATCCGAATTTAATACAAAAGGCACAATGGCGACTTAAGTAAAAGAGGACTGACACTCTAACATTCTATGATTTGAACCTCTCCTGTGAGTCCAGTTTTAGATTCCGATGCTTCACTTCAGGTTTACAGTATACCTTGCACCTTCTTATTGACGATGAAACACAGAAATTGCATCCGAATTTAATACAAAAGGCACAATGCCGACTTAAGTACAAGAGGACTGACATTCTAACATTCTATGATTTGAACCTCTCCTGTGAGTCCAGTTTTAGTTTCCGATGCTTCACTTCAGGTTTACTGTATCCCTTGGACCTTCTTATTGACGATGAAACACAGAAATTGCCTCCGAATTTAATACAAAAGGCACAATGCCGACTTAAGTAAAAGAGGACTGACACTCTAACATTCTATGATTTGAACCTCTCATGCGAGTCCAGTTTTAGATTCCGATGCTTCACTTAAGGTTTACTGTATCCCTTGGACCTTCTTATTGACGATGAAACACAGAAATTGCATCCGAATTTAATACAAAAGGCACAATACCGACCCAAGTACCAGAGGAATGACACTCTAATTTTCAATGACTTGAATCTCTCCTGTGAGTCCAGTTTTAGACTCCGATGCTCCACTTCAGGTTTACTGTATCCCTTGGCCCTTCTTATTGACGATGAAGCACAGAAATTGCATCGGAATTAAATTCAAAAGGCACAATGCCGACCTAAGTAGAAGAGGACTGACACTCGCACTTTCTATGATTTGAACCTCTCCTGTGAGTCCAGTTTTAGATTCTGGTGCTTCACTTCAGGTTTACAGTATACCTTGCACCTTCTTATTGACGATGAAACACAGAAATTGCATCCGAATTTAATACAAAAGGCACAATGCCGACTTAAGTACAAGAGGACTGACATTCTAACTTTCTATGATTTGAACCTCTCCTGTGAGACCAGTTTTAGTTTCCGATGCTTCACTTCAGGTTTACTGTATCCCTGGGACCTTCTTATTGACGATGAAACACAGAAATTGCATCCGAATTTGATGCAAAAGGCAAAATGCCGACTTAAGTAAAAGAGGACTGACACTCTAACATCTATGATTTGAACCTCCCATGTGAGTCCAGTTTTAGATTCCGATGCTTCACTTCAGGTTTACTGTATCCCTTGGACCTTCTTATTGACGATGAAACACAGAAATTGCATCCGAATTTAATACAAATGGCACAATGTCGACTTAAGTACAAGAGGACTGACACTCTCACTTTCTATGATTTGAACCTCTCCTGTGAGTCCAGTTTTAGATTCCGATGCTTCACTTCAGGTTTACAGTATACCTTGCACCTTCTTATTGACGATGAAACACAGAAATTGCATCCGAATTTAATACAAAAATCACAATGCCGTCTTAAGTACAAGAGGACTGACATTCTAACTTTCTGTGATTTGAACATATCCTGTGAGTCCAGTTTTAGTTTCCGATGCTTCACTTCAGGTTTACTGTATCCCTTGGACCTTCTTATTGACGATGAAACACAGAAATTGCATCCGAATTTAATACAAAAGGCACAATGCCGACTCAAGTAAAAGATGACTGACACTCTAACACTCTATGATTTGAACTTCTCCTGCGAGTCCAGTCTTAGATTCCGATGCTTCACTTCAGATTTACAGTATACCTTGCACCTTCTTATTGACGATGAGACACAGATATTGCATCCGAATCTAATACAAAAGGCACAATGCCGACTTAAGTACAAGAGGACTCACATTCTAACTTTCTATGATTTGAACCTCTCATGTGAATCCAATTTTAGATTCCGATGCTTCACTTCAGGTTTACTGTATCCCTTGGACATTGTTATTGACGATGAAACAAGGAAATTGCTCCCCAATTTAATACAAAAGCACAATACCGACTCAAGTACAACAGGAGTGACACTCTAACTTTCTATGATTTGAACCTCTCCTGTGAGTCCAGTTTTAGATTCCGATGCTTCACTTCACGTTTATTGTATCCCTTGGACCTTCTTATTGACGATGAAACACAGAAATTGCATCCGAATTAAATTCAAAAATCACAATGCCGACTTAAGTTCAAAAGGACTGACACTCTAACATTCTATGATTTGAACCTTTCCTGCGAGTCCAGTTTTAGATTCCGAAGCTTCACTTCAGGTTTACTGTATCCCTTGGACATTCTTATTGACGATGAAACACAGAAATTGCATCCGAATTTAATACAAAAGGCACATTGGCGACTTAAGTACAAGTCTACTGACACTCTCAATTTCTATGATGTGAACCTCTCCTGTGAGTCCAGTTTCAGATTCCGATGCTGGACTTCAGGTTTACAGTATACCTTGCACATTCTTATTGACGATGAAACACAGAAATTGCATCCGTATTTAATACAAAAGGCACAAAGCCGACTTAAGTACAAGAGGACTGACATTCTAACTTTCTATGATTTGAACCTCTCCTGTGAGTCCAGTTTTAGTTTCCGATGCTTCACTTCAGGTTTACTGTATCCCTGGGACCTTCTTATTGACGATGAAACACAGAAATTGCATCCGAATTTAATACAAAAGGCACAATGCCGACTTAAGTAAAAGAGGACTGACACTCTAACATTCTATGATTTGAACCTCTCATGTGAGTCCAGTTTTAGATTCCGATGCTTCACTTCAGGTTTACTGTATCCCTTGGACCTACTTATTGACGATGAAACACAGAAATTGCATCCGAATTTAATACAAATGGCACAATGTCGACTTAAGTACAAGAGGACTGACACTCTAACTGTCTATGATTTGAACCTCTCCTGTGAGTCCAGTTTTAGTAACCGATGCTTCACTTCAGGTTTACTGTATCTCTTGGACCTTCTTATTGACGATGAAACACAGAAATTGCATCTGAATTTAATACAAAAGGCACAATGCCGACTTAAGAAAAAGAGGACTGACACTCTAACATTTTATGATTTGAACCTCTCCTGTGAGTCCAGTTTTAGATTCCGATGCTTCACTTCAGGTTTACAGTATACCTTGCACTTTCTTATTGACGATGAAACACAGAAATTGCATCCGAATTTAATACAAAAGGCACAATGCCGACTTAAGTAGAAGAGGACTGACATTCTAACTTTCTATGATTTGAACCTCTCCTGTGAGTCCAGTTTTAGTTTCCGATGCTTCACTTCAGGTTTACTGTATCCCTTGGACCTTCTCATTGACGATGAAACACAGAAATTGCATCCAAATTTAATACAAAAGGCACAATGCCGACTTAAGTAAAAGAGGACTGACACTCTAACATTCTATGATTTGAACCTATCCTGCGAGTCCAGTTTTAGATTCCGATGCTTCACTTAAGGTTTACTGTATCCCTTGGACCTTCTTATTGACGATGAAACACAGAAATTGCATCCGAATTTAATACAAAAGGCACAATACCGACTCAAGTACCAGAGGAGTGACACTCTAACTTTCAACGATTTGAATCTCTCCTGTGAGTCCAGTTTTAGACTCCGATGCTTCACCTCAGGTTTACTGTATCCCTTGGACCTTCTTATTGACGATGAAACACAGAAATTGCATCGGAATTAAATTCCAAAGACACAATGCCGACCTAAGTAGAAGATGACTGACACTCTCACTTTCTATGATTTGAACCTCTCCTGTGAGCCCAGTTTTAGATTCTGATGCTTCACTTCAGGTTTACAGTTTACCGTGCACCTTCTTATTGACGATGAAACACAGAAATTGCATCCGAATTTAATACAAAAATCACAATGCCGACTTAAGCACAAGAGGACTGACATTCTAACTTTCTATGATTTGAACCTCTCCTGTGAGTCCAGTTTTAGTTTCCGATGCTTCACTTCAGGTTTACTGTATCCCTGGGACCTTCTTATTGACGATGAAACACACAAATTGCATCCGAATTTAATACAAAAGGCACAATGCCGACTTAAGTACAAGAGGACTGACATTCTAACTTTTTGTGACTTGAAACTCTCCTGTGAGTCCACTTTTAGTTTCCGATGCTTCACTTCAGGTTTACTGTAGCTCTTGGACCTTCTTATTGACGATGAAACACAGAAATTGCATCCGAATTTAATACAAAAGGCACAATGCCGACTCAAGTAAAAGAGGACTGAGACTCTAACATTCTATGATTTGAACTACTCCTGCGAGTCCAGTCTTAGATTCCGATGCTTCACTTAAGGTTTACTGTATCCTTTGCACCTTCTTTTTGACGATGAAACGCAGAAAATGCATCGGAATTAAATTCAAAAGGCACAATGCCGACCTAAGTAGAAGGGACTGACACTCTCATTTTCAATAATTTGAACCTCTCCTGTGAGTCCAGTTTTAGATTCCGATGTTTCACTTGAGGTTTACTGTATACCTTGCAATTTCTTATTGACGATGAAACACAGAAATTGCATCGGAAATAAATTCAAAAGACACAATGCCGACTTAAGTACAAGAGGACTGACACTCTCACTTTCTATGATGTGAACCTCTCCTGTGAGTCCAGTTTTAGATTCCGATGCTTCACTTCAGGTTTACTGTATCCCTTGGACCTGCTTATTGACGATGAAACACAAAAATTGCATCCGAATTTAATACAAAAGGCACAATGGCGACTTAAGTAAAAGAGGACTGACACTCTAACATTCTATGATTTGAACCTCTCCTGTGAGTCCAGTTTTAGATTCCGATGCTTCACTTCAGGTTTACAGTATACCTTGCACCTTCTTATTGATGATGAAACACAGAAATTGCATCCGAATTTAATACAAAAGGCACAATGCCGACTTAAGTACAAGAGGACTGACATTCTAACATTCTATGATTTGAACCTCTCCTGTGAGTCCAGTTTTAGTTTCCGATGCTTCACTTCAGGTTTACTGTATCCCTTGGACCTTCTTATTGACGATGAAACACAGAAATTGCATCCGAATTTAATACAAAAGGCACAATGCCGACTTAAGTAAAAGAGGACTGACACTCTAACATTCTATGATTTGAACCTCTCATGCGAGTCCAGTTTTAGATTCCGATGCTTCACTTATGGTTTACTGTATCCCTTGGACCTTCTTATTGACGATGAAACACAGAAATTGCATCCGAATTTAATACAAAAGGCACAATACCGACCCAAGTACCAGAGGAGTGACACTCTAATTTTCAATGACTTGAATCTCTCCTGTGAGTCCAGTTTTAGACTCCGATGCTCCACTTCAGGTTTACTGTATCCCTTGGTTCTTCTTATTGACGATGAAGCACAGAAATTGCATCGGAATTAAATTCAAAAGGCACAATGCCGACCTAAGTAGAAGAGGACTGACACTCGCACTTTCTATGATTTGAACCTCTCCTGTGAGTCCAGTTTTAGATTCTGATGCTTCACTTCAGGTTTACAGTATACCTTGCACCTTCTTATTGACGATGAAACACAGAAATTGCATCCGAATTTAATACAAAAGGCACAATGCCGACTTAAGTACAAGAGGACTGACATTCTAACTTTCTATGATTTGAACCTCTCCTGTGAGACCAGTTTTAGTTTCCGATGCTTCACTTCAGGTTTACTGTATCCCTGGGACCTTCTTATTGACGATGAAACACATAAATTGCATCCGAATTTGATGCAAAAGGCAAAATGCCGACTTAAGTAAAAGAGGACTGACACTCTAACATCTATGATTTGAACCTCCCATGTGAGTCCAGTTTTAGATTCCGATGCTTCACTTCAGGTTTACTGTATCCCTTGGACCTTCTTATTGACGATGAAACACAGAAATTGCATCCGAATTTAATACAAATGGCACAATGTCGACTTAAGTACAAGAGGACTGACACTCTCACTTTCTATGATTTGAACCTCTCCTGTGAGTCCAGTTTTAGATTCCGATGCTTCACTTCAGGTTTACAGTATACCTTGCACCTTCTTATTGACGATGAAACACAGAAATTGCATCCGAATTTAATACAAAAATCACAATGCCGTCTTAAGTACAAGAGGACTGACATTCTAACTTTCTGTGATTTCAACCTCTCCTGTGAGTCCAGTTTTAGTTTCCGATGCTTCACTTCAGGTTTACTGTATCCCTTGGACCTTCTTATTGACGATGAAACACAGAAATTGCATCCGAATTTAATACAAAAGGCACAATGACGACTCAAGTAAAAGAGGACTGACACTCTAACACTCTATGATTTGAACTTCTCCTGCGAGTCCAGTCTTAGATTCCGATGCTTCACTTAAGGTTTACTGTATCCTTTGCACCTTCTTTTTGACGATGAAACGCAGAAAATGCATCGGAATTAAATTCAAAAGGCACAATGCCGACTTAAGTACAAGAGGACTCACATTCTAACTTTCTATGATTTGAACCTCTCATGTGAATCCAATTTTAGATTCCGATGCTTCACTTCAGGTTTACTGTATCCCTTGGACATTCTTATTGACGATGAAACACAGAAATTGCATCGGAAATAAATTCAAAAGACACAATGCCGACCTAAGTAGAAGTGGACTAGCACTCTCATTTTCTATGATTTGAACCTCTCCTGTGAGTCCAGTTTTAGATTCCGATGTTTCACATCAGTTTTACTGTATACCTTGCACCTTCTTATTGACGATGAAACACAGAAATTGCATCGGAAATAAATTCAAAAGACACAATGCCGACTTAAGTACAAGAGGACTGACACTCTCACTTTCTATGATGTGAACCGCTCCTGTGAGTCCAGTTTTAGATTCCGATGCTTCACTTCAGGTTTACTGTATCCCTTGGACCTGCTTATTGACGATGAAACACAGAGTTTGCATCCGAATTTAATACAAGAGGTACAATGGCGACTTAAGTACAAGAGGACTGACACTCTAACTTTCTATGATTTGAACCTCTCCTGTGAGACCAGTTTTAGATTCCGATGCTTCACTTCAGGTTTACTGTATACCTTGCTCCTTCTTATTGATGATGAGACACAGAAATTGCATCCGAATTTAATACAAAAGGCACAATGCCGACTTAAGTACAAGAGGACTCACATTCTAACTTTCTATGATTTGAACCTCTCATGTGAATCCAATTTTAGATTCCGATGCTTCACTTCAGGTTTACTGTATCCCTTGGACATTGTTATTGACGATGAAACACAGAAGTTGCTCCCCAATTTCATACAAAAGCACAATACCGACTCAAGTACAACAGGAGCGACACTCTAACTTTCTATGATTTGAACCTCTCCTGTGAGTCCAGTTTTTGATTCCGATGCTTCACTTCAGGTTTATTGTATCCCTTGGACCTTCTTATTGACGATGAAACACAGAAATTGCATCCGAATTTAATTCAAAAATCACAATGCCGACTTAAGTACAAAAGGACTGACACTCTAAATTTCTATGATTTGAACCTTTCCTGTGAGTCCAGTTTTAGATTCCGAAGCTTCACTTCAGGTTTACTGTATCCCTTGGACCTTCTTATTGACGATGAAACACAGAAATTGTATCCGAATTCAATACAAAAGGCACATTGGCGACTTAAGTACAAGTCTACTGACACTCTCAATTTCTAAGATGTGAACCTCTCCTGTGAGTCCAGTTTCAGATTCCGATGCTTCACTTCAGGTTTACAGTATACCTTGTACATTCTTATTGACGATGAAACACACAGAAATTGCATCCGTATTTAATACAAAAGGCACAATGCCGACTTAAGTACAAGAGGACTGACATTCTAACTTTCTATGATTTGAACCTCTCCTGTGAGTCCAGTTTTAGTTACCGATGCTTCACTTCAGGTTTACTGTATCCCTGGGTCCTTCTTATTGACGATGAAACACAGAAATTGCATCCGAATTTAATACAAAAGGTACAATGCCGACTTTAGTAAAAGAGGACTGACACTCTACCATCTATGATTTGAACCTCCCATGTAAGTCCTGTTTTAGATTCCGATGCTTCACTTCAGGTTTACTGTATCCCTTGGACCTTCTTATTGACGGTGAAACACAGAAATTGATCCGAATTTAATACAAATGGCACAATGTCGACTTAAGTACAAGAGGACTGACACTCTCACTTTCTATGATTTGAACCTCTCCTGTGAGTCCAGTTTTAGATTCCGATGCTTCACTTCAGGTTTACAGTATACCTTGCACCTTCTTATTGACGATGAAACACAGAAATTGCATCCGAATTTAATACAAAAATCACAATGCCGTCTTAAGTACAAGAGGACTGACATTCTAACTTTCTGTGATTTGAACCTCTCCTGTGAGTCAGGTTTTAGATTCCGATGCTTCACTTCAGGTTTACTGTATCCCTTGGACCTTCTTATTGACGATGAAACACAGAAATTGCATCCGAATTTAATACAAAAGGCACAATGCCGACTCAAGTAAAAGAGGACTGACACTCTAATATTCTATGATTTGAACTTCTCCTGCGAGTCCAGTCTTAGATTCCGATGCTTCACTTAAGGTTTACTGTATCCTTTGCACCTTCTTTTTGACGATGAAACGCAGAAAATGCATCGGAATTAAATTCAAAAGGCACAATGCCGACCTAAGTAGAAGTGGACTAGCACTCTCATTTTCTATGATTTGAACCTCTCCTGTGAGTCCAGTTTTAGATTCCGATGTTTCACATCAGGTTTACTGTATACCTTGCACCTTCTTATTGACGATGAAACACAGAAATTGCATCGGAAATAAATTCAAAAGACACAATGCCGACTTAAGTACAAGAGGACTGACACTCTCACTTTCTATGATGTGAACCTCTCCTGTGAGTCCAGTTTTAGATTCCGATGCTTCACTTCAGGTTTACTGTATCCCTTGGACCTGCTTATTGACGATGAAACACAGGGTTTGCATCCGAATTTAATACAAGACGTACAATGGCGACTTAAGTACAAGAGGACTGACACTCTAACTTTCTATGATTTGAACCTCTCCTGTGAGACCAGTTTCAGATTCCGATGCTTCACTTCAGGTTTACTGTATACCTTGCTCCTTCTTATTGACGATGAGACACAGAAATTGCATCCGAATTTAATACAAAAGGCACAATGCCGACTTAAGTACAAGAGGACTGACATTCAAACTTTCTATGATTTGAACCTCTCATGTGAATCCAATTTTAGATTCCGATGCTTCACTTCAGGTTTACTGTATCCCTTGGACATTGTTATTGACGATGAAACACAGAAATTGCTCCCCAATTTCATACAAAAGCACAATACCGACTCAAGTACAACAGGAGTGACACTCTAACTTTCTATGATTTGAACCTCTCCTGTGAGTCCAGTTTTAGATCCCGATGCTTCACTTCAGGTTTATTGTATCCCTTGGACCTTCTTATTGACGATGAAACACAGAAATTGCATCCGAATTTAATTCAAAAATCACAATGCCGACTTAAGTACAAAAGGACTGACACACTAACTTTCTATGATTTGAACCTTTCCTGTGAGTCCAGTTTTAGATTCCGAAGCTTCACTTCAGGTTTACTGTATCCCTTGGACGTTCTTATTGACGATGAAACACAGAAATTGTATCCGAATTCAATACAAAAGGCACATTGGCGACTTAAGTACAAGTCTACTGACACTCTCAATTTCTATGATGTGAACCTCTCTTGTGAGTCCAGTTTCAGATTCCGATGCTTCACTTCAGGTTTACAGTATACCTTGCACATTCTTATTGACGATGAAACACAGAAATTGCATCCGTATTTAATACAAAAGGCACAATGCCGACTTTAGTAAGAGAGGACTGACACTCTAACATTCTATGATTTGAACCTGTCATGTGAGTCCAGTTTTAGATTCCGATGCTTCACTTCAGGTTTACTGTATCCCTTGGACCTACTTATTGACGATGAAACACAGAAATTGCATCCGAATGTAATACAAAAGGCACAATGCCGACTTAAGTACAAGAGGACTGACATTCTAACTTTCTATGATTTGAACCTCTCCTGTGAGACCAGTTTTAGATTCCGATGCTTCACTTCAGGTTTACTGTTTACCTTGCTCCTTCTTATTGACGATGAGACACAGAAATTGCATCCGAATTTAATACAAAAGGCACAATGCCGACTTAAGTACAAGAGGACTGACATTCTAACTTTCTATGATTTGAACCTCTCATGTGAATCCAATTTTAGATTCCGATGCTTCACTTCAGGTTTACTGTATCCCTTGGACATTGTTATTGACGATGAAACACAGAAATTGCTCCCCAATTTCATACAAAAGCACAATACCGACTCAAGTACAACAGGAGTGACACTCTAACTTTCTATGATTTGAACCTCTCCTGTGAGTCCAGTTTTAGATTCCGATGCTTCACTTCAGGTTTATTGTATCCCTTGGACCTTCTTATTGACGAAGAAACACAGAAATTGCATCCGAATTTAATTTAAAAATCACAATGCCGACTTAAGTACAAAAGGACTCACACTCTAACTTTCTATGATTTGAACCTTTCCTGTGAGTCCAGTTTTAGATTCCGAAGCTTCACTTCAGGTTTACTGTATCCCTTGGACCTTCTTATTGACGATGAAACACAGAAATTGTATCAGAATTCAATACAAAAGGCACATTGGCGACTTAAGTACAAGTCTACTGACACTCTCAATTTCTATGATGTGAACCTCTCCTGTGAGTCAAGTTTCAGATTCCGATGTTTCACTTCAGGTTTACAGTATACCTTGCACATTCTTATTGACGATGAAACACAGAAATTGCATCCGTATTTAATACAAAAGGCACAATGCCGACTTTAGTAAAAGAGGACTGACACTCTAACATTCTATGATTTGAACCTGTCATGTGAGTCCAGTTTTAGATTCCGATGCTTCACTTCAGGTTTACTGTATCCCTTGGACCTACTTATTGACGATGAAACACAGAAATTGCATCCGAATGTAATACAAAAGGCACAATGCCGACTTAAGTACAAGAGGACTGACATTCTAACTTTCTATGATTTGAACCTCACCTGTGAGTCCAGTTTTAGTTTCCGATGCTTCACTTCAGGTTTACTGTATCACTTTTACCTTCATATTGACGACGAAACACAGAAATTGCATCCGAATTTAATACAAAAGGCACAATGGCGACTTAAGTAAAAGAGGACTGACACTCTAAAATTCTATGATTTGAACCTCTCCTGCGAGTCCAGTTTTAGACTCCGATGCTTCACTTCAGGTTTACTGTATCCCTTGGACCTTCTTATTGACGATGAAACACAGGACTTGCATCGGAATTAAATTCCAAAGGCACAATGCCAACCTAAGTAGGAGATGACTGACACTCTCACTTTCTATGATTTGAACCTCTCCTGTGAGTCCAGTTTTAGATTCTGATGCTTCACTACAGGTTTACAGTTTACCTTGCACCTTCTTATTGACGATGAAACACAGAAATTGCATCCGAATTTAATACAAAAGGCACAATGCCGACTTAAGTATAAGAGGACTGACATTCTAACTTTCTATGATTTGAACCTCTCCTGTGAGTCCAGTTTTAGTTTCCGATGCTTCACTTCAGGTTTACTGTATCCCTTGGACCTTCTTATTGACGATGAAACACAGAAATTGCAGCCGAATTTAATACAAAAGGCACAATGCCGACTCAAGTAAAAGAGGACTGACACTCTAACACTCTATGATTTGAACTACTCCTGCGAGTCCAGTCTTAGATTCCGATGCTTCACTTAAGGTTTACTGTATCCTTTGCACCTTCTTTTTGACGATGAAACGCAGAAAATGCATCGGAATTAAATTCAAAAGGCACAATGCCGACCTAAGTAGAAGGGACTGACACTCTCATTTTCTATGATTTGAACCTCTCCTGTGAGTCCAGTTTTAGATTCCGATGTTTCACTTGAGGTTTACTGTATACCTTGCACCTTCTTATTGACGATGAAACACAGAAATTGCATCGGAAATAAATTCAAAAGACACAATGCCGACTTAAGTACAAGAGGGCTGACACTCTCACTTTCTATGATGTGAACCTCTCCTGTGAGTCCAGTTTTAGATTCCGATGCTTCACTTCAGGTTTACTGTATCCCTTGGACCTGCTTATTGACGATGAAAGACAGAACTTGCATCCGAATTTAATACAAAAGGCACAATGCCGACTTAAGTAGAAGAGGACTGACACTCTAACATTCTATGATTTGAACCTCTCCTGTGAGTCCAGTTTTAGATTCCGATGCTTCACTTCAGGTTTACAGTATACCTTGCACCTTCTTATTGACGATGAAACACAGAAATTGCATCCGAATTTAATACAAAAGGCACAATGCCAACTTAAGTACAAGAGGACTGACATTCTAACTTTCTATGATTTGAACCTCTCCTGTGAGTCCAGTTTTAGTTTCCGATGCTTCACTTCAGGTTTACTGTATCCCTTGGACCTTCTTATTGACGATGAAACACAGAAATTGCATCCCAATTTAATGCAAAAGGCACAATACCGACTCAAGTACCAGAGGAGTGACACTCTAATTTTCAATGATTTGAATCTCTCCTGTGAGTCCAGTTTTTGACTCCGATGCTTCACTTCAGGTTTACTGTATCCCTTGGACCTTCTTGTTGACGATGAAACACAGAAATTGCATCGGAATTAAATTCAAAAGGCACAATGCCGACCTAAGTAGAAGAGGACTGACACTCTCACTTTCTATGATTTGAACCTCTCCTGTGAGTCCAGTTTTAGATTCTGATGCTTCACTTCAGGTTTACAGTATACCTTGCACCTTCTTATTGACGATGAAACACAGAAATTGCATCCGAATTTAATACAAAAGGCACAATGCCGACTTAAGTACAAGAGGACTGACATTCAAACTTTCTATGATTTCAACCTCTCCTGTGAGACCAGTTTTAGTTTCCGATGCTTCACTTCAGGTTTACTGTATCCCTGGGACCTTCTTATTGACGATGAAACACAGAAATTGCATCCGAATTTAATGCAAAAGGCACAATGCCGACTTAAATAAAAGAGGACTGACACACTAACATTCTATGATTTGAACCTCCCATGTGAGTCCAGTTTTAGATTCCGATGCTTCACTTCAGGTTTACTGTATCCCTTGGACCTTCGTATTGACGATGAAACACAGAAATTGCATCCGAATTTAATACAAATGGCACAATGTCGACTTAAGTACAAGAGGACTGACACTCTCACTTTCTATGATTTGAACCTCTCCTGTGAGTCCAGTTTTAGATTCCGATGCTTCACTTCAGGTTTACAGTATACCTTGCACCTCCTTATTGACGATGAAACACAGAAATTGCATCCGAATTTAATACAAAAATCACAATGCCGACTTAAGTACAAGAGGACTGACATTCTAACTTTCTGTGATTTGAACCTCTCCTGTGAGTCCAGTTTTAGTTTCCGATACTTCACTTCAGGTTTACTGTATCCCTTGGACCTTCTTATTGACGATGAAAAACAGAAATTGCATCCGAATTTAATACAAAAGGCACAATGCCGACTCAAGTAAAAGAGGACTGACACTCTAACATTCAATGATTTGAACTTCTCCTGCGAGTCCAGTCTTAGATTCCGATGCTTCACTTAAGGTTTACTGTATCCTTTGCACCTTCTTTTTGACGATGAAACGCAGAAAATGCATCGGAATTAAATTAAAAAGGCACAATTCCGACCCAAGTAGAAGTGGACTGACACTCTCATTTTCTATGATTTGAACCTCTCCTGTGAGTCCAGTTTTAGATTCCGATGCTTCACTTCAGGTTTACTGTATACCTTGCACCTTCATATTGACGATGAAACACAGAAATTGCATCGCAAAAAAATTCAAAAGACACAATGCCGACTTAAATACAAGAGGACTGACACTCTCACTTTCTATGATGTGAACCTCTCCTGTGAGTCCAGTTTTAGATTCCGATGCTTCACTTCAGGTTTACTGTATCCCTTGGACCTGCTTATTGACGATGAAACACAGAGTTTGCATCCGAATTTAATACAAAAGGTACAATGGCGACGTAAGTACAAGAGGACTGACACTCTAACTTTCTATGAATAGAACCTCTCCTGTGAGACCAGTTTTAGATTCCGATGCTTCACTTCAGGTATACTGTATACCTTGCTCCTTCTTATTGACGATGAGACACAGAAATTGCATCCGAATTTAATACAAAAGGCACAATGCCGACTTAAGTACAAGAGGACTGACGTTCTAACTTTCTATAATTTGAACCTCTCATGTGAATCCAATTTTAGATTCCGATGCTTCACCTCAGGTTTACTGTATCCCTTGGACATTCTTATTGACGATGAAACGCAGAAATTGCTCCCCAATTTAATACAAAAGCACAATACCGACTCAAGTACAACAGGAGTGACACTCTAACATTCTATGATTTGAACCTCTCCTGTGAGTCCAGTTTTAGATTCCGATGCTTCACTTCAGGTTTATTGTATCCCTTGGACCTTCTTATTGACGATGAAACACAGAAATTGCATCCGAATTAAATTCAAAAGTCACAATGCCGACTTAAGTACAAAAGGACTGACACTTTAACTTTCTATGATTTGAACTTTTCCTGTGAGTCCAGTTTTAGATTCCGAAGCTTCACTTCAGGTTTACTGTATCCCTTGGACCTTCTTATTGACGATGAAACACAGAAATTGCATCCGAATGTAATACAAAAGGCACAATGGCGACTTAAGTACAAGTCTACTGACACTCTCAATTTCTATGATGTGAACCTCTCCTGTGAGTCCAGTTTCAGAATCCGATGCTTCACTTCAGGTTTACTGCATACCTTGCACCATGTTATAGACGATGAAACACAGAAATTGCATCGGAATTAAATTCAAAATGCACAATACCGACTTAAGTACAAGAGGACTGACACTCTCACTTTCTGTGATTTGAACCTCTCCTATGAATCCAGTTTTAGATCCCGATGCATCACTTCAGGTTTACTGTATCCCTTGGACCTTTTTATTGACGATGATACACAGAGTTTGCATCCAAAATTTAATACAAAAGGTACAATGCCGACTTAAGTACAAGAGGACATACACTCTTACTTTCTATGATTTGAACCTCTCCTGTGAATCCAGTTTTAGATTCCGATGTTTCACTTCAGGTTTATTGTATTCCTTGGACCATCTTATTGACTATGAAACACAGGAATTGCATCCGAATTTAATACAAATGGATTATTTGCCAACTTAAGTACAAGAGGACTGACACTCTCTCTTTCTATGATTTGGACCTCTCCTGTGAGTCCAGTTTTAGATTCCGATGCTTTACTTCAGGTTTACTGTATCGCTTGGGCCTTCTTATTGATGATGAAACACAGAAATTGCATCCGAATTTAATACAAATGCTACAATGCCGACTCAAGTACAAGAGTACTGACACTCTCACTTTCTATGATTTGAACATCTCCTGTGAGTCCAGTTTTAGTTTCCGATGCTTCACTTCAGGTTTACTGTATCCCTTGCACCTTCTTATTGATGATGAAACACAGAACTTGCATCCGAATTTAATACAAAAGGCACAATGCCGACTTAAGTACAAGAGGACTGACATTCTAATTTTCTATGATTTGAACCTCTCCTGTGAGTCCAGTTTTAGTTTCCGATGCTTCACTTCAGGTTTACTGTATCCCTTGGACCTACTTATTGACGATGAAACACAGAAATTGTATCCGAATTTAATACAAATGGCACAATGTCGACTTAAGTACAACAGGACTGACACTCTCACTTTCTATGATTTGAACCTCTCCTGTGAGTCCAGTTTTAGATTCCGATGCTTCACTTCAGGTTTACAGTATTCCTTGCACCTTCTAATTGACGATGAAACACAGAAATTGTATCCGAATGTAATACAAAAGGCACAATACCGACTTAAGTACAAGAGGACTGACATTCTAACTTTCTAAGATTTGAACCTCTCCTGTGAGTCCAGTTTTAGTTTCCGATGCTTCACTTCAGGTTTACTGTATCCCTTGGACCTTCTTATTGACGATGAAACACAGAAATTGCATCCGAATATAATACAAAGGGCACAATGCCGACTAAACTAAAAGAGGACTGACACTCTAACATTCTATGATTTGAACCTCTCCTGTGAGTCCTGTTTTAGATTCCGATGCTTCACTTCAGGTTTACAGTATACCTTGCACCTTCTTATTGACGATGAAACACAGAAATTGCATCCGAATTTAATACAAAAGGCACGATGCCGACTTAAGTACAAGTGGACTGACATTCTAACTTTCTATGATTTGAACCTCTCCTGTGAGTCCAGTTTTAGTTTCCGATGCTTCACTTCAGGTTTACTGTATACCTTGCTCCTTCTTATTGACGATGAGACACAGAAATTGAATCCGAATTTAATACAAAAGGCGCAATGCCGACTTAAGTACAAGAGGACTGACATTCTAACTTTCTATGATTTGAACCTCTCATGTGAATCCAATTTTAGATTCCGATGCTTCACATCAGGTTTACTGTATCCCTTGGACATTCTTATTGACGATGAAACGCAGAAATTGCTCCCCAATTTAATACAAAAGCACAATACCGACTCAAGTACAACAGGAGTGACACTCTAACATTCTATGATTTGAACTTCTCCTGTGAGTCCAGTTTTAGATTCCGAAGCTTAACTTCAAATTTATTGTATCCCTTGGACCTTCTTATTGACGATGAAACACAGAAATTGCATCCGAATTAAATTCAAAAATCACAATGCCGACTTAAGTACAAAAGGACTGACACTCTAACTTTCTATGATTTGAACTTTTCCTGTGAGTCCAGTTTTAGATTCTGAAGCTTCACTTCAGGTTTACTGTATCCCTTGGACCTTCTTATTGACGATGAAACACAGAAATTGCATCCAAATTTAATACAAAAGGTACAATGCCGACTTAAGTACAAGAGGACATACACTCTTACTTTCTATGATTTGAACCTCTCCTGTGAGTCCAGTTTTAGATTCCGATGATTCACTTCAGGTTTATTGTATTCCTTGGACCATCTTATTGACTATGAAACACAGGAATTGCATCCGAATTTAATACAAATGGATTATTTGCCAACTTAAGTACAAGAGGACTGACACTCTCTCTTTCTATGATTTGAACCTCTCCTGTGAGTCCGGTTTTAAATTCCGATGCTTCACTTCAGGTTTACTGTATACCTTGCACCTTCTTATTGACGACGAAACATAGAAATTGCATCGGAATTTAATGCAAAAGCCACAATACCGACTTAAATAAAAGAGGACTAACACTCTAACTTTCTATGACTTGAAACTCTCATGTGAGTCCAGTTTTAGATTCCGATGCTTCACTTCAGGTTTACTGTATCCCTTGGACCTTCTTATTGACGATGAAACACAGAAATTGCATCCGAATTTAATACAAATGGCACAATGTCGACTTAAGTACAAGAGGACTGACACTCTCACTTTCTGTGATTTGACCTCTCCTGTGAGTCCAGTTTTTGATTCCGATGCTTCACTTCAGGTTTACAGTATTTCGTGCACCTTCTTATTGACGATGAAACACAGAAATTGCATCCGAATTTAACACAAAAGGCACAATGCCGACTTAAGTACAAGAGGACTGACATTCTAACTTTCTATGATTTGAACCTCTCCTGTGAGTCCAGTTTTAGTTTCCGATGCTTCTCTTCAGGTTTACTGTATCCCTTGGACCTTCTTATTGACGATGAAACACAGAAATTGCATCGGAATTTAATACAAAAGGCTCAATGCCGACTTAAGTAAAAGAGGACTGACACTCTAACATTCTATGATTTGAACCTCTCCTGCGAGTCCAGTTTTAGATTCCGATGCTTCACTTAAGGTTTACTGTATCCCTGGGACCTTCTTATTGACGATGAAACACAGAAATTGCATCCGAATTTAATACAAATGCTACAATGCCGACTCAAGTACAAGAGTACTGACACTCTCACTTTCTATGATTTGAACCTCTCCTGTGAGTCCAGTTTTAGTTTCCGATGCTTCACTTCAGGTTTACTGTATCCCTTGCACCTTCTTATTGACGATGAAACACAGAAATTGCATCCGAATTTAATACAAAAGGCACAATGCCGACTTAAGTACAAGAGGACTGACATTCTAATTTTCTATGATTTCAACCTCTCCTGTGAGTCCAGTTTTAGTTTCCGATGCTTCACTTCAGGTTTACTGTATCCCTGGGACCTTCTCATTGACGATGAAACACAGAAATTGCATCCGAATTTAATACAAAAGCCACAATGCCGACTTAAGTATAAGAGGACTGACACTCTAACATTCTATGATTTGAACCTCTCATGTGAGTCTAGTTCTAGATTCCGTTGCTTCACTTCAGGTTTACTGTATCCCTTGGACCTACTTATTGACGATGAAACACAGAAATTGCATCCGAATTTAATACAAATGGCACAATGTCGACTTAAGTACAAGAGGACTGACACTCTCACTTTCTATGATTTGAACCTCTCCTGTGAGCCCAGTTTTAGATTCCGATGCTTCACTTCAGGTTTACAGTATTCCTTGCACCTTCTAATTGACGATGAAACACAGAAATTGCATCCGAATGTAATACAAAAGGCACAATGCCGACTTAAGTACAAGAGGACTGACATTCTAACTTTCTAAGTTTTGAACCTCTCCTGTGAGTCCAGTTTTAGTTTCCGATGCTTCACTTCAGGTTTACTGTATCCCTTGGACCTTCTTATTGACGATGAAACACAGAAATTGCATCCGAATATAATACAAAAGGCACAATGCCGACTAAACTAAAAGAGGACTGACACTCTAACATTCTATGATTTGAACCTCTCCTGTGAGTCCAGTTTTAGATTCCGATGCTTCACTTCAGGTTTACAGTATACCTTGCACCTTCTTATTGACGATGAAACACAGAAATTGCATCCGAATTTAATACAAATGCTACAATGCCGACTCAAGTACAAGAGTACTGACACTCTCACTTTCTATGATTTGAACATCTCCTGTGAGTCCAGTTTTAGTTTCCGATGCTTCACTTCAGGTTTACTGTATCCCTTGCACCTTCTTATTGACGATGAAACACAGAAATTGCATCCGAATTTAATACAAAAGGCACAATGCCGACTTAAGTACAAGAGGACTGACATTCTAATTTTCTATGATTTGAACCTCTCCTGTGAGTTCAGTTTTAGTTTCCGATGCTTCACTTCAGGTTTACTGTATCCCTGGGACCTTCTTATTGACGATGAAACACAGAAATTGCATCCAAATTTAATACAAAAGGTACAATGCCGACTTAAGTACAAGAGGACATACACTCTTACTTTCTATGATTTGAACCTCTCCTGTGAGTCCAGTTTTAGATTCCGATGATTCACTTCAGGTTTATTGTATTCCTTGGACCATCTTATTGACTATGAAACACAGGAATTGCATCCGAATTTAATACAAATGGATTATTTGCCAACTTAAGTACAAGAGGACTGACACTCTCTCTTTCTATGATTTGAACCTCTCCTGTGAGTCCGGTTTTAAATTCCGATGCTTCACTTCAGGTTTACTGTATACCTTGCACCTTCTTATTGACGACGAAACATAGAAATTGCATCGGAATTTAATGCAAAAGCCACAATACCGACTTAAATAAAAGAGGACTAACACTCTAACTTTCTATGACTTGAAACTCTCATGTGAGTCCAGTTTTAGATTCCGATGCTTCACTTCAGGTTTACTGTATCCCTTGGACCTTCTTATTGACGATGAAACACAGAAATTGCATCCGAATTTAATACAAATGGCACAATGTCGACTTAAGTACAAGAGGACTGACACTCTCACTTTCTGTGATTTGAACCTCTCCTGTGAGTCCAGTTTTTGATTCCGATGCTTCACTTCAGGTTTACAGTATTTCGTGCACCTTCTTATTGACGATGAAACACAGAAATTGCATCCGAATTTAACACAAAAGGCACAATGCCGACTTAAGTACAAGAGGACTGACATTCTAACTTTCTATGATTTGAACCTCTCCTGTGAGTCCAGTTTTAGTTTCCGATGCTTCTCTTCAGGTTTACTGTATCCCTTGGACCTTCTTATTGACGATGAAACACAGAAATTGCATCGGAATTTAATACAAAAGGCTCAATGCCGACTTAAGTAAAAGAGGACTGACACTCTAACATTCTATGATTTGAACCTCTCCTGCGAGTCCAGTTTTAGATTCCGATGCTTCACTTAAGGTTTACTGTATCCCTGGGACCTTCTTATTGACGATGAAACACAGAAATTGCATCCGAATTTAATACAAATGCTACAATGCCGACTCAAGTACAAGAGTACTGACACTCTCACTTTCTATGATTTGAACCTCTCCTGTGAGTCCAGTTTTAGTTTCCGATGCTTCACTTCAGGTTTACTGTATCCCTTGCACCTTCTTATTGACGATGAAACACAGAAATTGCATCCGAATTTAATACAAAAGGCACAATGCCGACTTAAGTACAAGAGGACTGACATTCTAATTTTCTATGATTTCAACCTCTCCTGTGAGTCCAGTTTTAGTTTCCGATGCTTCACTTCAGGTTTACTGTATCCCTGGGACCTTCTTATTGACGATGAAACACAGAAATTGCATCCGAATTTAATACAAAAGCCACAATGCCGACTTAAGTATAAGAGGACTGACACTCTAACATTCTATGATTTGAACCTCTCATGTGAGTCTAGTTTTAGATTCCGGTGCTTCACTTCAGGTTTACTGTATCCCTTGGACCTACTTATTGACGATGAAACACAGAAATTGCATCCGAATTTAATACAAATGGCACAATGTCGACTTAAGTACAAGAGGACTGACACTCTCACTTTCTATGATTTGAACCTCTCCTGTGAGCCCAGTTTTAGATTCCGATGCTTCACTTCAGGTTTACAGTATTCCTTGCACCTTCTAATTGACGATGAAACACAGAAATTGCATCCGAATGTAATACAAAAGGCACAATGCCGACTTAAGTACAAGAGGACTGACATTCTAACTTTCTAAGTTTTGAACCTCTCCTGTGAGTCCAGTTTTAGTTTCCGATGCTTCACTTCAGGTTTACTGTATCCCTTGGACCTTCTTATTGACGATGAAACACAGAAATTGCATCCGAATATAATACAAAAGGCACAATGCCGACTAAACTAAAAGAGGACTGACACTCTAACATTCTATGATTTGAACCCCTCCTGTGAGTCCAGTTTTAGATTCCGATGCTTCACTTCAGGTTTACAGTATACCTTGCACCTTCTTATTGACGATGAAACACAGAAATTGCATCCGAATTTAATACAAATGCTACAATGCCGACTCAAGTACAAGAGTACTGACACTCTCACTTTCTATGATTTGAACATCTCCTGTGAGTCCAGTTTTAGTTTCCGATGCTTCACTTCAGGTTTACTGTATCCCTTGCACCTTCTTATTGACGATGAAACACAGAAATTGCATCCGAATTTAATACAAAAGGCACAATGCCGACTTAAGTACAAGAGGACTGACATTCTAATTTTCTATGATTTGAACCTCTCCTGTGAGTCCAGTTTTAGTTTCCGATGCTTCACTTCAGGTTTACTGTATCCCTGGGACCTTCTTATTGACGATGAAACACAGAAATTGCATCCGAATTTAATACAAAAGCCACAATGCCGACTTAAGTAAAAGAGGACTGACACTCTAACATTCTATGATTTGAACCTCTCATGTGAGTCTAGTTTTAGATTCCGATGCTTCACTTCAGGTTTACTGTATCCCTTGGACCTACTTATTGACGATGAAACACAGAAATTGTATCCGAATTTAATACAAATGGCACAATGTCGACTTAAGTACAACAGGACTGACACTCTCACTTTCTATGATTTGAACCTCTCCTGTGAGTCCAGTTTTAGATTCCGATGCTTCACTTCAGGTTTACAGTATTCCTTGCACCTTCTAATTGACGATGAAACACAGAAATTGCATCCGAATGTAATACAAAAGGCACAATACCGACTTAAGTACAAGAGGACTGACATTCTAACTTTCTAAAATTAGAACCTCTCCTGTGAGTCCAGTTTTAGTTTCCGATGCTTCACTTCAGGTTTACTGTATCCCTTGGACCTTCTTATTGACGATGAAACACAGAAATTGCATCCGAATATAATACAAAGGGCACAATGCCGACTAAACTAAAAGAGGACTGACACTCTAACATTCTATGATTTGAACCTCTCCTGTGAGTCCTGTTTTAGATTCCGATGCTTCACTTCAGGTTTACAGTATACCTTGCACCTTCTTATTGACGATGAAACACAGAAATTGCATCCGAATTTAATACAAAAGGCACGATGCCGACTTAAGTACAAGTGGACTGACATTCTAACTTTCTATGATTTGAACCTCTCCTGTGAGTCCAGTTTTAGTTTCCGATGCTTCACTTCAGGTTTACTGTATACCTTGCTCCTTCTTATTGGCGATGAGACACAGAAATTGAATCCGAATTTAACACAAAAGGCGCAATGCCGACTTAAGTACAAGAGGACTGACATTCTAACTTTCTATGATTTGAACCTCTCATGTGAATCCAATTTTAGATTCCGATGCTTCACATCAGGTTTACTGTATCCCTTGGACATTCTTATTGACGATGAAACGCAGAAATTGCTCCCCAATTTAATACAAAAGCACAATACCGACTCAAGTACAACAGGAGTGACACTCTAACATTCTATGATTGGAACTTCTCCTGTGAGTCCAGTTTTAGATACCGAAGCTTAACTTCAGGTTTATTGTATCCCTTGGACCTTCTTATTGGCGATGAAACACAGAAATTGCATCCGAATTAAATTCAAAAATCACAATGCCGACTTAAGTACAAAAGGACATACACTCTTACTTTCTATGATTTGAACCTCTCCTGTGAGTCCAGTTTTAGATTCCGATGTTTCACTTCAGGTTTATTGTATTCCTTGGACCATCTTATTGACTATGAAACACAGGAATTGCATCCGAATTTAATACAAATGGATTATTTGCCAACTTAAGTACAAGAGGACTGACACTCTCTCTTTCTATGATTTGAACCTCTCCTGTGAGTCCGGTTTTAAATTCCGATGCTTCACTTCAGGTTTACTGTATACCTTGCACCTTCTTATTGACGACGAAACATAGAAATTGCATCGGAATTTAATGCAAAAGCCACAATACCGACTTAAATAAAAGAGGACTAACACTCTAACTTTCTATGACTTGAAACTCTCATGTGAGTCCAGTTTTAGATTCCGATGCTTCACTTCAGGTTTACTGTATCCCTTGGACCTTCTTATTGACGATGAAACACAGAAATTGCATCCGAATTTAATACAAATGGCACAATGTCGACTTAAGTACAAGAGGACTGACACTCTCACTTTCTGTGATTTGAACCTCTCCTGTGAGTCCAGTTTTTGATTCCGATGCTTCACTTCAGGTTTACAGTATTTCGTGCACCTTCTTATTGACGATGAAACACAGAAATTGCATCCGAATTTAACACAAAAGGCACAATGCCGACTTAAGTACAAGAGGACTGACATTCTAACTTTCTATGATTTGAACCTCTCCTGTGAGTCCAGTTTTAGTTTCCGATGCTTCTCTTCAGGTTTACTGTATCCCTTGGACCTTCTTATTGACGATGAAACACAGAAATTGCATCGGAATTTAATACAAAAGGCTCAATGCCGACTTAAGTAAAAGAGGACTGACACTCTAACATTCTATGATTTGAACCTCTCCTGCGAGTCCAGTTTTAGATTCCGATGCTTCACTTAAGGTTTACTGTATCCCTGGGACCTTCTTATTGACGATGAAACACAGAAATTGCATCCGAATTTAATACAAATGCTACAATGCCGACTCAAGTACAAGAGTACTGACACTCTCACTTTCTATGATTTGAACCTCTCCTGTGAGTCCAGTTTTAGTTTCCGATGCTTCACTTCAGGTTTACTGTATCCCTTGCACCTTCTTATTGACGATGAAACACAGAAATTGCATCCGAATTTAATACAAAAGGCACAATGCCGACTTAAGTACAAGAGGACTGACATTCTAATTTTCTATGATTTCAACCTCTCCTGTGAGTCCAGTTTTAGTTTCCGATGCTTCACTTCAGGTTTACTGTATCCCTGGGACCTTCTTATTGACGATGAAACACAGAAATTGCATCTGAATTTAATACAAAAGCCACAATGCCGACTTAAGTATAAGAGGACTGACACTCTAACATTCTATGATTTGAACCTCTCATGTGAGTCTAGTTTTAGATTCCGGTGCTTCACTTCAGGTTTACTGTATCCCTTGGACCTACTTATTGACGATGAAACACAGAAATTGCATCCGAATTTAATACAAATGGCACAATGTCGACTTAAGTACATGAGGACTGACACTCTCACTTTCTATGATTTGAACCTCTCCTGTGAGCCCAGTTTTAGATTCCGATGCTTCACTTCAGGTTTAAAGTATTCCTTGCACCTTCTAATTGACGATGAAACACAGAAATTGCATCCGAATGTAATACAAAAGGCACAATGCCGACTTAAGTACAAGAGGACTGACATTCTAACTTTCTAAGTTTTGAACCTCTCCTGTGAGTCCAGTTTTAGTTTCCGATGCTTCACTTCAGGTTTACTGTATTCCTTGGACCTTCTTATTGACGATGAAACACAGAAATTGCATCCGAATATAATACAAAAGGCACAATGCCGACTAAACTAAAAGAGGACTGACACTCTAACATTCTATGATTTGAACCTCTCCTGTGAGTCCAGTTTTAGATTCCGATGCTTCACTTCAGGTTTACAGTATACATTGCACCTTCTTATTGACGATGAAACACAGAAATTGCATCCGAATTTAATACAAAAGGCACAATGCCGACTTAAGTACAAGAGGACTGACATTCTAACTTTCTATGATTTGAACCTCTCCTGTGAGTCCAGTTTTAGTTTCCGATGCTTCACTTCAGGTTTACTGTATACCTTGCTCCTTCTTATTGACGATGAGACACAGAAATTGCATCCGAATTTAATACAAAAGGCGCAATGCCGACTTAAGTACAAGAGGACTGACATTCTAACTTTCTATGATTTGAACCTCTCATGTGAATCCAATTTTAGATTCCGATGCTTCACTTCAGGTTTACTGTATCCCTTGGACATTCTTATTGACGATGAAACGCAGAAATTGCTCCCCAATTTAATACAAAAGCACAATACCGACTCAAGTACAACAGGAGTGACACTCTAACATTCTATGATTTGAACTTCTCCTGTGAGTCCAGTTTTAGATTCCGATGCTTAACTTCAGGTTTATTGTATCCCTTGGACCTTCTTATTGACGATGAAACACAGAAATTGCATCCGAATTAAATTCAAAAATCACAATGCCGACTTAAGTACAAAAGGACTGACACTCTAACTTTCTATGATTTGAACTTTTCCTGTGAGTCCAGTTTTAGATTCTGAAGCTTCACTTCAGGTTTACTGTATCCCTTGGACCTTCTTATTGACGATGAAACACAGAAATTGCATCCAAAATTAATACAAAAGGTACAATGCCGACTTAAGTACAAGAGGACATATACTCTTACTTTCTATGATTTGAACCTCTCCTGTGAGTCCAGTTTTAGATTCCGATGTTTCACTTCAGGTTTATTGTATTCCTTGGACCATCTTATTGACTATGAAACACAGGAATTGCATCCGAATTTAATACAAATGGATTATTTGCCAACTTAAGTACAAGAGGACTGACACTCTCTCTTTCTATGATTTGAACCTCTCCTGTGAGTCCGGTTTTAAATTCCGATGCTTCACTTCAGGTTTACTGTATACCTTGCACCTTCTTATTGACGACGAAACATAGAAATTGCATCGGAATTTAATGCAAAAGCCACAATACCGACTTAAATAAAAGAGGACTAACACTCTAACTTTCTATGACTTGAAACTCTCATGCGAGTCCAGTTTTAGATTCCGATGCTTCACTTCAGGTTTACTGTATCCCTTGGACCTTCTTATTGACGATGAAACACAGAAATTGCATCCGAATTTAATACAAATGGCACAATGTCGACTTAAGTACAAGAGGACTGACACTCTCACTTTCTGTGATTTGAACCTCTCCTGTGAGTCCAGTTTTTGATTCCGATGCTTCACTTCAGGTTTACAGTATACCGTGCACCTTCTTATTGACGATGAAACACAGAAATTGCATCCGAATTTAACACAAAAGGCACAATGCCGACTTAAGTACAAGAGGACTGACATTCTAACTTTCTATGATTTGAACCTCTCCTGTGAGTCCAGTTTTAGTTTCCGATGCTTCTCTTCAGGTTTACTGTATCCCTTGGACCTTCTTATTGACGATGAAACACAGAAATTGCATCGGAATTTAATACAAAAGGCTCAATGCCGACTTAAGTATAAGAGGACTGACACTCTAACATTCTATGATTTGAACCTCTCCTGCGAGTCCAGTTTTAGATTCCGATGCTTCACTTAAGGTTTACTGTATCCCTTGGACCTTCTTATTGACGATGAAACACAGAAATTGCATCCGAATTTAATACAAAAGGCACAATACCGACTCAAGTACCAGCGGAGTGACACTCTAATTTTCAATGATTTGAATCTCTCCTGTGAGTCCAGTTTTAGACTCCGATGCTTCACTTCAGGTTTACTGTATCCCTTGGACCTTCTTATTGACGATGAAACACAGAAAATGCATAGGAATTAAATTCAAAAGCCACAATGCCGACCTAAGTAGAAGAGGACTGACACTCTCACTTTCTATGATTTTAACCTCTCCTGTGAGTCCAGTTTTAGATTCTGATGCTTCACTTCAGGTTTACTGTATCCCTGGGACCTTCTTATTGACGATGAAACACAGAAATTGCATCCGAATTTAATACAAAAGGCACAATGACGACTTAAGTAAAAGAGGACTGACACTCTAACATTCTATGATTTGAACCTCTCATGTGAGTACAGTTTTAGATTCCGATGCTTCACTTCAGGTTTACTGTATCCCTTGGACATACTTATTGACGATGAAACACAGAAATTGCATCCGAATTTAATACAAATGGCACAATGTCGACTTAAGTACAAGAGGACTGACACTCTCACTTTCTATGATTTGAACCTCTCCTGTGAGTCCAGTTTTAGATTCCGATGCTTCACTTCAGGTTTACAGTATTCCTTGCACCTTCTAATTGACGATGAAACACAGAAATTGCATCCGAATGTAATACAAAAGGCACAATGCCGACTTAAGTACAAGAGGACTGACATTCTAACTTTCTATGATTTGAACCTCTCCTGTGAGTCCAGTTTTAGTTTCCGATGCTTCACTTCAGGTTTACTGTATCCCTTGGACCTTCTTATTGACGATGAAACACAGAAATTGCATCCGAATTTAATACAAAAGGCACAATGCCGACTAAACTAAAAGAGGACTGACACTCTAACATTCTATGATTTGAACCTCTCCTGTGAGTCCAGTTTTAGATTCCGATGGTTCACTTCAGGTTTACATTATACCTTGCACCTTCTTATTGACGATGAAACACAGAAATTGCATCCGAATTTAATACAAAAGGCACAATGCCGACTTAAGTACAAGAGGACTGACATTCTAACTTTCTATGATTTGAACCTCTCCTGTGAGTCCAGTTTTAGTTTCCGATGCTTCACTTCACGTTTACTGTATACCTTGCTCCTTCTTATTGACGATGAGACACAGAAATTGCATCCGAATTTAATACAAAAGACACAATGCCGACTTAAGTACAAGAGGACTGACATTCTAACTTTCTATGATTTGAACCTCTCATGTGAATCCAATTTTAGATTCCATTGCTTCACTTCAGGTTTACTGTATCCCTTGGACATTCTTATTGACGATGAAACGCAGAAATTGCTCCCCAATTTAATACAAAAGCACAATACCGACTCAATTACAACAGGAGTGACACTGTAACATTCTATGATTTGAACCTCTCCTGTGAGTCCAGTTTTAGATTCCGATGCTTCACTTCAGGTTTATTGTATCCCTTGGACCTTCTTATTGACGATGAAACACAGAAATTGCATCCGAATTAAATTCAAAAATCACAATGCCGACTTAAGTACAAAAGGTCTGACACACTAATTTTCTGTGATTTGAACTTTTCCTGTGAGTCCAGTTTTAGATTCCGAAGCTTCACTTCAGGTTTACTGTATCCCTTGGACCTTCTTATTGACGATGAAACACAGAAATTGCATCCGAATGTAATACAAAAGGCACAATGGCGACTTAAGTACAAGTCTACTGACACTCTCAATTTCTATGATGTGAACCTCTCCTGTGAGTCCAGTTTCACAATCCGATGCTTCACTTCAGGTTTACTGCATACCTTGCACCATGTTATTGACGATGAAACACAGAAATTGCATCGGAATTAAATTCAAAATGCACAATACCGACTTAAGTACAAGAGGACTGACACTCTCTCTTTCTATGATTTGAACCTCTCCTGTGAGTCCGGTTTTAAATTCCGATGCTTCACTTCATGTTTACTGTATACCTTGCACCTTCTTATTGACGACGAAACATAGATATTGCATCGGAATTTAATGCAAAAGCCACAATACCGACTTAAATAAAAGAGGACTAACAGTCTAACTTTCTATGACTTGAAACTCTCATGTGAGTCCAGTTTTAGATTCCGATGCTTCACTTCAGGTTTACTGTATCCCTTGGACCTTCTTATTGACGATGAAACACAGAAATTGCATCCGAATATAATACAAATGGCACAATGTCGACTTAAGTACAAGAGGACTGACACTCTCACTTTCTGTGATTTGAACCTCTCCTGTGAGTCCAGTTTTAGATTCCGATGCTTCACTTCAGGTTTACTGTATCCCTTGGACCTTCTTATTGACGATGAAACACAGAAATTGCATCCGAATTTAATACAAAAGGCACAATGCCGACTAAACTAAAAGAGGACTGACACTCTAACATTCTATGATTTGAACCTCTCCTGTGAGTCCAGTTTTAGATTCCGATGCTTCACTTCAGGTTTACAGTATACCTTGCACCTTCTTATTGACGATGAAACACAGAAATTGCATCCGAATTTAATACAAAAGGCACAATGCCGACTTAAGTACAAGAGGACTGACATTCTAACTTTCTATGATTTGAACCTCTCCTGTGAGTCCAGTTTTAGTTTCGGATGCTTCACTTCACGTTTACTGTATACCTTGCTCCTTCTTATTGACGATGAGACACAGAAATTGCATCCGAATTTAATACAAAAGACACAATGCCGACTTAAGTACAAGAGGACTGACATTCTAACTTTCTATGATTTGAACCTCTCATGTGAATCCAATTTTAGATTCCATTGCTTCACTTCAGGTTTACTGTATCCCTTGGACATTCTTATTGACGATGAAACGCAGAAATTGCTCCCCAATTTAATACAAAAGCACAATACCGACTCAATTACAACAGGAGTGACACTCTAACATTCTATGATTTGAACCTCTCCTGTGAGTCCAGTTTTAGATTCCGATGCTTCACTTCAGGTTTATTGTATCCCTTGGACCTTCTTATTGACGATGAAACACAGAAATTGCATCCGAATTAAATTCAAAAATCACAATGCCGACTTAAGTACAAAAGGTCTGACACTCTAATTTTCTGTGATTTGAACTTTTCCTGTGAGTCCAGTTTTAGATTCCAAAGCTTCACTTCAGGTTTACTGTATCCCTTGGACCTTCTTATTGACGATGAAACACAGAAATTGCATCCGAATGTAATACAAAAGGCACAATGGCGACTTAAGTACAAGTCTACTGACACTCTCAATTTCTATGATGTGAACCTCTCCTGTGAGTCCAGTTTCACAATCCGATGCTTCACTTCAGGTTTACTGAATACCTTGCACCATGTTATTGACGATGAAACACAGAAATTGCATCGGAATTAAATTCAAAATGCACAATACCGACTTAAGTACAAGAGGACTGACACTCTCTCTTTCTATGATTTGAACCTCTCCTGTGAGTCCGGTTTTAAATTCCGATGCTTCACTTCATGTTTACTGTATACCTTGCACCTTCTTATTGACGACGGAACATAGATATTGCATCGGAATTTAATGCAAAAGCCACAATACCGACTTAAATAAAAGAGGACTAACAGTCTAACTTTCTATGACTTGAAACTCTCATGTGAGTCCAGTTTTAGATTCCGATGCTTCACTTCAGGTTTACTGTATCCCTTGGACCTTCTTATTGACGATGAAACACAGAAATTGCATCCGAATTTAATACAAATGGCACAATGTCGACTTAAGTACAAGAGGACTGACACTCTCACTTTCTGTGATTTGAACCTCTCCTGTGAGTCCAGTTTTAGATTCCGATGCTTCACTTCAGGTTTACAGTATACCTTGCACCTTCTTATTGACGATGAAACACAGAAATTGCATCCGAATTTAACACAAAAGGCACAATGCCGACTTAAGTACAAGAGGACTGACATTCTAACTTTCTATGATTTGAACCTCTCCTGTTAGTCCAGTTTTAGTTTCCGATGCTTCACTTCAGGTTTACTGTATCCCTTGGACCTTCTTATTGACGATGAAACACAGAAATTGCATCCGAATTTAATACAAAATGCACAATGCCGACTAAACTAAAAGAGGACTGACACTCTAACATTCTATGATTTGAACCTCTCCTGTGAGTCCAGTTTTAGTTTCCGATGCTTCACTTCAGGTTTACAGTATACCTTGCACCTTCTTATTGACGATGAAACACAGAAATTGCATCCGAATTTAATACAAAAGGCACAATGCCGACTTAAGTACAAGAGGACTGACATTCTAACTTTCTATGATTTGAACCTCTCCTGTGAGTCCAGTTTTAGTTTCGGATGCTTCACTTCACGTTTACTGTATACCTTGCTCCTTCTTATTGACGATGAGACACAGAAATTGCATCCGAATTTAATACAAAAGACACAATGCCGACTTAAGTACAAGAGGACTGACATTCTAACTTTCTATGATTTGAACCTCTCATGTGAATCCAATTTTAGATTCCATTGCTTCACTTCAGGTTTACTGTATCCCTTGGACATTCTTATTGACGATGAAACGCAGAAATTGCTCCCCAATTTAATACAAAAGCACAATACCGACTCAATTACAACAGGAGTGACACTCTAACATTCTATGATTTGAACCTCTCCTGTGAGTCCAGTTTTAGATTCCGATGCTTCACTTCAGGTTTATTGTATCCCTTGGACCTTCTTATTGACGATGAAACACAGAAATTGCATCCGAATTAAATTCAAAAATCACAATGCCGACTTAAGTACAAAAGGTCTGACACTCTAATTTTCTGTGATTTGAACTTTTCCTGTGAGTCCAGTTTTAGATTCCGAAGCTTCACTTCAGGTTTACTGTATCCCTTGGACCTTCTTATTGACGATGAAACACAGAAATTGCATCCGAATGTAATACAAAAGGCACAATGGCGACTTAAGTACAAGTCTACTGACACTCTCAATTTCTATGATGTGAACCTCTCCTGTGAGTCCAGTTTCACAATCCGATGCTTCACTTCAGGTTTACTGCATACCTTGCACCATGTTATTGACGATGAAACACAGAAATTGCATCGGAATTAAATTCAAAAGGCACAATGCCGACCTAAGTAGAAGATGACTGACACTCTCACTTTCTATGATTTGTACCTCTCCTGTGAGTCCAGTTTTAGATTCTGATGCTTCACTTCAGGTTTACAGTATATATTGCACCTTCTTATTGACGACGAAACATAGATATTGCATCGGAATTTAATGCAAAAGCCACAATACCGACTTAAATAAAAGAGGACTAACAGTCTAACTTTCTATGACTTGAAACTCTCATGTGAGTCCAGTTTTAGATTCCGATGCTTCACTTCAGGTTTACTGTATCCCTTGGACCTTCTTATTGACGATGAAACACAGAAATTGCATCCGAATTTAATACAAACGGCACAATGTCGACTTAAGTACAAGAGGACTGACACTCTCACTTTCTGTGATTTGAACCTCTCCTGTGAGTCCAGTTTTAGATTCCGATGCTTCACTTCAGGTTTACAGTATACCTTGCACCTTCTTATTGACGATGAAACACAGAAATTGCATCCGAATTTAACACAAAAGGCACAATGCCGACTTAAGTACAAGAGGACTGACATTCTAACTTTCTATGATTTGAACCTCTCCTGTGAGTCCAGTTTTAGTTTCCGATGCTTCACTTCAGGTTTACTGTATCCGTTGGACCTTCTCATTGACGATGAAACACAGAAATTGCATCCGAATTTAATACAAAAGGCTCAATGCCGACTTAAGTAAAAGAGGACTGACACTCTAACATTCTATGATTTGAACCTCTCCTGCGAGTCCAGTTTTAGATTCCGATGCTTCACTTAAGGTTTACTGTATCCCTTGGACCTTCTTATTGACGATGAAACACAGAAATTGCATCCGAATTTAATACAAAAGGCACAATACCGACTCAAGTACCAGTGGAGTGACACTCTAATTTTCAATGATTTGAATCTCTCCTGTGAGTCCAGTTTAGGACTCCGATGATTCACTTCAGGTTTACTGTATCCCTTGGACCTTCTT
Source organism: Schistocerca serialis cubense (assembly GCF_023864345.2). Lineage (NCBI taxonomy): Eukaryota > Metazoa > Arthropoda > Insecta > Orthoptera > Acrididae > Schistocerca > Schistocerca serialis. The sequence continues at coordinate 27,925,542 of NW_026047644.1, read as the reverse complement.
ATTGACGATGAAACACAGAAATTGCATCGGAATTAAATTCAAAAGGCACAATGCCGACCTAAGTAGAAGAGGACTGACACTCCCACTTTCTATGATTTGAACCTCTCCTGTGAGTCCAGTTTTAGATTCTGATGCTTCACTTCAGGTTTACAGTATACCTTGCACCTTCTTATTGACGATGAAACACAGAAATTGCATCCGAATTTAATACAAAAGGCACAATGGCGACTTAAGTACAAGAGGAGTGACATTCTAACTTTCTATGATTTGAACCTCTCCTGTGAGTCCAGTTTTAGTTTCCGATGCTTCACTTCAGGTTTACTGTATCCCTGGGACCTTCTTATTGACGATGAAACACAGAAATTGCATCCGAATTTAATACAAAAGGCACAATGCCGACATAAGTAAAAGAGGACTGACACTCTAACATTCTATGATTTGAACCTCTCATGTGAGTCCAGTTTTAGATTCCGATGCTTCACTTCATGTTTACTGTATACCTTGCACCTTCTTATTGACGACGGAACATAGATATTGCATCGGAATTTAATGCAAAAGCCACAATACCGACTTAAATAAAAGAGGACTAACAGTCTAACTTTCTATGACTTGAAACTCTCATGTGAGTCCAGTTTTAGATTCCGATGCTTCACTTCAGGTTTACTGTATCCCTTGGACCTTCTTATTGACGATGAAACACAGAAATTGCATCCGAATGTAATACAAAAGGCACAATGGCGACTTAAGTACAAGTCTACTGACACTCTCAATTTCTATGATGTGAACCTCTCCTGTGAGTCCAGTTTCACAATCCGATGCTTCACTTCAGGTTTACTGCATACCTTGCACCATGTTATTGACGATGAAACACAGAAATTGCATCGGAATTAAATTCAAAATGCACAATACCGACTTAAGTACAAGAGGACTGACACTCTCTCTTTCTATGATTTGAACCTCTCCTGTGAGTCCGGTTTTAAATTCCGATGCTTCACTTCATGTTTACTGTATACCTTGCACCTTCTTATTGACGACGGAACATAGATATTGCATCGGAATTTAATGCAAAAGCCACAATACCGACTTAAATAAAAGAGGACTAACAGTCTAACTTTCTATGACTTGAAACTCTCATGTGAGTCCAGTTTTAGATTCCGATGCTTCACTTCAGGTTTACTGTATCCCTTGGACCTTCTTATTGACGATGAAACACAGAAATTGCATCCGAATTTAATACAAATGGCACAATGTCGACTTAAGTACAAGAGGACTGACACTCTCACTTTCTGTGATTTGAACCTCTCCTGTGAGTCCAGTTTTAGATTCCGATGCTTCACTTCAGGTTTACAGTATACCTTGCACCTTCTTATTGACGATGAAACACAGAAATTGCATCCGAATTTAACACAAAAGGCACAATGCCGACTTAAGTACAAGAGGACTGACATTCTAACTTTCTATGATTTGAACCTCTCCTGTGAGTCCAGTTTTAGTTTCCGATGCTTCACTTCAGGTTTACTGTATCCCTTGGACCTTCTTATTGACGATGAAACACAGAAATTGCATCCGAATTTAATACAAAATGCACAATGCCGACTAAACTAAAAGAGGACTGACACTCTAACATTCTATGATTTGAACCTCTCCTGTGAGTCCAGTTTTAGTTTCCGATGCTTCACTTCAGGTTTACAGTATACCTTGCACCTTCTTATTGACGATGAAACACAGAAATTGCATCCGAATTTAATACAAAAGGCACAATGCCGACTTAAGTACAAGAGGACTGACATTCTAACTTTCTATGATTTGAACCTCTCCTGTGAGTCCAGTTTTAGTTTCGGATGCTTCACTTCACGTTTACTGTATACCTTGCTCCTTCTTATTGACGATGAGACACAGAAATTGCATCCGAATTTAATACAAAAGACACAATGCCGACTTAAGTACAAGAGGACTGACATTCTAACTTTCTATGATTTGAACCTCTCATGTGAATCCAATTTTAGATTCCATTGCTTCACTTCAGGTTTACTGTATCCCTTGGACATTCTTATTGACGATGAAACGCAGAAATTGCTCCCCAATTTAATACAAAAGCACAATACCGACTCAATTACAACAGGAGTGACACTCTAACATTCTATGATTTGAACCTCTCCTGTGAGTCCAGTTTTAGATTCCGATGCTTCACTTCAGGTTTATTGTATCCCTTGGACCTTCTTATTGACGATGAAACACAGAAATTGCATCCGAATTAAATTCAAAAATCACAATGCCGACTTAAGTACAAAAGGTCTGACACTCTAATTTTCTGTGATTTGAACTTTTCCTGTGAGTCCAGTTTTAGATTCCGAAGCTTCACTTCAGGTTTACTGTATCCCTTGGACCTTCTTATTGACGATGAAACACAGAAATTGCATCCGAATGTAATACAAAAGGCACAATGGCGACTTAAGTACAAGTCTACTGACACTCTCAATTTCTATGATGTGAACCTCTCCTGTGAGTCCAGTTTCACAATCCGATGCTTCACTTCAGGTTTACTGCATACCTTGCACCATGTTATTGACGATGAAACACAGAAATTGCATCGGAATTAAATTCAAAAGGCACAATGCCGACCTAAGTAGAAGATGACTGACACTCTCACTTTCTATGATTTGTACCTCTCCTGTGAGTCCAGTTTTAGATTCTGATGCTTCACTTCAGGTTTACAGTATATATTGCACCTTCTTATTGACGACGAAACATAGATATTGCATCGGAATTTAATGCAAAAGCCACAATACCGACTTAAATAAAAGAGGACTAACAGTCTAACTTTCTATGACTTGAAACTCTCATGTGAGTCCAGTTTTAGATTCCGATGCTTCACTTCAGGTTTACTGTATCCCTTGGACCTTCTTATTGACGATGAAACACAGAAATTGCATCCGAATTTAATACAAATGGCACAATGTCGACTTAAGTACAAGAGGACTGACACTCTCACTTTCTGTGATTTGAACCTCTCCTGTGAGTCCAGTTTTAGATTCCGATGCTTCACTTCAGGTTTACAGTATACCTTGCACCTTCTTATTGACGATGAAACACAGAAATTGCATCCGAATTTAACACAAAAGGCACAATGCCGACTTAAGTACAAGAGGACTGACATTCTAACTTTCTATGATTTGAACCTCTCCTGTGAGTCCAGTTTTAGTTTCCGATGCTTCACTTCAGGTTTACTGTATCCGTTGGACCTTCTCATTGACGATGAAACACAGAAATTGCATCCGAATTTAATACAAAAGGCTCAATGCCGACTTAAGTAAAAGAGGACTGACACTCTAACATTCTATGATTTGAACCTCTCCTGCGAGTCCAGTTTTAGATTCCGATGCTTCACTTAAGGTTTACTGTATCCCTTGGACCTTCTTATTGACGATGAAACACAGAAATTGCATCCGAATTTAATACAAAAGGCACAATACCGACTCAAGTACCAGTGGAGTGACACTCTAATTTTCAATGATTTGAATCTCTCCTGTGAGTCCAGTTTAGGACTCCGATGATTCACTTCAGGTTTACTGTATCCCTTGGACCTTCTTATTGACGATGAAACACAGAAATTGCATCGGAATTAAATTCAAAAGGCACAATGCCGACCTAAGTAGAAGAGGACTGACACTCCCACTTTCTATGATTTGAACCTCTCCTGTGAGTCCAGTTTTAGATTCTGATGCTTCACTTCAGGTTTACAGTATACCTTGCACCTTCTTATTGACGATGAAACACAGAAATTGCATCCGAATTTAATACAAAAGGCACAATGGCGACTTAAGTACAAGAGGAGTGACATTCTAACTTTCTATGATTTGAACCTCTCCTGTGAGTCCAGTTTTAGTTTCCGATGCTTCACTTCAGGTTTACTGTATCCCTGGGACCTTCTTATTGACGATGAAACACAGAAATTGCATCCGAATTTAATACAAAAGGCACAATGCCGACATAAGTAAAAGAGGACTGACACTCTAACATTCTATGATTTGAACCTCTCATGTGAGTCCAGTTTTAGATTCCGATGCTTCACTTCAGGTTTACTGTATCCCTTGGACCTACTTATTGACGATGAAACACAGAAATTGCATCCGAATTTAATACAAATGGCACAATGTCGACGTATGTACAAGAGGACTGACACTCTCACTTTCTATGATTTGAACCTCTCCTGTGAGTCCAGTTTTAGATTCCGATGCTTCACTTCAGGTTTACAGTATTCCTTGCACCTTCTAATTGACGATGAAACACAGAAATTGCATCCGAATGTAATACAAAAGGCACAATGCCGACTTAAGTACAAGAGGACTGACATTCTAACTTTCTATGATTTGAACCTCTCCTGTGAGTCCAGTTTTAGTTTCCGATGCTTCACTTCAGGTTTACTGTATCCCTTGGACCTTCTTATTGACGATGAAACACAGAAATTGCATCCGAATTTAATACAAAAGGCACAATGCCGACTAAACTAAAAGAGGACTGACACTCTAACATTCTATGATTTGAACCTCTCCTGTTAGTCCAGTTTTAGATTCCGATGCTTCACTTCAGGTTTACAGTACACCTTGCACCTTCTTATTGACGATGAAACCTAGAAATTGCATCCGAATTTAATACAAACGGCACAATGCCGACTTAAGTACAAGAGGACTGACATTCTAACTTTCTATGATTTGAACCTCTCCTGTGAGTCCAGTTTTAGTTTCCGATGCTTCACTTCAGGTTTACTGTATCCCTTGGACCTTCTTATTGACGATGAAACAGAGAAATTGCATCCGAATTTAATACAAAAGGCACAATGCCGACTTAAGTAAAAGAGGACTGACACTCTAACATTCTATGATTTGAACCTCTCCTGCGAGTGCAGTTTTAGATTCCGATGCTTCACTTAAGGTTTACTGTATCCCTTGGACTTTCTTATTGACGATGAAACACAGAAATTGTATCCGAATTTAATACAAAAGGCACAATACCGACTCAAGTACCAGAGGAGTGACACTCTAATTTTCAATGATTTGAATCTCACCTGTGAGTCCAGTTTTAGACTCCGATGCTTCACTTCAGGTTTACTGTATCCCTTGGACCTTCTTATTGACGATGAAACACAGAAATTGCATCGGAATTAAATTCAAAAGGCACAATGCCGACCTAAGTAGAAGATGACTGACACTCTCACTTTCTATGATTTGTACCTCTCCTGTGAGTCCAGTTTTAGATTCTGATGCTTCACTTCAGGTTTACAGTATATATTGCACCTTCTTATTGACGATGAAACACAGAAATTGCATCCGAATTTAATACAAAAGGCACAATGCCGACTTAACTACAAGAGGACTGACATTCTAACTTTCTATGATTTGAACCTCTCCTGTTAGTCCAGTTTTAGTTTCCGATGCTTCACTTCAGGTTTACTGTATCCCTGGGACCTTCTTATTGACGATGAAACACAGAAATTGCATCCGAATTTAATACAAAAGGCACAATGCCGACTTAAGTAAGAGAGGACTGACACTCTAACATTCTATGATTTGAACCAATCATGTGAGTCCAGTTTTAGATTCCGATGCTTCACTTCAGGTTTACTGTATCCCTTGGACCTACTTATTGACGATGAAACACAGAAATTGCTTCCGAATTTAATACAAATGGCACAATGTCGACTTAAGTACAAGAGGACTGACACTCTCACTTTCTATGATTTGCCCCTCTCGTGTGATTCCAGTTTTAGATTCCGATGCTTCACTTCAGGTTTACTGTATCCCTTGGACCTTCTTATTGACGATGAAACACAGAAATTGCATCCGAATTTAATACAAATAGCACAATGCCGACTTAAGTACAAGAGGACATACACTCTTACTTTCTATGATTTGAACCTCTCCTGTGAGTCCAGTTTTAGATTCCGATGTTTCACTTCAGGTTTATTGTATTCCTTGGACCATCTTATTGACTATGAAACACAGGAATTGCATCCGAATTTAATACAAATGGATTATTTGCCAACTTGAGTACAAGAGGACTGACACTCTCTCTTTCTATGATTTGAACCTCTCCTGTGAGTCCGGTTTTAAATTCCGATGCTTCACTTCAGGTTTACTGTATACCTTGCACCTTCTTATTGACGACGAAACATAGAAATTGCATCGGAATTTAATGCAAAAGCCACAATACCGACTTAAATAAAAGAGGACTAACACTCTAACTTTCTATGACTTGAAACTCTCATGTGAGTCCAGTTTTAGATTCCGATGCTTCACTTCAGGTTTACTGTATCCCTTGGACCTTCTTATTGACGATGAAACACAGAAATTGCATCCGAATTTAATACAAATGGCACAATGTCGACTTAAGTACAAGAGGACTGACACTCTCACTTTCTGTGATTTGAACCTCTCCTGTGAGTCCAGTTTTAGATTCCGATGCTTCACTTCAGGTTTACAGTATACCGTGCACCTTCTTATTGACGATGAAACACGGAAATTGCATCCGAATTTAACACAAAAGGCACAATGCCGACTTAAGTACAAGAGGACTGACATTCTAACTTTCTATGATTTGAACCTCTCCTGTGAGTCCAGTTTTAGTTTCCGATGCTTCTCTTCAGGTTTACTGTATCCCTTGGACCTTCTTATTGACGATGAAACACAGAAATTGCATCGGAATTTAATACAAAAGGCTCAATGCCGACTTAAGTAAAAGAGGACTGACACTCTAACATTCTATGATTTGAACCTCTCCTGCGAGTCCAGTTTTAGATTCCGATGCTTCACTTAAGGTTTACTGTATCCCTTGGACCTTCTTATTGACGATGAAACACAGAAATTGCATCCGAATTTAAAAAAAAAATCACAATACCGACTCAAGTACCAGCGGAGTGACACTCTAATTTTCAATGATTTGAATCTCTCCTGTGAGTCCAGTTTTAGACTCCGATGCTTCACTTCAGGTTTACTGTATCCCTTGGACCTTCTTATTGACGATGAAACACAGAAATTGCATCGGAATTAAATTCAAAAGCACAATGCCGACCTAAGTAGAAGAGGACTGACACTCTCACTTTCTATGATTTTAACCTCTCCTGTGAGTCCAGTTTTAGATTCTGATGCTTCACTTCAGGTTTACAGTATACCTTGCACCTTCTTATTGACGATGAAACACAGAAATTGCATCCGAATTTAATACAAAAGGCACAATGCCGACTTAAGTAAAAGAGGACTGACACTCTAACATTCTATGATTTGACCCTCTCATGTGAGTCCAGTTTTAGATTCCGATGCTTCACTTCAGGTTTACTGTATCCCTTGGACCTACTTATTGACGATGAAACACAGAAATTGCATCCGAATTTAATACAAATGGCACAATGTCGACTTAAGTACAAGAGGACTGACACTCTCACTTTCTATGATTTGAACCTCTCCTGTGAGTCCAGTTTTAGATTCCGATGCTTCACTTCATGTTTACAGTATTCCTTGCACCTTTTAATTGACGATGAAACACAGAAATAGCATCCGAATGTAATACAAAAGGCACAATGCCGACTTAAGTACAAGAGGACTGACATTCTAACTTTCTATGATTTGAACCTCTCCTGTGAGTCCAGTTTTAGTTTCCGATGCTTCACTTCAGGTTTACTGTATCCCTTGGACCTTCTTATTGACGATGAAACACAGAAATTGCATCCGAATTTAATACAGAAGGCACAATGCCGACTAAACTAAAAGAGGACTGACACTCTAACATTCTATGATTTGAACCTCTCCTGTGAGTCCAGTTTTAGATTCCGATGCTTCACTTCAGGTTTACAGTATACCTTGCACCTTCTTATTGACGATGAAACACAGAAATTGCATCCGAATTTAATACAAAAGGCACAATGCCGACTTAAGTACAAGAGGACTGACATTCTAACTTTCCATGATTTGAACCTCTCCTGTGAGTCCAGTTTTAGTTTCCGATGCTTCACTTCACGTTTACTGTATACCTTGCTCCTTGTTATTGACGATGAGACACAGAAATTGCATCCGAATTTAATACAAAAGACACAATGCCGACTTAAGTACAAGAGGACTGACATTCTAACTTTCTATGAGTTGAACCTCTCATGTTAATCCAATTTTAGATTCCATTGCTTCACTTCAGGTTTACTGTATCCCTTGGACATCCTTATTGACGATGAAACGCAGAAATTGCTCCCCAATTTAATACAAAAGCACAATACCGACTCAAGTACAACAGGAGTGACACTCTAACATTCTATGATTTGAACCTCTCCTGTGAGTCCAGTTTTAGATTCCGATGCTTCACTTCAGGTTTATTGTATCCCTTGGACCTTCTTATTGACGATGAAACACAGAAATTGCATCCGAATTGAATTCGAAAATCACAATGCCGACTTAAGTACAAAAGGACTGACACTCTAATTTTCTGTGATTTGAACTTTTCCTGTGAGTCCAGTTTTAGATTCCGAAGCTTCACTTCAGGTTTACTGTATCCCTTGGACCTTCTTATTGACGATGAAACACAGAAATTGCATCCGAATGTAATACAAAAGGCACAATGGCGACTTAAGTACAAGTCTACTGACACTCTCAATTTCTATGATGTGAACCTCTCCTGTGAGTCCAGTTTCACAATCCGATGCTTCACTTCAGGTTTACTGCATACCTTGCACCATGTTATTGACGATGAAACACAGAAATTGCATCGGAATTAAATTCAAAATGCACAATACCAACTTAAGTACAAGAGGACTGACACTCTCTCTTTCTATGATTTGAACCTCTCCTGTGAGTCCGGTTTTAAATTCCGATGCTTCACTTCATGTTTACTGTATACCTTGCACCTTCTTATTGACGACGAAACATAGATATTGCATCGGAATTTAATGCAAAAGCCACAATACCGACTTAAATAAAAGAGGACTAACAGTCTAACTTTCTATGTCTTGAAACTCTCATGTGAGTCCAGTTTTAGATTCCGATGCTTCACTTCAGGTTTACTGTATCCCTTGGACTTTCTTATTGACGATGAAACACAGAAATTGCATCCGAATTTAATACAAATGGCACAATGTCGACATAAGTACAAGAGGACTGACACTCTCACTTTCTGTGATTTGAACCTCTCCTGTGAGTCCAGTTTTAGATTCCGATGCTTCACTTCAGGTTTACAGTATACCTTGCACCTTCTTATTGACGATGAAACACAGAAATTGCATCCGAATTTAACACAAAAGGCACAATGCCGACTTAAGTACAAGAGGACTGACATTCTAACTTTCTATGATTTGAACCTCTCCTGTGAGTCCAGTTTTAGTTTCCGATGCTTCACTTCAGGTTTACTGTATCCCTTGGACCTACTTATTGACGATGAAACACAGAAATTGCATCGGAATTTAATACAAAAGGCTCAATGCCGACTTAAGTAAAAGAGGACTGACACTCTAACATTCTATGATTTGAACCTCTCCTGCGAGTCCAGTTTTAGATTCCGATGCTTCACTTAAGGTTTACTGTATCCCTTGGACCTTCTTATTGACGATGAAACACAGAAATTGCATCCGAATTTAATACAAAAGGCACAATACCGACTCAAGTACCAGTGGAGTGACACTCTAATTTTCAATGATTTGAATCTCTCCTGTGAGTCCAGTTTTAGACTCCGATGCTTCACTTCAGGTTTACTGTATCCCTTGGACCTTCTTATTGACGATGAAACACAGAAATTGCATCGGAATTAAATTCAAAACGCACAATGCCGACCTAAGTAGAAGAGGACTGACACTCCCACTTTCTATGATTTGAACCTCTCCTGTGAGTCCAGTTTTAGATTCTGATGCTTCACTTCAGGTTTACAGTATACCTTGCACCTTCGTATTGACGATGAAACACAGAAATTGCATCCGAATTTAATACAAAAGGCACAATGGCGACTTAAGTACAAGAGGAGTGACATTCTAACTTTCTATGATTTGAACCTCTCCTGTGAGTCCAGTTTTAGTTTCCGATGCTTCACTTCAGGTTTACTGTATCATTGGGACCTTCTTATTGACGATGATACACAGAAATTGCATCCGAATTTAATACAAAAGGCACAATGCCGACTTAAGTAAAAGAGGACTGACACTCTAACATTCTATGATTTGAACCTCTCATGTGAGTCCAGTTTTAGATTCCGATGCTTCACTTCAGGTTTACTGTATCCCTTGGACCTACTTATTGACGATGAAACACAGAAATTGCATCCGAATTTAATACAAATGGCACAATGTCGACTTAAGTACAAGAGGACTGACACTCTCACTTTCTATGATTTGAACCTCTCCTGTGAGTCCAGTTTTAGATTCCGATGCTTCACTTCAGGTTTACAATATTCCTTGCACCTTCTAATTGACGATGAAACACAGAAATTGCATCCGAATGTAATACAAAAGGCACAATGCCGACTTAAGTACAAGAGGACTGACATTCTAACTTTCTATGATTTGAACCTCTCCTGTGAGTCCAGTTTTAGTTTCCGATGCTTCACTTCAGGTTTACTGTATCCCTTGGACCTTCTTATTGACGATGAAACACAGAAATTGCATCCGAATTTAATACAAAAGGCACAATGCCGACTAAACTAAAAGAGGACTGACACTCTAACATTCTATGATTTGAACCTCTCCTGTGAGTCCAGTTTTAGATTCCGATGCTTCACTTCAGGTTTACAGTATACCTTGCACCTTCTTATTGACGATGAAACCTAGAAATTGCATCCGAATTTAATACAAAAGGCACAATGCCGACTTAAGTACAAGAGGACTGACATTCTAACTTTCTATGATTTGAACCTCTCCTGTGAGTCCAGTTTTAGTTTCCGATGCTTCACTTCAGGTTTACTGTATCCCTTGGACCTTCTTATTGACGATGAAACAGAGAAATTGCATCCGAATTTAATACAAAAGGCACAATGCCGACTTAAGTAAAAGAGGACTGACACTCTAACATTCTATGATTTGAACCTCTCCTGCGAGTGCAGTTTTAGATTCCGATGCTTCACTTAAGGGTTACTGTATCCCTTGGACTTTCTTATTGACGATGAAACACAGAAATTGTATCCGAATTTAATACAAAAGGCACAATACCGACTCAAGTACCAGAGGAGTGACACTCTAATTTTCAATGATTTGAATCTCACCTGTGAGTCCAGTTTTAGACTCCGATGCTTCACTTCAGGTTTACTGTATCCCTTGGACCTTCTTATTGACGATGAAACACAGAAATTGCATCGGAATTAAATTCAAAAGGCACAATGCCGACCTAAGTAGAAGATGACTGACACTCTCACTTTCTATGATTTGTACCTCTCCTGTGAGTCCAGTTTTAGATTCTGATGCTTCACTTCAGGTTTACAGTATATCTTGCACCTTCTTATTGACGATGAAACACAGAAATTGCATCCGAATTTAATACAAAAGGCACAATGCCGACTTAACTACAAGAGGACTGACATTCTAACTTTCTATGATTTGAACCTCTCCTGTTAGTCCAGTTTTAGTTTCCGATGCTTCACTTCAGGTTTACTGTATCCCTGGGACCTTCTTATTCACGATGAAACACAGAAATTGCCACCGAATTTAATACAAAAGGCACAATGCCGACTTAAGTAAGAGAGGACTGACACTCTAACATTCTATGATTTGAACCAATCATGTGAGTCCAGTTTTAGATTCCGATGCTTCACTTCAGGTTTACTGTATCCCTTGGACCTACTTATTGACGATGAAACACAGAAATTGCTTCCGAATTTAATACAAATGGCACAATGTCGACTTAAGTACAAGAGGACTGACACTCTCACTTTCTATGATTTGCCCCTCTCGTGTGATTCCAGTTTTAGATTCCGATGCTTCACTTCAGGTTTACAGTATACCTTGCACCTTCTTATTGATGATGAAACACAGAAATTGCATCCGAATTTAATACAAAAGGCACAATGCCGACTTAAGTACAAGAGGACTGACATTCTAACTTTCTGTGATTTGAACCTCTCCTGTGAGTCCAGTTTTAGTTTCCGATGCTTCACTTCAGGTTTACTGTATCCCTTGGACCTTCTTATTGACGATGAAACACAGAAATTGCATCCGAATTTAATACAAAAGGCACAATGCCGACTCAAGTAAAAGAGGACTGACACTCTAACATTCTATGACTTTAACTACTCCTGCGAGTCCAGTCTTAGATTCCGATGCTCCACTTAAGGTTTACTGTATCCTTTGCACCTTCTTTTTGACGATGAAACGCAGAAAATGCATCGGAATTAAATTCAAAAGGTACAATGCCGACCATAGTAGAAGTAGACTGACACTCTCATTTTCTATGATTTGAACCTCTCCTGTGAGTCCAGTTTTAGATTCCGATGTTTCACTTCAGGTTTACTGTATACCTTGCACCTTCTTATTGACGATGAAACACAGAAATTGCATCGGAAATAAATTCAAAAGACACAATGCCGACTTAAGTACAAGAGGACTGACACTCTCACTTTCTATGATGTGAACCTCTCCTGTGAGTCCAGTCTTAGATTCCGATGCTTCACTTCAGGTTTACTGTATCCCTTGGACCTGCTTATTGACGATGAAACACAGAGTTTGCATCCGAATTTAATACAAAAGGTACAATGCCGACTTAAGTACAAGAGGACCGACACTCTAACTTTCTATGATTTGAACCTCTCCTGTGAGACCCGTTTTAGATTCCGATCTTCACTTCAGGTTTACTGTATACCCTGCTCCTTCTTATTGACGATGAGACACAGAAATTGCATCCGAATTTAATACAAAAGGCACAATGCCGACATAAGTACACGAGGACGGACATTCTAACTTTCTATGATTTGAACCTCTCATGTGAATCCAATTTTAGATTCCGATGCTTCACTTCAGGTTTACTGTATCCCTTGGACATTCTTATTGACAATGAAACACAGAAATTGCTCCCCAATTTAATACAAAAGCACAATACCGACTCAAGTACAACAGGAGTGACACTCTAACTTTCTATGATTTGAACCTCTCCTGTGAGTCCAGTTTTAGATTCCGATGCTTCACTTCAGGTTTATTGTATCCCTTGGACCTTCTTATTGACGATGAAACACAGAAATTGCATCCGAATTAAATTCAAAAATCACAATGCTGACTTAAGTACAAAAGGACTGACACTCTAACTTTCTATGCTTTGAACCTCTCCTGTGAGTACAGTTATAGATTCCGAAGCTTCACTTCAGGTTTACTGTATCCCTTGGACCTTCTTATTGACGATGAAACATAGAAATTGCATCCGAATTTAATACAAAAGGCACAATGGCGACTTAAGTACAAGACTACTGTCACTCTCAATTTCTATGATGCGAACCTCTCCTGTGAGTCCACTTTCAGATTCCGATGCTTCACTTCAGGTTTACTGCATACCTTGCACCATCTTATTGACGATGAAGCACATAAATTGCATCGGAATTAAATTCAAAATGCACAATACCGACTTAAGTACAAGAGGACTGACACTCTCACTTTCTGTGATTTGAACCTCTCCTATGAGTCCACTTTTAGATCCCGATGCTTCGCTTCAGGTTTACTGTATACCTTGTACCTTTTTATTGACGATGAAACACAGAGTTTGCATCCAAATTTAATACAAAAGGTACAATGCCGACTTAAGTACAAAAGGACATACACTCTTACTTTCTATGTTTGAACCTCTCCTGTGAGTCCGGTTTTAGATTCCGCTGTTTCACTTCAGGTTTACTGTATTCCTTGGACCATCTTATTGACTATGAAACACAGGAATTGCATCCGAATTTAATACAAATGGCACTATGCCAACTTAAGTACAAGAGGACTGGCACTCTCTCTTTCTATGATTTGAACCTCTCCTGTGAGTCCGGTTTTAAATTCCGATGCTTCACTTCAGGTTTACTGTATACCTTGCACCTTCTTATTGACGATGAAACATAGAAATTGCATCGGAATTTAATGCAAAAGCCACAATGCCGACTTAAATAAAAGATGACTAACACTGTAACTTTCTATGATTTGAACCTCTCATGTGAGTCCAGTTTTAGATTGCGATGCTTCACTTCAGGTTTACAGTATACCTTGCACCTTCTTATTGACGATGAAACGCAGAAATTGCATCCGAATTTAATACAAAAGGCACAATGCCGACTTAAGTACAAGAGGACTGACATTCTAACTTTCTATGATTTGAACCTCTCCTGTGAGTCCAGTTTTAGTTTCCGATGCTTCACTTCAGGTTTACTGTATCCCTTGGACCTTCTTATTGACGATGAAACTCAGAAATTGCATCCGAATTTAATACAAAAGGCACAATGCCGACTTAAGTAAAAGAGGACGGACACTCTAACATTCTATCATTTGAACCTCTCCTAAGAGTCCAGTTTTAGATTCCGATGCTTCACTTCAGGTTTACTGTATCCCTTGGACCTTCTTATTGAAGATGAAACACAGAAATTGCATCGGAATTAAATTCAAAACGCACAATGCCAACTTAAGTAAAAGAGGACTGACACTCTCACTTTCTATGATTTGAACCTCTCCTGTGAGTCCAGTTTTAGATTCCGATGCTTCACTTCAGGTTTACTGTATCCCTTGGACATTCTTATTGCCGGTGAAACACAGAGTTTGCATCCGAATTTAATATAAAAGGCACAATGCCGACTTAAGTACAAGAGGACTGACACTCTCACTTTCTATGATTTGAGCCTCTTCTGTGAGTCCAGTTTCAGATTACGATGCGTCACTTCAGGTTTACTGTATACCTTGCAACTTCTTAATGACGATGAAACACAGAAATTGCATCGGAATTAAATTCAAAAGACACAATGCCGACTTAAGTACAAGAGGGCTGTCACTCTCACTTTCTATAATTTGAACCTCTCCTGTGAGTCCAGTTATAGATTCCGATGCTTCAGTTTAGGTTTACTGTACACCTTGCACCTTCTTATTGACGATGAAACACAGATATTGCATCCGAATTTAATTCACAAGGCACAATGCCGACATAAGTACAAGAGGAGTGACACCCTAACTTTCTATGATTTGAACCTCACCTGTGAGTCCAGTTTTAGATTCCGATGCTTCACTTCAGGTTTACTGTATCCCTTGGATTTTCTTATTGACGATGAAACACAAAAATTGCATCCGAATGTAATACAAATGGCGTAATACCAACTTAAGTACAAGAGGAGTGACACCCTAACTTTCTATGATTTGAACCTCTCCTGTGAGTCCAGTTTTAGATTCCGATGCTTCACTTCAGGTTTACTGTATACCTTTGACCAAATTATTGACGATGAAACACAGAAATTTTATCCGAATTTAATACAAATGGCACAATGCCGACTTAAGTACAAGAGGACTGACACTCTCACTCTCTATGATTTGAACCGCTCCTGTGAGTCCAGTTTTAGATTCTGATGCTTCACTTCAGGTTTACTGTATACCTTGCACCTTCTGATTGACGATGAAACACAGAAATTGCATTGGAATTTAATACAAAAGGCACAATGCCGACCTAAGTAAAAGAGTACTGACACTCTAACTTTCTATGATTTGAACTTCTCCAGTGAGTCCAGTTTTAGATTCCGATGCTTCACTTAAGGTTTACTGTATCCCTTGGACCTTCTTATTGACGATGAAAGACAGAAATTGCATCCGAATTTAATACAAAAGGCACAATACCGACTTAAGTACAAGAGGAGTGACATTATAACTTTCTATGATTTGAATCTCTCCTGTGAGTCCACTTTTAGATTCCGATGCTACACTTCATGTTTACTGTATCCCTTGGACCTACTTATTGACGAAGAAACACAGAAATTGCATCAGAATTTAATTCAAAAGGCACAATGCCGACCTAAGTAGAAGAGGACTTACACTCTCACTTTCTATGATTTGAACCTCGCCTCTGAGCCCAGTTTCAGATTCCGATGCGTCACTTCAGGTTTACTGTATACCTTGCACCTTCTTATTGACGATGAAACACAGAAAATGCATCGGAATTAAATTCAAAAGGCACAATGCCGACTTAAGTACAAGAGGACTGACACTCTCACTTTCTATGATTTGAACCTCTCCTGTGAGACCAGTTTTAGATTCCGATGCTTCACTTCAGGTTTACTGTATCCCTTGGACATTTTTATTGACGATGAAACACAGAGTTTGCATCCGAATTTATTACAAAAGGTACAATGCCAACTTAAGTACAAAAGGACTGACACTCTAACTTTCTATGATTTGAACCTCTCCTGTGAGTCCGGTTTAAGATTCCGATGCTTCACTTCAGGTTTACTGTATCCCTTGGACCTTCTTATTGACGATAAAACACATACATTGCGTCCGAATTTAATACAAAAGGAACAATACCGACTTAAGTACAAGAGGTGCGACACTCTAACTTTCTATGATTTGAAGCTCTCCTGTGTGCCCAGTTTTAGATTCCGATGTTTCACATCAGGTTTACTTATCCCTTGGACCTTCTTATTGACTATGAAACTCAGGAATTGCATCCGAATTTAATACAAATGGCACAATGCCGACTTAAGTACAAGAGGACTGACACTGTCACTTTCTATGATTTGAACTTTTCCTGTGAGTCCAGTTTTAGATTCCGATGCTTCACTTCTGGTTTACTGTATCCCTTGGACCTTCTTATTGACGATGAAACACTGAAATTGCACCCGAATATAATACAAATGGCACAATGCCGACTTAAGTACAAGAGGACTGACTCTCTCACTTTCTATGCTTTGAACCTCTCCTGTGAGTCCAGTTTTAGATTCCGATGCTTCACTTCAGGTTTACTGTATCCCTTGTACCTTCTTATTGACGATGAAACAGAGAGTTTGCATCGGAATTTAATACAAAAGGCACAATGCCGACTTAAGTACAAAAGGACTGACACTCTAACTTTCTATGATTTGAACCCCTCCTGTGAGTCCAGTTTTAGATTCCGATGCTTCACTTCAGGTTTACTGTATCCCTTGGACCTTCTTATTGACGATGAAACATAGAAATTGCATCCGAATTTAATACAAAAGGCACAATGGCGACTTAAGTACAAGACTACTGTCACTCTCAATTTCTATGATGCGAACCTCTCCTGTGAGTCCAGTTTCAGATTCCGATGCTTCACTTCAGGTTTACTGCATACCTTGCACCATCTTATTGACGATGAAACACATAAATTGCATCGGAATTAAATTCAAAATGCACAATACCGACTTAAGTACAAGAGGACTGACACTCTCACTTTCTGTGATTTGAACCTCTCCTATAAGTCCACTTTTAGATCCCGATGCTTCACTTCAGGTTTACTGTATACCTTGGACCTTTTTATTGACGATGAAACACAGAGTTTGCATCCAAATTTAATACAAAAGGTACAATGCCGACTTAAGTACAAAAGGACATACACTCTTACTTTCTATGTTTGAACCTCTCCTGTGAGTCCGGTTTTAGATTCCGCTGTTTCACTTCAGGTTTACTGTATTCCTTGGACCATCTTATTGACTATGAAACACAGGAATTGCATCCGAATTTAATACAAATGGCACAATGCCAACTTAAGTACAAGAGGACTGGCACTCTCTCTTTCTATGATTTGAACCTCTCCTGTGAGTCCGGTTTTAAATTCCGATGCTTCACTTCAGGTTTACTGTATACCTTGCACCTTCTTATTGACGATGAAACATAGAAATTGCATCGGAATTTAATGCAAAAGCCACAATGCCGACTTAAATAAAAGATGACTAACACTGTAACTTTCTATGATTTGAACCTCTCATGTGAGTCCAGTTTTAGATTGCGATGCTTCACTTCAGGTTTACAGTATACCTTGCACCTTCTTATTGACGATGAAACGCAGAAATTGCATCCGAATTTAATACAAAAGGCACAATGCCGACTTAAGTACAAGAGGACTGACATTCTAACTTTCTATGATTTGAACCTCTCCTGTGAGTCCAGTTTTAGTTTCCGATGCTTCACTTCAGGTTTACTGTATCCCTTGGACCTTCTTATTGACGATGAAACACAGAAAATGCATCGGAATTAAATTCAAAAGGCACAATGCCGACCTAAGTAGAAGTGGACTGACACTCTCATTTTCTATGATTTGAACCTCTTCTGTGAGTCCAGTTTAGATTCCGATGTTTCACTTCAGATTTACTGTATACGTTGCACCTTCTTATTGACGATGAAACACAGAAATTGCATCGGAAATAAATTCAAAAGACGCAATGCCGACTTAAGTACAAGAGGACTGACACTCTCACTTTCTATGATGTGAACCTCTTCTGTGAGTCCAGTTTTATATTCCGATGCTTCACTTCAGGTTTACTGTATCCCTTGGACCTTCTTATTGACGATGAAACACAGAAATTGCATCCCAATTTAATACAAATGCCACAATGCCGACATAAGTACAAGAGGACGGACACTCTCACTTTCTATGATTGGAACCTTTCCTGTGAGTCCAGTTTTCGATTCCGATGCTTCACTTCAGGTTTACTGTATCCCTTGGACCTTCTTATTGCCGATGAAACACTGAAATCCCACCCGAATTTAATACAAATGACACAATGCTGACTTAAGTACAAGAAGACTGACACTCTCACTTTCTATGATTTGAACCTCTCCTAAGAGTCCAGTTTTAGATTCCGATGCTTCACTTCAGGTTTACTGTATCCCTTGGACCTTCTTATTGAAGATGAAACACAGAAATTGCATCGGAATTAAATTCAAAACGCACAATGCCAACTTAAGTAAAAGAGGACTGACACTCTCACTTTCTATGATTTGAACCTCTCCTGTGAGTCCAGTTTTAGATTCCGATGCTTCACTTCAGGTTTACTGTATCCCTTGGACATTCTTATTGCCGATGAAACACAGAGTTTGCATCCGAATTTAATATAAAAGGCACAATGCCGACATAAGTACAAGAGGACGGACACTCTCACTTTCTATGATTGGAACCTTTCCTGTGAGTCCAGTTTTCGATTCCGATGCTTCACTTCAGGTTTACTGTATCCCTTGGATTTTCTTATTGACGATGAAACACAAAAATTGCATCCGAATGTAATACAAATGGCGTAATACCAACTTAAGTACAAGAGGAGTGACACCCTAACTTTCTATGATTTGAACCTCTCCTGTGAGTCCAGTTTTAGATTCCGATGCTTCACTTCAGGTTTACTGTATACCTTTGACCAAATTATTGACGATGAAACACAGAAATTTTATCCGAATTTAATACAAATGGCACAATGCCGACTTAAGTACAAGAGGACTGACACTCTCACTCTCTATGATTTGAACCGCTCCTGTGAGTCGAGTTTTAGATTCTGATGCTTCACTTCAGGTTTACTGTATACCTTGCACCTTCTGATTGACGATGAAACACAGAAATTGCATTGGAATTTAATACAAAAGGCACAATGCCGACCTAAGTAAAAGAGTACTGACACTCTAACTTTCTATGATTTGAACCTCTCCAGTGAGTCCAGTTTTAGATTCCGATGCTTCACTTAAGGTTTACTGTATCCCTTGGACCTTCTTATTGACGATGAAAGACAGAAATTGCATCCGAATTTAATACAAAAGGCACAATACCGACTTAAGTACAAGAGGAGTGACATTTTAACTTTCTATGATTTGAATCTCTCCTGTGAGTCCACTTTTAGATTCCGATGCTACACTTCATGTTTACTGTATCCCTTGGACCTACTTATTGACGAAGAAACACAGAAATTGCATCGGAATTTAATTCAAAAGGCACAATGCCGACCTAAGTAGAAGAGGACTTACACTCTCACTTTCTATGATTTGAACCTCGCCTCTGAGCCCAGTTTCATATTCCGATGCGTCACTTCAGGTTTACTGTATACCTTGCACCTTCTTATTGACGATGAAACACAGAAAATGCATCGGAATTAAATTCAAAAGGCACAATGCCGATTTCAGTACAAGAGGACTGACACTCTCACTTTCTATGATTTGAACCTCTCCTGTGAGACCAGTTTTAGATTCCGATGCGTCACTTCAGGTTTACTGTATCCCTTGGACATTTTTATTGACGACGAAACACAGAGTTTGCATCCGAATTTATTACAAAAGGTACAATGCCAACTTAAGTACAAAAGGACTGACACTCTAACTTTCTATGATTTGAACCTCTCCTATGAGGCCGGTTTAAGATTCCGATGCTTCACTTCAGGTTTACTGTATCCCTTGGACCTTCTTATTGACGATAAAACACATACATTGCGTCCGAATTTAATACAAAAGGCACAATACCGACTTAAGTACAAGAGGTGCGACACTCTAACTTTCTATGATTTGAAGCTCTCCTGTGTGCCCAGTTTTAGATTCCGATGTTTCACATCAGGTTTACTTATCCCTTGGACCTTCTTATTGACTATGAAACTCAGGAATTGCATCCGAATTTAATACAAATGGCACAATGCCGACTTAAGTACAAGAGGACTGACACTGTCACTTTCTATGATTTGAACTTTTCCTGTGAGTCCAGTTTTAGATTCCGATGCTTCACTTCTGGTTTACTGTATTCCTTGGACCTTCTTATTGACGATGAAACACAGAAATTGCACCCGAATTTAATACAAATGGCACAATGCCGACTTAAGTACAAGAGGACTGACTCTCTCACTTTCTATGCTTTGAACCTCTCCTGTGAGTCCAGTTTTAGATTCCGATGCTTCACTTCAGGTTTACTGTATCCCTTGGACCTTCTTATTGACGATGAAACAGAGAGTTTGCAACGGAGTTTAATACAAAAGGCACAATGCCGACTTAAGTACAAGAGGACTGACACTCTAACTTTCTATGATTTGAACCCCTCCTGTGAGTCCAGTTTTAGATTCCGATGCTTCACTTCAGGTTTACTGTATCCCTTGGACCTTCTTATTGACGATGAAACATAGAAATTGCATCCGAATTTAATACAAAAGGCACAATGGCGACTTAAGTACAAGACTACTGTCACTCTCAATTTCTATGATGCGAACCTCTCCTGTGAGTCCAGTTTCAGATTCCGATGCTTCACTTCAGGTTTACTGCATACCTTGCACCATCTTATTGACGATGAAACACATAAATTGCATCGGAATTAAATTCAAAATGCACAATACCGACTTAAGTACAAGAGGACTGACACTCTCACTTTCTGTGATTTGAACCTCTCCTATGAGTCCACTTTTAGATCCCGATGCTTCACTTCAGGTTTACTGTATACCTTGGACCATTTTATTGACGATGAAACACAGAGTTTGCATCCAAATTTAATACAAAAGGTACAATGCCGACTTAAGTACAAAAGGACATACACTCTTACTTTCTATGTTTGAACCTCTCCTGTGAGTCCGGTTTTAGATTCCGCTGTTTCACTTCAGGTTTACTGTATTCCTAGGACCATCTTATTGACTATGAAACACAGGAATTGCATCCGAATTTAATACAAATGGCACAATGCCAACTTAAGTACAAGAGGACTGGCACTCTCTCTTTCTATGATTTGAACCTCTCCTGTGAGTCCGGTTTTAAATTCCGATGCTTCACTTCAGGTTTACTGTATACCTTGCACCTTCTTATTGACGATGAAACATAGAAATTGCATCGGAATTTAATGCAAAAGCCACAATGCCGACTTAAATAAAAGATGACTAACACTGTAACTTTCTATGATTTGAACCTCTCATGTGAGTCCAGTTTTAGATTGCGATGCTTCACTTCAGGTTTACAGTATACCTTGCACCTTCTTATTGACGATGAAACGCAGAAATTGCATCCGAATCTAATACAAAAGGCACAATGCCGACTTAAGTACAAGAGGACTGACATTCTAACTTTCTACGATTTGAACCTCTCCTGTGAGTCCAGTTTTAGTTTCCGATGCTTCACTTCAGGTTTACTGTATCCCTTGGACCTTCTTATTGACGATGAAACACAGAAATTGCATCCGAATTTAATACAAAAGGCACAATGCCGACTTATGTAAAAGAGGACGGACACTCTAACATTCTATGTTTTGAACCTCTCCTGCGAGTCCAGTTTTAGATTCCGATGCTTCACTTAAGGTTTACTGTATCCCTTGGACCCAGTTTTAGTTTCCGATACTTCACTTCAGGTTTACTATATCCCTGGGACCTTCTAATTGACGATGAAACACAGAAATTGCACCCGAATTTAATACAAAAGGCACAATGCCGACTTAAGTAAAACAGGACTGACACTCTAACATTCTATGATTTGAACCTCTCCTGCGAGTCCAGTTTTAGATTCCAATGCTTCACTTAAGGTTTACTGTATCCCTTGGACCTTCTTATTGACGATGAAACCCAGAAATTGCATCCGAATTTAATACAAAAGGCATAATACCGACTTAAGTACAAGAGGAGTGCACTCTAACTTTCTATGATTTGAATCTCTCCTGTGAGTCCAGTTTCAGATTCCGATGCTTCACATCAGGTTTACTGTATCCTTTGCACCTTCTTTTTGACGATGAAGCACAGAAAATGCATCGGAATTAAATTCAAAAGGCACAATGCCGACCTAAGTAGAAGTGGACTGACACTCTCATTTTCTATGATTTGAACCTCTTCTGTGAGTCCAGTTTTAGATTCCGATGTTTCACTTCAGATTTACTGTATACGTTGCACCTTCTTATTGACGATGAAACACAGAAATTGCATCGGAAATAAATTCAAAAGACACAATGCCGACTTAAGTACAAGAGGACTGACACTCTCACTTTCTATGATGTGAACCTCTTCTGTGAGTCCAGTTTTATATTCCGATGCTTCACTTCAGGTTTACTGTATCCCTTGGACCTTCTTATTGACGATGAAACACAGATATTGCATCCCAATTTAATACAAATGCCACAATGCCGACATAAGTACAAGAGGACGGACACTCTCACTTTCTATGATTGGAACCTTTCCTGTGAGTCCAGTTTTCGATTCCGATGCTTCACTTCAGGTTTACTGTATCCCTTGGACCTTCTTATTGCCGATGAAGCACTGAAATCCCACCCGAATTTAATACAAATGACACAAAGCTGACTTAAGTACAAGATGACTGACACTCTCACTTTCTATGATTTGAACCTCTCCTAAGAGTCCAGTTTTAGATTCCGATGCTTCACTTCAGGTTTACTGTATCCCTTGGACCTTCTTATTGAAGATGAAACACAGAAATTGCATCGGAATTAAATTCAAAACGCACAATGCCAACTTAAGTAAAAGAGGACTGACACTCTCACTTTCTATGATTTGAACCTCTCCTGTGAGTCCAGTTTTAGATTCCGATGCTTCACTTCAGGTTTACTGTATCCCTTGGACATTCTTATTGCCGATGAAACACAGAGTTTGCATCCGAATTTAATATAAAAGGCACAATGCCGACTTATGTACAAGAGGACTGACACTCTCACTTTCTATGATTTGAGCCTCTTCTGTGAGTCCAGTTTCAGTTTCCGATGCGTCACTTCAGGTTTACTGTATACCTTGCAACTTCTTAATGACGATGAAACACAGAAATTGCATCGGAATTAAATTCAAAAGACACAATGCCGACTTAAGTACAAGAGGGCTGTCACTCTCACTTTCTATAATTTGAACCTCTCCTGTGAGTCCAGTTATGGATTCCGATGCTTCAGTTTAGGTTTACTGTACACCTTGCACCTTCTTATTGACGATGAAACACAGATATTGCATCCGAATTTAATTCAAAAGGCACAATGCCGACATAAGTACAAGAGGAGTGACACCCTAACTTTCTATGATTTGAACCTCTCCTGTGAGTCCAGTTTTAGATTCCGATGCTTCACTTCAGGTTTACTGTATCCCTTGGACCTTCTTATTGACGATAAAACACATACATTGCGTCCGAATTTAATACAAAAGGCACAATACCGACTTAAGTACAAGAGGTGCGACACTCTAACTTTCTATGATTTGAAGCTCTCCTGTGTGCCCAGTTTTAGATTCCGATGTTTCACATCAGGTTTACTTATCCCTTGGACCTTCTTATTGACTATGAAACTCAGGAATTGCATCCGAATTTAATACAAATGGCACAATGCCGACTTAAGTACAAGAGGACTGACACTGTCACTTTCTATGATTTGAACTTTTCCTGTGAGTCCAGTTTTAGATTCCGATGCTTCACTTCTGGTTTACTGTATTCCTTGGACCTTCTTATTGACGATGAAACACAGAAATTGCACCCGAATTTAATACAAATGGCACAATGCCGACTTAAGTACAAGAGGACTGACTCTCTCACTTTCTATGCTTTGAACCTCTCCTGTGAGTCCAGTTTTATATTCCGATGCTTCACTTCAGGTTTACTGTATCCCTTGGACCTTCTTATTGACGATGAAACAGAGAGTTTGCAACGGAGTTTAATACAAAAGGCACAATGCCGACTTAAGTACAAGAGGACTGACACTCTAACTTTCTATGATTTGAACAGCTCCTGTGAGTCCAGTTTTAGATTCCGATGCTTCACTTCAGGTTTACTGTATCCCTTGGACCTTCTTATTGACGATGAAACATAGAAATTGCATCCGAATTTAATACAAAAGGCACAATGGCGACTTAAGTACAAGACTACTGTCACTCTCAATTTCTATGATGCGAACCTCTCCTGTGAGTCCAGTTTCAGATTCCGATGCTTCACTTCAGGTTTACTGCATACCTTGCACCATCTTATTGACGATGAAACACATAAATTGCATCGGAATTAAATTCAAAATGCACAATACCGACTTAAGTACAAGAGGACTGACACTCTCACTTTCTGTGATTTGAACCTCTCCTATGAGTCCACTTTTAGATCCCGATGCTTCACTTCAGGTTTACTGTATACCTTGGACCATTTTATTGACGATGAAACACAGAGTTTGCATCCAAATTTAATACAAAAGGTACAATGCCGACTTAAGTACAAAAGGACATACACTCTTGCTTTCTATGTTTGAACCTCTCCTGTGAGTCCGGTTTTAGTTTCCGCTGTTTCACTTCAGGTTTACTGTATTCCTTGGACCATCTTATTGACTATGAAACACAGGAATTGCATCCGAATTTAATACAAATGGCACAATGCCAACTTAAGTACAAGAGGACTGGCACTCTCTCTTTCTATGATTTGAACCTCTCCTGTGAGTCCGGTTTTAAATTCCGATGCTTCACTTCAGGTTTACTGTATACCTTGCACCTTCTTATTGACGATGAAACATAGAAATTGCATCGGAATTTAATGCAAAAGCCACAATGCCGACTTAAATAAAAGATGACCAACACTGTAACTTTCTATGATTTAAACCTCTCATGTGAGTCCAGTTTTAGATTGCGATGCTTCACTTCAGGTTTACAGTATACCTTGCACCTTCTTATTGACGATGAAACGCAGAAATTGCATCCGAATTTAATACAAAAGGCACAATGCCGACTTAAGTACAAGAGGACTGACATTCTAACTTTCTACGATTTGAACCTCTCCTGTGAGTCCAGTTTTAGTTTCCGATGCTTCACTTCAGGTTTACTGTATCCCTTGGACCTTCTTATTGACGATGAAACACAGAAATTGCATCCGAATTTAATACAAAAGGCACAATGCCGACTTAAGTAAAAGAGGACGGACACTCTAACATTCTATGTTTTGAACCTCTCCTGCGAGTCCAGTTTTAGATTCCGATGCTTCACTTAAGGTTTACTGTATCCCTTGGACCCAGTTTTAGTTTCCGATACTTCACTTCAGGTTTACTATATCCCTGGGACCTTCTAATTGACGATGAAACACAGAAATTGCACCCGAATTTAATACAAAAGGCACAATGCCGACTTAAGTAAAACAGGACTGACACTCTAACATTCTATGATTTGAACCTCTCCTGCGAGTCCAGTTTTAGATTCCAATGCTTCACTTAAGGTTTACTGTATCCCTTGGAGCTTCTTATTGACGATGAAACCCAGAAATTGCATCCGAATTTAATACAAAAGGCATAATACCGACTTAAGTACAAGAGGAGTGCACTCTAACTTTCTATGATTTGAATCTCTCCTGTGAGTCCAGTTTCAGATTCCGATGCTTCACATCAGGTTTACTGTATCCTTTGCACCTTCTTTTTGACGATGAAGCACAGAAAATGCATCGGAATTAAATTCAAAAGGCACAATGCCGACCTAAGTAGAAGTGGACTGACACTCTCATTTTCTATGATTTGAACCTCTTCTGTGAGTCCAGTTTTAGATTCCGATGTTTCACTTCAGATTTACTGTATACGTTGCACCTTCTTATTGACGATGAAACACAGAAATTGCATCGGAAATAAATTCAAAAGACACAATGCCGACTTAAGTACAAGAGGACTGACACTCTCACTTTCTATGATGTGAACCTCTTCTGTGAGTCCAGTTTTATATTCCGATGCTTCACTTCAGGTTTACTGTATCCCTTGGACCTTCTTATTGACGATGAAACACAGATATTGCATCCCAATTTAATACAAATGCCACAATGCCGACATAAGTACAAGAGGACGGACACTCTCACTTTCTATGATTGGAACCTTTCCTGTGAGTCCAGTTTTCGA
This sequence comes from Schistocerca serialis cubense, assembly GCF_023864345.2. NCBI lineage: Eukaryota > Metazoa > Arthropoda > Insecta > Orthoptera > Acrididae > Schistocerca > Schistocerca serialis. The sequence goes on along the minus strand of NW_026047644.1, from coordinate 27,898,825 downwards.
TTCCGATGCTTCACTTCAGGTTTACTGTATCCCTTGGACCTTCTTATTGCCGATGAAACACTGAAATCCCACCCGAATTTAATACAAATGACACAAAGCTGACTTAAGTACAAGATGACTGACACTCTCACTTTCTATGATTTGAACCTCTCCTAAGAGTCCAGTTTTAGATTCCGATGCTTCACTTCAGGTTTACTGTATCCCTTGGACCTTCTTATTGAAGAAGAAACACAGAAATTGCATCGGAATTAAATTCAAAACGCACAATGCCAACTTAAATAAAAGAGGACTGACACTCTCACTTTCTATGATTTGAACCTCTCCTGTGAGTCCAGTTTTAGATTCCGATGCTTCACTTCAGGTTTACTGTATCCCTTGGACATTCTTATTGCCGATGAAACACAGAGTTTGCATCCGAATTTAATATAAAAGGCACAATGCCGACTTATGTACAAGAGGACTGACACTCTCACTTTCTATGATTTGAGCCTCTTCTGTGAGTCCAGTTTCAGATTCCGATGCTACACTTCAGGTTTACTGTATACCTTTGACCAAATTATTGACGATGAAACACAGAAATTTTATCCGAATTTAATACAAATGGCACAATGCCGACTTAAGTACAAGAGGACTGACACTCTCACTCTCTATGATTTGAACCGCTCCTGTGAGTCCAGTTTTAGATTCTGTTGCTTCACTTCAGGTTTACTGTATAACTTGCACCTTCTGATTGACGATGAAACACAGAAATTGCATTGGAATTTAATACAAAAGGCACAATGCCGACCTAAGTAAAAGAGTACTGACACTCTAACTTTCTATGATTTGAACCTCTCCAGTGAGTCCAGTTTTAGATTCCGATGCTTCACTTAAGGTTTACTGTATCCCTTAGACCTTCTTATTGACGATGAAAGACAGAAATTGCATCCGAATTTAATACAAAAGGCACAATACCGACTTAAGTACAAGAGGAGTGACATTTTAACTTTCTATGATTTGAATCTCTCCTGTGAGTCCACTTTTAGATTCCGATGCTACACTTCATGTTTACCGTATCCCTTGGACCTACTTATTGACGAAGAAACACAGAAATTGCATCGGAATTTAATTCAAAAGGCACAATGCCGACCTAAGTAGAAGAGGACTTACACTCTCACTTTCTATGATTTGAACCTCGCCTCTGAGCCCAGTTTCAGATTCCGATGCGTCACTTCAGGTTTACTGTATACCTTGCACCTTCTTATTGACGATGAAACACAGAAAATGCATCGGAATTAAATTCAAAAGGCACAATGCCGACTTAAGTACAAGAGGACTGACACTCTCACTTTCTATGATTTGAACCTCTCCTGTGAGACCAGTTTTAGATTCCGATGCTTCACTTCAGGTTTACTGTATCCCTTGGACATTTTTATTGACGACGAAACACAGAGTTTGCATCCGAATTTATTACAAAAGGTACAATGCCAACTTAAGTACAAAAGGACTGACACTCTAACTTTCTATGATTTGAACCTCTCCTGTGAGTCCGGTTTAAGATTCCGATGCTTCACTTCAGGTTTACTGTATCCCTTGGACCTTCTTATTGACGATAAAACACATACATTGCGTCCGAATTTAATACAAAAGGCACAATACCGACTTAAGTACAAGAGGTGCGACACTCTAACTTTCTATGATTTGAAGCTCTCCTGTGTGCCCAGTTTTAGATTCCGATGTTTCACATCAGGTTTACTTATCCCTTGGACCTTCTTATTGACTATGAAACTCAGGAATTGCATCCGAATTTAATACAAATGGCACAATGCCGACTTAAGTACAAGAGGACTGACACTGTCACTTTCTATGATTTGAACTTTTCCTGTGAGTCCAGTTTTAGATTCCGATGCTTCACTTCTGGTTTACTGTATTCCTTGGACCTTCTTATTGACGATGAAACACAGAAATTGCACCCGAATTTAATACAAATGGCACAATGCCGACTTAAGTACAAGAGGACTGACTCTCCCACTTTCTATGCTTTGAACCTCTCCTGTGAGTCCAGTTTTAGATTCCGCTGTTTCACTTCAGGTTTACTGTATTCCTTGGACCATCTTATTGACTATGAAACACAGGAATTGCATCCGAATTTAATACAAATGGCACAATGCCAACTTAAGTACAAGAGGACTGGCACTCTCTCTTTCTATGATTTGAACCTCTCCTGTGAGTCCGGTTTTAAATTCCGATGCTTCACTTCAGGTTTACTGTATACCTTGCACCTTCTTATTGACGATGAAACATAGAAATTGCATCGGAATTTAATGCAAAAGCCACAATGCCGATTTAAATAAAAGATGACTAACACTGTAACTTTCTATGATTTGAACCTCTCATGTGAGTCCAGTTTTAGATTGCGATGCTTCACTTCAGGTTTACAGTATACCTTGCACCTTCTTATTGACGATGAAACGCAGAAATTGCATCCGAATTTAATACAAAAGGCACAATGCCGACTTAAGTACAAGAGGACTGACATTCTAACTTTCTATGATTTGAACCTCTCCTGTGAGTCCAGTTTTAGTTTCCGATGCTTCACTTCAGGTTTACTGTATCCCTTGGACCTTCTTATTGACGATGAAACACAGAAATTGCATCCGAATTTAATACAAAAGGCACAATGCCGACTTAAGTAAAAGAGGACGGACATTCTAACATTCTATGTTTTGAACCTCTCCTGCGAGTCCAGTTTTAGATTCCGATGCTTCACTTAAGGTTTACTGTATCCCTTGGACCCAGTTTTAGTTTCCGATACTTCACTTCAGGTTTACTATATCCCTGGGACCTTCTTTTTGACGATGAAACACAGAAAATGCATCGGAATTAAATTCAAAAGGCACAATGCCGACCTAAGTAGAAGTGGACTGACACTCTCATTTTCTATGATTTGAACCTCTTCTGTGAGTCCAGTTTTAGATTCCGATGTTTCACTTCAGATTTACTGTATACGTTGCACCTTCTTATTGACGATGAAACACAGAAATTGCATCGGAAATAAATTCAAAAGACACAATGCCGACTTAAGTACAAGAGGACTGACACTCTCACTTTCTATGATGTGAACCTCTTCTGTGAGTCCAGTTTTATATTCCGATGCTTCACTTCAGGTTTACTGTATCCCTTGGACCTTCTTATTGACGATGAAACACAGATATTGCATCCCAATTTAATACAAATGCCACAATGCCGACATAAGTACAAGAGGACGGACACTCTCACTTTCTATGATTGGAACCTTTCCTGTGAGTCCAGTTTTCGATTCCGATGCTTCACTTCAGGTTTACTGTATCCCTTGGACCTTCTTATTGCCGATGAAACACTGAAATCCCACCCGAATTTAATACAAATGACACAAATCTGACTTAAGTACAAGATGACTGACACTCTCACTTTCTATGATTTGAACCTCTCCTAAGAGTCCAGTTTTAGATTCCGATGCTTCACTTCAGGTTCACTGTATCCCTTGGACCTTCTTATTGAAGATGAAACACAGAAATTGCATCGGAATTAAATTCAAAACGCACAATGCCAACTTAAGTAAAAGAGGACTGACACTCTCACTTTCTATGATTTGAACCTCTCCTGTGAGTCAAGTTTTAGATTCCGATGCTTCACTTCAGGTTTACTGTATCCCTTGGACATTCTTATTGCCGATGAAACACAGAGTTTGCATCCGAATTTAATATAAAAGGCACAATGCCGACTTATGTACAAGAGGACTGACACTCTCACTTTCTATGATTTGAGCCTCTTCTGTGAGTCCAGTTTCAGATTCCGATGCGTCACTTCAGGTTTACTGTATACCTTGCAACTTCTTAATGACGATGAAACACAGAAATTGCATCGGAATTAAATTCAAAAGACACAATGCCGACTTAAGTACAAGAGGGCTGTCACTCTCACTTTCTATAATTTGAACCTCTCCTGTGAGTCCAGTTATAGATTCCGATGCTTCAGTTTAGGTTTACTGTACACCTTGCACCTTCTTATTGACGATGAAACACAGATATTGCATCCGAATTTAATTCAAAAGGCACAATGCCGACATAAGTACAAGAGGAGTGACACCCTAACTTTCTATGATTTGAACCTCTCCTGTGAGTCCAGTTTTAGATTCCGATGCTTCACTTCAGGTTTACTGTATCCCTTGGATTTTCTTATTGACGATGAAACACAAAAATTGCATCCGAATGTAATACAAATGGCGTAATACCAACTTAAGTACAAGAGGAGTGACACCCTAACTTTCTATGATTTGAACCTCTCCTGTGAGTCCAGTTTTAGATTCCGATGCTTCACTTCAGGTTTACTGTATACCTTTGACCAAATTATTGACGATGAAACACAGAAATTTTATCCGAATTTAATACAAATGGCACAATGCCGACATAAGTACAAGAGGACTGACACTCTCACTCTCTATGATTTGAACCGCTCCTGTGAGTCCAGTTTTAGATTCTGATGCTTCACTTCAGGTTTACTGTATACCTTGCACCTTCTGATTGACGATGAAACACAGAAATTGCATTGGAATTTAATACAAAAGGCACAATGCCGACCTAAGTAAAAGAGTACTGACACTCTAACTTTCTATGATTTGAACCTCTCCAGTGAGTCCAGTTTTAGATTCCGATGCTTCACTTAAGGTTTACTGTATCCCTTGGACCTTCTTATTGACGATGAAAGACAGAAATTGCATCCGAATTTAATACAAAAGGCACAATACCGACTTAAGTACAAGAGGAGTGACATTTTAACTTTCTATGATTTGAATCACTCCTGTGAGTCCACTTTTAGATTCCGATGCTACACTTCATGTTTACTGTATCCCTTGGACCTACTTATTGACGAAGAAACACAGAAATTGCATCGGAATTTAATTCAAAAGGCACAATGCCGACCTAAGTAGAAGAGGACTTACACTCTCACTTTCTATGATTTGAACCTCGCCTCTGAGCCCAGTTTCAGATTCCGATGCGTCACTTCAGGTTTACTGTATACCTTGCACCTTCTTATTGACGATGAAACACAGAAAATGCATCGGAATTAAATTCAAAAGGCACAATGCCGACTTAAGTACAAGAGGACTGACACTCTCACTTTCTATGATTTGAACCTCTCCTGTGAGACCAGTTTTAGATTCCGATGCTTCACTTCAGGTTTACTGTATCCCTTGGACATTTTTATTGACGATGAAACACAGAGTTTGCATCCGAATTTATTACAAAAGGTACAATGCCAACTTAAGTACAAAAGGACTGACACTCTAACTTTCTATGATTTGAACCTCTCCTGTGAGTCCGGTTTAAGATTCCGATGCTTCACTTCAGGTTTACTGTATCCCTTGGACCTTCTTATTGACGATAAAACACATACATTGCGTCCGAATTTAATACAAAAGGCACAATACCGACTTAAGTACAAGAGGTGCGACACTCTAACTTTCTATGATTTGATGCTCTCCTGTGTGCCCAGTTTTAGATTCCGATGTTTCACATCAGGTTTACTTATCCCTTGGACCTTCTTATTGACTATGAAACTCAGGAATTGCATCCGAATTTAATACAAATGGCACAATGCCGACTTAAGTACAAGAGGACTGACACTGTCACTTTCTATGATTTGAACTATTCCTGTGAGTCCAGTTTTAGATTCCGATGCTTCACTTCTGGTTTACTGTATCCCTGGGACCTTCTTATTGACGATGAAACACAGAAATTGCACCCGAATTTAATACAAATGCCACAATGCCGACATAAGTACAAGAGGACTGACTCTCTCACTTTCTATGCTTTGAACCTCTCCTGTGAGTCCAGTTTTAGATTCCGATGCTTCACTTCAGCTTTACTGTATACCTTGCAACTTCTTATTGACGATGAAACACAGATATTGCATCGGAATTAAATTCAAAAGGCACAATGATGACTTAAGTACAAGAGGTCTGACACTCTAATTTTCTATGATTTGAACCTCTCCTGTGAGTCCAGTTTTAGATTCCGATGCTTCACTTCAGTTTTACTGTATACCTTGCACCCTCCGATTGACGATGAAACACAGAAATTGCTTTGGGATTTAATACAAAATGCACAATGCCGACCTAAGTAAAAGAGGACTGACACTATAACTTTCTATGATTTGAACCTCTCCAGTGAGTCCAGTTTCAGATTCCGATGCTTCACTTAAGGTTTACTGTATCCCTTGGACCTTCTTATTGACGATGAAACACTAACATTGCACCTGAATTTAATACAAATGGCACAATGCCGACTTAAGTACAAGAGGACTGACACTTTCACTTTCTATGATTTGAACCTCTCCTGTGAGTCCAGTTTTAGATTCCGATTCTCCACTTCAGGTCTAATGTATCCCTTGGGCCTTCGTATTGACGATGAAACACAGAAATTGCATCGGAATTAAATTCGAAACTCACAATGCCGACTTAAGTAAAAGATGACTGACACTCTCACTTTCTATGATTTGAACCTCTCCTGTGAGTCTAGTTTTAGATTCCGATGCTTCACTTCAGGTTTACTGTATCACTTAGACCTTCTTATTGACGATGAAACACAGAAATTGCATCGGAACTAAATTCAAAAATCACAATGCTGACTTAAGTACAAGAGGACTGACACTATAACTTTCTATGAATTGAACCTCTCCTGTGAGTCCAGTTTTAGATTCCGATGCATCACTTCAGGTTTACTGTATCCTTTGGACCTTCTTACTGACGATGAAACACAGAGTTTGCATCCGAATTTAATACAAAAGGCACAATGCCGACTTAAGTACAAGAGGACTGACACTCTAACTTTCTATGATTTGAACCTCTCCTGTGTGTCCAGCTTTAGATTCCGATGCTTCACTTTAGGTTTACTGTATACCCTGCACCTTCTTATTGATGATGAAACACAGAAATTGCTTCCGAATTTAATACAAAAATCACAATGGCGACTTAAGTACAAGAGGACTGACACACTAACTTTCTATGAATTGAACCTCTCCTGTGAGTCCAGTTTAAGAATCCGATGCTTCACGTCAGGTTTACTGTATCCCTTGGACCTTCTTATTGACGATGAAACACAGAAATTGCACACGAATTTAATACAAATGGCACAATGCTGACTTAAGTACAAGAGGACTGACACTCTCACTATCTATGATTTGAACCTCTCCTGTGAGTCCAGTTTTAGATTCCGATGATCCACTTCAGGTTTACTGTATCCCTTGGACCTTCTTAATGACTATGAAACACAAAGTTTGCATCCGAATTTAATACAAAAGGCACAATGCCGACTTAAGTACAAGAGTAATGACACTCTAACTCTCTATGATTTGAACCCCTCCTGTGAGTCCAGTTTTAGATTCCGATGCTTCACTTCAGGTTTACTGTATACCTTGCACCTTGTTATTGACGATGAAACGCAGAAATAGCATCGGAATTAAATTCAAAAGGCACAATGCCGACTTAAGTACAAGAGGACTGACACTCTCACTTTCTATTATTTGAACCTCTCCTGGGAGTCCAGTTTTAGATTCCGATGCTTCACTTCAGTTTTACTGTATACCTTGCAACTTCTTATTGACGATGAAACACAGATATTGCATCGGAATTAAATTCAAAAGGCACAATCCCGACTTAAGTACAAGAGGACTGACACTCTAATTTTCTATGATTTGAACCTCTCCTGTGAGTCCAGTTTTAGATTCCGATGCTTCACTTCAGGTTTACTGTATCCCTTGGACCTTCTTATTGACGATGAAACACAGACGTTGCTTCCGAATTCAATACAAAAATCACAACGGCGACTTAAGTACAGGAGGACTGACACTCTCACTTTCTATGATTTGAACCTCTCCTGTGAGTCCAGATTTAGATTCCGATGCTTCACTTTAGGTTTACTGTATACCTTGCACCTTCTTACTGACGATGAAACACAGAAATTGCAACCGAATTTAATACAAAAAGCACAATGCCGACTTAAGTACAAGAGGACTGACACTATAACTTTCTATGATTTGAACCTCTCCAGTTAGTCCAGTTTTAGATTCCGATGCTTCACTTAAGGATTACTGTATCCCTTGGACCTTCTTATTGACGAAGAAACACAGAAATTGCATCCGAATTTAATACAAAAGGCACAATACCGACTTAAGTACAAGAGGAGTGACACTTTAACTTTCTATGATATGAATCTCTCCTGTGAGAGCAGTTTCAGATTCCGATGCTTCACTTCATGTTTACTGTATCCCTTGGACCTACTTATTGTCGATGAAACACAGAAATTGCATCGGAATTTAATTCAAAAGGCACAATGCCGACTTAAGTAGAAGAGGACTGACACTATCACTTTCTATTATTTGAACCTCTCCTGTGAGTCCAGTTTTAGATTCCGATGCTTCACTTCATGTTTACTGTATACCTCGCACCTTCTTATTGACGATGAAACACTAACATTGCACCTGAATTTAATACAAATAGCACAATGCCGACTTAAGTACAAGAGGACTGACGCACTAACTTTCTATGATTTGAACCTCTCCTGTGAGTCCAGTTTAAGAATCCGATGCTTCACTTCAGGTATACTGTATAACCTGCACCTTCTTATTGACGATGAAACACAGAAATTGCATCGGAATTAAATTCAAAAGGCGCAATGCCGACTTAAGTACAAGAGGACTGACACTCTCACTTTCTATGATTTGAACCTCTCCTGTGAGTCCAGTTTTAGATTCCGATGCTCACTTCAGGTTACTGTATCCCTAGGACCTTCTTATTGAAGATGAAACACAGAAATTGCACCCGAATTTAATACAAAAGGCACAATACAGACTCAGGTACAAGAGGATTGACACTCTAACTTTCTATGATTTGAACCTCTCCTGTGTGTCCAGTTTTAGATTTCGATGCTTCACTTCAGGTTTACTGTATAACCTGCACCTTCTTATTGACGATGAAACACAGAAATTGCATCGGAATTAAATACAAAAGGCGCAATGCCGACTTAAGTACAAGAGGACTGACACTCTCACTTTCTATGATTTGAACCTCTCCTGTGAGTCCAGTTTTAGATTCCGATGCTTCACTTCAGGTTTACTGGAGTGCTTGGACCTTCTTATTAACGATGAAACACAGAGTTTGCATCCGAATTTAATACAAAAGGTACAATGCCGACTTAAGGTCAAGAGGACTGACGCACTAACTTTCTATGATTTGAACCTCTCCTGTGAGTCCAGTTTAAGAATCCGATGCTTCACTTCAGATATACTGTATCCCTTGGACCTTCTTATTGACGATGAAGCACAGAAATTGCTTCCGAATTTAATACAAAAATCACAATGGCGACTTAAGTACAAGAGGACTGACACTCTCACTTTCTATGATTTGAACCTCTCCAGTGAGTCCAGTTTTAGATTCTGATGCTTCATTTCAGGTTTACTGTATCCCTTGGACCTCCTTATTGACGATGAAACACAGAATTTGCATCCGAATTTAATACAAACGGTACAATGCCGACTTAAGTAAAAAGAGGACTGACACACTAACTTTCTATGATTTGAACCTCTCCTGTGAGTCCAGTTTAAGAATCCGATGCTTCACTTCAGGTTTACTGTATCCCTTGGACCTTCTTATTGACGATGAAACACAGAAATTGCACCCGAATTTAATACAAATGGCACAATGCTGACTTCAGTACAAGAGGACTGACACTCTCACTATCTATGATTTGAACCTCTCCTGTGAGACCAGTTTTAGATTCCGATGCTGCACTTCAGGTTCACTGTATCCCTTGGACCTTCTTATTGACGATGAAACACAGAGTTTGCATCCGAATTTAATACAAATGGCACAATGCCGACTTAAGTACAAGAGTAATGACACTCTAACTTTCTATGATTTGAACCCCTCCTGTGACTCCAGTTTTAGATTCCGATGCTTCACTTCAGGTTTACAGTATCCCTTGGACCTTCTTATTGACGATGAGACACAGAAATTGGATCCGAATTTAATACAAAAGGCACAATGGCGACTTAAGTACAAGAGGACTGACACTCTCACTTTCAATGATTTGATCCTCTCCTGTGAGTCCAGTTTCAGATTCCGATGCTTCACTTCAGGTTTACTGTATACCTTGCACCTTGTTATTGACGATGAAACACAGAAATTGCATCGGAATTAAATTCAAAAGGCACAATGCCGACTTAAGTACAAGAGGACTGACACTCTCACTTTCTATTATTTGAACCTCTCCTGGGAGTCGAGTTTTAGATTCCGATGCTTCACTTCAGGTTTACTGTATCCCTTGGACCTTCTTATTGACGATGAAACACAGAAATTGCATCGGAATTAAATTCGAAACTCACAATGCCGACTTAAGTAAAAGAGGACTGACACTCGCACTTTCTATGATTTGAACCTCTCCTGCGAGTCCAGTTTTAGATTCCGATGCTTCACTTCAGGTTTGCTGTATCCCTTGGACCTTCTTATTGACGATGAAACAAAGAAACTGCATCGGAATTGAATTCGAAACTCACAATGCCCACTTAAGCAAAAGAGGACTGACACTCTCGCTTTCTATGATTTGAACCACTCCTGTGAGCCCAGCTTTAGATTCCGATGCTTAACTTCAGGTTTACTGTATCACTTAGACCTACTTATTGACAATGAAACACAGAAATTGCATCGGAATTAAATTCAAAACTCACAATGCCGACTTAAGTACAAGAGGACTGACACTATAACTTTCTATGATTTGAACCTCTCCTGTGACTCCAGATTTAGATTCCGATGCTTCACTTCAGGTTTACAGTATCCCTTGGACCTTCTTACTGACGATGAAACACAGAGTTTGCATCCGAATTTAATACAAAAGGCACAATGCCGACTTAAGTACAAGAGGACTGACACTCTAACTTTCTATGATTTGAACCTCTCCTGTGAGTCTAGTTTTAGACTCCGATGCTTCACTTCAGGTTTACTGTATACCCTGCACTTTATTATTGACGATGAAAGACAGAAATTGCATCGGAATTAAATTCAAAAGGCACAATGCCGACTTAAGTACAAGAGGACTGACACTCTCACTTTCTATGATTTGAACCTGTCCTGTGAATCCAGTTTTAGATTCCGATGCATCACTTCAGGTTTACTATATCCCTTGGACCTTCTTATTGACGATGAAACACAGAGTTTGCATCCGAATTTAATACAAAAGGCACAATGCCGACTTAAGTACAAGAGGACTGACACACTAACTTTCTATGATTTGAACCTCTCCTGTGAGTCCAGTTTAAGAATCCGATGCTTCACTTCAGGTATACTGTAATTCCCCGGACCTTCTTATTGACGATGAAACACAGAAATTGCTTCCGAATTTAATACAAAAAATCACAATGGCGACTTAAGTACAAGAAAACTGACACTCTCACTTTCTATGATTTGAACCTCTCCTGTGAGTCCAGGTTTAGATTCTGATTCTTCACTTCAGGTTTACTGTATCCCTTGGACCTTCTTATTGACGATGAAACACAGAGTTTGCATCCGAATTTAATACAAAAGGTACAATGCCGACTTAAGTACAAGAGGACTGACACACTAACTTTCTATGATTTGAACCTGTCCTGTGAGTCCAGTTTAGGAATCCGATGCTTCACTTCAGGTTTACTGTATCCCTTGGACCTTCTTATTGACGATGAAACACAGAAATTGCACCCGAATTTAATACAAAAGGCACAATACAGACTCAGGTACAAGAGGAGTGACACTCTAACTTTAAAAGATTTGAACGTCTCCTGTGAGTCCAGTTTTAGATTCCGATGCTTCACTTCAGGTTTACTGTATCCCTTGGACCTTCTTATTGACGATGAAACACAGAAATTGCATCCGAATTTAATACAAATGCCACAATGCCGACTTAAGTACAAGAGGACTGACACCCCCACTTTCTATGATTTGAACATTTCCTGTGAGTCCAGTTTTAGATTCCGATGCTTCACTTCATGTTTACTGTATCCCTTGGACCTTCTAATTGACGATGAAACACTAACATTGCACCTGAATGTAATACAAATAGCACAATGCCGACTTAAGTACAAGAGGACTGACACTCTCACTTTCTATGATTTGAACCTCTCCTGTGAGTCCAGTTTTAGATTCCGATGCTTCACTTCAGGTTTACTGCATCCCTTGGACCTTCATATTAACGATGAAACACAGAGTTTGCATCCGAATTTAATACAAAAGGTACAATGCCGACTTAAGTACAAGAGGACTGACACACTAACTTTGTATGATTTGAACCTCTCCTGTGAGTCCAGTTTAAGAATCCGATGCTTCACTTCAGGTATCCTGTATCCCTTGGACCTTCTTATTGACGATGAAACACAGAAATTGCTTCCGAATTTAATACAAAAATCACAATGGCGACTTAAGTACAAGAGGACTGACACTCTCACTTTCTATGATTTGAACCTCTCCAGTGAGTCTAGTTTTAGATTCTGATGCTTCACTTCAGGTTTACTGTATCCCTTGGACCTTCTTATTGACGATGAAACACAGAGTTTGCATCCGAATATAATACAAAAGGTACAATGCCGACTTAAGTAAAAAGAGGACTGACACACTAATTTTCTATGATTTGAACCTCTCCTGTGAGTCCAGTTTAAGAATCCGATGCTTCACTTCAGGTATCCTGTATCCCTTGGACCTTCTTATTGACGATGAAACACAGAAATTGCTTCCGAATTTAATACAAAAATCACAATGGCGACTTAAGTACAAGAGGACTGACACTCTCACTTTCTATGATTTGAACCTCTCCAGTGAGTCTAGTTTTAGATTCTGATGCTTCACTTCAGGTTTACTGTATCCCTTGGACCTTCTTATTGACGATGAAACACAGAGTTTGCATCCGAATATAATACAAAAGGTACAATGCCGACTTAAGTAAAAAGAGGACTGACACACTAATTTTCTATGATTTGAACCTCTCCTGTGAGTCCAGTTTAAGCATCCGATGCTTCACTTCAGGTTTACTGTATCCCTTGGACCTTCTTATTGACGATGAAACACAGAAATTGCACCCGAATTTAATACAAAAGGCACAATGCCGACTTAAGTACAAGAGGATTGACACTCTAACTTTCTATGATTTGAACCTCTCCTGTGTGTCCAGTTTTAGATTTCGATGCTTCACTTCAGGTTTACTGTATAACCTGCACCTTCTTATTGACGATGAAACACAGAAATTGCATCGGAATTAAATTCAAAAGGCGCAATGCCGACTTAAGTACAAGAGGACTGACACTCTCACTTTCTATGATTTGAACCTCTCCTGTGAGTCCAGTTTTAGATTCCGATGCTTCACTTCAGGTTTACTGGAGCCCTTGGACCTTCTTATTAACGATGAAACACAGAGTTTGCATCCGAATTTAATACAAAAGGTACAATGCCGACTTAAGGTCAAGAGGACTGACGCACTAACTTTCTATGATTTGAACCTCTCCTGTGAGTCCAGTTTAAGAATCCGATGCTACACTTCTGGTATACTGTATCCCTTGGACCTTCTTATTGACGATGAAGCACAGAAATTGCTTCCGAATTTAATACAAAAATCACAATGGCGACTTAAGTACAAGAGGACTGACACTCTCACTTTCTATGATTTGAACCTCTCCAGTGAGTCCAGTTTTAGATTCTGATGCTTCACTTCAGGTTTACTGTATCCCTTGGACCTTCTTATTGACGTTGAAACACAGAGTTTGCATCCGAATTTAATACAAACGGTACAATGCCGACTTAAGTAAAAAGAAGACTGACACACTAACTTTCTATGATTTGAACCTCTCCTGTGAGTCCAGTTTAAGAATCCGATGCTTCACTTCAGGTTTACTGTATCCCTTGGACCTTCTTATTGACGATGAAACACAGAAATTGCACCCGAATTTAATACAAATGGCACAATGCTGACTTAAGTACAAGAGGACTGACACTCTCACTATCCATGATTTGAACCTCTCCTGTGAGTCCAGTTTTAGATTCCGATGCTGCACTTCAGGTTTACTGTATCCCTTGGACCTTCTTATTGACGATGAGACACAGAAATTGGATCCGAATTTAATACAAAAGGCACAATGGCGACTTAAGTACAAGAGGACTGACACTCTCACTTTCAATGATTTGATCCTCTCCTGTGAGTCCAGTTTCAGATTCCGATGCTTCACTTCAGGTTTACTGTGTACCTTGCACCTTGTTATTGACGATGAAACACAGAAATTGCATCGGAATAAAATTCAAAAGGCACAATGCCGACTTAAAAACAAGAGGACTGACACTCTCACTTTCTATTATTTGAACCTCTCCTGGGAGTCGAGTTTTAGATTCCGATGCTTCACTTCAGGTTTACTGTATCCCTTGGACCTTCTTATTGACGATGAAACACAGAAATTGCATCGGAATTAAATTCGAAACTCACAATGCCGACTTAAGTAAAAGAGGACTGACACTCTCGCTTTCTATGATTTGAACCACTCCTGTGAGCCCAGCTTTAGATTCCGATGCTTAACTTCAGGTTTACTGTATCACTTAGACCTACTTATTGACAATGAAACACAGAAATTGCATCGGAATTAAATTCAAAACTCACAATGCCGACTTAAGTACAAGAGGACTGACACTATAACTTTCTATGATTTGAACCTCTCCTGTGAGTCCAGTTTTAGATTCCGATGCTTCACTTCAGGTTTACAGTATCCCTTGGACCTTCTTACTGACGATGAAACACAGAGTTTGCATCCGAATTTAATACAAAAGGCACAATGCCGACTTAAGTACAAGAGGACTGACACTCTAACTTTCTATGATTTGAACCTCTCCTGTGAGTCTAGTTTTAGATTCCGATGCTTCACTTCAGGTTTACTGTATACCCTGCACTTTATTATTGACGATGAAAGACAGAAATTGCATTGGAATTAAATTCAAAAGGCACAATGCCGACTTAAGTACAAGAGGACTGACACTCTCACTTTCTATGATTTGAACCTCTCCTGTGAATCCAGTTTTAGATTCCGATGCATCACTTCAGGTTTACTATATCCCTTGGACCTTCTTATTGACGATGAAACACAGAGTTTGCATCCGAGTTTAATACAAAAGGTACAATGCCAACTTAAGTACAAGAGGACTGACACACTAACTTTCTATGATTTGAACCTGTCCTGTGAGTCCAGTTTAGGAATCCGATGCTTCACTTCAGGTTTACTGTATCCCTTGGACCTTCTTATTGACGATGAATCACAGAAATTGCACCCGAATTTAATACAAATGGCACAATGCCGACTTAATTACAAGACGACAGACACTCTCACTTTCTATGATTTGAACCTCTCCTGTGAGTCAAGTTTTAGATTCCGATGCTTCACTTCAGGTTTACTGTATACCTTGCACCTTCTAATTGACGATGAGACACAGAAATTGCATCCGAATTTAATACAAATGCCACAATGCCGACTTAAGTACAAGAGGACTGACACCCCCTCTTTCTATGATTTGAACATTTCCTGTGAGTCCAATTTTAGATTCCGATGCTTCACTTCAGGTTTACTGTATCACTTAGACCTTCTTATTGACGATGAAACACAGAAACTGCATCGGAACTAAATTCAGAAATCACAATGCCGACTTAAGTACAAGAGGACTGACACTATAACTTTCTATGATTTGAACCTCTCCTGTGACTCCAGTTTTAGATTCCGATGCTTCACTTCAGGTTTACAGTATCCCTTGGACCTTCTTACTGACGATGAAACACAGAGTTTGCATCCGAATTTAATACAAAAGGCACAATGCCGACTTAAGTACAAGAGGACTGACACTCTAACTTTCTATGATTTGAACCTCTCCTGTGAGTCTAGTTTTAGATTCCGATGCTTCACTTCAGGTTTACTGTATACCCTGCACTTTATTATTGACGATGAAAGACAGAAATTGCATCGGAATTAAATTCAAAAGGCACAATGCCGACTTAAGTACGAGAGGACTGACACTCTCACTTTCTATGATTTGAACCTCTCCTGTGAATCCAGTTTTAGATTCCGATGCATCACTTCAGGTTTACTATATCCCTTGGACCATCTTATTGACGATGAAACACAGAGTTTGCATCCGAATTTAATACAAAAGGCACAATGCCGACTTAGGTACAAGAGGACTGACACACTAACTTTCTATGATTTGAACCTCTCCTGTGAGTCCAGTTTAAGAATCCGATGCTTCACTTCAGGTATACTGTAATCCCCCGGACCTTCTTATTGACGATGAAACACAGAAATTGCACCCGAATTTAATACAAAAGGCACAATGCCGACTTAAGTACAAGAGGATTGACACTCTAACTTTCTATGATTTGAACCTCTCCTGTGTGTCCAGTTTTAGATTTCGACGCTTCACTTCAGGTTTACTGTATAACCTGCACCTTCTTATTGACGATGAAACACAGAAATTGCATCGGAATTAAATTCAAAAGGCGCAATGCCGACTTAAGTACAAGAGGACTGACACTCTCACTTTCTATGATTTGAACCTCTCCTGTGAGTCCAGTTTTAGATTCCGATGCTTCACTTCAGGTTTACTGGAGTCCTTGGACCTTCTTATTAACGATGAAACACAGAGTTTGCATCCGAATTTAATACAAAAGGTACCATGCCGACTTAAGGTCAAGAGGACTGACGCACTAACTTTCTATGATTTGAACCTCTCCTGTGAGTCCAGTTTAAGAATCCGATGCTTCACTTCAGGTATACTGTATCCCTTGGACCTTCTTATTGACGATGAAGCACAGAAATTGCTTCCGAATTTAATACAAAAATCACAATGGCGACTTAAGTACAAGAGGACTGACACTCTCACTTTCTATGATTTGAACCTCTCCAGTGAGTCCAGTTTTAGATTCTGATGCTTCACTTCAGGTTTACTGTATCCCTTGGACCTTCTTATTGACGATGAAACACAGAGTTTGCATCCGAATTTAATACAAACGGTACAATGCCGACTTAAGTAAAAAGAGGACTGACACACTAACTTTCTATGATTTGAACCTCTCCTGTGAGTCCAGTTTAAGAATCCGATGCTTCACTTCAGGTTTACTGTATCCCTTGGACCTTCTTATTGACGATGAAACACAGAAATTGCACCCGAATTTAATACAAATGGCACAATGCTGACTTAAGTACAAGAGGACTGACACTCTCACTATCTATGATTTGAACCTCTCCTGTGAGTCCAGTTCTAGATTCCGATGCTGCACTTCAGGTTTACTGTATCCCTTGGACCTTCTTATTGACGATGAAACACAGAGTTTGCATCCGAATTTAATACAAAAGGCACAATTCCGACTTAAGTACAAGAGTAATGACACTCTAACTTTCTATGATTTGAACCCCTCCTGTGACTCCAGTTTTAGATTCCGATGCTTCACTTCAGGTTTACTGTATCCCTTGGACCTTCTTATTGACGATGAGACACAGAAATTGGATCCGAATTTAATACAAAAGGCACAATGGCGACTTAAGTACAAGAGGACTGACACTCTCACTTTCAATGATTTGATCCTCTCCTGTGAGTGCAGTTTCAGATTCCGATGCTTCACTTCAGGTTTACAGTATACATTGCACCTTGTTATTGACGATGAAACACAGAAATTGCATCGGAATTAAATTCAAAAGGCACAATGCCGACTTAAGTACAAGAGGACTGACACTCTCACTTTCTATTATTTGAACCTCTCCTGGGAGTCGAGTTTTAGATTCCGATGCTTCACTTCAGGTTTACTGTATCCCTTGGACCTTCTTATTGGCGATGAAACACAGAAATTGCATCGGAATTAAATTCGAAACTCACAATGCCGACTTAAGTAAAAGAGGACTGACACTCGCACTTTCTATGATTTGAACCTCTCCTGTGAGTCCAGTTTTAGATTCCCATGCTTCACTTCAGGTTTGCTGTATCCCTTGGACATTCTTATTGACGATGAAACAAAGAAATTGCATCGGAATTGAATTCGAAACTCACAATGCCCACTTAAGCAAAAGAGGACTGACACTCTCGCATTCTATGATTTGAAAAACTCCTGTGAGCCCAGCTTTAGATTCCGATGCTTAACTTCAGGTTTACTGTATCACTTAGACCTACTTATTGACAATGAAACACAGAAATTGCATCGGAATTAAATTCAAAACTCACAATGCCGACTTAAGTACAAGAGGACTGACACTATAACTTTCTATGATTTGAACCTCTCCTGTGAGTCCAGTTTTAGATTCCGATGCTTCACTTCAGGTTTACAGTATCCCTTGGACCTTCTTACTGACGATGAAACACAGAGTTTGCATCCGAATTTAATACAAAAGGCACAATGCCGACTTAAGTACAAGAGGACTGACACTCTAACTTTCTATGATTTGAACCTCTCCTGTGAGTCTAGTTTTAGATTCCGATGCTTCACTTCAGGTTTACTGTATACCCTGCACTTTATTATTGACGGTGAAAGACAGAAATTGCATCGGAATTAAATTCAAAAGGCACAATGCCGACTTAAGTACAAGAGGACTGACACTCTCACTTCCTATGATTTGAACCTCTCCTGTGAATCCAGTTTTAGATTCCGATGCATCACTTCAGGTTTACTATATCCCTTGGACCTTCTTATTGACGATGAAACACAGAGTTTGCATCCGAATTTAATACAAAAAGCACAATGCCGACTTAGGTACAAGAGGACTGACACACTAACTTTCTATGATTTGAACCTCTCCTGTGAGTCCAGTTTAAGAATCCGATGCTTCACTTCAGGTATACTGTAATCCCCCGGACCTTCTTATTGACGATGAAACACAGAAATTGCTTCCGAATTTAATACAGAAATCACAATGGCGACTTAAGTACAAGAAAACTGACACTCTCACTTTCTATGATTTGAACCTCTCCTGTGAGTCCAGGTTTAGATTCTGATGCTTCACTTCAGGTTTACTGTATCCCTTGGACCTTCTTATTGACGATGAAACACAGAGTTTGCATCCGAATTTAATACAAAAGGTACAATGCCAACTTAAGTACAAGAGGACTGACACACTAACTTTCTATGATTTGAACCTGTCCTGTGAGTCCAGTTTAGGAATCCGATGCTTCACTTCAGGTTTACTGTATCCCTTGGACCTTCTTATTGACGATGAAACACAGAAATTGCACCCGAATTTAATACAAATGGCACAATGCCGACTTAATTACAAGACGACAGACACTCTCACTTTCTATGATTTGAACCTCTCCTGTGAGTCAAGTTTTAGATTCCGATGCTTCACTTCAGGTTTACTGTATACCTTGCACCTTCTAATTGACGATGAGACACAGAAATTGCATCCGAATTTAATACAAATGCCACAATGCCGACTTAAGTACAAGAGGACTGACACCCCCTCTTTCTATGATTTGAACATTTCCTGTGAGTCCAGTTTTAGATTCCGATGCTTCACTTCAGGTTTACTGTATCACTTAGACCTTCTTATTGACGATGAAACACAGAAACTGCATCGGAACTAAATTCAGAAATCACAATGCCGACTTAAGTACAAGAGGACTGACACTATAACTTTCTATGATTTGAACCTCTCCTGTGACTCCAGTTTTAGATTCCGATGCTTCACTTCAGGTTTACAGTATCCCTTGGACCTTCTTACTGACGATGAAACACAGAGTTTGCAT
Organism: Schistocerca serialis cubense; assembly: GCF_023864345.2. Taxonomy (NCBI): domain Eukaryota; kingdom Metazoa; phylum Arthropoda; class Insecta; order Orthoptera; family Acrididae; genus Schistocerca; species Schistocerca serialis. The sequence goes on along the minus strand of NW_026047644.1, from coordinate 27,879,033 downwards.
CCGAATTTAATACAAAAGGCACAATGCCGACTTAAGTACAAGAGGACTGACACTCTAACTTTCTATGATTTGAACCTCTCCTGTGAGTCTAGTTTTAGATTCCGATGCTTCACTTCAGGTTTACTGTATACCCTGCACTTTATTATTGACGATGAAAGACAGAAATTGCATCGGAATTAAATTCAAAAGGCACAATGCCGACTTAAGTACGAGAGGACTGACACTCTCACTTTCTATGATTTGAACCTCTCCTGTGAATCCAGTTTTAGATTCCGATGCATCACTTCAGGTTTACTATATCCCTTGGACCTTCTTATTGACGATGAAACACAGAGTTTGCATCCGAATTTAATACAAAAGGCACAATGCCGACTTAGGTACAAGAGGACTGACACACTAACTTTCTATGATTTGAACCTCTCCTGTGAGTCCAGTTTAAGAATCCGATGCTTCACTTCAGGTATACTGTAATCCCCCGGACCTTCTTATTGACGATGAAACACAGAAATTGCTTACGAATTTAATACAAAAATCACAATGGCGATTTAAGTACAAGAAAACTGACACTGTCGCTTTCTATGATTTGAACCTCTCCGGTGAGTCCAGGTTTAGATTCTGATGCTTCACTTCAGGTTTACTGTATCCCTTGGACCTTCTTATTGACGATGAAACACAGAGTTTGCATCCGAATTTAATACAAAAGGCACAAAGCCGACTTAGGTACAAGAGGACTGACACACTAACTTTCTATGATTTGAACCTCTCCTGTGAGTCCAGTTTAAGAATCCGATGCTTCACTTCAGGTATACTGTAATCCCCCGGACCTTCTTATTGACGATGAAACACAGAAATTGCACCCGAATTTAATACAAAAGGCACAATGCCGACTTAAGTACAAGAGGATTGACACTCTAACTTTCTATGATTTGAACCTCTCCTGTGTGTCCAGTTTTAGATTTCGATGCTTCACTTCAGGTTTACTGTATAACCTGCACCTTCTTATTGACGATGAAACACAGAAATTGCATCGGAATTAAATTCAAAAGGCGCAATGCCGACTTAAGTACAAGAGGACTGACACTCTCACTTTCTATGATTTGAACCTCTCCTGTGAGTCCAGTTTTAGATTCCGATGCTTCACTTCAGGTTTACTGGAGCCCTTGGACCTTCTTATTAACGATGAAACACAGAGTTTGCATCCGAATTTAATACAAAAGGTACCATGCCGACTTAAGGTCAAGAGGACTGACGCACTAACTTTCTATGATTTGAACCTCTCCTGTGAGTCCAGTTTAAGAATCCGATGCTTCACTTCAGGTATACTGTATCCCTTGGACCTTCTTATTGACGATGAAGCACAGAAATTGCTTCCGAATTTAATACAAAAATCACAATGGCGACTTAAGTACAAGAGGACTGACACTCTCACTTTCTATGATTTGAACCTCTCCAGTGAGTCCAGTTTTAGATTCTGATGCTTCACTTCAGGTTTACTGTATCCCTTGGACCTTCTTATTGACGATGAAACACAGAGTTTGCATCCGAATTTAATACAAACGGTACAATGCCGACTTAAGTAAAAAGAGGACTGACACACTAACTTTCTATGATTTGAACCTCTCCTGTGAGTCCAGTTTAAGAATCCGATGCTTCACTTCAGGTTTACTGTATCCCTTGGACCTTCTTATTGACGATGAAACACAGAAATTGCACCCGAATTTAATACAAATGGCACAATGCTGACTTAAGTACAAGAGGACTGACACTCTCACTATCTATGATTTGAACCTCTCCTGTGAGTCCAGTTTTAGATTCCGATGCTGCACTTCAGGTTTACTGTATCCCTTGGACCTTCTTATTGACGATGAAACACAGAGTTTGCATCCGAATTTAATACAAAAGGCACAATTCCGACTTAAGTACAAGAGTAATGACACTCTAACTTTCTATGATTTGAACCCCTCCTGTGACTCCAGTTTTAGATTCCGATGCTTCACTTCAGGTTTACTGTATCCCTTGGACCTTCTTATTGACGATGAGACACAGAAATTGGATCCGAATTTAATACAAAAGGCACAATGGCGACTTAAGTACAAGAGGACTGACACTCTCACTTTCAATGATTTGATCCTCTCCTGTGAGTCCAGTTTCAGATTCCGATGCTTCACTTCAGGTTTACTGTATACATTGCACCTTGTTATTGACGATGAAACACAGAAATTGCATCGGAATTAAATTCAAAAGGCACAATGCCGACTTAAGTACAAGAGGACTGACACTCTCACTTTCTATTATTTGAACCTCTCCTGGGAGTCGAGTTTTAGATTCCGATGCTTCACTTCAGGTTTACTGTATCCCTTGGACCTTCTTATTGGCGATGAAACACAGAAATTGCATCGGAATTAAATTCGAAACTCACAATGCCGACTTAAGTAAAAGAGGACTGACACTCGCACTTTCTATGATTTTAACCTCTCCTGTGAGTCCAGTTTTAGATTCCCATGCTTCACTTCAGGTTTGCTGTATCCCTTGGACCTTCTTATTGACGATGAAACAAAGAAATTGCATCGGAATTGAATTCGAAACTCACAATGCCCACTTAAGCAAAAGAGGACTGACACTCTCGCATTCTATGATTTGAACCACTCCTGTGAGCCCAGCTTTAGATTCCGATGCTTAACTTCAGGTTTACTGTATCACGTAGACCTACTTATTGACAATGAAACACAGAAATTGCATCGGAATTAAATTCAAAACTCACAATGCCGACTTAAGTACAAGAGGACTGACACTATAACTTTCTATGATTTGAACCTCTCCTGTGAGTCTAGTTTTAGATTCCGATGCTTCACTTCAGGTTTACTGTATACCCTGCACTTTATTATTGACGATGAAAGACAGAAATTGCATCGGAATTAAATTCAAAAGGCACAATGCCGACTTAAGTACAAGAGGACTGACACTCTCACTTCCTATGATTTGAACCTCTCCTGTGAATCCAGTTTTAGATTCCGATGCATCACTTCAGGTTTACTATATCCCTTGGACCTTCTTATTGACGATGAAACACAGAATTTGCATCCGAATTTAATACAAAAAGCACAATGCCGACTTAGGTACAAGAGGACTGACACACTAACTTTCTATGATTTGAACCTCTCCTGTGAGTCCAGTTTAAGAATCCGATGCTTCACTTCAGGTATACTGTAATCCCCCGGACCTTCTTATTGACGATGAAACACAGAAATTGCTTCCGAATTTAATACAAAAATCACAATGGCGACTTAAGTACAAGAAAACTGACACTCTCACTTTCTATGATTTGAACCTCTCCTGTGAGTCCAGGTTTAGATTCTGATGCTTCACTTCAGGTTTACTGTATCCCTTGGACCTTCTTATTGACGATGAAACACAGAGTTTGCATCCGAATTTAATACAAAAGGTACAATGCCAACTTAAGTACAAGAGGACTGACACACTAACTTTCTATGATTTGAACCTGTCCTGTGAGTCCAGTTTAGGAATATGATGCTTCACTTCAGGTTTACTGTATCCCTTGGACCTTCTTATTGACGATGAAACACAGAAATTGCACCCGAATTTAATACAAATGGCACAATGCCGACTTAATTACAAGACGACAGACACTCTCACTTTCTATGATTTGAACCTCTCCTGTGAGTCAAGTTTTAGATTCCGATGCTTCACTTCAGGTTTACTGTATACCTTGCACCTTCTAATTGACGATGAGACACAGAAATTGCATCCGAATTTAATACAAATGCCACAATGACGACTTAAGTACAAGAGGACTGACACCCCCTCTTTCTATGATTTGAACATTTCCTGTGAGTCCAGTTTTAGATTCCGATGCTTCACTTCAGGTTTACTGTATCACTTAGACCTTCTTATTGACGATGAAACACAGAAACTGCATCGGAACTAAATTCAGAAATCACAATGCCGACTTAAGTACAAGAGGACTGACACTATAACTTTCTATGATTTGAACCTCTCCTGTGACTCCAGTTTTAGATTCCGATGCTTCACTTCAGGTTTACAGTATCCCTTGGACCTTCTTACTGACGATGAAACACAGAGTTTGCATCCGAATTTAATACAAAAGGCACAATGCCGACTTAAGTACAAGAGGACTGACACTCTAACTTTCTATGATTTGAACCTCTCCTGTGAGTCTAGTTTTAGATTCCGATGCTTCACTTCAGGTTTACTGTATACCCTGCACTTTATTATTGACGATGAAAGACAGAAATTGCATCGGAATTAAATTCAAAAGGCACAATGCCGACTTAAGTACGAGAGGACTGACACTCTCACTTTCTATGATTTGAACCTCTCCTGTGAATCCAGTTTTAGATTCCGATGCATCACTTCAGGTTTACTATATCCCTTGGACCTTCTTATTGACGATGAAACACAGAGTTTGCATCCGAATTTAATACAAAAGGCACAATGCCGACTTAGGTACAAGAGGACTGACACACTAACTTTCTATGATTTGAACCTCTCCTGTGAGTCCAGTTTAAGAATCCGATGCTTCACTTCAGGTATACTGTAATCCCCCGGACCTTCTTATTGACGATGAAACACAGAAATTGCTTCCGAATTTAATACAAAAATCACAATGGCGATTTAAGTACAAGAAAACTGACACTCTCGCTTTCTATGATTTGAACCTCTCCGGTGAGTCCAGGTTTAGATTCTGATGCTTCACTTCAGGTTTACTGTATCCCTTGGACCTTCTTATTGACGATGAAACACAGAGTTTGCATCCGAATTTAATACAAAATGTACAATGCCGACTTAAGTACAAGAGGACTGACACACTAACTTTCTATGATTTGAACCTGTCCTGTGAGTCCAGTTTAGGAATCCGATGCTTCACTTCAGGTTTACTGTATCCCTTGGACCTTCTTATTGACGATGAAACACAGAAATTGCACCCGAATTTAATACAAATGGCACAATGCCGACTTAATTACAAGACGACAGACACTCTCACTTTCTATGATTTGAACCTCTCCTGTGAGTCCAGTTTTAGATTCCGATGCTTCACTTCAGGTTTACTGCATCCCTTGGACCTTCTTATTAACGATGAAACACAGAGTTTGCATCCGAATTTAATACAAAAGGTACAATGCCGACTTAAGTACAAGAGGACTGACACACTAACTTTCTATGATTTGAACCTCTCCTGTGAGTCCAGTTTAAGAATCCGATGCTTCACTTCAGGTATCCTGTATCCCTTGGACCTTCTTATTGACGATGAAACACAGAAATTGCTTCCGAATTTAATACAAATATCACAATGGCGACTTAAGTACAAGAGGACTGACACTCTCACTTTCTATGATTTGAACCGCTCCAGTGAGTCCAGTTTTAGATTCTGATGCTTCACTTCAGGTTTACTGTATCCCTAGGACCTTCTTATTGACGATGAAACACAGAAATTGCACCCGAATTTAATACAAAAGGCACAATGCCGACTTAAGTACAAGAGGATTGACACTCTCACTTTCTATGATTTGAACCTCTCCTGTGTGTCCAGTTTTAGATTTCGATGCTTCACTTCAGGTTTACTGTATAACCTGCACCTTCTTATTGACGATGAAACACAGAAATTGCATCGGAATTAAATTCAAAAGGCGCAATGCCGACTTAAGTACAAGAGGACTGACACTCTCACTTTCTATGATTTGAACCTCTCCTGTGAGTCCAGTTTTAGATTCCGATGCTTCACTTCAGGTTTACTGGAGCCCTTGGACCTTCTTATTAACGATGAAAAACAGAGTTTGCATCCGAATTTAATACAAAAGGTACAATGCCGACTTAAGGTCAAGAGGACTGATGCACTAACTTTCTATGATTTGAACCTCTCCTGTGAGTCCAGTTTAAGAATCCGATGCTTCACTTCAGGTATACTGTATCCCTTGGACCTTCTTATTGACGATGAAGCACAGAAATTGCTTCCGAATTTAATACAAAAATCACAATGGCGACTTAAGTACAAGAGGACTGACACTCTCACTTTCTATGATTTGAACCTCTCCAGTGAGTCCAGTTTTAGATTCTGATGCTTCACTTCAGGTTTACTGTATCCCTTGGACCTTCTTATTGACGATGAAACACAGAGTTTGCATCCGAATTTAATACAAACGGTACAATGCCGACTTAAGTAAAAAGAGGACTGACACACTAACTTTCTATGATTTGAACCTCTCCTTTGAGTCCAGTTTAAGAATCCGATGCTTCACTTCAGGTTTACTGTATCCCTTGGACCTTCTTATTGACGATGAAACACAGAAATTGCACCCGAATTTAATACAAATGGCACAATGCTGACTTAAGTACAAGAGGACTGACACTCTCACTATCTATGATTTGAACCTCTCCTGTGAGTCCAGTTTTAGATTCCGATGCTGCACTTCAGGTTTACTGTATCCCTTGGACCTTCTTATTGACGATGAAACACAGAGTTTGCATCCGAATTTAATACAAAAGGCACAATTCCGACTTAAGTACAAGAGTAATGACACTCTAACTTTCTATGATTTGAACCCCTCCTGTGACTCCAGTTTTAGATTCCGATGCTTCACTTCAGGTTTACTGTATCCCTTGGACCTTCTTATTGACGATGAGACACAGAAATTGGATCCGAATTTAATACAAAAGGCACAGTGGCGACTTAAGTACAAGAGGACTGACACTCTCACTTTCAATGATTTGATCCTCTCCTGTGAGTCCAGTTTCAGATTCCGATGCTTCACTTCAGGTTTACTGTATACATTGCACCTTGTTATTGACGATGAAACACAGAAATTGCATCGGAATTAAATTCAAAAGGCACAATGCCGACTTAAGTACAAGAGGACTGACACTCTCACTTCCTATGATTTGAACCTCTCCTGTGAGTCCAGTTTAAGAATCCGATGCTTCACTTCAGGTATACTGTACCCCTTGGACCTTCTTATTGACGATGAAGCACAGAAATTGCTTCCGAATTTAATACAAAAATCACAATGGCGACTTAAGTAAAAGAGGACTGACACTCTCACTTTCTATTATTTGAACCTCTCCTGGGAGTCGAGTTTTAGATTCCGATGCTTCACTTCAGGTTTAATGTATCCCTTGGACTTTCTTATTGGCGATGAAACACAGAAATTGCATCGGAATTAAATTCGAAACTCACAATGCCGACTTAAGTAAAAGAGGACTGACACTCGCACTTTCTATGATTTGAACCTCTCCTGTGAGTCCAGTTTTAGATTCCCATGCTTCACTTCAGGTTTGCTGTATCCCTTGGACCTTCTTATTGACGATGAAACAAAGAAATTGCATCGGAATTGAATTCGAAACTCACAATGCCCACTTAAGCAAAAGAGGACTGACACTCTCGCATTCTATGATTTGAACCACTCCTGTGAGCCCAGCTTTAGATTCCGATGCTTAACTTCAGGTTTACTGTATCACTTAGACCTACTTATTGACAATGAAACACAGAAATTGCATCGGAATTAAATTCGAAACTCACAATGCCGACTTAAGTACAAGAGGACTGACACTATAACTTTCTATGATTTGAACCTCTCCTGTGAGTCCAGTTTTAGATTCCGATGCTTCACTTCAGGTTTACAGTATCCCTTGGACCTTCTTACTGACGATGAAACACAGAGTTTGCATCCGAATTTAATACAAAAGGCACAATGCCGACTTAAGTACAAGAGGACTGACACTCTAACTTTCTATGATTTGAACCTCTCCTGTGAGTCTAGTTTTAGATTCCGATGCTTCACTTCAGGTTTACTGTATACCCTGCACTTTATTATTGACGATGAAAGACAGAAATTGCATCGGAATTAAATTCAAAAGGCACAATGCCGACTTCAGTACAAGAGGACTGACACTCTCACTTCCTATGATTTGAACCTCTCCTGTGAATCCAGTTTTAGATTCCGATGGATCACTTCAGGTTTACTATATCCCTTGGACCTTCTTATTGACGATGAAACACAGAGTTTGCATCCGAATTTAATACAAAAAGCACAATGCCGACTTAGGTACAAGAGGACTGACACACTAACTTTCTATGATTTGAACCTCTCCTGTGAGTCCAGTTTAAGAATCCGATGCTTCACTTCAGGTATACTATAATCCCCCGGACCTTCTTATTGACGATGAAACACAGAAATTGCTTCCGAATTTAATACAAAAATCACAATGGCGACTTAAGTACAAGAAAACTGACACTCTCACTTTCTATGATTTGAACCTCTCCTGTGAGTCCAGGTTTAGATTCTGATGCTTCACTTCAGGTTTACTGTATCCCTTGGACCTTCTTATTGATGATGAAACACAGAGTTTGCATCCGAATTTAATACAAAAGGTACAATGCCGACTTAAGTACAAGAGGACTGACACACTAACTTTCTATGATTTGAACCTGTCCTGTGAGTCCAGTTTAGGAATCCGATGCTTCACTTCAGGTTTACTGTATCCCTTGGACCTTCTTATTGACGATGAAACACAGAAATTGCACCCGAATTTAATACAAATGGCACAATGCTGACTTAATTACAAGACGACAGACACTCTCACTTTCTATGATTTGAACCTCTCCTGTGAGTCAAGTTTTAGATTCCGATGCTTCACTTCAGGTTTACTGTATACCTTGCACCTTCTTATTGACGATGAGACACAGAAATTGCATCCGAATTTAATACAAATGCCACAATGCCGACTTAAGTACAAGAGGACTGACACCCCCTCTTTCTATGATTTGAACATTTCCTGTGAGTCCAGTTTTAGATTCCGATGCTTCACTTCAGGTTTACTGTATCACTTAGACCTTCTTATTGACGATGAAACACAGAAACTGCATCGGAACTAAATTCAGAAATCACAATGCCGACTTAAGTACAAGAGGACTGACACTATAACTTTCTATGATTTGAACCTCTCCTGTGACTCCAGTTTTAGATTCCGATGCTTCACTTCAGATTTACAGTATCCCTTGGACCTTCTTACTGACGATGAAACACAGAGTTTGCATCCGAATTTAATACAAAAGGCACAATGCCGACTTAAGTACAAGAGGACTGACACTCTAACTTTCTATGATTTGAACCTCTCCTGTGAGTGTAGTTTTTGATTCCGATGCTTCACTTCAGGTTTACTGTATACCCTGCACTTTATTATTGACGATGAAAGACAGAAATTGCATCGGAATTAAATTCAAAAGGCACAATGCCGACTTAAGTACGAGAGGACTGACACTCTCACTTTCTATGATTTGAACCTCTCCTGTGAATCCAGTTTTAGATTCCGATGCATCACTTCAGGTTTACTATATCCCTTGGACCTTCTTATTGACGATGAAACACAGAGTTTGCATCCGAATTTAATACAAAAGGCACAATGCCGACTTAGGTACAAGAGGACTGACACACTAACTTTCTATGATTTGAACCTCTCCTGTGAGTCCAGTTTAAGAATCCGATGCTTCACTTCAGGTATACTGTAATCCCCCGGACCTTCTTATTGACGATGAAACACAGAAATTGCTTCCGAATTTAATACAAAAATCACAATGGCGACTTAAGTACAAGAAAACTGACACTCTCGCTTTCTATGATTTGAACCTCTCCTGTGAGTCCAGGTTTAGATTCTGATGCTTCACTTCAGGTTTACTGTATCCCTTGGACCTTCTTATTGACGATGAAACACAGAGTTTGCATCCGAATTTAATACAAAAGGTACAATGCCGACTTAAGTACAAGAGGACTGACACACTAACTTTCTATGATTTGAACCTGTCCTGTGAGTCCAGTTTAGGAATCCGATGCTTCACTTCAGGTTTACTGTATCCCTTGGACCTTCTTATTGACGATGAAACACAGAAATTGCACCCGAATTTAATACAAATGCCACAATGCCGACTTAAGTACAAGAAGACTGACACCCCCTCTTTCTATGATTTGAACATTTCCTGTGAGTCCAGTTTTAGATTCCGATGCTTCACTTCAGGTTTACTGTATCCCTTGGACCTTCTTATTGACGATGAAACACTAACATTGCACCTGAATTTAATTCAAATGGCACAATGCCGACTTAAGTACAAGAGGACTGACACTTTCTCTTTCTATGATTTGAACCTCTCCTGTGAGTCCAGTTTTAGATTCCGATGCTCCACTTCAGGTCTACTGTATCCCTTGGCCCTTCGTATTGACGATGAAACACAGAGATTGCATCGGGATTAAATTCGAAACTCACAATGCCGACTTAAGTAAAAGAGGACTGACACTCTCACTTTCTATGATTTGAACCTCTCCTGTGAGTCTAGTTTTAGATTCCGATGCTTCACTTCAGGTTTACTGTATCACTTAGACCTTCTTATTGACGATGAAACACAGAAACTGCATCGGAACTAAATTCAGAAATCACAATGCCGACTTAAGTACAAGAGGACTGACACTATAACTTTCTATGATTTGAACCTCTCCTGTGACTCCAGTTTTAGATTCCGATGCATCACTTCAGGTTTACTGTATCCCTTGGACCTTCTTATTGACGATGAAACACAGAGTTTGCATCCGAATTTAATACAAAAGGCAGAATGCCGACTTAAGTACAAGAGGATTGACACTCTAACTTACTATGATTTGAACCTCTCCTGTGTGTCCAGTTTTAGATTTCGATGCTTCACTTCAGGTTTACTGTATACCCTGCACCTTCTTATTGACGATGAAACACAGAAACTGCATCGGAATTAAATTCAAAAGGTACAATGCCGACTTATGTACAAGAGGACTGACACTCTCACTGTCTATGATTTGAACCTCTCCTGTGAGTCCAGTTTTAGATTCCGATGCTTCACTTCAGGTTTACTGTATCCCTTGGACCTTCTTATTAACGATGAAACACAGAGTTTGCATCCGAATTTAATACAAAAGGTACAATGCCGACTTAAGTACAAGAGGACTGACACACTAACTTTCTATGATTTGAGCCTCTCCTGTGAGTCCAGTTTAAGAATCCGATGCTTCACTTCAGATATACTGTATCCCTTGGTCCTTCTTATTGACGATGAAACACAGATATTGCTTCCGAATTTAATACAAAAATCACAATGGCGACTTAAGTACAAGAGGACTGACACTCTCACTTACTATGATTTGAACATCTCCAGTGAGTCCAGTTTTAGATTCTGATGCTTCACTTCAGGTTTACTGTATCCCTTGGACCTTCTTATTGACGATGAAACACAGAGTTTGCATCCGAATTTAATACAAAAGGTACAATGCCGACTTAAGTAAAAAGAGAACTGACACACTAACTTTCTATGATTTGAACCTCTCCTGTGAGTCCAGTTTAAGAATCCGATGCTTCACTTCAGGTTTACTGTATCCCTTGGACCTTCTTATTGACGATGAAACACAGAAATTGCACCCGAATTTAATACAAAAGGCACAATGCCGACTTAGGTACAAGAGGATTGACACTCTAACTTTCTATGATTTGAACCTCTCCTGTGTGTCCAGTTTTAGATTTCGATGCCTCACTTCAGGTTTACTGTATACCCTGCACCTTCTTATTGACGATGAAACACAGAAATTGCATCGGTATTAAATTCAAAAGGCACAATGCCGACTTAAGTACAAGAGGACTGACACTCTCACTTTCTATGATTTGAACCTCTCCTGTGAGTCCAGTTTTAGATTCCGATGCTTCACTTCTGGTTTACTGTATCCCTTGGACCTTCTTATTAACGATGAAACACAGAGTTTGCATCCGAATTTTATACAAAACGTACAATGCCGACTTAAGTACAAGAGGACTGACACACTAACTTTCTATGATTTGAACCTCTCCTGTGAGTCCAGGTTTAGATTCTGATGCTTCACTTCAGGTTTACTGTATCCCTTGGACCTTCTTATTGACGATGAAACACAGAGTTTGCATCCGAATTTAATACAAAAGGTACAATGCCGACTTAAGTACAAGAGGACTGACACACTAACTTTCTATGATTTGAACCCGTCCTGTGAGTCCAGTTTAGGAATCCGATGCTTCACTTCAGGTTTACTGTATCCCTTGGACCTTCTTATTGACGATGAAACACAGATATTGCACCCGAATTTAATACAAATGGCACAATGCCGACTTAATTACAAGACGACAGACACTCTCACTTTCTATGATTTGAACCTCTCCTGTGAGTCAAGTTTTAGATTCCGATGCTTCACTTCAGGTATACTGTATCCCTTGGACCTTCTTATTGACGATGAAACACAGAAATTGCTTCCGAATTTAATACAAAAATCACAATGGCGACTTAAGTACAAGAGGACTGACACTCTCACTTTCTATGATTTGAACCTCTCCAGTGAGTCCAGTTTTAGATTCTGATGCTTCACTTCAGGTTTACTGTATCCCTTGGACATTCTTATTGACGATGAAACACAGAGTTTGCATCCGAATTTAATACAAAAGGTACAATGCCGACTTAAGTAAAAAGAGGACTGACACACTAACATTCTATGATTTGAACCTCTCCTGTGAGTCCAGTTTAAGAATCCGATGCTTCACTTCAGGTTTACTGTATGCCGTCGACCTTCTTATTAGAGATGAAACACAGAAATTGCACCCGAATTTAATACAAATGGCACAATGCTGCCTTAAGTACAAGAGGACTGACACTCTCACTATCTATGATTTGAACCTCACTTGTGAGTCCAGTTTTAGATTCCGATGCTGCACTTCAGGTTTACAGTATCCCTTGGACCTTCTTATTGACGATGAAACACAGAGTTTGCATCCGAATTTAATACAAAAGGCACAATGCCGACTTATGTACAAGAGTAATGACACACTAACTTTCTATGATTTGAGCCTCTCCTGTGAGTCCAGTTTAAGAATCCGATGCTTCACTTCAGGTATACTGTATCCCTTGGTCCTTCTTATTGACGATGAAACACAGAAATTGCTTCGGAATTTAATACAAAAATCACAATGGCGACTTAAGTACAAGAGGACTGACACTCTCACTTACTATGATTTGAACATCTCCAGTGAGTCCAGTTTTAGATTCTGATGCTTCACTTCAGGTTTACTGTATCCCTTGGACCTTCTTATTGACGATGAAACACAGAGTTTGCATCCGAATTTAATACAAAAGGTACAATGCCGACTTAAGTAAAAAGAGAACTGACACACTAACTTTCTATGATTTGAACCTCTCCTGTGAGTCCAGTTTAAGAATCCGATGCTTCACTTCAGGTTTACTGTATCCCTTGGACCTTCTTATTGACGATGAAACACAGAAATTGCACCCGAATTTAATACAAAAGGCACAATGCCGACTTAGGTACAAGAGGATTGACACTCTAACTTTCTATGATTTGAACCTCTCCTGTGTGTCCAGTTTTAGATTTCGATGCCTCACTTCAGGTTTACTGTATACCCTGCACCTTCTTATTGACGATGAAACACAGAAATTGCATCGGTATTAAATTCAAAAGGCACAATGCCGACTTAAGTACAAGAGGACTGACACTCTCACTTTCTATGATTTGAACCTCTCCTGTGAGTCCAGTTTTAGATTCCGATGCTTCACTTCTGGTTTACTGTATCCCTTGGACCTTCTTATTAACGATGAAACACAGAGTTTGCATCCGAATTTTATACAAAACGTACAATGCCGACTTAAGTACAAGAGGACTGACACACTAACTTTCTATGATTTGAACCTCTCCTGTGAGTCCAGGTTTAGATTCTGATGCTTCACTTCAGGTTTACTGTATCCCTTGGACCTTCTTATTGACGATGAAACACAGAGTTTGCATCCGAATTTAATACAAAAGGTACAATGCCGACTTAAGTACAAGAGGACTGACACACTAACTTTCTATGATTTGAACCCGTCCTGTGAGTCCAGTTTAGGAATCCGATGCTTCACTTCAGGTTTACTGTATCCCTTGGACCTTCTTATTGACGATGAAACACAGATATTGCACCCGAATTTAATACAAATGGCACAATGCCGACTTAATTACAAGACGACAGACACTCTCACTTTCTATGATTTGAACCTCTCCTGTGAGTCAAGTTTTAGATTCCGATGCTTCACTTCAGGTATACTGTATCCCTTGGACCTTCTTATTGACGATGAAACACAGAAATTGCTTCCGAATTTAATACAAAAATCACAATGGCGACTTAAGTACAAGAGGACTGACACTCTCACTTTCTATGATTTGAACCTCTCCAGTGAGTCCAGTTTTAGATTCTGATGCTTCACTTCAGGTTTACTGTATCCCTTGGACATTCTTATTGACGATGAAACACAGAGTTTGCATCCGAATTTAATACAAAAGGTACAATGCCGACTTAAGTAAAAAGAGGACTGACACACTAACATTCTATGATTTGAACCTCTCCTGTGAGTCCAGTTTAAGAATCCGATGCTTCACTTCAGGTTTACTGTATGCCGTCGACCTTCTTATTAGAGATGAAACACAGAAATTGCACCCGAATTTAATACAAATGGCACAATGCTGCCTTAAGTACAAGAGGACTGACACTCTCACTATCTATGATTTGAACCTCACTTGTGAGTCCAGTTTTAGATTCCGATGCTGCACTTCAGGTTTACAGTATCCCTTGGACCTTCTTATTGACGATGAAACACAGAGTTTGCATCCGAATTTAATACAAAAGGCACAATGCCGACTTATGTACAAGAGTAATGACACACTAACTTTCTATGATTTGAGCCTCTCCTGTGAGTCCAGTTTAAGAATCCGATGCTTCACTTCAGGTATACTGTATCCCTTGGTCCTTGTTATTGACGATGAAACACAGAAATTGCTTCGGAATTTAATACAAAAATCACAATGGCGACTTAAGTACAAGAGGACTGACACTCTCACTTACTATGATTTGAACATCTCCAGTGAGTCCAGTTTTAGATTCTGATGCTTCACTTCAGGTTTACTGTATCCCTTGGACCTTCTTATTGACGATGAAACACAGAGTTTGCATCCGAATTTAATACAAAAGGTACAATGCCGACTTAAGTAAAAATAGAACTGACACACTAACTTTCTATGATTTGAACCTCTCCTGTGAGTCCAGTTTAGGAATCCGATGCTTCACTTCAGGTTTACTGTATCCCTTGGACCTTCTTATTGACGATGAAACACAGAAATTGCACCCGAATTTAATACAAATGGCACAATGCTGACTTAAGTACAAGAGGACTGACACTCTCACTATCTATGATTTGAACCTCTCTTGTGAGTCCAGTTTTAGATTCCGATGCTGCACTTCAGGTTTACTGTATCCCTTGGACCTTCTTATTGACGATGAAACACAGAGTTTGCATCCGAATTTAATACAAAAGGCACAATGCCGACTTAAGTACAAGAGTAATGACACTCTAACTTTCTATGATTTGTACCCCTCCTGTGAGTCCAGTTTTAGATTCCGATGCTTCACTTCAGGTTTACTGTATCCCTTGGACCTTCTTATTGACGATGAGACACAGAAATTGGATCCGAATTTAATACAAAAGGCACAATGGCGACTTAAGTACAAGAGGACTGACACTCTCACTTTCAATGATTTGATCCTCTCCTGTGAGTCCAGTTTCAGATTCCGATGCTTCACTTCAGGTTTACTGTATACCTTGCACCTTGTTATTGACGATGAAACACAGAAATTGCATCGGAATTAAATTCAAAAGGCACAATGCCGACTTAAGTACAAGAGGACTGACACTCTCACTTTCTATTATTTGAACCTCTCCTGTGAGTCCAGTTTTAGATTCCGATGCTTCACTTCAGGTTTGCTGTATCCCTTGGACCTTCTTATTGACGATGAAACAAAGAAATTGCATCGGAATTAAATTCGAAACTCACAATGCCGACTTAAGAAAAAGAGGACTGACACTCTCGCTTTCTATGATTTGAACCACTCCTGTGAGCCCAGCTTTAGATTCCGATGCTTAACTTCAGGTTTACTGTATCACTTAGACCTACTTATTGACAATGAAACACAGAAATTGCATCGGAATTAAATTCAAAACTCACAATGCCGACTTAAGTACAAGAGGACTGACACTATAACTTTCTATGATTTGAACCTCTCCTGTGAGTCCAGTTTTAGATTCCGATGCTTCACTTCAGGTTTACTGTATCCCTTGGACCTTCTTACTGACGATGAAACACAGAGTTTGCATCCGAATTTAATACAAAAGGCACAATGCCGACTTAAGTACAAGAGGACTGACACTCTAACTTTCTAAGATTTGAACCTCTCCTGTGAGTCCAGTTTTATATTCCGATGCTTCACTTCAGGTTTTCAGTATACCCTGCACCTTCTTATTGACGATGATAGACAGAAATTGCATCGGAATTAAATTCAAAAGGCACAATGCCGACTTAAGTACAAGAGGACTGACACTCTCACTTTCTATGATTTGAACCTCTCCTGTGAATCCAGTTTAAGATTCCGATGCTTCACTTTAGGTTTACTGTATCTCTTGGACCTTCTTATTGGCGATGAAACACAGAGTTTGCATCCGAATTTAAAACAAAAGGTACAATGCCGACTTAAGTACAAGAGGACTGACACACTAAATTTCTATGATTTGAACCTCTCCTGTGACTCCAGTTTAAGAATCCGATGCCTCACTTCAGGTTCACTGTATCCCTTGGACCTTCTTGTTGACGATGAAACACAGAAATTGCTTCCGAATTTAATACAAAAATCACAATGACGACTTAAGTACAAGAGGACTGACACTCTCACTTTCTATGATTTGAACCTCTCCTGTGAGTCCAGTTTTAGATTCTGATGCTTCACTTTAGGTTTACTGTATCCCCTGGACCTTCTTATTGACGATGAAACACAGAGTTTGCATCCGAATTTAATACAAAAGGTACTATGCCGACTTAAGTACAAGAGGACTGACACACTAACTTTCTATGATTTGAACCTCTCCTGTGAGTCCAGTTTAAGAATCCGATGCTTCACTTCAGGTTTACTGTATCCCTTGGACCTTCTTATTGACGATGAAACTCAGAAATTCACCCGAGTTTAATACAAATGCCACAATGCCGACTTAATTACAAGAGGGCTGACACTCTCACTTTCCATGATTTGAACCTCTCCTGTGAGTCCAGTTTTAGATTCCGATGCTTCACTCCAGGTTTACTGTATACCTTGCACCTTCTTATTGACGATGAAACACAGAAATTGCATCCAAATTTAATACAAATGCCACAATGCCGACTTAAGTACAAGAGGACTGACACCCCCACTTTCTATGATTTGAACATTTCCTGTGAGTCCAGTTTTAGATTCCGATGCTTCACTTCAGGTTTACTGTATCCCTTGGACCTTCTTATTGACGATGAAACACTAACATTGCACCTGAATGTAATACAAATGGCACAATGCCAACTTAAGTACAAGAGGACTAACACTTTCACTTTCTATGATTTGAACCTCTCCTGTGAGTCCAGTTTTATATTCCGATGCTCCGCTTCAGGTCTAGTGTATCCCTTGGACCTTCGTATTGACGATGAAACACAGAAATTGCATCGGAATTAAATTCGAAACTCACAATGCCGACTTAAGTACAAGAGTAATGACACTCTAACTTTCTATGATTTGAACCCCTCCTGTGAGTCCAGTTTTAGATTCCGATGCTGCACTTCAGGTTTACTGTATCCCTTGGACCTTCTTATTGACGATGAGACGCAGAAATTGGATCCGAATTTAATACAAAAGGCACAATGGCGACTTAAGTAGAAGAGGACTGACACTCTCACTTTCAATGATTTGATCCTCTCCTCTGAGTCCAGTTTCAGATTCCGATGCTTCACTTCAGGTTTACTGTATACCTTGCACCTTGTTATTGACGATGAAACACAGAAATTGCATCGGAATTAAATTCAAAAGGCACAATGCCGACTTAAGTTCAAGAGGACTGACACTCTCAATTTCTATTATTTGAACCTCTCCTGGGAGTCCAGTTTTAGATTCCGATGCTACACTTCAGGTTTACTGTATCCCTTGGACCTTCTTATTGACGATGAAACACAGAAATTGCATCGGAATTAAATTCGAAACTCACAATGCAGACTTAAGTAAAAGAGGACTGACACCCGCACTTTCTATGATTTGAACCTCTCCTGTGGGTCCAGTTTTAGATTCCGATGCTTCACTTCAGGTTTGCTGTATCCCTTGGACTTTCTTATTGACGATGAAACAAAGAAATTGCATCGGAATTAAATTCGAAACTCACAATGCCGACTTAAGCAAAAGAGGACTGACACTATACCTTTCTATGATTTGAACCTCTCCTGTGAGTCCAGTTTTAGATTCCGATGCTTCACTTCAGGTTTACTGTATCCCTTCTATCTTCTTACTGACGATGAAACACAGAGTTTGCATCCGAATATAGTACAAAAGGCACAATGCCGACTTAAGTACAAGAGGACTGACTCTCTAACTTTCTATGATTTGAACCTCTCCTGTGAGTCCAGTTTTAGATTCCGATGCTTCACTTTAGGTTTACTGTATCCCTTGGACCTTCTTATTGGCTATGAAACACAGAGTTTGCATCCGAATATAATACAAAAGGTACAATGCCGACTTAAGTACAAGAGGACTGACACACTAACTTTCTATGATTTGAACCTCTCCTGTGACTCCAGTTTAAGAATCCGATGCCTCACTTCAGGTTTACTGTATCCCTTGGACCTTCTTATTGACGATGAAACACAGAAATTACTTCCGAATTTAATACAAAAATCACAATGACGACTTAAGTACAAGAGGACTGACACTCTCACTTTCTAAGATTTGAACCTCTCCTGTGAGTCCAGTTTTAGATTCCGATGCTTCACTTCAGGTTTACTGTATACCTTGCACCTTCTTATTGACGATGAAACACAGAAATTGCATCCAAACTTAATACAAATGCCACAATGCCGACTTAAGTACAAGAGGACTGACACCCCCACTTTCTATGATGTGAACATTTCCTGTGAGTCCAGTTTTAGATTCCGATGCTTCACTTCAGGTTTACTGTATCCCTTGGACCTTCTTATTGACGATGAAACACTAACATTGCACCTGAATTTAATACAAATGGCACAATGCCAACTTAAGTACAAGAGGACTGACACTTTCACTTTCATATGATTTGAGCCTCTCCTGTGAGTCCAGTTTTAGATTCCGATGCTCCACTTCAGGTCTAGTGTATCCCTTGGACCTTCGTATTGACGATGAAACACAGAAATTGCATCGGAATTAAATTCGAAACTCACAATGCCGACTTAAGTAAAAGAGGACTGACACTCTCACTTTCTATGATTTGAACCTCTCCTGTGAGTCTAGTTTTAGATTCCGATGCTTCACTTCATTTTTACTGTATCACTTAGACCTTCTTATTGGCGATGAAACACAGAAATTGCATCGGAATTAAATTCAAAAATCACAATGCCGACTTATGTACAAGAGGACTGACACTATAACTTTCTATGATTTGAACCTCTCCTGTGAGTCCAGTTTTAGATTCCGATGCATTACTTCATGTTTACTGTATCCCTTGGACCTTCTTATTGACGATGAAACACAGAGTTTGCATCCGAATTTAATACAAAAGGAACAATGCCGACTTAAGTACAAGAGGACTGACACTCTAACTTTCTATGATTTGAACCTCAACTGTGTGTCCAGTTTTAGATTCCGATGCTTCACTTCAGGTTTACTGTATACCCTGCACCTTCTTATTGACGATGAAACACAGAAATTGCATCGGAATTAAATTGAAAAGGCACAATGCCGACTTAAGTACAAGAGGACTGACACCTCACTTTCTATGATTTGAACCTCGCCTGTGAGTCCAGTTTTAGATTCCGATGCTTCACTTCAGGTTTACTGTATCCCTTGGACCTTCTTATTAACGATGAAACACAGAGTTTGCATCCGAATTTAATACAAAAGGTACAATGCAGACTTAAGTACAAGAGGACTGACACACTAACTTTCTATGATTTGAACCTCTGTTGTGAGTCCAGTTTAAGAATCCGATGCTTCACTTCAGGTATACTGTAACCCTTGGACCTTCTTATTGACGATGAAACACAGAAATTGATTCCAAATTTAATACAAAAATCACAATGGCGACATTAGTACAAGAGGACTGACACTCTCACTTTCTATGATTTGAACCTCTCCTGTGAGTCCAGTTTTAGATTCTGATGCTTCACTTCAGGTTTACTGTGTCCCTTGGACCTTCTTATTGACGATGAAACACAGAGTTTGCATCCGAATTTAATACAAAAGGTACAATGCCGACTTAAGTACAAGAGGACTGACACACTAACTTTCTATGATTTGAACCTCTCCTGTGAGTCCAGTTTAAGAATCCGATGCTTCACTTCAGGTTTACTGTATCCCTTGGACCTTCTTATTGACGATGAAACACAGAAATTGCATCCGAATTTAATACAAATGGCACAATGCCGACTTAAGTACAAGAGGACTGACACTCTCACTATCTATGATTTGAACCTCTCCTGTGAGTCCAGTTTTAGATTCCGATGCTCCACTTCAGGTTTACTGTATCCCTTGGACCTTCTTTTTGACGATGAAACATAGAGTTTGCATCCGAATGTAATACAAAAGGCACAATGCCGACTTAAGTACAAGAGGACTGACACTCTCACTTTCTATGATTTGAACCTCTTCTGTGAATCCAGTTTTAGATTCCGATGCTTCACTTTAGGTTTACTGTATCCCTTGGACCTTCTTATTGGCGATGAAACACAGAAATTGCATCCGAATTTAATACAAAAGGTACAATGCCGACTTAAGTACAAGAGGACTGACACACTAACTTTCTATGATTTGAACCTCTCCTGTGGGTCCAGTTTAAGAATCCGATGCCTCACTTCAGGTTTACTGTATCCCTTGGACCTTCTTATTGACGATGAAACACAGAAATTGCTTCCGAATTTAATACAAAAATCACAATGACGACTTAAGTACAAAAGGACTGACACTCTCACTTTCTATGATTTGAAACTCTCCTGTGAGTCCAGTTTTAGATTCTGATGCTTCACTTCAGGTTTACTGTATCCCTTGGACCTTCTTATTGACGATGAAACACAGAGTTTGCATCCGAATTTAATACAAAAGGTACAATGCCGACTTAAGTACAAGAGGGCTGACACACTAACTTTCTATGATTTGAACCTCTCCTGTGAGTCCAGTTTAAGATTCCGATGCTTCACTTCAGGTTTACTGTATCCCTTGGACCTTCTTAATGACGATGAAACACAGAAATTGCATCCGAATTTAATATAAAAGGCACAATGGCGACTTAAGTACAAGAGGACTGACACTCTCTCTTTCTATGATTTGAACCTCTCCTGTGAGTCCAGTTTTAGATTCAGATGCTTCACTTCAGGTTTACTGTATCCCTTGGACCTTCTTATTGACGATGAAACACAGAAATTTCATCCGAATTTAATACAAAAATCACAATGCCGACTTAAGTAAAAGAGGACTGACACTCTAACTTTCTATGATTTGAACCTCTCCTACAAGTCCAGTTTTAGATTCCGATGCTTCACTTCAGGTTTACTGTATACCTTGGACCTTCTTATTGACGATAAAACACAGAAATTGCATCCGAATTTAATACAAAAGGCACAATACCGACATAAGTACAAGAGGAGTGACACTCTAACTTTCTATGATTTGAATCTCTCCTGTGAGTCCAGTTTTAGATTCCGATGTTTCACTTCAGGTTTACTGTATCCCTTGGACCTTCTTATTGACTAGGAAACACAGGAATTGCATCCGAATTTAATACAAAAGGCACAATGCCGACTTACGTACAAGAGTAATGACACTCTAACTTTCTATGATTTGAACCCCTCCTGTGAGTCCAGTTTTAGGTTCCGATGCTTCACTTCAGGTTTACTGTATCCCTTGGACATTCTTATTGACGATGAGACACAGAAATTGGATCCGAATTTAATACAAAAGGCACAATGGCGACTTAAGTACAAGAGGACTGACACTCTCACTTTCAATGATATGAACCTCTCCTGGGAGTCCAGTTTCAGATTCCGATGCTTCACTTCAGGTTTACTGTATCCCTTGGACCTTCTTATTGACGATGAAACACAGAAATTGCATCGGAATTAATTTCGAAACTCACAATGCCGACTTAAGTAAAAGAGGACTTTCACTCGCACTTTCTATGATTTGAACCTCTCCTGTGAGTCCAGTTTTAGATTCCGATGCTTCACTTAAGGTTTGCTGTATCCCTTGGACCTTCTTATTGACGATGAAACAATGAAATTGCATCGGAATTAAATTCTAAACTCACAATGCCGACTTAAGCAAAAGAGGACTGACACTCTCACTATCTATGATTTGAACCACTCCTGTGAGCCCAGTTTTTGATTCCGATGCTTAACTTCAGGTTTACAGTATCACCTAGACCTACTTATTGACAATGAAACACAGAAATTGCATTGGAATTAAATTCAAAAATCACAATGCCGACTTAAGTACAAGAGGACTGACACTCTCACTTTCTATGATTTGAACCTCTCCTGTGAGTCCAGTTTAAGAATCCGATGCTTCACTTCAGGTTTACTGTATCCCTTGGACCTTCTTATTGACGATGAAACACAGAAATTGCATCCGAATTTAATACAAATGGCACAATGCCGACTTAAGTACAAGAGGACTGACACTCTCACTATCTATGATTTGAACCTCTCCTGTGGGTCCAGTTTTAGATTCCGATGCTCCACTTCAGGTTTACTGTGTCCCTTGGACCTTCTTTTTGACGATGAAACACAGAGTTTGCATCCGAATTTAATACAATAGGCACAATGCCGACTTAAGTACAAGAGTAATGACCCTCTAACTTTCTATGATTTGAACCCCTCCTGTGAGTCCAGTTTTAGATTCCGATGCTTCACTTCAGGTTTACTGTATCCCTTGGACCTTCTTATTGACGATGAGACACAGAAATTGGATCCGAATTTAATACAAAAGGCACAATGGCGACTTAAGTACAAGAGGACTGACACTCTCACTTTCAATGATTTGATCCTCTCCTGTGAGTCCAGTTTCAGATTCCGATGCTTCACTTCAGGTTTACTGTATACCTTGCACCTTGTTATTGACGATGAAACACAGAATTTGCATCGGAATTAAATTCAAAAGGCACAATGCCGACTTAAGTACAAGAGGACTGACACTCTCACTTTCTATGATTTGAACCTCTCCTGGGAGTCCAGTTTTAGATTCCGATGCTTCACTTCAGGTTTACTGTATCCCTTGGACCTTCTTATTGACGATGAAACACAGAAATTGCATCGGAATTAATTTCGAAACTCACAATGCCGACTTAAGTATAAGAGGACTGACACTCGCACTTTCTATGATTTGAACCTCTCCTGTGAGTCCAGTTTTAGATTCCGAAGCTTCACTTCAGGTTTGCTGTATCCCTTGGACCTTCTTATTGACGATGAAACAAAGAAATTGCATCGGAATTAAATTCTAAACTCACAATGCCGACTTAAGCAAAAGATCACTGACACTCTCACTTTCTATGATTTGAACCACTCCTGTGAGCCCAGTTTTAGATTCTGATGCTTAACTTCAGGTTTACAGTATCACTTAGACCTACTTATTGACAATGAAACACAGAAATTGCATCGAAATTAAATTCAAAAATCACAATGCCGACTTAAGTACAAGAGGACTGACACTATAACTTTCTATGATTTGAACCTCTCCAGTGAGTCCAGTTTTAGATTCCGATGCTTCACTTCAGGTTTACTGTATCGCTTGGACCTTCTTATTGACGATGAAACACAGAGTTTGCATCCGAATTTAATACAAAAGGCACAATGCCGACTTAACTACAAGAGGACTGACACTCTAACTTTCCATAATTTGAACCTCTCCTGTGAGTCCAGGTATAGATTCCGATGCTTCACTTCAGGTTTACTGTATACCCTGCACCTTCTTATCGACGATGAAAGACAGAAGTTGCATCGGAATTAAATTCAAAAGGCACAATGCCGACTTAAGTACAAGAGGACTGACACTCTCACTTTCTATGATTTGAACCTCTTCTGTGAATCCAGTTTTAGATTCCGATGCTTCACTTTAGGTGTACTGTATCTCTTGGACCTTCTTATTGGCGATGAAACACAGAGTTTGCATCCGAATTTAATACAAAAGGTACAATGCCGACTTAAGTACAAGAGGACTGACACACTATCTTCCTATGATTTGAACCTCTCCTGTGAGTCCAGTTTAAGAATCCGATGCCTCACTTCAGGTTTACTGTATCCCTTGGACCTTCTTATTGACGATGAAACACAGAAATTGCTTCCGAATTTAATACAAAAATCACAATGACGACTTAAGTACAAGAGGACTGACACTCTCACTTTCTATGATTTGAAACTCTCCTGTGAGTCCAGTTTTAGATTCTGATGCTTCACTTCAGGTTTACTGTATCCCTTGGACCTTCTTATTGACGATGAAACACAGAGTTTGTATCCGAATTTAATACAAAAGGTACAATGCCGACTTAAGTACAAGAGGACTGACACACTAACTTTCTATGATTTGAACCTCTCCTGTGAGTCCAGTTTAAGAATCCGATGCTTCACTTCAGGTTTACTGTATCCCTTGGACCTTCTTAATGACGATGAAACACAGAAATTGCATCCGAATTTAATACAAAAGGCACAATGGCGACTTAAGTACAAGAGGACTGACACTCTCTCTTTCTATGATTTGAACCTCTCCTGTGAGTCCAGTTTTAGATTCCGATGCTTCACTTCAGGTTTACTGTATCCCTTGGACCTTCTTATTGACGATGAGACACAGAAATTGGATCCGAATTTAATACAAAAGGCACAATGTCGACTTAAGTACAAGAGGACTGACACTCTCACTTTCAATGATTTTAACCTCTCCTGGGAGTCCAGTTTCAGATTCCGATGCTTCACTTCAGGTTTACTGTATCCCTTGGACCTTCTTATTGACGATGAAACACAGAAATTGCATCGGAATTAATTTCGAAACTCACAATGCCGACTTAAGTAAAAGAGGACTGACACTCGCACTTTCTATGATTTGAACCTCTCCTGTGAGTCCAGTTTTAGATTCCGATGCTTCACTTAAGGTTTGCTGTATCCCTTGGACCTTCTTATTGACGATGAATCAATGAAATTGCATCGGAATTAAATTCTCAACTCACAATGCCGACTTAAGCAAAAGAGTACTAACACTCTTACTTTCTATGATTTGAACCACTCCTGTGAGCCCAGTTTTCGATTCCGATGCTTAACTTCAGGTTTACAGTATCACTTAGACCTACTTATTGACAATGAAACACAGAAATTGCATCGGAATTAAATTCAAAAATCACAATGCCGACTTAAGTACAAGAGGACTGACACTATAACTTTCTATGATTTGAACCTCTCCTGTGAGTCCAGTTTTAGATTCCGATGCTTCACTTCAGGTTTACTGTATCCCTCGGACCTTCTTATTGACGATGAAACACAGAGTTTGCATCCGAATTTAATACAAAAGGCACAATGTCGACTTAACTACAAGAGGACTGACACTCTCACTTTCTATGATTTGAACCTCTTCTGTGAATCCAGTTTTAGATTCCGATGCTTCACTTTAGGTTTACTGTATCTCTTGGACCTTCTTATTGGCGATGAAACACAGAGTTTGCATCCGAATTTAATACAAAAGGTACAATGCCGACTTAAGTACAAGAGGACTGACACACTAACTTTCTATGATTTGAACCTCTCCTGTGAGTCCAGTTTAAGAATCCGATGCCTCACTTCAGGTTTACTGTATCCCTTGGACCTCCTTATTGACGATGAAACACAGAAATTGCTTCCGAATTTAATACAAAAATCACAATGACGACTTAAGTACAAGAGGACTGACACTCTCACTTTCTATGATTTGAAACTCTCCTGTGAGTCCAGTTTTAGATTCTGATGCTTCACTTCAGGTTTACTGTATCCCTTGGACCTTCTTATTGACGATGAAACACAGAGTTTGCATCCGAATTTAATACAAAAGGCACAATGTCGACTTAACTACAAGAGGATTGACGCTCTAACTTTCTATGATTTGAACCTCTCCTGTGAGTCCAGTTTTAGATTCCGATGCTTCACTTCAGAATTACTATATTCCCTGCACCTTCTTAACGACGATGAAAGACAGAAATTGCATCGGAATTAAATTCAAAAGGCACAATGCCGACTTAAGTACAAGAGGACTAACACTCTCTCTTTCTATGATTTGAAGCTTCCCTGTGAGTCCGGTTTTACATTCCGATGCTTCTCTCCAGGTTTACTGTATACCTTGCACCTTCTTATTGACGATGAAACATAGTAATTGCATCGGAATTTAATACAAAAGGCACAATGCCGACTTAAGTAAAAGAGGACAAACACTCTAACTTTCTATGATTTGAACCTCTCCTGTGAGTCTAGTTTTAGATTCTGATGCTTCACTTCAGGTTTACTGTATCCCTTGGACCTTCTTATCGACGATGAAACACAGAAATTGCATCTGAATTTATTACAAAAGGCACAATGCCGACTTATGTACAAGAGGACTGACACTCTAACTTTCTATGATTTGAACCTCTCCCGTGAGTCCAGTTTTTGATTCCGATGCTTCACTTCAGGTTTACTATATCCATTGGACCTTCTTATTGACGATGAAACACAGAAATTGCATCCGAATTTAATACAAATGCCACATTGCCGACTTAAGTACAAGAGGACTGACACTGTCACTTTCTACGATTTGAACCTTTCCTGTGAGTCCAGTTTTAGATTCTGATGCTTCACTTCAGGTTTACTGTATCCCTTGGACCTTCTTATTGAAGATGAAACACAGAAAATGCACCCGAATTTAATACAAATGGCACAATACCGACTTAAGTACAAGAGGACTGACACTCTCACTATCTATGATTTGAACCCCTCCTTTGCGTCCAGTTTAAGATTCCGATGCTTCACTTCAGGTTTACTGTATCCCTTGGACCTTCTTATTGACGATGAAACACTGAAATTGGATCCGAATTTAACACAAAAGGCACAATGGCGACTTAAGTACAAGAGGACTGACACTCTCACTTTCAATGATTTGAATCTTTCCTGTGAATCTAGTTTCAGATTCCGATGCTTCAATTCAGGTTTACTGTATACTTTGCACCTTCTTATTGACGATGAAACACAGAAATTGCATCGGAATTAAATTCAAAAGCCAGAATGCCGACTAAAGTACAAGAGGACTGACACTCTCACTTTCTATGATTTGCACCTCTCCTGTTAGTCCAAATTTAGATTCCGAAGCTTCACTTCAGGTTTACTGTATCCCTTGGACCTTCTCATTGACGATGAAACACAGAAATTGCATCCGAATTTAATACAAAAATCACAATGGCGACTTAAGTACAAGAGGACTGACACTCTCACTTTCTATGATTTGAACCTCTCCTGTGAGTCCAGTTTTAGATTCTGATGCTTCACTTCAGTTTACTGTATCCCTTGGACCTTCTTATTGACGATGAAACACAGAGTTTGCATCCGAATTTAATACAAAAGGTACAATGCCGACAAGTACAAGAGGACTGACACACTAA
Organism: Schistocerca serialis cubense; assembly: GCF_023864345.2. Classification (NCBI taxonomy): domain Eukaryota; kingdom Metazoa; phylum Arthropoda; class Insecta; order Orthoptera; family Acrididae; genus Schistocerca; species Schistocerca serialis. The sequence goes on along the minus strand of NW_026047644.1, from coordinate 27,851,264 downwards.
CTTTCTATGATTTGAACCTCTCCTGTGAGTCCAGTATTAGATTCTGATGCTTCACTTCAGGTTTACTGTATCCCTTGGACCTTCTTATAGGCGATGAAACACAGAAATTTCATCCGAATTTAATACAAAAGGCACAATGCCGACTTAAGTAAAAGAGGACTGACTTTCTAACTTTCTATGATTTGAACCTCTCCTGCAAGTCCAGTTTTAGGTTCCGATGCTTCACTTCAGGTTTACTGTATCCCTTGGACCTTCTTATTGACGATGAAACACAGAGTTTGCATCCGAATTTAATACAAAAGGTACAATGCCGTCTTAAGTAAAAGAGGACTGACACACTAACTTTCGATGATTTGAAACTCTCCTGTGAGTCCAGTTTAAGAATCCGATGCTTCACTTCAGGTTTACTGTATCCCTTGGACCTTCTTAATGACGATGAAACACAGAAATTGCATCCGAATTTAATACAAAAGGCACAATGGCGACTCAAGTACAAGAGGACTGACACTCTCTCTTTCTATGATTTGAACCTCTCGTGTGAGTCCAGTTTTAGATTCTGATGCTTCACTTCAGGTTTACTGTATCCCTTGGACCTTCTTATTGACGATGAAACACAGAAATTTCATCCGAATTTAATACAATAGTCACAATGCCGACTTAAGTAAAAGAGGACTGACACTCTAACTTTCTATGATTTGAACCTCTCCTACAAGTCCAGTTTTAGATTCCGATGCTTCACTTCAGGTTTACTGCATACCTTGGACCTTCTTATTGACGATAAAACACAGAAATTGCATCCGAATTTAATACAAAAGGCACAATACCGACATAAGTACAAGAGGAGTGACACTCTAACTTTCTATGATTTGAATCTCTCCTGTGAGTCCAGTTTTAGATTCCGATGTTTCACTTCACGTTTACTGTATTACTTGGACCTTCTTATTGACTAGGAAACACAGGAATTGCATCGGAATTAAATTCAAAAGCCACAATGCCGACTTAAGTACAAGAGGACTGACACTCTCACTTTCTATGATTTGAACCTCTCCTGTTAGTCCAGTTTTAGATTCCGAAGCTTCACTTCAGGTTTACTGTATCCCTTGGACCTTCTCATTGACGATGAAACACAGAAATTGCATCCGAATTTAATACAAAAATCACAATGGCGACTTAAGTACAAGAGGACTGACACTCTCACTTTCTGTGATTTGAACCTCTCCTGTGAGTCCAGTTTTAGATTCTGATGCTTCACTTCAGGTTTACTGTATCCCTTGGATCTTCTTATTGACGATGAAACACAGAGTTTGCATCCAAATTTAATACAAAAGGTACAATGCCGACTTAAGTACAAGAGGACTGACACACTAACTTTCTATGATTTGAACCTCTCCTGTGAGTCCAGTATTAGATTCTGATGCTTCACTTCAGGTTTACTGTATCCCTTGGACCTTCTTATAGACGATGAAACACAGAAAGTTCATCCGAATTTAATACAAAGGGCACAATGCCGACTTAAGTAAAAGAGGACTGACTTTCTAACTTTCTATGATTTGAACCTCTCCTGCAAGTCCAGTTATAGATTCCGATGCTTCACTTCAGGTTTACTGTATACCTTGCATCTTCTTATTGACGACAAAACACAGAAATTGCATCCGAATTTAATACAAAAGGCACAATACCGACTTAAGTACAAGAGGAGTGACACTCTAACTTTCTATGATTTGAATCTCTCCTGTGAGTCCAGTTTTAGATTCCGATGTTTCACTTCAGGTTTACTGTATCCCTTGGACCTTCTTATTGACTATGAAACACAGGAATTGCATCCGATTTTAATACAAATAGCACAATGCCTACTTAAGTAGAAGAGGACTGACACTCTCTCTTTCTATGATTTGAACCTCTCCTGTGAGTCCGGATTTAAATTCCGATGCTTCACTCCAGGTTTACTGTATACCTTGCACCTTCTTATTGACGACGAAACATAGGAATTGCATCGGAATTTAATACAAAAGGCACAATTCCGACATAAGTACAAGAGGACTGACACTCTCACTTTCAATGATTTGAACCTTTCCTGTGAGTCCAGTTTCAGATTCCGATGCTTCACTTCAGGTTTACTGTATACCTTGCACCTTTTTATTGACGATGAAACACAGAAATTGCATCGGAATTAAATTCAAAAGGCACAATGCCGACTTAAGTACAAGGGGACTGACACTCTCATTTTCTATGATTTGAACCTCTCCTGTGAGTCCAGTTTAAGATTCCGAAGCTTCACTTCAGGTTTACTGTATCCCTTGGACCTTCTTATTGACGATGAAACACAGAGTTTGCATCCGAATTTAATACAAAAGGCACAATGCCGACTTAAGTACAAGAGGACTGACACTCTAACTTTCTATGATTTGAACCTCTCCTGTGAGTCCAGTTTTAGATTCCGATGCTTCACTTCAGGTTTACTGTATACCCTGCACCTTCTTATTGACGATGAAAGACAGAAATTGCATCGGAATTAAATTCAAAAGGCACAATGCCGACTTAAGTACAAGAGGACTGACACACTAACTGTCTATGATTTGAACCTCTCTTGTGAGTCCAGTTTAAGAATCCGATGCCTCACTTCAGGTTTACTGTATCCCTTGGACCTTCTTACTGACGATGAAACACAGAGTTTGCATCCGAATTTAATACAAAAGGTACAATGCCGACTTAAGTACAAGAGGACTGACACACTAACTTTCTATGTTTTGAACCTCTGCTGTGAGTCCAGAGTAAGAATCCGATGCTTCACTTCAGGTTTACTGTATCCCTTGGACCTTCTTAATGACGATGAAACACAGAAATTGCATCCGAATTTAATACAAAAGGCACAATGCCGACTTAAGTAAAAGAGGACTGACACTCTAACTTTCTATGATTTGAACCTCTCCTACAAGTCCAGTTTTAGATTCCGTGCTTCACTTCAGGTTTACTGTATACCTTGGACCTTCTTATTGACGATAAAACACAGAAATTGCATCCGAACTTAATACAAAAGGCACAATACCGACTTAAGTACAAGAGGAGTGACACTCTACCTTTCTATGATTTGAATCTCTCCTGTGAGTCCAGTTTTGGATTCCGATGTTTCACTTCAGATTTACAGTATCCCTTGGACCTTCTTATTGACTATGAAACACAGGAATTGAATACGAATTTAATACAAATAGCACAATGCCGACTTAAGTACAAGAGGACTGACACTCTAACTTTCTATGATTTGAACCTCTCCTGTGAGTCCGGTTTTAAGTTCCGATGCTTCACTCCAGGTTTACTGTATACCTTGCACCTTCTTATTGACGACGAAACATAGGAATTGCATCGGAATTTGATACTAAAGGCACAATGCCGACATAAGTACAAGAGGACTGACACTATCACTTTCAATGATTTGAACCTTTCCTGTGAGTCCAGTTTCAGATTCCGATGCTTCACTTCAGGTTTACTGTATACCTTGCACCTTCTTATTGACGATGAAACACAGAAATTGCATCGGAATTAAATTCAAAAGGCACAATACCGACTTAAGTACAAGGGGACTGACACTCTCATTTTCTATGATTTGAACCTCTCCTGTGAGTCCAGTTTAAGATTCCGAAGCTTCACTTCAGGTTTACTGTATCCCTTGGACCTTCTTATTGACGATCAAACACAGTGTTTGCATCTGTATTTAATACAAAAGGTTCAATGCCGACTTAAGTACAAGAGGGCTGACACTCCAACATTCTATGATTTGAAACTCTCCTGTGAGTCCAGTTTTAGATTCCGATGCTTCACTTCAGGTTTACTGTATCCCTTGGACCTTCTTATTGACGATGAAACACACAAATTGCATCCGAATTTAATACAAAAATCACAATGGCGACATAAGTACAAGAGGACTGACACTCTCACTTTCTATGATTTGAAACTCTTCTGTGAGTCCAGTGTTAGATTCCGATGCATCACTTCATGTTTACTGTATCCCTTGGACCTTCTTATTGACGATGAAACACAGAAATTGCATCCGAATTTAATATAAATGCCACAATGCCGACTTAAGTACATGAGGACTGACACTCTCACTTTCTATGATTTGAACCTCTCCTGTGAGTCCAGTTTTAGATTCCGATGCTTCACTTTAGGTTTACTGTGTACCTTGCACCTTCTTATTGACGATGAAACACAGAAATTGCACCCGAATTTAATACAAAAGGCACAATGCCAACTTAAGTACAAGAGGACTGACATTCTAACTTTCTATGATTTGAACCTATCCTGTGAGTCCAGTTTTAGATTCCGATGCTTCACTTCGGGTTTACGGTATCCCTTGGACTTTCTTATTCACGATGAAACACACAAATTGCATCCGAATGTAATACAAATGGCACAATACCGACTTAAGTACAAGAGGAGTGACACTCTAACTTTCTATGATTTGAACCTATCCTGTGAGTCCAGTTTTAGATTCCGATGCTTCACTTCAGGTTTACTGTATCCCTTGGACTTTCTTATTGATGATGAAACACAGAAATTGCATCCGAATGTAATACAGATGGCACAATACCGACTTAAGTACAAGAGGACTGACACTCTCACTTTCTATGATTTGAACCTCTCCTGTGAGTCTAGTTTTAGATTCCGATGCTTCACTTCAGGTTTCCTGTATCCCTTGGACCTTCTTATTGACTATGAAACAAAGAAATTGCATCGGAATTAAATTCGAAACTCACAATGCCGACTTAAGTAAAAGAGGACTGACACTCTCACTTTCTATGATTTGAACCACTCCTGTGAGCCCAGTTTTAGATTCTGATTCTTAACTTCAGGTTTACTGTATCACTTAGACCTACTTATTGACAATGAAACACAGAAATTGCATCGGAATTAAATTCAAAAATCACAATGCCGACTTAAGTACAAGAGGACTGACACTATAACTTTCTATGATTTGAACCTCTCCTGTGAGTCCAGTTTTAGATTCCGATGCTTCACTTCAGGTTTACTGTATCCCTTGGACCTTCTTATTGACGATGAAACACAGAGTTTGCATCCGAATTTAATACAAAAGGCACAATGCCGACTAAAGTACAAGAGGACTGACACTCTAACTTTCTATGATTTGAACGTCTCCTGTGAGTCCAGTTTTAGATTCCGATGCTTCACTTCAGGTTTACTGTATACCCTGCACCTTCTTATTGACGATGAAAGACAGAAATTGCATCGGAATTAAATTCAAAAGGCACAATGCCGACTTAAGTACAAGAGGACTGACACACTAACTCTCTATGATTTGAACCTCTCCTGTGAGTCCAGTTTAAGAATCCGATGCCTCACTTCAGGTTTACTGCATCCCTTGGACCTTCTTATTGACGATGAAACACAGAGTTTGCATCCGAATTTAATACAAAAGGTACAATGCCGACTTAAGTACAAGAGGACTGACACACTAACTTTCTATGTTTTGAACCTCTGCTGTGAGTCCAGTTTAAGAATCCGATGCTTCACTTCAGGTTTACTGTAACCCTTGGACCTTCTTAATGACGATGAAACACAGAAATTGCATCCGAATTTAATACAAAAGGCACAATGGCGACTTAAGTACAAGAGGTCTGACACTCTCTCTTTCTATGATTTGAACCTCTCCTGTGAGTCCAGTTTTTGATTCTGATGATCCAGTTCAGGTTTACTGTATCCCTTGGACCTCCTTATTGACGATGAAACACAGAAATTTCATCCGAATTTAATACAAAAAGCACAATGCCGACTTAAGTAAAAGAGGACTGACGCTCTAACTTTCTATGATTTGAACCTCTCCTACAAGTCCAGTTTTAGATTCCGATGCTTCACTTCAGGTTTACTGTATACCTTGGACCTTCTTATTGACGATAAAACACAGAAATTGCATCCGAACTTAATACAAAAGGCACAATACCGACTTAAGTACAAGAGGAGTGACACTCTAACTTTCTATGATTTGAATCTCTCCTGTGAGTCCAGTTTTGAATTCCGATGTTTCACTTCAGGTTTACAGTATCCCTTGGACCTTCTTATTGACTATGAAACACAGGAATTGAATACGAATTTAATACAAATAGCACAATGCCGACTTAAGTACAAGAGGACTGACACTCTAACTTTCTATGATTTGAACCTCTCCTGTGAGTCCGGTTTTAAGTTCCGATGCTTCACTCCAGGTTTACTGTATACCTTGCACCTTCTTATTGACGATGAAACATTGGGATTGCATCGGAATTTGATACAAAAGGCACAATGCCGACGTAAGTACAACAGGACTGACACTCTCACTTTCAATGATTTGAACCTTTCCTGTGAGTCCAGTTTCAGATTCCGATGCTTCACTTCAGGTTTCCTGTATACCTCGCATCTTCTTATTGACGATGAAACACTGAAATTGCATCGGAATTAAATTCAAAAGGCACAATGCCGACTTAAGTACAAGGGGACTGACACTCTCACTTTCTATGATTAGAACCTATCCTGTGAGTCCAGTTTTAGTTTCCGAACCTTCACTTCAGGTTTACTGTATCCCTTGGACCTTCTTATTGACGATGAAACACAGTGTTTGCATCCGAATTTAATACAAAAGGTTCAATGCCGACTTAAGTACAAGAGCGCTGACACTCCTACATTCTATGATTTGAAACGCTCCTGTGAGTCCAGTTTTAGATTCCGATGATTCACTACAGGTTTACTGTATCCCTTGGACCTTCTTATTGACGATGAAACACAGAAATTGCATCCGAATTTAATACAAAAGGCACAATGCCAACTTAAGTACAAGAGGACTGACACTCTAACTTTCTATGATTTGAACTTCTCCCGTCAGTCCAGTTTTAGATTCCGATGCTTCACTTCAGGTTTACTATATCCCTTGGACCTTCTTATTGACGATGAAACACAGAAATTGCATACGAATTTAATACAAAAGGCACAATGCCAACTTAAGTACAAGAGGACTGACACTCTAAATTTCTATGATTTGAACCTCTTCCGTGAGTCCAGTTTTAGATTCCGATGCTTCACTTCAGGTTTACTATATCCATTGGACCTTCTTATTGACGATGAAACACAGAAATTGCATCCGAATTTAATACAAATGCCACATTGCCGACTTAAGTACAAGAGGACTGACACTGTCACTTTCTATGATTTGAACCTTTCCTGTGAGTCCAGTTTTAGAATCTGATGCTTCACTTCAGGTTTACTGTATCCCTTGGACCTTCTTATTGACGATGAAACACAGAAAATGCACCCGAATTTAATACAAATGGCACAATACCGACTTAAGTACAAGAGGACTGACACTCTCACTATCTATGATTTGAACCCCTCCTGTGCGTCCAGTTTTAGATTCCAATGCTTCACTTCAGGTTTACTGTATCCCTTGGACCTTCTTATTGACGATGAAACACAGAAATTGGATCCGAATTTAATACAAAAGGCACAATGGCGACTTAAGTACAAGAGGACTGACACTCTCTCTTTCTATGATTTGAACCTTTCATGTGAGTCTAGTTTCAGATTCCGATGCTTCACTTCAGGTTTACTGTATACCTTGCTCCTTCTTATTAACGATGAAACACAGAAATTGCATCGGAATTAAATTCAAAAGGCACAATGCCGACTTAAGTACAAGAGGACTGACACTCTCACTTTCTATGATTTGAAACTCTCCTGTGAGTCCAGTTTTAGATTCCGAAGCTTCACTTCAGTTTTACTGTATCCCTTGGACCTTCTTATTGACGATGAAACACAGTGTTTGCATCCGAATTTAACACAAGAGGTTCAATGCCGACTTAAGTACAAGAGGACTGACACTCTAACTTTCTATGATTTGAACCTCTCCTGTGAGTCCAGTTTTAGATTCTGATGCTTCACTACAGGTTTACTGTATCCCTTGGACCTTCTTATTGACGATGAAACACAGAAATTGCATCCGAATTTAATACAAATATCACAATGGCGACTTAAGTACAAGAGGAGTGACACTCTAACTTTCTATGATTTGAATCTCTCCTGTGAGTCCAGTTTTAGATTCCGATGTTCACTTCAGGTTTACTGTATCCCTTGGACCTTCTTATTGACAATGAAACACAGGAATTGAATCCGAATTTAATACAAATAGCACAATGCCGACTTAAGTACAAGAGGACTGACACTCTCTCTTTCTATTATTTGAACCTCTCCTGTGAGTCCGGTTTTAAATTCCGATGCTTCACTCCAGGTTTACTGTATACCTTGCACCTTCTTATTGACGATGAAACAGAGGAATTGCATCGGATTTTAATACAAAAGGCACAATGCCAACATAAGTACAAGAGGACTGACACTCTCACTTTCAATGATTTGAACCTTTCCTGTGAGTCCAGTTTCAGATTCCGATGCTTCACTTCAGGTTTACTGTATACCTTGCTGCTTCTTATTGACGATGAAACACAGAAATTGCATCGGAATTAAATTCAAAAGGCACAATGCCGACTTACGTAAAAGAGGACTGACTTTCTAACTTTCTATGATTTGAACCTATCCTGTGAGTCCAGTTTTAGATTCCGATGCTTCACTTCAGGTTTACTGTATCCCTTGGACCTTCTTATTGACGATGTAACACAGAAATTGCATCCGAATGTAATACAAATGGCACAATACCGACTTAAGTACAAGAGGAGTGACACACTAACTTTCTATGATTTGAACCTATCCTGTGAGTCCAGTTTTAGATTCAGATGCTTCACTTCAGGTTTACTGTATCCCTTGGACTTTCTTATTGACGATGAAACACAGATATTGCATCCGAATGTAATACAAATGGCACATTACCGACTTAAGTACAAGAGGACTGACACTCTCACTTTCTATGATTTGAACCTCTCCTGTGAGTCCAGTTTTAGATTCCGATGCTTCACTTCAGGTTTACTGTATCTCTTAGACCTTCTTATTGACGATGAAACACAGAAATTGCATCCGAATTTAATACAAAAGGCACAATAGCGACTTATGTAGAAGAGGAGTGACACTTTAACATTCTATGATTTGAATCTCTCCTGTGAGTCCAGTTTTAGATTCCGATGCTTCACTTCATGTTTACTGTATCTCTTGGACCTACTTATTGACGATGAAACACAGAAATTGCATCGGAATTTAATTCAAAAGGCACAATGCCGACCTAAGTACAAGAGGACTGACACTCTCTCTTTCTATTATTTGAACCTCTCCTGTGAGTCCGGTTTTAAATTCTGATGCTTCACTCCAGGTTTACTGTATACCTTGCACCATCTTATTGACGATGAAACAGAGGAATTGCATCGGAATTTAATACAAAAGGCACAATGCCAACATAAGTACAAGAGGACTGACACTCTCACTTTCAATGATTTGAACCTTACCTGTGAGTCCAGTTTCAGATTCCGATGCTTCACTTCAGGTTTACTGTATACCTTGCTCCTTCTTATTGACGATGAAACACAGAAATTGCATCGGAATTAAATTCAAAAGGCACAATGCCGACTTTAGTAAAAGAGGACTGACTTTCTAACTTTCTATGATTTGAACCTCTCCTGCAGGTCCAGTTTTAGATTCCGATGCTTCACTTCAGGTTTACTGTATACCTTGGACCTTCTTATTGACGATAAAACACAGAAATTGCATCCGAATTTAATACAATAGGCACAATACCGACTTAAGTACAAGAGGAGTGCCACTCTAACTTTCTATGATTTGAATCTCTCCTGTGAGTCAGTTTTAGATTCCGATGTTTCACTTCAGGTTTACTGTTTCCCTTGGACCTTCTTATTGACTATGAAACACAGGATTTGCATCCGAATTTAATACAAATAGCACAATGCCGACTTAAGTACAAGAGGACTGACACTCTCTCTTTCTATGATTTGAACCTCTCCTGTGAGTCCGGTTTTAAATTCCGATGCTTCACTCCAGGTTTACTGTATACCTTGCACCTTCTTATTGACGATGAAACATAGGAATTGCATCGGAATTTAATACAAAAGGCACAATGCCGACATAAGTACAAGAGGACTGACACTCTCACTTTCAATGATTTGAACCTTTCCTGTGACTCCAGTTTCAGATTCCGATGCTTCACTTCAGGTTTACTGTATACCTTGCACCTTCTTATTGACGATGAAACACAGAAATTGCATCGGAATTAAATTCAAAAGGCACAATGCCGACTTAAGCACAAGGGGACTGACACTTTCACTTTCTATGATTTGAACCTCTCCTGTGAGTCCAGTTTTAGATTCCGAAGCATCACTTCAGGTTTACTGTATCCCTTGGACCTTCTTATTGACGATGAAACACAGTGTTTGCATCCGAATTTAATACAAAAGCTTCAATGCCGACTTAAGTACAAGAGGGCTGACACTCCAACATTCTATGATTTGAAACTCTCCTAAAAGTCCAGTTTTAGATTCCGATGCTTCACTACAGGTTTACTGTATCCCTTGGACCTTCTTATTGACGATGAAACACAAAAATTGCATCCGAATTTAATACAAAAATCACAATGGCGACTTAAGTACAAGAGGACTGACACTCTCAATTTCTATGATTTGAAACTCTTCTCTGAGTCCAGTGTTAGATTCCGATGCATCACTTCAGGTTTACTGTATCCCTTGGTTCTTCTTATTGACGATGAAACACAGAAATTGCATCCGAATTTAATACAAATGTCACAATGCCGACTTAAGTACAAGAGGAATGACACTCTCACTTTCTAGGATTTGAACCTCTCCTGTGAGTCCAGTTTTAGATTGCGATGCTTCACTTTAGGTTTACTGTATACCTTGCACCTTCGTATTGACGATGAAACACAGAAATTGCATCCGAATTTAATACAAAGTGCACAATGCCGACTTAAGTACAAGAGGACTGAGATTCTAACTTTCTATGATTTGAACCTATCCTGTGAGTCCAGTTTTAGATTCCGATGCTTCACTTCAGGTTTACTGTATCCCTTGGACTTTCTTATTGACGATAAAACACAGAAATTGCATCCGAATGTAATACAAATGGCACAATACCGACTTAAGTACAAGAGGAGTGACACTCTAACTTTCTATGATTTGAACCTATCCTGTGAGTCCAGTTTTAGATTCAGATGCTTCACTTCAGGTTTACTGTATCCCTTGGACTTTCTTATTGACGATGAAACACAGATATTGCATCCGAATGTAATACAAATGGCACAATACCGACTTAAGTACAAGAGGACTGACACTCTCACTTTCTATGATTTGAACCTCTCCTGTGAGTCCAGTTTTAGATTCCGATGCTTCACTTCAGGTTTACTGTATCCCTTGGACCTTCTTATTGACGATGAAACACAGAAATTGCATCCGAATTTAATACAAAAGGCACAATACCGACTTATGTACAAGAGGAGTGACACTTTAACATTCTATGATTTGAAACTCTCCTGTGAGTCCAGTTTTAGATTCCGATGCTTCACTTCATGTTTACTGTATCTCTTGGACCTACTTATTGACGATGAAACACAGAAATTGCATCGGAATTTAATTCAAAAGGCACAATGCCGACCTAAGTAGAAGAGGACTGACACTCTCACTTTCTAGTATTTGTACCTCTCCTGTGAGTCCAGTTTTAGATTCCGATGCTTCACTTCAGGTTTACTGTATACCTTGCACCTTCTTATTGACGATGAAACACAGAAATTACATCGGAATTAAATTCAAAAGGCACAATGCCGACTTAAGTACAAGAGGACTGACACTCTCACTTTCTATGATTTGAACCTCTCCTGTGAGTTCAGTTTTAGATTCCGATGCTTCACTTCAGGTTTGCTGTATCCCTTGGACCTTCTTACTGACGATGAAACACAGAGTTTACATACGAATTAAATACAAAAGGTACAATGCCGACTTAAGTACAAGTGGACTGACACACTAACTTTCTATGATTTGAACCTCTCCTGTGAGTCCAGTTTAAGAATCCGATGCTTCACGTCAGGTTTACTGTATCCTTGGACCTTCTTATTGACGATGAAGCACAGTAATTGCATCCAAATTTAATACAAAAGGCACAATGGCGACTTAAGTACAAGAGGCCTGACACACTCTCTTTCTATGATTTGAACCTCTCCTGTGAGTCCAGTTTAAGATTCCGAAGCTTCACTTCAGGTTTACTGTATCCCTTGGACCTTCTTATTGACGATGAAACACAGTGTTTGCATCCGAATTTAACACAAAAGGTTCAATGCCGACTTAAGTACAAGAGGGCTGACACTCCAACATTCTATGATTTGAAACTCTCCTGTGAGTCCAGTTTTAGATTCCGATGCTTCACTTCAGGTTTACTGTATCCCTTGGACCTTCTTATTGACGATGAAACACACAAATTGCATCCGAATTTAATACAAAAATCACAATGGCGACATAAGTACAAGAGGACTGACACTCTCACTTTCTATGATTTGAAACTCTTCTGTGAGTCCAGTGTTAGATTCCGATGCATCACTTCATGTTTACTGTATCCCTTGGACCTTCTTATTGACGATGAAACACAGAAATTGCATCCGAATTTAATATAAATGCCACAATGCCGACTTAAGTACATGAGGACTGACACTCTCACTTTCTATGATTTGAACCTCTCTTTCGAGTCCAGTTTTTGATTCCGATTCTTCACTTGAAGTTTACTGTATCCCTTGGACCTTCTTATTGACGATGAAACACTGTAATTGCATCCGAATTTAATACACAATTCACAATGCCGACTTAAGTACAAGAGGACTGACACTCTAACTTTCTAGTATTTGAACCTCTCCTGTGAGTCCAGTTTTAGATTCCGATGCTTCACTTCAGGTTTACTGTATGCCTTGGACCATCTTATTGACGATGAAACACAGAAATTGCGACCGAATTTAATACAAAAGGCACAATGCCGACTTAAGTAAAACCGGACTGACACTCTAACACTCTATGATTTGAACCTCTCCTGTGAGTCCAGTTTTAGATTCCGATGCTTCAATTCAGGTTTACTGTATCCCTTGGACCTTCTTATTGACAATGAAACACAGAAATTGCATCCGAATTTAATACAAAAGGCACAATGCCGATTTAAGTACAAGAGGACTGACATTCTAACTTTCTATGATTTGAACCTCTCCTGTGAGTCCAGTTTTAGATTCGGATGCTTCACTTCAGGTTTACTGTATACCTTGGACCTTCTTATTGACGATGAAGCACAGAAATTGCGTCCGAATTAATTTCAAAAGGCACAATGCCGACTTAAGTACAAGAGGACTGACACTCTAACTGTCTATGATCTGAACCTCTCCTGTGAGTCCAGTTTTAGATTCCGATACTTCACTTCAGGTTTACTGTATCCCTTGGACCTTCATATTGACGATGAAAAACAGTAATTGCATCCGAATTTAATACAAAATTCACAATGCCGACTTAAGTACAAGAGGACTGACACTCTTACTTTCTATGATTTGAACCTCTCCTAAGAGTCCAGTTTTAGATTCCGATGCTTCACTTCAGGTTTACTGTATACCTTGGACCTCCTTATTGACGATGAAACACAGAAATTGCATCGGAATTAAATACAAAAGGCACAATGCCGACTTAAGTACAAGAGGACTGACACTCTAACATTATATGATTTGTGCCTCTCCTGTGAGTTCAGTTTTAGATTCCGATGCATCCTTCAGGTTTACTGTATCCCTTGGACTTTCTTGTTGACGATGAAACACAAAAATTGCATCGAAGTTAAATTCAAAAGACACAATGCCTACTTAAGTACAAGAGAACTGACACTCTAACTTTCTATCATTTGAACCTCTCCTGTGAGTACAGTTTTAGATTCCGATGATTCACATCAGGTTTACTGTATACCATGGACCTTCTTATTGCCGATGAAGCACAGAAATTGCATCGGAATTAAATTCAAAAAGCACAATGCCGACTTAAGTACAAGAGGACTGACACTCTAACCTTCTATGATTTGAACCTCTCTTGTGAGTCCAGTTTTTGATTCCGATTCTTCACTTGAAGTTTACTGTATCCCTCGGACCTTCTTATTGACGATGAAACACAGTAATTGCATCCGAATTTAATACACAATTCACAATGCCGACTTAAGTACAAGAGGACTGACACTCTAACTTTCTAGTATTTAACCTCTCCTGTGAGTCCAGTTTTAGATTCCGATGTTTCACTTCAGGTTTACTGTATGCCTTGGACCATCTTATTGACGATGAAACACAGAAATTGCGACCGAATTTAATACAAAAGGCACAATGCCGACTTAAGTACAAGAGGACTGACACTCTTACTTTCTATAATTTGAACCTCTCCTTGGAGTCCAGTTTTAGATTCCGATCCTTCACTTCAGGTTTACTGTATCCCTTGGTCCTTCTTTTTGATGATGAAACACAGAAATCGCATCGGAATTAAATACAAACGGCACAATGCCGACTTATGTACAAGAGGACTGACACTCTAACTTTCTATGATTTGAACGTCTCCTGTGAGTCCAGTTTTAGATTCCGATTCTTCACTTCAGGTTTACTGTATACCTTGGACCTTCTTATTGACGATGAAGCACAGAAATTGCATCGAAATTAAATTCAAAAGGCACAATATCGACTTAAGTACAAGAGGACTGACACTCTATCTATCTATGATTAGAACCTCTCCTAGGAGTTCAGTTTTAGATTCCGATTCTTCACTTGAGGTTTACTGTATTTCTTGGACCTTCTTATTGACGATGAAAGACAGAAATTGCATCCGAATTTAATACAAAAGGCACAATGCCGACTTAAGTGCAAGAGGACTGACACTCTAACTTTCTATTATTTGAATCTCTCCTGTGAGTCCAGTTTTAGATTCCGACGCTTCTCTTCAGGTTTACTGTATGCCTTGGACCATCTTATTGACGATGAAACACAGAAACTGCATCCGAATTTAATACAAAAGGCACAATGACGACTTAAGTAAAACAGGACTGACACTTTAACATTCTATGATTTGAACCTCTCCTGTGAGTCCAGTTTTAGATTCCGATGCTTCAATTCAGGTTTACTGTATATGTTGGACCTTCTTATTGACGATGAAGCACTGAAATTGCATCGGAATTAGATTCAAAAGGCACAATGCCGACTTCAGTAAAACAGGACTGACACTCCAACTTTCTATGATTTGAACATCTCCTGTGAGTCCAGTTGTAGATTCCGATGCTTCACTTCAGGTTTACTGTATCCCTTGGACCTTCTTATTGACAATGAAACACAGAAATTGCATCCGAATTTAATACAAAAGGCACAATGCCGATTTAAGTACAAGAGGACTGACATTCTAACTTTCTATGATTTGAACCTCTCCTGTGAGTCCAGTTTTAGATTCGGATGCTTCACTTCAGGTTTACTGTATAACTTGGACCTTCTTATTGACCATGAAGCACAGAAATTGCGTCGGAATTAATCTTAAAAGGCGCAATGCCGACATAAGTACAAGAGGACTGACACTCTAACTGTCTATGATCTGAACCTCTCCTGTGAGTCCAGTTTTAGATTCCGATACTTCACTTCAGGTTTACTGTATCCCTTGGACCTTCTTATTGACGATGAAAAACAGTAATTGCATCCGAATTTAATACAAAATTCACAATGCCGACTTAAGTACAAGAGGACTGACACTCTTACTTTCTATGATTTGAACCTCTCCTAAGAGTCCAGTTTTAGATTCCGATGCTTCACTTCAGGTTTACTGTATACCTTGGACCTCCTTATTGACGATGAAACACAGAAATTGCATCGGAATTAAATACAAAAGGCACAATGCCGACTTAAGTACAAGAGGACTGACACTCTAACGTTATATGATTTGTGCCTCTCCTGTGAGTTCAGTTTTAGATTCCGATGCATCCTTCAGGTTTACTGTATCCCTTGGACATTCTTGTTGACGATGAAACACAAAAATTGCATCGAAGTTAAATTCAAAAGGCACAATGCCTACTTAAGTACAAGAGAACTGACACTCTAACTTTCTATCATTTGAACCTCTCCTGTGAGTACAGTTTTAGATTCCGATGATTCACTTCAGGTTTACTGTATACCTTGGACCTTCTTATTGCCGATGAAACACAGTAATTGCATCCGAATTTAATACACAATTCACAATGCCGACTTAAGTACAAGAGGACTGACACTCTAACTTTCTAGTATTTAACCTCTCCTGTGAGTCCAGTTTTAGATTCCGATGTTTCACTTCAGGTTTACTGTATGCCTTGGACCATCTTATTGACGATGAAACACAGAAATTGCGACCGAATTTAATACAAAAGGCACAATGCCGACTTGAGTACATGAGGACTGACACTCTAACTTTCTATTATTTGAACCTCTCCTGTGAGTCCAGTTTTAGATTCCGATGCTTCACTTCAGGTTTACTGTATCACTTGGTCCTTCTTATTGACGATGAAGCACAGAAATTGCAACGGAATTAAATTAAAATGGCACAATGCCGACTTAAGTACTAGAGGACTGACACTCTAACTTTCGTTGATCTGAACCTATCCTGTGAGTCCAGTTTTAGATTCCGATGCTTCACTTCAGGTTTACTGTATCCCTTGGACCTTATTATTGACGATGAAACACAGTAATTGCATCCGAATTTAATACAAAATTCACAATGCCAACTTAAGTACAAGAGGACTGACACTCTTACTTTCTACGATTTGAACCTCTCGTAGGAGTCCAGTTTTAGATTCCGATGCTTCACTTCAGGTTTACTGTATCCCTTGGTCCTTCTTATTGATGATGAAACACAGAAATCGCATCGGAATTAAATACAAAAGGCACAATGCCGACTTATGTACAAGAGGACTGACACTCTAACTTTCTATGATTTGAACGTCTCCTGTGAGTCCAGTTTTAGATTCCGATGCTTCACTTCAGGTTTACTGTATACCTTGGACCTTCTTATTGACGATGAAGCACAGAAATTGCATCAAAATTAAATGCAAAAGGCACAATATCGACTTAATTACAAGAGGACTGACACTCTATCTATCTATGATTTGAACCTCTCCTAGGAGTCCAGTTTTAGATTCCGATTCTTCACTTGAGGTTTACTGTATCCCTTGGACCTTCTTATTGACGATGAAAGACAGAAATTGCATCCGAATTTTATACAAAAGGCACAATGCCGACTTAAGTACAAGAGGACTGACACTCTAACTTTCTATTATTTGAACCTCTTCTGTGAGTCCAGTTTTAGATTCCGACGCTTCTCTTCAGGTTTACTGTATGCCTTGGACCATCTTATTGACGATGAAACACAGAAATTGCATCCGAATTTAATACAAAAGGCACAATGACGACTTAAGTAAAACAGGACTGACACTTTAACATTCTATGATTTGAACATCTCCTGTGAGTCCAGTTGTAGATTCCGATGCTTCACTTCAGGTTTACTGTATCCCTTGGATCTTCTTATTGACAATGAAACAGAGAAATTGCATCCGATTTTAATACAAAAGGCACAATGCCGATTTAAGTACAAGAGGACTGACATTCTTACTTTCTATGATTTGAACCTCTCCTGTGAGTCCAGTTTTAGATACGGATGCTTCACTTCAGGTTTACTGTATACCTTGGACCTTCTTATTGACGATGTAGCACAGAAATTGCGTCGGAATTAATTTCAAAAGGCACAATGCCGACTTAAGTACAAGAGGACTGACACTCTAACTTTCTATGATCTGAACCTCTCCTGTGAGTTCAGTTTTAGATTCCGATGCTTCACTTCAGGTTTACTGTATCCCTAGGACCTTCTTATTGATGATGAAACACAGAAATTGCATCGGAATTAAATTCAAAAAGCACAATGCCGACATAAGTACAAGAGGACTGACACTCTAACTTTCTATGATTTGAACCTCTCTTTCGAGTCCAGTTTTTGATTCCGATTCTTCACTTGAAGTTTCCTGTATCCCTTGGACCTTCTTATTGACGATGAAACACTGTAATTGCATCCGAATTTAATACACAATTCACAATGCCGACTTAAGTACAAGAGGACTGACACTCTAACTTTCTAGTATTTGAACCTCTCCTGTGAGTCCAGTTTTAGATTCCGATGCTTCACTTCAGGTTTACTGTATGCCTTGGACCATCTTATTGACGATGAAACACAGAAATTGCGACCGAATTTAATACAAAAGGCACAATGCCGACTTAAGTAAAACCGGACTGACACTCTAACACTCTATGATTTGAACCTCTCCTGTGAGTCCAGTTTTAGATTCCGATGCTTCAATTCAGGTTTACTGTATACCTTGGACCTTCTTATTGACGATGAAGCACTGAAATTGCGTCGGAATTAAATACAAAAGGCACAATGCCGACTTAAGTACAAGAGGACTTACATTCTAACTTTCTATGATTTGAACCTCTCCTGTGAGTTGAGTTTTAGATTCGGATGCTGCACTTAAGGTTTACCGTATACCTTGGACCTTGTTATTGACGATGAAGCACAGAAATTGCGTCGGAATTAAATTCAAAAGGCACAATGCCTACTTAAGAACAAGAGGACTGACACACTAACATTCTATGATTTGAACCTCTCCTGTGAGTTCAGTTTTAGATTCCGATGCTTCACTTCAGGTTTACTGTATCCCTAGGACCTTCTTATTGATGATGAAACACAGAAATTGCATCGGAATTAAATACAAAAGGCACAATGCCGACTTAAGTACAAGAGGACTTACTCTCTAACTTTCTATGATTTGAACCCCCCTGTTAGTCCAGTTTTAGATTCCGATGCTTCACTTCAGGTTTACTGTATACCTTGGACCTTCTTATTGACGATGAAGCACAGAAATTGCATCGGAATTAAATTCAAAAGGTACAATATCGACTTAAGTACAAGAGGACATACACTCTAACTTTCTATGATTTGAACCTCTCCTGTGAGTCCAGTTTTAGATTCCGATGCTTCACTTCCGGTTTACTGTATGCCTTGGACATGCTTATTGACGATGAAACACAGAAATTGCATCGAAGTTAAATTCAAAAAGCAAAATGCCTACTTAAGTACAAGAGAACTGACACCCTAACTTTCTATGATTTGAACCTCTCCTGTGAGTACAGTTTTAGATTCCGATGATTCACTTCAGGTTTACTGTATACCTTGGACCTTCTTATTGCCGATGACGCACAGAAATTGAATCGGAATTAAATTCAAAAAGCACAATGCCGACATAAGTACAAGAGGACTTACACTCTAACTTTCTATGATTTGAACCTCTCCTGTGAGTCCAGTTTTAGATTCCGATTCTTCACTTGAGGTTTACTGTATCCCTTGGACCTTCTTATTGACGATGAAACACAGTAATTGCATCCGAATTTAATACAAAAGGCACAATGCCGATTTAAGTACAAGAGGACTGACATTCTAACTTTCTATGATTTGAACCTCTAATGTGAGTCCAGTTTTAGATTCGGATGCTTCACTTCAGGTTTACTGTATACCTTGGAACTTCTTATTGACGATGAAGCACAGAAATTGCGTCGGAATTAATTTCAAAAGGCACAATGCCGACTTAAGTACAAGAGGACTGACACTCTAACTTTCTATGATCTGAACCTCTCCTGTGAGTCCAGTTTTAGATTCCGATGCTTCACTTCAGGTTTACTGTATCCCTTGGACCTTCTTATTGACGATGAAACACAGTAATTGCATCCGAATTTAATACAAAATTCACAATGCCGACTTAAGCACAAGAGGACTGACACTCTTACTTTCTATGATTTGAACCTCTCCTAAGAGTCCAGTTTTAGATTCCGATGCTTCACTTCAGGTTTACTGTATACCTTGGACCTCCTTATTGACGATGAAACACAGAAATTGCATCGGAATTAAATACAAAAGGCACAATGCCGACTTAAGTACAAGAGAACTGACACTCTAACTTTCTATCATTTGAACCTCTCCTGTGAGTACAGTTTTAGATTCCGATGATTCACTTCAGGTTTACTGTATACCTTGGACCTTCTTATTGCCGATGAAGCACAGAAATTGCATCGGAATTAAATTCAAAAAGCACAATGCCGACTTAAGTACAAGAGGACTGACACTCTAACTTTCTATGATTTGAACCTCTCTTGTGAGTCCAGTTTTTGATTCCGATTCTTCACTTGAAGTTTACTGTATCCCTTGGACCTTCTTATTGACGATGAAACACTGTAATTGCATCCGAATTTAATACACAACTCACAATGCCGACTTAACTACAAGAGGACTGACACTCTAACTTTCTAGTATTTGAACCTCTCCTGTGAGTCGAGTTTTAAATTCCGATGCTTCACTTCAGGTTTACTGTATGCCTTGGACCATCTTATTGACGATGAAACACAGAAATTTCGACCGAATTTAATACAAAAGGCACAATGACGACTTAAGTAAAACCGGACTGACACTCTAACACTCTATGATTTGAACCTCTCCTGTGAGTCCAGTTTTAGATTCCGATGCTTCAATTCAGGTTTACTGTATACCTTGGACCTTCTTATTGACGATGAAGCACTGAAATTGCATCGGAATTAAATACAAAAGGCACAATGCCGACTTAAGTACAAGAGGACTTACATTCTAACTTTCTATGATTTGAACCTCTCCTGTGAGTTGAGTTTTAGATTCGGATGCTTCACTTCAGATTTACTGTATACCTTGGACCTTCTTATTGACGATGAAGCACAGAAATTGCGTCGGAATTAAATTCAAAAGGCACAATGCCGACTTAAGGACAAGAGGACTGACACACTAACATTCTATGATTTGAACCTCTCCTGTGAGTCAAGTTTTAGATTCCGATGCTTCACTTCAGGTTTACTGTAACCCTAGGACCTTCTTATTGATGATGAAACACAGAAATTGCATCGGAATTAAATACAAAAGGCACAATGCCGACTTAAGTACAAGAGGACTTACTCTCTAACTTTGAATGATTTGAACCCCCCTGTTAGTCCTGTTTTAGATTCTGATGCTTCACTTCAGGTTTACTGTATACCTTGGACCCTCTTATTGACGATGAAGCACAGAAATTGCATCGGAATTAAATTCAAAAGGTACAATATCGACTGAAGTACAAGAGGACATACACTCTAACTTTCTATGATTTGAACCTCTCCTGTGCGTCCTGTTTTAGATTCCGATGCTTCACTTCAGGTTTACTGTATGCCTTGGACATTCTTGTTGACGATGAAACACAGAAATTGCATCGGAATTAAATTCAAAAGGTACAATATCGACTTAAGTACAAGTGGACATACACTCTAACTTTCTATGATTTGAACCTCTCCTGTGAGTCCAGTTTTAGATTCCGATGATTCACTTCAGGTTTACTGTATACCTTGGACCTTCTTATTGCCGATGAAGCACAGAAATTGCATCGGAATTAAATTCAAGAAGCACAATGCCGACTTAAGTACAAGAGGACTGACACTCTAACTTTCTATGATTTGAACCTCTCTTGTGAGTCCAGTTTTTGATTCCGATTCTTCACTTGAAGTTTACTGTATCCCTTGGACCTTCTTATTGACGATGAAACACTGTAATTGCATCCGAATTTAATACACAATTCACAATGCCGACTTAAGTACAAGAGGTCTGACACTCTAGCTTTCTAGTATTTGAACCTCTCCTGTGAGTCGAGTTTTAGATTCCGATGCTTCACTTCAGGTTTACTGTATGCCTTGGACCATCTTATTGACGATGAAACACAGAAATTGCGACCGAATTTAATACAAAAGGCACAATGACGACTTAAGTAAAACCGGACTGACACTCTAACACTCTATGATTTGAACCTCTCCTGTGAGTCCACTTTTAGATTCCGATGCTTCAATTCAGGTTTACTGTATACCTTGGACCTTCTTATTGACGATGAAGCACTGAAATTGCATCGGAATTAAATACAAAAGGCACAATGCCGACTTAAGTACAAGAGGACTTACATTCTAACTTTCTATGATTTGAACCTCTTCTGTGAGTTGAGTTTTAGATTCGGATGCTTCACTTCAGGTTTACTGTATACCTTGGACCTTCTTATTGACGATGAAGCACAGAAATTGCGTCGGAATTAAATTCAAAAGGCACAATGCCGACTTAAGGACAAGAGGACTGACACACTAACATTCTATGATTTGAACCTCTCCTGTGAGTTCAGTTTTAGATTCCGATGCTTCACTTCAGGTTTACTGTATCCCTAGGACCTTCTTATTGATGATGAAACTCAGAAATTGCATCGGAATTAAATACAAAAGGCACAATGCCGACTTAAGTACAAGAGGACTGACACTCTAACTTTCTATGATTTGAACCTCTCTTGTGAGTCCAGTTTTTGATTCCGATTCTTCACTTGAAGTTTACTGTATCCCTTGGACTTTCTTATTGACGATGAAACACTGTAATTGCATCCGAATTTAATACAAAATTCACAATGCCGACTTAAGTACAAGAGGACTGACACTCTAACTTTCTAGTATTTGAACCTCTCCTGTGAGTCGAGTTTTAGATTCCGATGCTTCACTTCAGGTTTGCTGTATGCCTTGGACCATCTTATTGACGATGAAACACAGAAATTGCGACCGAATTTAATACAAAAGGCACAATGACGACTTAAGTAAAACCGGACTGACACTCTAACACTCTATGATTTGAACCTCTCCTGTGAGTCCAGTTTTAGATTCCGATGCTTCAATTCAGGTTTACTGTATACCTTGGACCTTCTTATTGACGATGAAGCACTGAAATTGCATCGGAATTAAATACAAAAGGCACAATGCCGACTTAAGTACAAGAGGACTTACATTCTAACTTTCTATGATTTGAACCTCTCCTGTGAGTTGAGTTTTAGATTCGGATGCTTCACTTCAGGTTTACTGTATACCTTGGACCTTCTTATTGACGATGAAGCACAGAAATTGCGTCGGAATTAAATTCAAAAGGCACAATGCCGACTTAAGGACAAGACGACTGACACACTAACATTCTATGATTTGAACCTCTCCTGTGAGTTCAGTTTTAGATTCCGATGCTTCACTTCAGGTTTACTGTACCCCTAGGACCTTCTTATTGATGATGAAACACAGAAATTGCATCGGAATTAAATACAAAAGGCACAATGCCGACTTAAGTACAAGAGGACTTACATTCTAACTTTCTATGATTTGAACCTCTCCTGTGAGTTGAGTTTTAGATTCCGATGCTTCACTTCAGGTTTACTGTATACCTTGGACCCTCTTATTGACGATGAAGCACAGAAATTGCATCGGAATTAAATTCAAAAGGTACAATATCGACTTAAGTACAAGAGGACATACACTCTAACTTTCTATGATTTGAACCTCTCCTGTGAGTCCTGTTTTAGATTCCGATGCTTCACTTCAGGTTTACTGTATGCCTTGGACATTCTTATTGACGATGAAACACAGAAATTGCATCGAAGTTAAATTCAAAAGGCACAATGCCTACTTAAGTACAAGAGAACTGACACTCTAACTTTCTATGATTTGAACCTCTCCTGTGAGTACAGTTTTAGATTCCGATGATTCACTTCAGGTTTACTGTATACCTTGTACCTTCTTATTGCCGATGAAGCACAGAAATTGCATCGGAATTAAATTCAAAAAGCACAATGCCGACTTAAGTACAAGAGGACTGACACTCTAACTTTCTATGATTTGAACCTCCCTTGTGAGTCCAGTTTTTGATTCCGATTCTTCACTTGACGTTTACTGTATCCCTTGGACCTTCTTATTGACGATGAAACACTGTAATTGCATCCGAATTTAATACACAATTCACAATGCCGACTTAAGTACAAGAGGACTGACACTCTAACTTTCTAGTATTTGAACCTCTCCTGTGAATCGAGTTTTAGATTCCGATGCTTCACTTCAGGTTTACTGTATGCCTTGGACCATCTTATTGACGATGAAACACAGAAATTGCGACCGAATTTAATACAAAAGGCACAATGCCGACTTAAGTAAAACCGGACTCACACTCTAACTCTCTGTGATTTGAACCTCTCCTGTGAGTCCAGTTTTAGATTCCGATGCTTCAATTCAGGTTTACTGTATACCTTGGACCTTCTTATTGACGATGAAGCACTGAAATTGCATTGGAATTAAATACAAAAGGCACAATGCCGACTTAAGTACAAGAGGACTTACATTCTAACTTTCTATGATTTGAACCTCTCCTGTGAGTTGAGTTTTAGATTCGGATGCTTCACTTCAGGTTTACTGTATACCTTGGACCTTCTTGTTGACGATAAAGCACAGAAATTGCGTCGGAATTAAATTCAAAAGGCACAATGCCGACTTAAGCACAAGAGGACTGACACTCTTACTTTCTATGATTTGAACCTCTCCTAAGAGTCCAGTTTTAGATTCCGATGCTTCACTTCAGGTTTACTGTATACCTTGGACCTCCTTATTGACGATGAAACAAAGAAATTGCATCGGAATTAAATACAAAAGGCACAATGCCGACTTAAGTACAAGAGAACTGACACTCTAACTTTCTATCATTTGAACCTCTCCTGTGAGTACAGTTTTAGATTCCGATGATTCACTTCAGGTTTACTGTATACCTTGGACCTTCTTATTGCCGATGAAGCACAGAAATTGCATCGGAATTAAATTCAAAAAGCACAATGCCGACTTAAGTACAAGAGGACTGACACTCTAACTTTCTATGATTTGAACCTCTCTTGTGAGTCCAGTTTTTGATTCCGATTCTTCACTTGAAGTTTACTGTATCCCTTGGACCTTCTTATTGACGATGAAACACTGTAATTGCATCCGAATTTAATACACAACTCACAATGCCGACTTAACTACAAGAGGACTGACACTCTAACTTTCTAGTATTTGAACCTCTCCTGTGAGTCGAGTTTTAAATTCCGATGCTTCACTTCAGGTTTACTGTATGCCTTGGACCATCTTATTGACGATGAAACACAGAAATTGCGACCGAATTTAATACAAAAGGCACAATGACGACTTAAGTAAAACCGGACTGACACTCTAACACTCTATGATTTGAACCTCTCCTGTGAGTCCACTTTTAGATTCCGATGCTTCAATTCAGGTTTACTGTATACCTTGGACCTTCTTATTGACGATGAAGCACTGAAATTGCATCGGAATTAAATACAAAAGGCACAATGCCGACTTAAGTACAAGAGGACTTACATTCTAACTTTCTATGATTTGAACCTCTTCTGTGAGTTGAGTTTTAGATTCGGATGCTTCACTTCAGGTTTACTGTATACCTTGGACCTTCTTATTGACGATGAAGCACAGAAATTGCATCCGAATTTAATACACAATTCACAATGCCGACTTAAGTACAAGAGGTCTGACACTCTAGCTTTCTAGTATTTGAACCTCTCCTGTGAGTCGAGTTTTAGATTCCGATGCTTCACTTCAGGTTTACTGTATGCCTTGGACCATCTTATTGACGATGAAACACAGAAATTGCGACCGAATTTAATACAAAAGGCACAATGACGACTTAAGTAAAACCGGACTGACACTCTAACACTCTATGATTTGAACCTCTCCTGTGAGTCCACTTTTAGATTCCGATGCTTCAATTCAGGTTTACTGTATACCTTGGACCTTCTTATTGACGATGAAGCACTGAAATTGCATCGGAATTAAATACACAACTCACAATGCCGACTTAAGTACAAGAGAACTGACACTCTAACTTTCTATCATTTGAACCTCTCCTGTGAGTACAGTTTTAGATTCCGATGATTCACTTCAGGTTTACTGTATACCTTGGACCTTCTTATTGCCGATGAAGCACAGAAATTGCATCGGAATTAAATTCAAAAAGCACAATGCCGACTTAAGTACAAGAGGACTGACACTCTAACTTTCTATGATTTGAACCTCTCTTGTGAGTCCAGTTTTTGATTCCGATTCTTCACTTGAAGTTTACTGTATCCCTTGGACCTTCTTATTGACGATGAAACACTGTAATTGCATCCGAATTTAATACACAATTCACAATGCCGACTTAAGTACAAGAGGTCTGACACTCTAGCTTTCTAGTATTTGAACCTCTCCTGTGAGTCGAGTTTTAGATTCCGATGCTTCACTTCAGGTTTACTGTATGCCTTGGACCATCTTATTGACGATGAAACACAGAAATTGCGACCGAATTTAATACAAAAGGCACAATGACGACTTAAGTAAAACCGGACTGACACTCTAACACTCTATGATTTGAACCTCTCCTGTGAGTCCACTTTTAGATTCCGATGCTTCAATTCAGGTTTACTGTATACCTTGGACCTTCTTATTGACGATGAAGCACTGAAATTGCATCGGAATTAAATACAAAAGGCACAATGCCGACTTAAGTACAAGAGGACTTACATTCTAACTTTCTATGATTTGAACCTCTTCTGTGAGTTGAGTTTTAGATTCGGATGCTTCACTTCAGGTTTACTGTATACCTTGGACCTTCTTATTGACGATGAAGCACAGAAATTGCGTCGGAATTAAATTCAAAAGGCACAATGCCGACTTAAGGACAAGACGACTGACACACTAACATTCTATGATTTGAACCTCTCCTGTGAGTTCAGTTTTAGATTCCGATGCTTCACTTCAGGTTTACTGTACCCCTAGGACCTTCTTATTGATGATGAAACACAGAAATTGCATCGGAATTAAATACAAAAGGCACAATGCCGACTTAAGTACAAGAGGACTTACATTCTAACTTTCTATGATTTGAACCTCTCCTGTGAGTTGAGTTTTAGATTCCGATGCTTCACTTCAGGTTTACTGTATACCTTGGACCCTCTTATTGACGATGAAGCACAGAAATTGCATCGGAATTAAATTCAAAAGGTACAATATCGACTTAAGTACAAGAGGACATACACTCTAACTTTCTATGATTTGAACCTCTCCTGTGAGTCCTGTTTTAGATTCCGATGCTTCACTTCAGGTTTACTGTATGCCTTGGACATTCTTATTGACGATGAAACACAGAAATTGCATCGAAGTTAAATTCAAAAGGCACAATGCCTACTTAAGTACAAGAGAACTGACACTCTAACTTTCTATGATTTGAACCTCTCCTGTGAGTACAGTTTTAGATTCCGATGATTCACTTCAGGTTTACTGTATACCTTGTACCTTCTTATTGCCGATGAAGCACAGAAATTGCATCGGAATTAAATTCAAAAAGCACAATGCCGACTTAAGTACAAGAGGACTGACACTCTAACTTTCTATGATTTGAACCTCCCTTGTGAGTCCAGTTTTTGATTCCGATTCTTCACTTGACGTTTACTGTATCCCTTGGACCTTCTTATTGACGATGAAACACTGTAATTGCATCCGAATGTAATACACAATTCACAATGCCGACTTAAGTACAAGAGGACTGACACTCTAACTTTCTAGTATTTGAACCTCTCCTGTGAATCGAGTTTTAGATTCCGATGCTTCACTTCAGGTTTACTGTATGCCTTGGACCATCTTATTGACGATGAAACACAGAAATTGCGACCGAATTTAATACAAAAGGCACAATGCCGACTTAAGTAAAACCGGACTCACACTCTAACTCTCTGTGATTTGAACCTCTCCTGTGAGTCCAGTTTTAGATTCCGATGCTTCAATTCAGGTTTACTGTATACCTTGGACCTTCTTATTGACGATGAAGCACTGAAATTGCATTGGAATTAAATACAAAAGGCACAATGCCGACTTAAGTACAAGAGGACTTACATTCTAACTTTCTATGATTTGAACCTCTCCTGTGAGTTGAGTTTTAGATTCGGATGCTTCACTTCAGGTTTACTGTATACCTTGGACCTTCTTGTTGACGATAAAGCACAGAAATTGCGTCGGAATTAAATTCAAAAGGCACAATGCCGACTTAAGCACAAGAGGACTGACACTCTTACTTTCTATGATTTGAACCTCTCCTAAGAGTCCAGTTTTAGATTCCGATGCTTCACTTCAGGTTTACTGTATACCTTGGACCTCCTTATTGACGATGAAACACAGAAATTGCATCGGAATTAAATACAAAAGGCACAATGCCGACTTAAGTACAAGAGAACTGACACTCTAACTTTCTATCATTTGAACCTCTCCTGTGAGTACAGTTTTAGATTCCGATGATTCACTTCAGGTTTACTGTATACCTTGGACCTTCTTATTGCCGATGAAGCACAGAAATTGCATCGGAATTAAATTCAAGAAGCACAATGCCGACTTAAGTACAAGAGGACTGACACTCTAACTTTCTATGATTTGAACCTCTCTTGTGAGTCCAGTTTTTGATTCCGATTCTTCACTTGAAGTTTACTGTATCCCTTGGACCTTCTTATTGACGATGAAACACTGTAATTGCATCCGAATTTAATACATAATTCACAATGCCGACTTAAGTACAAGAGGTCTGACACTCTAGCTTTCTAGTATTTGAACCTCTCCTGTGAGTCGAGTTTTAGATTCCGATGCTTCACTTCAGGTTTACTGTATGCCTTGGACCATCTTATTGACGATGAAACACAGAAATTGCGACCGAATTTAATACAAAAGGCACAATGACGACTTAAGTAAAACCGGACTGACACTCTAACACTCTATGATTTGAACCTCTCCTGTGAGTCCACTTTTAGATTCCGATGCTTCAATTCAGGTTTACTGTATACCTTGGACCTTCTTATTGACGATGAAGCACTGAAATTGCATCGGAATTAAATACAAAAGGCACAATGCCGACTTAAGTACAAGAGGACTTACATTCTAACTTTCTATGATTTGAACCTCTTCTGTGAGTTGAGTTTTAGATTCGGATGCTTCACTTCAGGTTTACTGTATACCTTGGACCTTCTTATTGACGATGAAGCACAGAAATTGCGTCGGAATTAAATTCAAAAGGCACAATGCCGACTTAAGGACAAGAGGACTGACACACTAACATTCTATGATTTGAACCTCTCCTGTGAGTTCAGTTTTAGATTCCGATGCTTCACTTCAGGTTTACTGTATCCCTAGGACCTTCTTATTGATGATGAAACTCAGAAATTGCATCGGAATTAAATACAAAAGGCACAATGCCGACTTAAGTACAAGAGGACTGACACTCTAACTTTCTATGATTTGAACCTCTCTTGTGAGTCCAGTTTTTGATTCCGATTCTTCACTTGAAGTTTACTGTATCCCTTGGACTTTCTTATTGACGATGAAACACTGTAATTGCATCCGAATTTAATACACAATTCACAATGCCGACTTAAGTACAAGAGGACTGACACTCTAACTTTCTAGTATTTGAACCTCTCCTGTGAGTCGAGTTTTAGATTCCGATGCTTCACTTCAGGTTTGCTGTATGCCTTGGACCATCTTATTGACGATGAAACACAGAAATTGCGACCGAATTTAATACAAAAGGCACAATGACGACTTAAGTAAAACCGGACTGACACTCTAACACTCTATGATTTGAACCTCTCCTGTGAGTCCAGTTTTAGATTCCGATGCTTCAATTCAGGTTTACTGTATACCTTGGACCTTCTTATTGACGATGAAGCACTGAAATTGCATCGGAATTAAATACAAAAGGCACAATGCCGACTTAAGTACAAGAGGACTTACATTCTAACTTTCTATGATTTGAACCTCTCCTGTGAGTTGAGTTTTAGATTCGGATGCTTCACTTCAGGTTTACTGTATACCTTGGACCTTCTTATTGACGATGAAGCACAGAAATTGCGTCGGAATTAAATTCAAAAGGCACAATGCCGACTTAAGGACAAGACGACTGACACACTAACATTCTATGATTTGAACCTCTCCTGTGAGTTCAGTTTTAGATTCCGATGCTTCACTTCAGGTTTACTGTACCCCTAGGACCTTCTTATTGATGATGAAACACAGAAATTGCATCGGAATTAAGTACAAAAGGCACAATGCCGACTTAAGTACAAGAGGACTTACATTCTAACTTTCTATGATTTGAACCTCTCCTGTGAGTTGAGTTTTAGATTCCGATGCTTCACTTCAGGTTTACTGTATACCTTGGACCCTCTTATTGACGATGAAGCACAGAAATTGCATCGGAATTAAATTCAAAAGGTACAATATCGACTTAAGTACAAGAGGACATACACTCTAACTTTCTATGATTTGAACCTCTCCTGTGAGTCCTGTTTTAGATTCCGATGCTTCACTTCAGGTTTACTGTATGCCTTGGACATTCTTATTGACGATGAAACACAGAAATTGCATCGAAGTTAAATTC
Source organism: Schistocerca serialis cubense (assembly GCF_023864345.2). Classification (NCBI taxonomy): domain Eukaryota; kingdom Metazoa; phylum Arthropoda; class Insecta; order Orthoptera; family Acrididae; genus Schistocerca; species Schistocerca serialis. The sequence continues at coordinate 27,820,881 of NW_026047644.1, read as the reverse complement.
AAAAGGCACAATGCCTACTTAAGTACAAGAGAACTGACACTCTAACTTTCTATGATTTGAACCTCTCCTGTGAGTACAGTTTTAGATTCCGATGATTCACTTCAGGTTTACTGTATACCTTGTACCTTCTTATTGCCGATGAAGCACAGAAATTGCATCGGAATTAAATTCAAAAAGCACAATGCCGACTTAAGTACAAGAGGACTGACACTCTAACTTTCTATGATTTGAACCTCCCTTGTGAGTCCAGTTTTTGATTCCGATTCTTCACTTGACGTTTACTGTATCCCTTGGACCTTCTTATTGACGATGAAACACTGTAATTGCATCCGAATGTAATACACAATTCACAATGCCGACTTAAGTACAAGAGGACTGACACTCTAACTTTCTAGTATTTGAACCTCTCCTGTGAATCGAGTTTTAGATTCCGATGCTTCACTTCAGGTTTACTGTATGCCTTGGACCATCTTATTGACGATGAAACACAGAAATTGCGACCGAATTTAATACAAAAGGCACAATGCCGACTTAAGTAAAACCGGACTCACACTCTAACTCTCTGTGATTTGAACCTCTCCTGTGAGTCCAGTTTTAGATTCCGATGCTTCAATTCAGGTTTACTGTATACCTTGGACCTTCTTATTGACGATGAAGCACTGAAATTGCATTGGAATTAAATACAAAAGGCACAATGCCGACTTAAGTACAAGAGGACTTACATTCTAACTTTCTATGATTTGAACCTCTCCTGTGAGTTGAGTTTTAGATTCGGATGCTTCACTTCAGGTTTACTGTATACCTTGGACCTTCTTGTTGACGATAAAGCACAGAAATTGCGTCGGAATTAAATTCAAAAGGCACAATGCCGACTTAAGGACAAGACGACTGACACACTAACATTCTATGATTTGAACCTCTCCTGTGAGTTCAGTTTTAGATTCCGATGCTTCACTTCAGGTTTACTGTATCCCTAGGACCTTCTTATTGATGATGAAACACAGAAATTTCATCGGAATTAAATACAAAAGGCCAATGCCGACTTAAGTACAAGAGGACTTACTCTCTAACTTTCTATGATTTGAACCCCCCTGTTAGTCCAGTTTTAGATTCCGATGCTTCACTTCAGGTTTACTGTATACCTTGGACCTTCTTATTGACGATGAAGCACAGAAATTGCATCGGAATTAAATTCAAAAGGTACAATATCGACTTAAGTACAAGAGGACATACACTCTAACTTTCTATGATTTGAACCTCTCCTGTGAGTCCAGTTTTAGATTCCGATGCTTCACTTCAGGTTTACTGTATGCCTTGGACATTCTTATTGACGATGAAACACAGAAATTGCATCGAAGTTAAATTCAAAAGGCACAATGCCTACTTAAGTACAAGAGAACTGACACTCTAACTTTCTATGATTTGAACCTCTCCTGTGAGTACAGTTTTAGATTCCGATGCTTCACTTCAGGTTTACTGTATACCTTGGACCTCCTTATTGACGATGAAACACAGAAATTGCATCGGAATTAAATACAAAAGGCACAATGCCGACTTAAGTACAAGAGAACTGACACTCTAACTTTCTATCATTTGAACTTCTCCTGTGAGTACAGTTTTAGATTCCGATGATTCACTTCAGGTTTACTGTATACCTTGGACCTTCTTATTGCCGATGAAGCACAGAAATTGCATCGGAATTAAATTCAAAAAGCACAATGCCGACTTAAGTACAAGAGGACTGACACTCTAACTTTCTATGATTTGAACCTCTCTTGTGAGTCCAGTTTTTGATTCCGAATCTTCACTTGAAGTTTACTGTATCCCTTGGACCTTCTTATTGACGATGAAACACTGTAATTGCATCCGAATTTAATACACAATTCACAATGCCGACTTAAGTACAAGAGGACTGACACTCTAACTTTCTAGTATTTGAACCTCTCCTGTGAGTCGAGTTTTAGATTCCGATGCTTCACTTCAGGTTTACTGTATGCCTTGGACCATCTTATTGACGATGAAACACAGAAATTGCGACCGAATTTAATACAAAAGGCACAATGACGACTTAAGTAAAACCGGACTGACACTCTAACACTCTATGATTTGAACCTCTCCTGTGAGTCCACTTTTAGATTCCGATGCTTCAATTCAGGTTTACTGTATACCTTGGACCTTCTTATTGACGATGAAGCACTGAAATTGCATCGGAATTAAATACAAAAGGCACAATGCCGACTTAAGTACAAGAGGACTTACATTCTAACTTTCTATGATTTGAACCTCTCCTGTGAGTTGAGTTTTAGATTCGGATGCTTCACTTCAGGTTTTCTGTATACCTTGGACCTTCTTATTGACGATGAAGCACAGAAATTGCGTCGGAATTAAATTCAAACGGCACAATGCCGACTTAAGGACAAGAGGACTGACACAGTAACATTCTATGATTTCAACCTCTCCTGTGAGTTCAGTTTTAGATTCCGATGCTTCACTTCAGGTTTACTGTATCCCTAGGACCTTCTTATTGATGATGAAACACAGAAATTGCATCGGAATTAAATACAAAAGGCACAATGCCGACTTAAGTACAAGAGGACTTACTCTCTAACTTTGTATGATTTGAACCCCCCTGTTAGTCCAGTTTTAGATTCCGATGCTTCACTTCAGGTTTACTGTATACCTTGGACCCTCTTGTTGAGGATGAAGCACAGAAATTGCATCGGAATTAAATTCAAAAGGTACAATATCGACTTAAGTACAAGAGGACATACACTCTAACTTTCTATGATTTGAACCTCTCCTGTGAGTCCTGTTTTAGATTCCGATGCTTCACTTCAGGTTTACTGTATGCCTTGGACATTCTTATTGACGATGAAACACAGAAATTGCATCGAAGTTAAATTCAAAAGGCACAATGCCTACTTAAGTACAAGAGAACTGACACTCTAACTTTCTATGATTTGAACCTCTCCTGTGGGTACAGTTTTAGATTCCGATGATTCACTTCAGGTTTACTGTATACCTTGGACCTTCTTATTGCCGATGAAGCACAGAAATTGCATCGGAATAAAATTCAAAAAGCACAATGCCTACTTAAGTACAAGAGAACTGACACTCTAACTTTCTATGATTTGAACCTCTCCTGTGGGTACAGTTTTAGATTCCGATGATTCACTTCAGGTTTACTGTATACCTTGGACCTTCTTATTGCCGATGAAGCACAGAAATTGCATCGGAATAAAATTCAAAAAGCACAATGCCGACTTAAGTACAAGAGGACTGACACTCTAACTTTCTATGATTTGAACCTCTCCTGTGAGTCCTGTTTTAGATTCCGATGCTTCACTTCAGGTTTACTGTATCCCTTGGACCTTCTTATTGACGATGAAACACAGTAATTGCATCCGAATTTAATACACAATTCACAATACCGACTTAAGTACAAGAGGACTGACACTCTTACTTTCTATAATTTGAACCTCTCCTTGGTGTCCAGTTTTAGATTCCGATCCTTCACTTCAGGTTTACTGTATCCCTTGGTCCTTCTTATTGACGATGAAGCACAGAAATTGGAACGGAATTAAATTCAAATGGCACAATGCCGACTTAAGTACTAGAGGACTGACACTTTAACTTTCGTTGATCTGAACCTCTCCTGTGAGTCCAGTTTTAGATTCCGATGCTTCACTTCAGGTTTACTGTATCCCTTGGACCTTATTATTGACGATGAAACACAGTAATTGCATCCGAATTTAATAAAAAATTCACAATGCTGACTTAAGTACAAGAGGACTGACACTCTTACTTTCCATGTTTTGAACCTCTCGTAGGAGTCCAGTTTTAGATTCCGATGCTTCACTTCAGGTTTACTGTATACCTTGGACCTCCTTATTGACGATGAAACACAGAAATCGCATCGGAATTAAATACAAAAGGCGCAATGCCGACTTATGTACAAGAGGACTGACACTCTAACTTTCTATGATTTGAACGTCTCCTGTGAGACCAGTTTTAGATTCCGATGCTTCACTTCAGGTTTACTGTATCCCTTGGACCTTCTTATTGACAATGAAACACAGAAAAAGCATCCGAATTTAATACAAAAGGCACAATGCCGATTTAAGTACAAGAGGACTGACATTCTAGCTTTCTATGATTTGAACCTCTCCTGTGAGCCCAGTTTTAGATTCGGAAGCTTCACTTCAGGTTTACTGTATACCTTGGACCTTCATATTGACGATGAAGCACAGAAATTGCGTCGGAATCAATTTCAAAAGGCACAATGCCGACTTAAGTACAAGAGGACTGACACTCTAACTTTCTATGATCTGAACCTCTCCTGTGAGTCCAGTTTTAGATTCCGATACTTCACTTCAGGTTTACTGTATCCCTTGGACCTTCTTATTGACGATGAAACACAGTAATTGCATCCGAATTTAATACAAAATTCACAATCCCGACTTAAGTACAAGAGGACTGACACTCTTACTTTCTATGATTTGAACCTCTCCTAAGAGTCCAGTTTTAGATTCCGATGCTTCACTTCAGGTTTACTGTATACCTTGGACCTCCTTATGGACGATGAAACACAGAAATTGCATCGGAATTTAATACAAAAGGCACAATGCCGACTTAAGTACAAGAGGACTGATACTCTAACTTTCTAGTATTTGAACCTCTCCTGTGCGTCCAGTTTTAAATTCCGATGTTTCACTTCAGGTTTACTGTATACCTTGGACCATCTTATTGACGATGAAACACAGAAATTGCGACCGAATTTAATACAAAAGGCACAATGCCGACTTAAGTACATGAGGACTGACACTCTAACTTTCTATTATTTGAACCTCTCCTGTGAGTCCAGTTTTAGATTCCGATGCTTCACTTCAGGTTTACTGTATCCCTTGGTCCTTCTTATTGACGATGAAGCACAGAAATTGCAACGGAATTAAATTCAAATGGCACAATGCCGACTTAAGTACTAGAGGACTGACACTCTAACTTTCGTTGATCTGAACCTCTCCTGTGAGTCCAGTTTTAGATTCCGATGCTTCACTTCAGGTTTACTGTATCCCTTGGACCTTATTATTGACGATGAAACACAGTAATTGCAACCGAATTTAATACAAAATTCACAATGCCGACTTAAGTACAAGAGGACTGACACTCTTACTTTCTATGATTTGAACCTCTCGTAGGAGTCCAGTTTTAGATTCCGATGCTTCACTTCAGGTTTACTGTATCCCTTGGTCCTTCTTATTGACGATGAAACACAGAAATCACATCGGAATTAAATACAAAAGGCACAATGCCGACTTATGTACAAGAGGACTGACACTCTAACTTTCTATGATTTGAACGTCTCCTGTGAGTCCAGTTTTAGATTCCGATGCTTCAGTTCAGGTTTACTGTATACCTTGGACCTTCTTATTGACGATGAAGCACAGAAATTGCATCGAAATTAAATTCAAAAGGCACAATATCGACTTAAGTACAAGAGGACTGACACTCTATCTTTCTATGATTTGAACCTCTCCTAGGAGTCCAGTTTTAGATTCCGATTCTTCACTTGAGGTTTACTGTATCCCATTGACCTTCTTATTGACGATGAAAGACAGAAATTGCATCCGAATTTAATACAAAAGGCACAATGCCGACTTAAGTACAAGAGGACTGACACTCTAACTTTCTATTATTTGAACCTCTCCTGTGAGTCCAGTTTTAGATTCCGACGCTTCACTTCAGGTTTACTGTATACGTTGGACCTTCTTGTTGACGATGAAACACAGTAATTGCATCGGAATTAAATACAAAAGGCACAATGCCGACTTAAGTACAAGAAGACTTACATTCTAACTTTCTATGATTTTAACCTCTCCTGTGAGTTGAGTTTTAGATTCGGATGCTTCACTTCAGGTTTACTGTATCCCTTGGACCTTCTTATTGACGATGAAGCACAGAAATTGCTTCGGAATTAAATTCAAAAGGCACAATGCCGACTTAAGTACAAGAGGACTGACACACTAACATTCTATGATTTGAACCTCCCTGTGAGTTCAGTTTTAGATACCGATGCTTCACTTCAGGTTTACTGTATACCTAGGACCTTCTTATTGACGATGAAGCACAGAAATTGCAACGGAATTAAATTCAAGAGGCACAATGCCGACTTAAGTACAAGAGGACTGACACTCTAACTTTCTATGATCTGAACCTCTCCTGTGAGTCCAGTTTTAGATTCCGATGCTTCACTTCAGGTTTACTGTTTCCATTGGACCTTCTTATTGACGATGAAAGACAGAAATTGCATTCGAATTTAATACAAAAGGCACAATGCCGACTTAAGTACAAGAGGACTGACACTCTAACTTTCTATTATTTGAACCTCTCCTGTGAGTCCAGTTTTAGATTCCGATGCTTCACTTCAGGTTTACTGTATGCCTTGAACCATCTTATTGACGATGAAACACAGAAATTGCATCCGAATTTACTACAAAAGGGACAATGCCGACTTAAGTAAAACAGGACTGACACTCCAACTTTCTATGATTTGAACATCTCCTGTGATTCCAGTTGTAGATTCCGATGCTTCATTTCAGGTTTACTGTATCCCTTGGACCTTCATATTGACAATGAAACACAGAAATTGCATCCGATTTTAATACAAAAGGCACAATGCCGATTTAAGTACAAGAGGACTGACATTCTAACTTTGTATGATTTGAACCTCTCCTGTGAGTCCAGTTTTAGATTCGGATGCTTCACTTCAGGTTCAATGTATACCTTGGACCTTCTTATGGACGATGAAGCACAGAAATTGCGTCGGAATTAATTTCAAAAGGCACAATGCCGACTTAAGTACAAGAGGACTGACACTCTAACTTTCTATGATCTGAACCTCTCCTGTGAGTCCAGTTTTAGATTCCGATGCTTCACTTCAGGTTTACTGTATCCCTTGGACCTTCTTATTGACGATGAAACACAGTAATTCCATCCGAATTTAATACAAAATTCACAATGCCGACTTAAGTACAAGAGGACTGACACTCTTACTTTCTATGATTTGAACCTCTCCTAAGGCTCCAGTTTTAGATTCCGATGCATCACTTCAGGTTTACTGTATACCTTGTACCTCCTTATTGACGATGAAACACAGAAATTGCATCGGAATTAAATACAAAAGGCACAATGCCGACTTAAGTACAAGAGGACTGACACTCTAACATTATATGATTGTGCCTCTCCTGTGAGTTCAGTTTTAGATATCGATGCTTCCTTCAGGTTTACTGTATCCCTAGGACTTTCTTGTTGACGATGAAACACAAAAATTGCATCGAAGTTAAATTCAAAAGGCACAATGCCTACTTAAGTACAAGAGAACTGACACTCTAACTATCTATCATTTGAACCTCTCCTGTGAGTACAGTTTTAGTTTCCGATGATTCACTTCAGGTTTACTGTATATCTTGGACCTTCTTATTGCCGATGAAGCACAGAAATTGCATCGGAATTAAATTCAAAAAGCACAATGCCGACGTAAGTACAAGAGGACTGACACTCTAACATTCTATGATTTGAACCTCTCTTGTGACTCCAGTTTTTGATTCCGATTCTTCACTTGAAGTTTACTGTATCCCTTCGACCTTCTTATTGACGATGAAACACAGTAATTGCATCCGAATTTAATACACAATTCACAATGCCGACTTAAGTAAAACGGGACTGACACTCTAACACTCTATGATTTGAACCTCTCCTGTGAGTCCAGTTTTAGATTCCGATGCTTCAATTCAGGTTTACTGTATACCTTGGACCTTCTTATTGACGATGAAGCACTGAAATTGCATCGGAATTAAATACAAAAGGCACAATGCCGACTTAAGTACAAGAGGACTTACATTCTAACTTTCTATGATTTGAACCTCTCCTGTGAGTTGAGTTTTAGATTCGGATGCTTCACTTCAGGTACTGTATCCCTTGGACCTTCTTATTGACGATGAAGCACAGAAATTGCGTCGGAATTAAATTCAAAAGGCACAATGCCGACTTAAGTACAAGAGGACTGACACACTAACATTCTATGATTTGAACCTCTCCTGTGAGTTCAGTTTTAGATTCCGATGCTTCACTTCAGGTTTACTGTATGCCTTGAACCATCTTATTGACGATGAAACACAGAAATTGCATCCGAATTTACTACATAAGGCACAATGCCGACTTAAGTAAAACAGGACTGACACTTTAACATTCTAAGATTTGAACCTCTCCTGTGAGTTCAGTTTTAGATTCCGATGCTTCAATTCAGGTTTACTGTATACGTTGGACCTTCTTATTGACGATGAAACACAGTAATTCCATCCGAATTTAATACAAAATTCACAATGCCGACTTAAGTACAAGAGGACTGACACTCTTACTTTCTATGATTTGAACCTCTCCTAAGGCTCCAGTTTTAGATTCCGATGCATCACTTCAGGTTTACTGTATACCTTGTACCTCCTTATTGACGATGAAACACAGAAATTGCATCGGAATTAAATACAAAAGGCACAATGCCGACTTAAGTACAAGAGGACTGACACTCTAACATTATATGATTGTGCCTCTCCTGTGAGTTCAGTTTTAGATATCGATGCTTCCTTCAGGTTTACTGTATCCCTAGGACTTTCTTGTTGACGATGAAACACAAAAATTGCATCGAAGTTAAATTCAAAAGGCACAATGCCTACTTAAGTACAAGAGAACTGACACTCTAACTATCTATCATTTGAACCTCTCCTGTGAGTACAGTTTTAGTTTCCGATGATTCACTTCAGGTTTACTGTATATCTTGGACCTTCTTATTGCCGATGAAGCACAGAAATTGCATCGGAATTAAATTCAAAAAGCACAATGCCGACGTAAGTACAAGAGGACTGACACTCTAACATTCTATGATTTGAACCTCTCTTGTGACTCCAGTTTTTGATTCCGATTCTTCACTTGAAGTTTACTGTATCCCTTCGACCTTCTTATTGACGATGAAACACAGTAATTGCATCCGAATTTAATACACAATTCACAATGCCGACTTAAGTAAAACGGGACTGACACTCTAACACTCTATGATTTGAACCTCTCCTGTGAGTCCAGTTTTAGATTCCGATGCTTCAATTCAGGTTTACTGTATACCTTGGACCTTCTTATTGACGATGAAGCACTGAAATTGCATCGGAATTAAATACAAAAGGCACAATGCCGACTTAAGTACAAGAGGACTTACATTCTAACTTTCTATGATTTGAACCTCTCCTGTGAGTTGAGTTTTAGATTCGGATGCTTCACTTCAGGTACTGTATCCCTTGGACCTTCTTATTGACGATGAAGCACAGAAATTGCGTCGGAATTAAATTCAAAAGGCACAATGCCGACTTAAGTACAAGAGGACTGACACACTAACATTCTATGATTTGAACCTCTCCTGTGAGTTCAGTTTTAGATTCCGATGCTTCACTTCAGGTTTACTGTATGCCTTGAACCATCTTATTGACGATGAAACACAGAAATTGCATCCGAATTTACTACATAAGGCACAATGCCGACTTAAGTAAAACAGGACTGACACTTTAACATTCTAAGATTTGAACCTCTCCTGTGAGTTCAGTTTTAGATTCCGATGCTTCAATTCAGGTTTACTGTATACGTTGGACCTTCTTATTGACGATGAAGCACTGAAATTGCATCGGAATTAGATTCAAAAGGCACAATGCAGACTTAAGTAAAACAGAAATGACACTCCAACTTTCTATGATTTGAACATCTCCTGTGAGTCCAGTTGTAGATTCCGATGCTTCACTTCAGGTTTACTGTATCCCTTGGACCTTCTTATTGACAATGAAACACAGAAATTGCATCCGAATTTAATACAAAAGGCACAATGCCGACATAAGTACAAGAGGACTGAAACTCTAACATACTATGATTTGAACCTCTCCTGTGAGTTCAGTTTTAGATTCCGATGCTTCACTTCAGGTTTACTGTATACCTTGGACCTTCTTGTTGACAATGAAGCACAGAAATTGCAACGGAATTAAATTCAAAAGGCACAATGCCGACTGAAGTACAAGAGGACTGACACTCAAACTTTCTATGATCTGAACCCCTCCTGTGAGTCCAGTTTTAGATTCCGATGCTTCACTTCAGGTTTACTGTATCCCTTGGACCTTCTTATTGACGATGAAACACAGTAATTGCATCCGAATTTAATACAAAATTCACAATGCCGACTTAAGTACAAGAGGACTGACACTCTTACTTTCTATGATTTGAACCTCTCCTAAGAGTCCAGTTTTAGATTCCGATGCTTCACTTCAGGTTTACTGTATACCTTGGACCTCCTTATTGACGATGAAACACAGAAATTGCATCGGAATTAAATACAAATGGCACAATGCCGACTCAAGTACAAGAGGACTGACACTCTAACTTTCTATGATCTGAACCTCTCCTGTGATTCCAGTTTTAGCTTCCGATGCTTCACTTCATGTTTACTGTATCCCTTGGACCTTCTTATTTACGATGAAACACAGTAATTGCATCCGAATTTCATACAAAATTTACAATGCCGACTTAAGTACAAGAGGACTGACACTCTTACTTTCTATTATTTGAACCTCTCCTAGGAGTCCAGTTTTAGTTTCCGATGCTTCACTTCAGGCTTACTGTATACCTTGGACCTCCTTATTGACGATGAAACACCGAAATTGCATCGGAATTAAATACAAAAGGCACAATGCCGACTTAAGTACAAGAGGACTGACCTTCTAACTTTCTATGATTTGAACCTCTCCTGTGAGTCCAGTTTTAGATTCCGATGCTTCACTTCAGGTTTACAGTATGCCTTGGACATTCTTATTGACGATGAAACACAGAAATTGCATCGAAGTTAAATTCAAAAGGCACAATGCCTACTTAAGTACTAGAGAACTGACACTCTAACTTTCTATGATTCGAACCTCTCCAGTGAGTACAGTTTTAGATTCCGATGATTCAATTCAGGTTTACTGTATACCTTGGACCTTCTTATTGCCGATGAAGCACAGAAATTGCTTCGGAATTAAATTCAAAAAGCACAATGCCGACTTAAGTACAAGAGGACTGACACTCTAACTTTCTATGGTTTGAACCTCTCTTGTGAGTCCAGTTTTAGATTCCGATTCTTCACTTGAGGTTTACTGTATCCCTTGGACCTTCTTATTGACGATGAAACACAGTAATTGCATCCGAATTTAATACAAAATTCACAATGCCGACTTAAGTACAAGAGGACTGACACTCTTACTTTCTATAATTTGAACCTCTCCTAGGAGTCCAGTTTTAGATTCCGATCCTTCACTTCAGGTTTACTGTATCCCTTGGACCTTCTTATTGATGATAAAAGACAGAAATTGCACCCAAATTTAATACAAAAGGCACAATGCCGACTTAAGTACAAGAGGACTGACACTCTAACTTTCTAGTATTTGAACCTCTCCTGTGAGTCCAGTTTTTAGATTCCGATGTTTCACTTCAGGTTTACTGTATGCCTTGGACCATCTTATTGAGGATGAAACACAGAAATTGCGACCGAATTTAATACAAAAGGCACAATGCCGACTTAAGTAAAACAGGACTGACACTCTAACACTCTATGATTTGAACCACTCCTGTGAGTCCAGTTTTAAATTCCGATGCTTCAATTCAGGTTTACTGTATACCTTGGACCTTCTTATTGACGATGAAGCACTGAAATTGCATCGGAATGAAATTTAAAAGGTACAATGCCGACTAAAGTAAAAGAGGACTGACACTCCAACTTTCTATGATTTGAACATCTCCGGTGAGTCCAGTTTTAGATTCCGATGCTTCACTTCATGTTTACTGTATACCTTGGACCTTTTTATTGACAATGAAACACAGAAATTGCATCCGAATTTAAAACAAAAAGCACAATGCCGACTTAAGTACAAGAGGACTTACATTCTAACTTTCTATGATTTGAACCTCTCCTGTGAGTTCAGTTTTAGATTCCGATGCTTCACTTCAGGTTTACTGTATACCTTGAACCTTCTTGTTGACGATGAAGCACAGAAATTGCAACGGAATTAAATTCAAAAGGCACAATGCCGACTTAAGTACAAGAGGACTGACACTCTAACTTTCTATGATCTGAACCTCTCCTGTGAGTCCAGTTTTAGATTCCGATGCTTCACTTCTTGTTTACTGTATCCCTTGGACCTTCTTATTTACGATGAAACACAATAATTGCATCCGAATTTAATACAAAATTCACAATGCCGACTTAAGTACAAGAGGACTGACACTCTTACTTTCTATGATTTGAACCTCTCCTAGGAGTCCAGTTTTAGATTCCGATGCTTCACTTCAGGCTTACTGTACACCTTGGACCTCCTTATTGACGATGAAACACAGGATTTGCATCGGAATTAAATACAAAAGGCACAATGCCGACTTAAGTACAAGAGGACTGACACTCTAACTTTCTATGATTTAAACGCCCCCTGTTAGTCCAGTTTTAGATTCCGATGCTTCACTTCAGGTTTACTGTATACCTTGGACCTTCTTATTGACGATGAAGCACAGAAATTGCATCGGAATTAAATTCAAAAGTTACAATATCGACTTAAGTAAAACAGGACTGACACTCTAACTTTCTATGATTTGAACCTCTCCTGTGAGTCCAGTTTTAGATTCCGATGCTTCAATTCAGGTTTACCGTGTACCTTGGACCTTCTTATTGACGATGAAGCACTGATATTGCATCGGAATTAGATTCAAAAGGCACAATGCCGACTTAAGTACAAGAGGACTGACATTCCAACTATCTATGATTTGAACATCTCCTGTGAGTTCAGTTTTAGATTCCGATGCTTCACTTCAGGTTTACTGTATACCTTGGACCTACTTATTGACAATGAAACACAGAAATTGCATCCGATTTTAATACAAAAGGCACAATGCCGACTTAAGTACAAGAGGACTGACATTCTAACTTTCTATGATTTGAACCTCTCCTGTGAGTCCAGTTTTAGATTCCGATGCTTCACTTCAGGTTTACTGTATACCTTGGACCTCCTTATTGACGATGAAACACAGAAATCGCATCGGAATTAAATACAAAAGGCACAATGCCGACTTATGTACAAGAGGACTGACACTCTAACTTTCTATGATTTCAACGTCTCCTGTGAGTCCAGTTTTAGATTCCGATGCTTCACTTCAGGTTTACTGTATACCTTGGACCTTTTTATTGACGATGAAGCACAGAAATTGCATCGGAATTAGATTCAAAAGGCACAATGCCGACTTAAGTAAAAGAGGACTGACACTCCAACTTTCTATGATTTGAACATCTCCTGTGAGTCCAGTTTTAGATTCCGATGCTTCACTTCAGGTTTACTGTATCCCATGGACCTTCTTATTGACAATGAAACACAGAAATTGCATCCGAATTTAATACAAAATGCACAATGCCGACTTAAGTTTAAGAGGACTGACATTCTAACTTTCTATGATTTGAACCTCTCCTGTGAGTCCAGTTTTAGATTCGGATGCTTCACTTCAGGTTTACTGTATACCTTGGACCTTCTTATTGACGATGAAGCACAGAAATTGCGTCGGAATTAAATTCAAAAGGCACAGTGCCGACTTAAGTACAAGACAACTAAAACTCTAACTTTCTATGATCTGAACTTTTCCTGTGAGTCCAGTTTTAGATTCCGATGCTTCACTTCAGGTTTACTGTATACCTTGGACCTTCTTATTGACGATGAAGCACAGAAAATGCGTCGGAAATAAATTCAAAAGGCACAATGCCGACTTAAGTACAAGAGGACTGACACTCAAACATTCTATGATTTGAACCTCTCCTGTGAGTTCAGTTTTAGATTCCGATGCTTCACTTCAGGTTTACTGTATACCTTGGACCTTCTTATTGACGATGAAGCACAGAAATTGCGTCGGAATTAAATTCAAAAGGCACAATGCCGACTTAAGTACAAGAGGACTGACACTCTAACTTTCTATGATCTGAACCTCTCCTGTGGGTCCAGTTTTGGATTCCAATGCTTCACTTCATGTTTACTGTATCCCTTGGACCTTCTTATTGACGATGAAACACAGTAATTGCATCCGAATTTAATTCAAAATTGACAATGCCGACTTAAGTACAAGAGGACTGACACTCTTACTTTCTATGATTTGAACCTCTCCTAGGAGTCCAGTTTTAGATTCCGATGCTTCACTTCAGGTTTACTGTATACCTTGGACCTCCTTATTGACGATGAAACACAGAAATTGCATCGGAATTAAATACAAAAAGCACAATGCCGACTTAAGTACAAGAGGACTGACACTCTAACTTTATATGATTTGAACGCCCCCTGTTAGTCCAGTTTTAGATTCTGATGCTTCACTTCAGGTTTACTGTATACCTTGGACCTTCTTATTGACGATCAAGCACAGAAATTGCATCGGAATTAAATTCAAAAGGTACAATATCGACCTAAGTACATGAGGACTGACACTCTAACTTTCTATGATTTGAACCTCTCCTTTGAGTCCAGTTTTAGTTTCCGATGCTTCACTTCAGGTTTACTGTATCCCTTGAACCTTCTTATTGACGATGAAGCACAGAAATTGCATCCGAATTAAATTCAAAAGGCACAATATCGACTTAAGTAAAAGAGGACTGACACTCCAAATTTCTATGATTTGAACATCTCCTGTCAGTCCGGTTTTAGATTCCGATGCTTCACTTCAGTTTTACTGTGTCCCTTGGACCTTCTTATTGACAATGAAACACAGATATTGCATCCGAATTTAATACAAAATTCACAATGCCGACTTAAGTACAAGAGGACTGACATTCTAACTTTCTATGATTTGAAACTCTCCTGTGAGTCCTGTTTTAGATTCGGATGCTTCACTTCAGGTTTACTGTATACCTTGGACCTTCTTATTGACGATGAAGCACAGAAATTGCGTCGGAATTAAATTCAAAAAGCACAATGCCGACTTAAGTTCAAGAGAACTGACACTCTAACTTTCTATGATCTGAACCTCTCCTGTGAGTCCAGTTTTAGTTTCCGATGCTTCACTTCAGGTTTACTGTATACCTTGGACCTTCTTATTGACGATGAAGCACAGAAATTGCGTCGGAATTAAATTCAAAAGGCACAATGCCGACTTAAGTACAAGAGGACTGACACTCTAACATTCTATGATTTGAACCTCTCCTGTGAGTTCAGTTTTAGATTCCGATGCTTCACTTCAGGTTTACTGTATCCCTTGGACCTTCTTATTGACGATGAAGCACAGAAATTGCAATGGAATTAAATTCAAAAGGCACAATGCCGACTTAAGTACAAGAGGACTGACACTCTAACTTTCAATGATCTGAACCTCTCCTGTGAGTCCAGTTTTAGATTCCGATGCTTCACTTCAGGTTTACTGTATCCCTTGGACCTTCGTATTGACGATGAAACACAGTAATTGCATCCGAATTTAATACAAAATTCACAATGCCGACTTAAGTACAAGAGGACTGACACTCTTACTTTCTATGATTTGAACCTCTCGTAGGAGTCCAGTTTTAGATTCCGATGCTTCACTTCAGGTTTACTGTATACCTTGGACCTCCTTATTGACGATGAATCACAGAAATCGCATCGGAATTAAATACAAAAGGCACAATGCCGAGTTATGTACAAGAGAACTGACACTCTAACTTTCTATGATTTGAACCTCTCCTAGGAGTATAGTTTTAGATTCCGATTCTTCACTTGAGTGTTACTGTATCCCTTTGACCTTCTTATTGACGATGAAAGACAGAAATTGCATCCGAATTTAATACAAAAGGCACAATGCCGACTTAAGTAAACCAGGACTGACACTCTAACATTCTATGATTTGAACCTCTCCTGTGAGTCCAGTTTTAGATTCCGATGCTTCAATTCAGGTTTACTGTATACCTTGGACCTTCTTATTGCCGATGAAGCACAGAAATTGCTTCGGAATTAAATTCAAAAAGCAGAATGCCGACTTAAGTACAAGAGGACTGACACTCTAACTTTCTATGATTTGAACCTCTCCTGTGAGTACAATTTTAGATTCCGATGATTCATTTCTGGTTTACTGTATACCTTGGACCTTCTTATTGCCGATGAAGCACAGAAATTGCATCGGAATTAAATTCAAAAGGCACAATTCCGACTTAAGTACAAGAGGACTGACACTCTAACTTTCTATGATTTGAACCTCTCCTGTGAGTCCAGTTTTAGATTCCGATGCTTCACTTCAGGTTTACTGTATACCTTGTACCTTCGTATTGACGATGAAGAGCAGAAATTGCGTCGAAATTAAATTCAAAAGGCACAATGCCGACTTAAGTACAAGAGGACTGACACTCTAACATTCTATGATTTGAACCTCTCCTGTGAGTTCAGTTTTAGATTCCGATGCTTCAATTCAGGTTTAATGTATCCCTTGGATCTTCTTATTGACGATGAAACACAGTAATTGCATCCGAATTTAATACACAATTCACAATGCCGACTTAAGTGCAAGAGGACTGACACTCTAACTTTCTATGATTTTAACCTCTCTTAGGAGTCCAGTTTTAGATTTCGATCCTTCACGTCAGGTATACTGTATCCCTTGGACCTTCTTATTGACGATGAAAGACAGAAATTGCATCCGAATTTAATACAAAAGGCACAATGCCGACTTAAGTACAAGAGGACTGACACTCTAACTTTCTATTCTTTGAACCTCTCCTGTGAGTCCAGTTTTAGATTCCGATGCTTCACTTCAGGTTTACTGTATGCCTTGGACCATCTTACTGACGATGAAACACAGAAATTGCATCCGAATTTAATACAAAAGGCACAATGCCGACTTAAGTAAAACAGGACTGACACTTTAACATTCTATGATTTGAACCTCTCCTGTGAGTCCAGTTGTAGATTCCGATGCTTCACTTCAGGGTAACTGTATCCCTTGGACCTTCTTATTGACAATGAAACACAGAAATTGCATCCGAATTTAATACAAAAGGCACAATGCCGATTTAAGTACAAGAGGACTGACATTCTAACTTTCTATGATTTGAACCTTTCCTGTGAGTCCAGTTTTAGATTCGGATGCTTCACTTCAGGTTCACTGTATACCTTGGACCTCCTTATTGACGATGAAACACAGAAATTGCATCGGAATTAAATACAAAAGGCACAATGCCGACTTAAGTACAAGAGGACTGACACTATAACATTCTATGATTTGAACCTCTCCTGTGAGTTCAGTTTTAGATTCCGATGCTTCACTTCAGGTTTACTGTATCCCTTGGACTTTCTTGTTGACGATGAAACACAAAAATTGCATCGATGTTAAATTCAAAAGGCACAATGCCTACTTAAGTGCAAGAGAACTGACACTCTAACTTTCTATGATTTGAACTTCTCCTGTGAGTACAGTTTTAGATTCCGATGATTCACTTCAGGTTTACTGTATACCTTGGACCTTCTTATTGCCGATGAACACAGAAATTGCATCGGAATTAAATTCAAAAAGCACAATGCCGACTTAAGTACAAGAGGACTGACACTCTAACTTTCTATGATTTGAACCTATCTTGTGAGTCCAGTTTAAGATTCCGATTCTAAACTTGAGGTTTACTGTATCTCTTGGACCTTCTTATTGACGATGAAACACAGTAATTGCATCCGAATTTAATACACAATTCACAATGCTGACTTAAGTACAAGAGGACTGACACTCTTACTTTCTATAATTTGAACTTCTCCTAGGAGTCCAGTTTTAGATTCCGATCCTTCACTTCAGGTTTACTGTATCCCTTGGACCTTCTTATTGACGATGAAAGACAGAAATTGCATCCGAATTTAATACAAAAGGCACAATGCCGACTTAAGTACAAGAGGACTGACACTCCAACTTTCTATGATTTGAACATCTCCTGTGAGTCCAGTTTTAGATTCCGATGCTTCACTTCATGTTTACTGTATCCCTTGGACCTTCTTATTGACGATGAAACACAGTAATTGCATCCGAATTTAATACAAAATTTACAATGACGACTTAAGTACAAGAGGACGTACACTCTTACTTTCTATGATTTGAACCTCTCCTAGGAGTCCAGTTTTAGATTCCGATGCTACACTTCAGGTTTACTGTATACCTTGGACCTCCTTATTGACGATGAAACACAGAAATTGCATCGGAATTAAATACAAAAGGCACAATACCGACTTAAGTACAAGAGGACTGACACTCTAACTTTCTATGATTTGAACGCCCCCGGTTAGTCCAGTTTTAGATTCCGATGCTTCACTTCAGGTTTACTGTATACCTTGGACCTTCTTATTGACGATGAAGCACAGAAATTGCATCGGAATTAAATTCAAAAGGTACAAAATCGACTTAAGTACAAGAGGACTGACACTCTAACTTTCTATGATTTGAACCTCTCCTGTGAATCCAGTTTTAGATTCCGATGCTTCACTTCAGGTTTACTGTATGCCTTGGACATTCTTTTTGACGATGAAACACAGAAATTGCATCGAAGTTAAATTCAAAAGGCACAATGCCTACTTAAGTACAAGAGAACTGACACTCTAACTATCTATGATTTGAACCTCTCCTGTGAGTACAGTTATAGATTCCGATGATTCACTTCAGGTTTACTGTATACCTTGGACCATCTTATTGCCGATGAAGCACAGAAATTGCATCGGAATTAAATTCAAAAAACACAATGCCGACTTAAGTACAAGAGGACTGACACTCTAATTTTCTATGATTTTGAACCTCTCCTGTGAGTCCAGTTTTAGATTCCAATTCTTCACTTGAGGTTTACTGTATCCCTTGGACCTTCTTATTGACGATGAAACACAGTAATTACATCCGAATTTAATACACAATTCACAATGCCGACTTAAGTACAAGAGGACTGACACTCTTACTTTCTATAATTTGAACCTCTCCTTGGAGTCCAGTTTTAGATTCCGATCCTTCACTTCTGGTTTACTGTATCCCTTGGACCTTCTTATTGACGATGAAAGACAGAAATTGCATCCGAATTTAATACAAAAGGCACAATGCCGACTTAAGTACAAGAGGACTGATACTCTAACTTTCTACTATTTAAACCTCTGCTTTGAGTCCAGTTTTAGATTCCGATGCTTCACTTCAGATTTACTGTATGCCTTGAACCATCTTATTGACGATGAAACACAGATATTGCATCCGAATTTAATACAAAAGGCACAATGCCGACTTAAGTAAAACAGGACTGACACTCTAACTTTATATGTTTTGAACCTCTCCTGTGAGGCCAGTTTTAGATTCCGATGCTTCAATTCAGGTTTACTGTATACCTTGGACCTTCTTATTGACGATGAAGCACTGAAATTGCATCGGAATTAGATTCAAAAGGCACAATGCCGACTTAAGTAAAAGAGGACTGACACTCCAACTTTCTATGATTTGAACATCTCCTGTGAGTCCAGTTTTAGATTCCGATGCTTCACTTCAGGTTTACTGTATCCCTTGGACCTTCTTATTGACGATGAAGCACAGAAATTGCAACGGAATTAAATTCAAAAGGCACAATGCCGAGTTAAGTACAAGAGGACTGACACTCTAACTTATTATATGATCTGAACCTCTCCTGTGAGTCCAGTTTTTGATTCCGATGATTCATTTCAGGTTTACTGTATCCCTTGGACCTTCTTATTGTCAATGTAACACAGAAATTGCATCCGAATTTAATGCAAAAGGCACAATGCCGACTTAAGTACCAGAGGACTGACATACTAACTTTCTATGATTTGAACCTCTCCTGTGAGTCCAGTTTTAGATTCGGATGCTTCACTTCAGGTTTACTGTATACCTTGGACCTTCTTATTGACGATGAAGCACAGAAATTGCGTCGGAATTAAATTCAAAAGGCACAATGCCGGCTTAAGTACAAGAGGACTGACACTCTAACATTCTATGATTTGAACCTCTCCTGTGAGTTCAGTTTTAGATTCCGATGCTTCACTTCAGGTTTACTGTATCCCTTGGACCTTCTTATTGCCGATGAAACACAGTAATTGCATCTGAATTTAATATAAAATTCACAATGTCGACTTAAGTACAAGAGGACTGACACTCTTACTTTCTATGATTTGAACCTCTCCTAGGAGTCCAGTTTTAGATTCCGATGCTTCATTTCAGGTCTACTGTATACCTTGAACCTCCTTATTGACGATGAAACACAGAAATCGCATCGGAATTAAATACAAAAGGCACAATGCCGACTTATGTTCAAGAGGACTGACACTCTAACTTTCTATGATTTGAACGTCTTCTGTGAGTCCAGTTTTAGATTCCGATGTTTCACTTCAGGTTTACTGTATACCTTGGACCTTCTTATTGACGATGAAGCACAGAAATTGCATCGGAATTAAATTCAAAAGGCACAAAATCGACTTAAGTACAAGACCACTGACACTTTAACTTTCAATGATTGGAACCTCTCCTACGAGTCCAGTTTTAGATTCCGATGCTTCACTTCAGGTTTACTGTATCCCTTGGACCTTCTTATTGACGATGAAACACAGAAATTATATCCGAACTTAATTCAAAATCACAATGCCGACTTAAGTACGAGAGGACTGACACTCTACATTTTTCTATGATCTGAATTTCTCCAGTGAGTCCAGTTTTAGATTCCGATGCTTCACTTCAGGTTTACTGCATACCTTGGACCATCTTATTGACGATGAAACACAGAAATTGCATCCAAATTTAATACAAAAGGCACAATGCCGACTTAAGTACATGAGGACTGACACTCTAACTTTCTATGATTTAATCCACTCCTGTGAGTCCAGTTTTAGATTCGGATGCTTCTCTTCAGGTTTACTGTATACCTTGGACCTTCTTATTGACGACGAAACATAGTAATTGCATCCGAATTTAATACAAAAGGCACAATGCCGAATTAAGTGCAAGAGGACTGACACTCTGAATTTCTATTATTTGAACCTCCCTGTGAGTCCAGTTTTAGATTCTGATGCTTCACTTCAGGTTTACTGTATGCCTTGGACCATCATATTGACGATGAAACACAGAAATTGCATCCGAATTTAATACAAAAAGCACAATGCCGACTTAAGTAAAACAGGACTGACACTCTAACATTCTATGATTTGAACCTCTCCTGTGAGTCCAGTTTTAGATTCGGATGCTTCACTTCAGGTTTACTGTATACCTTGGACCTTCTTATTGACGATGAAGCACAGAAATTGCGCCGGAATTATATTCAAAAGGCACAATGCCGACTTAAGTACAAGAGGACTGACACTCCAACATTCTATGATTTGAACCTCTCCTGTGAGTTCAGTTTTAGATTCCGATGCTTCACTTCAGGTTTACTGTATCCCCTGGACCTTCTTATTGACGATGAAGCACAGAAATTGCAACGGAATTAAATTCAAAAGGCACAATGCCGAGTTAAGTACAAGAGGACTGACACTCTAACTTATTATATGATCTGAACCTCTCCTGTGAGTCCAGTTTTTGATTCCGATGATTCACTTCAGGTTTACTGTATCCCTTGGACCTTCTTATTGTCAATGTAACACAGAAATTGCATCCGAATTTAATGCAAAAGGCACAATGCCGACTTAAGTACCAGAGGACTGACATACTAACTTTCTATGATTTGAACCTCTCCTGTGAGTCCAGTTTTAGATTCGGATGCTTCACTTCAGGTTTACTGTATACCTTGGACCTTCTTATTGACGATGAAGCACAGAAATTGCGTCGGAATTAAATTCAAAAGGCACAATGCCGACTGAAGTACAAGAGGACTGACACTCTAACATTCTATGATTTGAACCTCTCCTGTGAGTTCAGTTTTAGATTCCGATGCTTCACTTCAGGTTTACTGTATCCCTTGGACCTTCTTATTGCCGATGAAACACAGTAATTGCATCTGAATTTAATATAAAATTTACAATGTCGACTTAAGTACAAGAGGACTGACACTCTTACTTTCTATGATTTGAACCTCTCCTAGGAGTCCAGTTTTAGATTCCGATGCTTCATTTCAGGTTTACTGTATACCTTGAACCTCCTTATTGACGATGAAACACAGAAATCGCATCGGAATTAAATACAAAAGGCACAATGCCGACTTATGTACAAGAGGACTGACACTCTAACTTTCTATGATTTGAACGTCTTCTGTGAGTCCAGTTTTAGATTCCGATGTTTCACTTCAGGTTTACTGTATACCTTGGACCTTCTTATTGACGATGAAGCACAGAAATTGCATCGGAATTAAATTCAAAAGGCACAATATCGACTTAAGTACAAGAGCACTGACACTTTAACTTTCTATGATTGGAACCTCTCCTAGGAGTCCAGTTTTAGATTCCGATGCTTCACTTCAGGTTTACTGTATCCCTTGGACCTTCTTATTGACGATGAAACACAGAAATTATATCCGAACTTAATTCAAAATCACAATGCCGACTTAAGTACGAGAGGACTCACACTCTACATTTTTCTATGATCTGAACTTCTCCTGTGAGTCCAGTTTTAGATTCCGATGCTTCACTTCAGGTTTACTGCATACCTTGGACCTTCTTATTGACGATGAAACACAGAAATTGCATCCAAATTTAATACAAAAGGCACAATGCCGACTTAAGTACATGAGGACTGACACTCTAACTTTCTATGATTTAATCCACTCCTGTGAGTCCAGTTTTAGATTCGGATGCTTCTCTTCAGGTTTACTGTATACCTTGGACCTTCTTATTGACGACGAAACATAGTAATTGCATCCGAATTTAATACAAAAGGCACAATGCCGAATTAAGTACAAGAGGACTGACACTCTAAATTTCTATTATTTGAACCTCCCTGTGAGTCCAGTTTTAGATTCTGATGCTTCACTTCAGGTTTACTGTATGCCTTGGACCATCATATTGACGATGAAACACAGAAATTGCATCCGAATTTAATACAAAAAGCACAATGCCGACTTAAGTAAAACAGGACTGACACTCTAACATTCTATGATTTGAACCTCTCCTGTGAGTCCAGTTTTAGATTCGGATGCTTCACTTCAGGTTTACTGTATACCTTGGACCTTCTTATTGACGATGAAGCACAGAAATTGCGTCGGAATTAAATTCAAAAGGCACAATGCCGACTTAAGTACAAGGGGACTGACACTCTAACTTTCTATGATTTGAACCTCTCCTGTGAGTTCAGTTTTAGATTCCGATGCTTCACTTCAGGTTTACTGTATCCCTTGGACCTTCTTATTGACGATGAAGCACAGAAATTGCAACGGAATTAAATTCAAAAGGCACAATGCCGACTTAAGTACAAGAGGACTGACACTCTAACTTTCTATGATCTGAACCACTCCTGTGAGTCCAGTTTTAGATTCCGATGCTTCACTTCATGTTTACTGTATCCCTTGGACCTTCTTATTGACGATGAAACACAGTAATTGCATCCGAATTTAATACAAAATTCACAATGACGACTTAAGTACAAGAGGACGTACACTCTTACTTTCTATGATTTGAACCTCTCCTAGGAGTCCAGTTTTAGATTCCGATGCTACACTTCAGGTTTACTGTATACCTTGGACCTCCTTATTGACGATGAAACACAGAAATTGCATCGGAATTAAATACAAAAGGCACAATACCGACTTAAGTACAAGAGGACTGACACTCTAACTTTCTATGATTTGAACGCCCCCGGTTAGTCCAGTTTTAGATTCCGATGCTTCACTTCAGGTTTACTGTATACCTTTGACCTTCTTATTGACGATGAAGCACAGAAATTGCATCGGAATTAAATTCAAAAGGTACAGAATCGACTTAAGTACAAGAGGACTGACACTCTAACTTTCTATGATTTGAACCTCTCCTGTGAATCCAGTTTTAGATTCCGATGCTTCACTTCAGGTTTACTGTATGCCTTGGACAATCTTATTGACGATGAAACACAGAAATTGCATCGAAGTTAAATTCAAAAGGCACAATGCCTACTTAAGTACAAGAGAACTGACACTCTAACTATCTATGATTTGAACCTCTCCTGTGAGTACAGTTATAGATTCCGATGATTCACTTCAGGTTTACTGTATACCTTGGACCATCTTATTGCCGATGAAGCACAGAAATTGCATCGGAATTAAATTCAAAAAACACAATGCCGACTTAAGTACAAGAGGACTGACACTCTAACTTTCTATGATTTGAACCTCTCCTGTGAGTCCAGGTTTAGATTCCAATTCTTCACTTGAGGTTTACTGTATCCCTTGGACCTTCTTATTGACGATGAAACACAGTAATTCCATCCGAATTTAATACACAATTCACAATGCCGACTTAAGTACAAGAGGACTGACACTCTTACTTTCTATAATTTGAACCTCTCCTTGGAGTCCAGTTTTAGATTCCGATCCTTCACTTCAGGTTTACTGTATCCCTTGGACCTTCTTATTGACGATGAAAGACAGAAATTGCATCCGAATTTAATACAAAAGGCACAATGCCGACTTAAGTACAAGAGGGCTGATACTCTAACTTTCTACTATTTAAACCTCTCCTTTGAGTCCAGTTTTATATTCCGATGCTTCACTTCAGATTTACTGTATGCCTTGAACCATCTTATTGACGATGAAACACAGATATTGCATCCGAATTTAATAAAAAAGGCACAATGCCGACTTAAGTAAAACAGGACTGACACTCTAACTTTATATGTTTTGACCCTCTCCTGTGAGTCCAGTTTTAGATTCCGATGCTTCAATTCAGGTTTACTGAATACCTTGGACCTTCTTATTGACGATGAAGCACTGAAATTGCATCCGAATTAGATTCAAAAGGCACAATGCCGACTTAAGTAAAAGAGGACTGACACTCCAACTTTCTATGATTTGAACATCTCCTGTGAGTCCAGTTTTAGATTCCGATGCTTCACTTCAGGTTTACTGTATCCCTTGGACCTTCTTATTGTCAATGTAACACAGAAATTGCATCCGAATTTAATGCAAAAGGCACAATGCCGACTTAAGTACCAGAGGACTGACATACTAACTTTCTATGATTTGAACCTCTCCTGTGAGTCCAGTTTTAGATTCGGATGCTTCACTTCAGGTTTACTGTATACCTTGGACCTTCTTATTGACGATGAAGCACAGAAATTGCGTCGGAATTAAATTCAAAAGGCACAATGCCGACTTAAGTACAAGAGGACTGACACTCTAACATTCTATGATTTGAACCTCTCCTGTGAGTTCAGTTTTAGATTCCGATGCTTCACTTCAGGTTTACTGTATCCCTTGGACCTTCTTATTGCCGATGAAACACAGTAATTGCATCTGAATTTAATATAAAATTCACAATGTCGACTTAAGTACAAGAGGACTGACACTCTTACTTTCTACGATTTGAACCTCTCCTAGGAGTCCAGTTTTAGATTCCGATGCTTCATTTCAGGTTTACTGTATACCTTGAACCTCCTTATTGACGATGAAACACAGAAATCGCATCGGAATTAAATACAAAAGGCACAATGCCGACTTATGTACAAGAGGACTGACACTCTAACTTTCTATGATTTGAACGTCTTCTGTGAGTCCAGTTTTAGATTCCGATGTTTCACTTCAGGTTTACTGTATACCTTGGACCTTCTTATTGACGATGAAGCACAGACATTGCATCGGAATTAAATTCAAAAGGCACAATATCGACTTAAGTACAAGAGCACTGACACTTTAACTTTCTATGATTGGAACCTCTCCTAGGAGTCCAGTTTTAGATTCCGATGCTTCACTTCAGGTTTACTGTATCCCTTGGACCTTCTTATTGACGATGAAACACAGAAATTATATCCGAACTTAATTCAAAATCACAATGCCGACTTAAGTACGAGAGGACTGACACTCTACATTTTTCTATGATCTGAACTTCTCCTGTGAGTCCAGTTTTAGATTCCGATGCTTCACTTCAGGTTTACTGCATACCTTGGACCTTCTTATTGACGATGAAACACAGAAATTGCATCCAAATTTAATACAAAAGGCACAATGCCGACTTAAGTACATGAGGACTGACACTCTAACTTTCTATGATGTAATCCACTCCTGTGAGTCCAGTTTTAGATTCGGATGCTTCTCTTCAGGTTTACTGTATACCTTGGACCTTCTTATTGACGACGAAACATAGTAATTGCATCCGAATTTAATACAAAAGGCACAATGCCGAATTAAGTACAAGAGGACTGACACTCTAAATTTCTATTATTTGAACCTCCCTGTGAGTCCAGTTTTAGATTCTGATGCTTTACTTCAGGTTTACTGTATGCCTTGGACCATCATATTGACGATGAAACACAGAAATTGCATCCGAATTTAATACAAAAAGCACATTGCCGACTTAAGTAAAACAGGACTGACACTCTAACATTCTATGATTTGAACCTCTCCTGTGAGTCCAGTTTTAGATTCGGATGCTTCACTTCAGGTTTACTGTATACCTTGGACCTTCGTATTGACGATGAAGCACAGAAATTGCGTCGGAATAAAATTCAAAAGGCACAATGCCGACTTAAGTACAAGGGGACTGACACTCTAACTTTCTATGATTTGAACCTCTCCTGTGAGTTCAGTTTTAGATTCCGATGCTTCACTTCAGGTTTACTGTATCCCTTGGACCTTCTTATTGACGATGAAGCACAGAAATTGCAACGGAATTAAATTCAAAAGGCACAATGCCGACTTAAGTACAAGAGGACTGACACTCTATCTTTCTATGATCTGAACCACTCCTGTGAGTCCAGTTTTAGATTCCGATGCTTCACTACAGATTTACTGTATCCCTTGGACATTCTTTTTGACGATGAAACACAGTAATTGCATCCGAATTTAATACAAAATTCACAATGCCGAATTAAGTACAAGACGACTTACACTCTTACTTTCTATGATTTGAACCTCTACTAGGAGTACAGATTTAGATTCCGATGCTTCACTTCAGGTTTACTGTATACCTTGGACCTCCTTATTGACGATGAAACACAGAAATTGCATCGCAATTAAATACTAACGGCACAATGCCGACTTAAGTACAAGAGGACTGACACTCTAACTTTCTATGATTTGAACGTTCCTGTGAGTCCAGTTTTAGATTCCGATGCTTCACTTCAGGTTTACTGTATACCTTGGACCTTCTTATTGACGATGAAGCACAGAAATTGCATCGGAATTGAAT
This sequence comes from Schistocerca serialis cubense, assembly GCF_023864345.2. Classification (NCBI taxonomy): domain Eukaryota; kingdom Metazoa; phylum Arthropoda; class Insecta; order Orthoptera; family Acrididae; genus Schistocerca; species Schistocerca serialis. The sequence continues at coordinate 27,793,531 of NW_026047644.1, read as the reverse complement.
TCAAAAGGCTCAATATCGACTTAAGTACAAGAGGACCGACACTCTAATTTACTATGATTTGATCCTCTCCTGTGAGACCAGTTTTAGATTCCAATGCTTGACTTCAGGTTTACTGTATACCTTGGACTTTCTTATTGACGATGAAACACAGAAATTGCATCGATTTAAATTCGAAAGGCACAATGCCGTCTTAACTACAAGAGGACTGGCAATCTAACTTTCTATGATTTGAACCTCTCCAGTGAGTCCAGTTTTAGATTCGTATGCTTCCCTTCAGGTTTACTGTATACCTTGGACCTTCTTATTGACGATGAAGCACTGAAATTGCATCGGAATTAGATTCAAAAGGCACAATGCAGACCTAAGTAAAAGAGGACTGACACTCCAACTTTCTATGATTTGAACATCTCCTGTGAGTCCAGTTTCAGATTCCGATGCTTCACTTCAGGTTTACTGTATCCCTTGGAACTTCTTATTGACGATGAAGCACAGAAATTGCAACGTAATTAAATTCAAAAGGCACAATGCCGACTTAAGTACAAGAGGACTGACACTCTAACTTTCTATGATTTGAACCTCTCCTGTGAGTTCAGTTTAGGATTCCGATGCTTCACTTCAGTTTTACTGTATACCTTGGACCTTCTTATTGCCGATGGAGCACAGAAATTGCATCGGAATTTAATTCAAAAGGCACAATGCCGACTTAAGTACAAGAGGACTGACACTCTAACTTTCTATGATTTAATCCACTCCTGTGAGTCCAGTTTTAGATTCCGATGCATCACTTCAGGTTTACTGTATACCTTGGACCTTCTTATTGACGACGAAACATAGTAATTGCATCCGAATTTAATACAAAAGGCACAATGCCGAATTAAGAACAAGAGGACTGACACTCTAACTTTCTATTATTTGAACCTCCCTGTGAGTCCAGTTTTAGATTCCGATGCTTCACTTCAGGTTTACTGTATGCCTTGGACCATCTTATTGACGATGAAACACAGAAATCTCATCCGAATTTAATACAAAAAGCACAATGCCGACTTAAGTAAAACAGGACAGACACTCTTACATTCTATGATTTGAACCTCTCCGGTGAGTCTAGTCTTAGATTCCGATACTTCACTTCAGGTTTACTGTATAGCTTGGACCTTCTTATTGACGATGAAGCACAGAAATTGCGTCGGAATTAAATTCAAAAAGCACAATGCCGACTTAAGTACAAGGGGACTGACACTCTAACATTCTATGATTTGAACCTCTCCTGTGAGTTCAGTTTTAGATTCCGATGCTTCACTTCAGGTTTACTGTATACCTTGGACCTTCTTATTGACGATGAAGCACTGAAATTGCATCGGAATTAGATTCAAAAGGCACAATGCCGACTTAAGTAAAAGAGGACTGACATTCCAAGTTTCTATGATTTGAACATCTCCTGTGAGTCCAGTTTTAGATTCCGATGCTTCATTTCAGGTTTACTGTATACCTTGAACCTCCTTATTGACGATGAAACACAGAAATCGCATCGGAATTAAATACAAAAGGCACAATGCCGACTTATGTACAGGAGGACTGACACTCTAACTTTCTATGATTTGAACGTCTTCTGTGAGTCCAGTTTTAGATTCCGATGTTTCACTTCAGGTTTACTGTATACCTTGGACCTTCTTATTGACGATGATGCACAGAAATTGCATCGGAATTAAATTCAAAAGGCACAATATCGACTTAAGTACAAGAGCACTGACACTTTAACTTTCTATGATTGGAACCTCTCCTAGGAGTCCAGTTTTAGATTCCGATGCTTCACTTCAGGTTTACTGTATCCCTTGGACCTTCTTATTGACGATGAAACACAGAAATTATATCCGAACTTAATTCAAAATCACAATGCCGACTTAAGTACGAGAGGACTGACACTCTACATTTTTCTATGATCTGAACTTCTCCTGTGAGTCCAGTTTTAGATTCCGATGCTTCACTTCAGGTTTACTGCATACCTTGGACCTTCTTATTGACGATGAAACACAGAAATTGCATCCAAATTTAATACAAAAGGCACAATGCCGACTTAAGTACATGAGGACTGACACTCTAACTTTCTATGATTTAATCCACTCCTGTGAGTCCAGTTTTAGATTCGGATGCTTCTCTTCAGGTTTACTGTATACCTTGGACCTTCTTATTGACGACGAAACATAGTAATTGCATCCGAATTTAATACAAAAGGCACAATGCCGAATTAAGTACAAGAGGACTGACACTCTAAATTTCTATTATTTGAACCTCCCTGTGAGTCCAGTTTTAGATTCTGATGCTTCACTTCAGGTTTACTGTATGCCTTGGACCATCATATTGACGATGAAACACAGAAATTGCATCCGAATTTAATACAAAAAGCACATTGCCGACTTAAGTAAAACAGGACTGACACTCTAACATTCTATGATTTGAACCTCTCCTGTGAGTCCAGTTTTAGATTCGGATGCTTCACTTCAGGTTTACTGTATACCTTGGACCTTCGTATTGACGATGAAGCACAGAAATTGCGTCGGAATAAAATTCAAAAGGCACAATGCCGACTTAAGTACAAGGGGACTGACACTCTAACTTTCTATGATTTGAACCTCTCCTGTGAGTTCAGTTTTAGATTCCGATGCTTCACTTCAGGTTTACTGTATCCCTTGGACCTTCTTATTGACGATGAAGCACAGAAATTGCAACGGAATTAAATTCAAAAGGCACAATGCCGACTTAAGTACAAGAGGACTGACACTCTAACTTTCTATGATCTGAACCACTCCTGTGAGTCCAGTTTTAGATTCCGATGCTTCACTACAGATTTACTGTATCCCTTGGACCTTCTTTTTGACGATGAAACACAGTAATTGCATCCGAATTTAATACAAAATTCACAATGCCGAATTAAGTACAAGACGACTTACACTCTTACTTTCTATGATTTGAACCTCTACTAGGAGTCCAGATTTAGATTCCGATGCTTCACTTCAGGTTTACTGTATACCTTGGACCTCCTTATTGACGATGAAACACAGAAATTGCATCGCAATTAAATACAAACGGCACAATGCCAATTTAAGTACAAGAGGACTGACACTTTAACTTTCTATGATTTGAACTTCTCCTGTGAGTACAGTTTTAGATTCCGATGCTTCACTTCAGGTTTACTGTATACCTTGGACCTTCTTATTGACGATGAAGCACAGAAATTGCATCGGAATTGATTCAAAAGGCTCAATATCGACTTAAGTACAAGAGGACTGACACTCTAACTTATTATGATTTGATCCTCTCCTGTGAGACCAGTTTTAGATTCCAATGCTTGACTTCAGTTTTACTGTATACCTTGGACTTTCTTATGGACGATGAAACACAGAAATTGCATCGATTTAAATTCGAAAGGCACAATGCCGTCTTAACTACAAGAGGACTGGCACTCTAACTTTCTATGATTTGAACCTCTCCAGTGAGTCCAGTTTTAGATTCGTATGCTTCACTTCAGGTTTACTGTATACCTTGGACCTTCTTATTGACGATGAAGCACTGAAATTGCATCGGAATTAGATTCAAAAGGCACAATGCAGACCTAAGTAAAAGAGGACTGACACTCCTACTTTCTATGATTTGAACATCTCCTGTGAGTCCAGTTTTAGATTCCGATGCTTCACTTCAGGTTTACTGTATCCCTTGGAACTTCTTATTGACGATGAAGCACAGAAATTGCAACGTAATTAAATTCAAAAGGCACAATGCCGACTTAAGTACAAGAGGACTGACACTCTAACTTTCTATGATTTGAACCTCTCCTGTGAGTTCAGTTTAGGATTCCGATGCTTCACTTCAGTTTTACTGTATACCTTGGACCTTCTTATTGCCGATGAAGCACAGAAATTGCATCGGAATTTAATTCAAAAGGCACAATGCCGACTTAAGTATAAGAGGACTGACACTCTAACTTTCTATGATTTAATCCACTCCTGTGTGTCCAGTTTTAGATTCCGATGCTTCACTTCAGGTTTACTGTATACCTTGGACCTTCTTATTGACGACGAAACATAGTAATTGCATCCGAATTTAATACAAAAGGCACAATGCCGAATTAAGAACAAGAGGACTGACACTCTAACTTTCTATTATTTGAACCTCCCTGTGAGTCCAGTTTTAGATTCCGATGCTTCACTTCAGGTTTACTGTATGCCTTGGACCATCTTATTGACGATGAAACACAGAAATCTCATCCGAATTTAATACAAAAAGCACAATGCCGACTTAAGTAAAACAGGACAGACACTCTTACATTCTATGATTTGAACCTCTCCGGTGAGTCCAGTCTTAGATTCAGATACTTCACTTCAGGTTTACTGTATACCTTGGACCTTCTTATTGACGATGAAGCACAGAAATTGCGTCGGAATTAAATTCAAAAGGCACAATGCCGACTTAAGTACAAGGGGACTGACACTCTAACATTCTATGATTTGAACCTCTCCTGTGAGTTCAGTTTTAGATTCCGATGCTTCACTTCAGGTTTACTGTATACCTTGGACCTTCTTATTGACGATGAAGCACTGAAATTGCATCGGAATTAGATTCAAAAGGCACAATGCCGACTTAAGTAAAAGAGGACTGACATTCCAAGTTTCTATGATTTGAACATCTCCTGTGAGTCCAGTTTTAGATTCCGATGCTTCACTTCATGTTTACTGTATCCCTTGGAACTTCTTATTGACGATGAAGCACAGAAATTGCAACGGAATTAAATTCAAAAGGCACAATGCCGAATTAAGTACAAGAGGACTGACACTCTAACTTTCTATGATCTGAACCTCTCCTGTGAGTCCAGTTTTAGATTCCGTTGCTTCACTTCAGGTTTTCTGTATCCCTTGGACCTTCTTATTGACGATGAAACACAGTAATTGCATCCGAATTTAATACAAAATTCACAATGCTAACTTAAGTACAAGAGGACTGACACTCTTACTTTCTATGATTTGAACCTCTCCTAGGAGTCCAGTTTTAGATTCCGATGCTTCACTTCAGGTTTACTGTATACCTTGGACCTCCTTATTGACGATGAATCACAGAAATCGCATCGTAATTAAATACAAAAGGCACAATGCCGACTTATGTACAAGAGGACTGACACTCTAACTTTCTATGATTTGAACGCCTCCTGTGAGTCCAGTTTTAGATTCCGTTGTTTCACTTCAGGTTTACTGTATACCTTGGACCTTCTTATTGACGATGAATCACAGAAATTGCATCGGAATTAAATTCAAAAGGCACAATATCGACTTAAGTACAAGAGCACTGACACTCTAACTTTCTATGTTTTGAACCTCTCCTAGGAGTCCAGTTTTAGATTCCGATGCTTCACTTCAGGTTTACTGTATCCCTTGGACCTTCTTATTGACGATGAAACACAGAAATTATATCCGAACTTAATTCAAAATCAGAATGCCGACTTAAGTACCAGAGGACTGACACTCTACATTTTTCTATGATCTGAACTTCTCCTGTGAGTCCTGTTTTAGATTCCGATGCTTCACTTCAGGTTTACTGCACACCTTGGACCTTCTTATTGACGATGAAACACAGAAATTGCATCCGAATTTAATACAAAAGGCACAATGCCGACTTAAGTAAAACAGGAATGACACTCTAACTTTCTATGATTTGAACCTCTCCTGTGAGTCCAGTTTTAGATTCCGATGCTTCACTTCAGGTTTACTGTATACCTTGGACTTTCTTAGTGACGATGAAGCACAGATATTGCATCGGAATTAGATTCAAAAGGCAGAATGCCGACTTAAGTAAAAGAGGACTGACACTCCAACTTTCTATGATTTGAACATCTCCTGTGAGTCCAGTTTTCGATTCCGATGCTTCACTTCAGGTTTACTGTATCCCTTGGACCTTCTTATTGCCAATGAAACACAGAAATTGCATCCGAATTTAATACAAAAGTCACAATGCCGACTTAAGTAATAGAGGACTGACATTCTATCTTTCTATGATTTGAACTTCTCCTGTGAGTCCAGTTTTAGATTCGGATGCTTCACTTCAGGTTTACTGTATACCTTGGACATTCTTATTGACGATGAAGTTCAAAAATTGCGTCGGAATATAATTCAAAAGGCATAATGGCGACTTAAGTACAAGAGGACTGACACTCTAACATTCTATGATTTGAACCTCTCCTGTGAGTTCAGTTTTAGATTCCGATGCTTCACTTCAGGTTCACTGTATCCCTTGGACCTTCTTATTGACGATGAAACACAGAAATTGCATCCGAACTTAATTCAAAATCACAATGCCGACTTAAGTACGAGAGGACTGACACTCTAAATTTTTCTATGATCTGAACTTCTCCTGTGAGTACAATTTTAGATTCCCATGCTTGACTTCAGGTTTACTGCATACCTTGGACCTTCTTATTGACGATGAAACACAGAAATTGCATCCAAATTTAATACAAAACGCACAATGCCGACTTAAGTACATGAGGACTGGCACTGTTACTTTCTATGATTTAAACTTCTCCTGTGAGTCCAGTTTTAGATTCCGATGCTTCACTTCAGGTTTACTGTATATCCTGGACCTTCTTATTGACGATAAATCAAAGTAATTGCATCCGAATTTCATACAAAGTGCACAATGCCGAATTAAGTACAAGAGGACTGTTACTCTAACTTTCTATGATTTGAACCACTCCTGTGAGTCCAGTTTTAGACTCCGATGCTTCACTTCAGGTTTACTGTATCGCTTGGACCTTCTTATTGACGATGAAAGACAGACATTGCATCGTAATTGAATTCAAAAGGCACAATATCGACTTAAGTACAAGAGGACTGGCACTCTACCTTTCTATTTTTTGAACCTCTCCTGTGAGTCCAGTTTTAGATTCCGATGCTTCACTTCAGGTTTACTGTATGCCTTGGACCATCTTATTGACGAGGAAACACAGAAATTGCATCCGAATTTAATACAAAAGGCACAATGCCCACTGAAGTAAAACAGGACTGACACTCTAACTTTCTATGATTTGAACCTCTCCTGTGAGTCCAGTTTTAGATTCCGATGCTTCACTTCAGGTTTACTGTATACCCTCGACCTTCTTATTGACGATGAAGCACAGAAATTGCATCGGAATTAGATTCAAAAGGCACAATGCCGACTTAAGTAAAAGAGGACTGACACTCCAACTTTCTATGATTTGAACATCTCCTGTGAGTCCAGTTTTAGATTCCGATGCTTCACTTCAGGTTTACTGTATCCCTTGGACCTTCTTATTGACAATGAAACACAGAAATTGCTAAGGATTTTAATACAAAAGGCACAATGCCGACTTAAGTACTAGAGGACTGACATTCTAACTTTCTATGATTTGAATCTCTCCTGTGAGTCCAGTTTTAGATTCGGATGCTTCACTCCAGGTTTACTGTATACCTTGGACCTTCTTATTGACGATGAAGCACAGAAATTGCGTCGGAATTAAATACAAAATTCACAATGCCGACTTACGTACAAGAGGACTGACACTCTTACTTTCTATGATTTGAACCTCTCCTAGGAGTCCAGTTTTAGGTTCCGATGATTCACTTCAGGTTTACTGTATACCTTGGACCTCTTTATTGACCATGAAACACAGAAATTGCATCGGAATTAAATACAAAAGGCACAATGCCGACTTAAGTACAAGATGACTGACACTCTAACTTTCTATGATTTGAATGTCTCCTGTGAGTCCAGTTTTAGATTCCGATGCTTCACTTCAGGTTTACTGTATACCTTGGACCTTCTTATTGACGATGAAGCACAGAAATTGCATCGTAATTAAATTCAAATGGCACAATATCGACTTAAGAACAAGAGGACTGACACTCTAACTTTCTATGATTTGAACCTCTCCTGTGAGTCCAGTTTTAGATTCCGATGCTTCACTTCATGTTTACTGTATCCCTTGGACCTTCTTATTTACGATGAAACACAGAAATTGCATCCGAACTTAATTCAAAATCACAATGCCGACTTAAGTACGAGAGGACTGACATTCTAAATTTTTTTATGATCTGAACTTCTCCTGTGAGTCCAGTTTTAGATTCCGATGCTTCACTTCAGGTTTACTGCATACCTTGGACCTTCTTATTGACGATGAAACACAGAAATTGCATCCAAATTTAATACAAAAGGCACAATGCCGACTTAAGTACATGAGGACAGACACTCTAACTTTCTATGATTTAAACCTCTCCTGTGAGTTCAGTTTTAGATTCCGATGCTTCACTTCAGGTTTACTGTATCCCTGGGACCTTCTTATTGACAATGAAACACAGAAATTGCATCCGAATTTAATACAAGAGGCACAATGCCGACTTAAGTACAAGAGGACTGACATTCTAACTTTCTATGATTTGAACCTCTCCTGTGAGCTCAGTTTTAGATTCCGATGCTTCACTTCAGGTTTACTATATCCCTTGGACCTTCTTATTGACGATGAAACACAGTAATTGCATCCGTATTTAATACAAAATTCACAATGCCGACTTAAGTACAAGAGGACTGACACTCTTACTTTCTATGATTTGAATCTCTCCTAGCAGTCCAGTTTTAGATTCCGATGCTTCACTTCAGGTTTACTGTATACCTTGGACCTCCTTATTGACGATGAAACACAGAAATTGCATCGGAATTATATACAATTGGCACAATACCGATTTAAGTACAAGAGCACTGAGACTCTAATTTTCTATGATTTGAACGTCTCCTGTGAGTCCAGTTTTAGATTCCGATGCTTCACTTCAGGTTTACTGTATACCTTGGACCTTCTTATTGACGATGAAGCACAGAAATTGCATCGGAATTAAATTCAAAAGGCACAATATCGACTTAAGTAGAAGAGGACTGACACTCTAACTTTCTATGATTTGATCCTCTCCTGTGAGTCCAGTTTTAGATTCCGATGCTTCACTTCAGGTTTACTGTATCCCTAGGACCTACTTATTGACGATGAAACACAGAAATTGCATCCGAACTTAATTCAAAATCACAATGCCGACTTAAGTACTAGAGAACTGACACTCTAAATTTTTCTATGATCTGAACTTCTCCTGTGAGTCTAGTTTTAGATTCCTATGCTTCACTTCAGGTGTACTGTATACCGTGGACATTCTTATTGACGATGAAGCACAGAGATTGCGTCGGAATTAAATTCAAAAGGCACAATGCCGACTTAAGTACAAGAGGACTGACACTCTAACTTTATATGATTTGAACCTATCCTGTGAGTCCAGTTTTAGATTCCGATGCTTCACTTCACTTTTACTGTATCCCTTGGACCTTCTAATTGACGATGAAACACAGTAATTGCATCCGAATTTAATACACAATTCACAATGCCGACTTATGTACAAGACGACTGACACTCTTACTTTCTATGATTTGAACCTCTCCTAGGAGTCCAGTTTTAGATTCCGATGCTTCACTTCAGGTTTACTGTATCCCTTGGACCTTCTTATTGACGATGAAAGACAGAAATTGCATCCGAATTTAATACAAAACGCACAATGCCGACTTAAGTACAAGAGGACTGACACTCTAACTTTCTATTATTTGAACCTCTCCTGTGAGTCCAGTTTTACATTCCGATGCTTCACTTCAGGTTTGCTGTATGCCTTGGACCATCTTATTGACGAAGAAACACAGAAATTGCATCCGAATTTAATACAAAAGGCACAATGCCGAATAGCGTAAAACAGGACTGACACTCTAACTTTCTATGATTTGAACCTCTCCTGTGAGTTCAGTTTTAGGTTCCGATGCTTCACTTTAGGTTTACTGTATCCCTGGGACCTTCTTATTGACGATGAAACACAGAAATTGCATCCGAATTTAATACAAAATTCACAATGCCGACTTACGTACAAGAGGACTGACACTCTTACTTTCTATGATTTGAACCTCTCCTAGGAGTCCAGTTTTAGGTTCCGATGATTCACTTCAGGTTTACTGTATACTTTGGACCTCCTTATTGACCATGAAACACAGAAATTGCATCGGAATTAAATACAAAAGGCACAATGCCGACTTAAGTACAAGAGGACTGACACTCTAACTTTCTATGATTTTAATGTCTCCTGTGAGTCCAAATTTAGATTCCGATGCTTCACTTCAGGTTTACTGTATACATTGGACCTTCTTATTGACGATGAAGCACAGAAATTGCATCGTAATTAAATTCAAAAGGCACAATATCGACTTAAGTACAAGAGGACTGACACTCTAACTTTCTATGATTTGAACCTCTCCTGTGAGTCCAGTTTTAGATTCCGATGCTTCACTTCAGGTTTACTGTATCCCTTGGACCTTGTTAATTACGATGAAACATAGAAATTGCATCCGAACTTAATTCAAAATCACAATGCCGACTTAAGTACGAGAGGACTGACACTCTAAATTTTTTTGTGATCTGAACTTCTCCTGTGAGTCCAGTTTTAGATTCCGATGCTTCACTTCAGGTTTACTGCATACCTTGGACCTTCTTATTGACGATGAAACACAGAAATTGCATCCAAATTTAATACGAAAGGCACAATGCCGACTTAAGTACATGAGGACAGACACTCTAACTATCTATGATTTAAACCTCTCCTGTGAGATCAGTTTTAGATTCCGATGCTTCACTTCAGGTTTACTGTATACCTTGGACCTTCTTATTGACGATGAAACACAGTAATTGCATCCGAATTTAATACAAAAGGCACAATGCCGACTTAAGTAAAACAGGACTGACACTCTAACTTTCTAGGATTTGAACCTGTGAATCCAGGTTTAGATTCCGATGCTTCACTTCAGGTTTACTGTATACCTTGGATCTTCTTATTGACGATGAAGCACAGAAATTGCTTCGGAATTAGATTCCAAAGGCACAATGCCGACTTAAGTAAAAGAGGACTGACACTACAACTTTCTATGATTTGAACATCTCCTGTGAGTCCAGTTTTAGATTCCGATGCCTCACTTCAGCTTTACTGTATCCCTGGGACCTTCTTATTGACAATGAAACACAGAAATTGCATCCGAATTTAATACAAGAGGCACAATGCCGACTTAAGTACAAGAGGACTGTCATTCTAACTTTCTATGATTTGAACCTCTCCTGTGAGCTCAGTTTTAGATTCCGATGCTTCACTTCAGGTTTACTGTATACCCTCGACCTTCTTATTGACGATGAAGCACAGAAATTGCATCGGAACTAGATTCAAAAGGCACAATGCCGACTTAAGTAATAGAGGACTGGCACTCCAACTTTCTATGATTTGAACATCTCCTGTGAGTCCAGTTTTAGATTCCGATGCTTCACTTCAGGTTTACTGTATCCCTTGGACCTTCTTATTTACGATGAAACACAGAAAATGCATCCGAACTTAATTCAAAATTCACAATGCCGACTTAAGTACAAGAGGACTGACACTCTAATTTCTATGATTTGAATCTCTCCTAGCAGTCCAGTTTTAGATTCCGATGCTTCACTTCAGGTTTACTGTATACCTTGGACCTCCTTATTGACGATGAAACACAGAAATTGCATCGGAATTATATACAATTGGCACAATGCCGATTTAAGTACAAGAGGACTGACACTCTAATTTTCTATGATCTGAACTTCTCCTGTGAGTCTAGTTTTAGATTCCTATGCTTCACGTCAGGTGTACTGTATACCGTGGACATTCTTATTGACGATGAAGGAAAGAGATTGCGTCGGAATTAAATTCAAAAGGCACAATGCCGACTTATGTACAAGAGGACTGACACTCTAACTTTTTATGATTTGAACCTATCCTGTGAGTCCTGTTTTAGATTCCGATGCTTCACTTCACTTTTACTGTATCCCTTGGACCTTCTTATTGACGATGAAACACAGTAATTGCATCCGAATTCAATACACAATTCACAATGCCGACTTATGTACAAGACGACTGACACTCTTACTTTCTATGATTTGAACCACTCCTAGGAGTCCAGTTTTAGATTCCGATGCTTCACTTCAGGTTTACTGTATGCCTTGGACCATCTTATTGACGAAGAAACACAGAAATTGCATCCGAATTTAATACAAAAAGCACAATGCCGAATAGCGTAAAACAGGACTGACACTCTAACTTTCTATGATTTGAACCTCCCCTGTGAGTCCAGTTTTAGATTCCGATGCTTCACTTCAGGTTTATTGTATACCTAGGACCTTCTTGTTGACGATGATGCACAGAAATTGCATCGGAATTAGAATCTAAAGGCACAATGCCGACTTAAGTAAAACAGGGCTGACACTCCAACTTTCTATGATTTGAACTTCTCCTGTGATTCCAGTTTTAGATTCCGATGCTTCACTTCAGGTTTACTGTATCCTTTGGACCTTCTTATTGACAATGAAACACAGAAATTGCATACGAATTTAATACAAAAGGCACAATGCCGACTTAAGTACTAGAGGACTGACATTCTAACTTTCTATGATTTGAACCTCTCCTGTGAGTTCAGTTTTAGGTTCCGATGCTTCACTTTAGGTTTACTGTATCCCTTGGACCTTCTTATTTACGATGAAACACAGAAATTGCATCCGAACTTAATTCAAAATCACAATGCCGACTTAAGTACTAGAGCACTCACACTCTAAATTTTTATGTGATCTGAACTTCTCCTGTGAGTCCAGTTTCAGATTCCTATGCTTCACTTCAGGTGTACTGTATACTGTGGAAATTCTTATTGACGATGAAGCACAGAGATTGCGTCGGAATTAAATTCAATAGGCACAATGCCGACTTAAGTACAAGAGGACTAACACTCTAACTTTATATGATTTGAACCTATCCTGTGAGTCCAGTTTTAGATTCCGATGCTTCACTTCACTTTTACTGTATCCCTTGGACCTTCTTATTGACGATGAAGCACAGTAATTGCTTCCGAATTTAACACACAATTCACAATGCCGACTTATGTACAAGACGACTGACACTCTTACTTTCTATGATTTGAACCTCTCCTAGGAGTCCAGTTTTAGATTCCGATGCTTCACATCAGGTATACTGTATCCCTTGGACCTTCTTATTGACGATGAAAGACAGAAATTGCATCCGAATTTAATACAAAACGCAAAATGCCGACTTAAGTACAAGAGGACAGACACTCTAACTTTCTATTATATGAACCTCTCCTTTGAGTCCAGTTTTAGATTCCGATGCTTCACTTCAGGTATACTGTATGCCTTGGACCATCTTATTGACGAAGAAACACAGAAATTGCATCCGAATTTAATACAAAAGGCACAATGCCGGCTTACGTAAAACAGGACTGACACTCTAACTTTCTATGATTTGAACCTCAGCTGTGAGTCCAGTTTTAGATTCTGATGCTTCACTTCAGGTTTATTGTGTACCTTGGACCTTCTTATTGACGATGAAGCACAGAAATTGCATCGGAATTAGATTCTGAAGGCACAATGCCGGCTTAAGTAAAACAGGACTGACACTCCAACTTTCTATGAATTAAACATCTCCTGTACGTCCAGTTTTAGATTCCGATGCATCACTTCAGGTTTAATGTATCCCTTGGACCTTCTTATTGACAATAAAACACAGAAATTGCATCCAAATTTAATATAAAAGGCACAATGCCGACTTAAGTACATGAGGACTGACACTCTAAATTTCTATGGTTTAAAGCTCTCCTGTGAGTCCAGTTTTAGATTCCGATGCTTCACTTCAGGTTTACTGTATACCTTGGACCTTCTTATTGACGATGAAACACTGAAATTGCATCGAAATTTAATACAAAAGGCACAATACCTACTTAAGTACATGAGGACTGACACTCTAACTTTCTATGGTTTAAACCTCTCCTGTGAGTCCAGTTTTAGATTCCGTTGCTTCACTTCAGGTTTACTGTATACCTTGGACCTTCTTATTGACGATGAAACATACTAATTGCATCCGAATTTAATACAAAAGGTACAATGGCGAATTAAGTACAAGAGGACTGACACTCTTACTTTCTATGATTTGAACCTCTCCTAGGAGTCCAGTTTTAGATTCCGATGCTTCACTTCAGGTTTACTGTATACCTTGGACCTCCTTATTGACGATGAAACACAGAAATTTCATCCAAATTTAATACAAAAGGCACAATGCCGACTTAAGTTAAAGAGGACTGACACTCTAACTTTCTATGATTTGAACCTCTCCTGTGAGTCCAGTTTTAGATTCCGATGCTTCCCTTCGGGGTTTACTGTATACCTTGGACCTTCTTATTGACGACGAAGCACAGAAATAGCATCGGAATTAGATTCTAAATTCACATTGCCGATTTAAGTAAAAGAGGACTGACACTCCAGCTCTCTATGATTTGAACATCTCCTGTGAGTCCAGTTTTAGATTCCGATGCTTCTCTTCAGGTTTACTGTATACCTTGGACCTTCTTATTGACGATGAAATACAGAAATTACATCCGAACTTAATTCAAAGTCACAATGCCGATTTAAGTACGAGAGGACTGACACTCTAAATTTTTCTATGATCTGAACTTCTCCTGTGAGTCCAGTTTTAGATTCCGATGCTTCACTTCAGGTTTACTGCATACCTTGGACCTTCTTATTGACGATGAAACACAGAAATTGCATCCAAATTTAATACAAAAGGCACAATGCCGACTTAAGTACATGAGGACTGACACTCTAACTTTCTATGGTTTAAATCTCTCCTGTGAGTCCAGTTTTAGATTCCGATGCTTCACTTCGGTTTACTGTATACCTTGGACCTTCTTATTGACGATGAAGCACAGTAATTGCATCTGAATTTAATACAAAAGGCACAATGCCGAATTAAGTACAAGAGGACTGACCCTCTAACTTTCTATGATTTCAACCTCTCCGATGCTTAACTTCAGGTGTACTGTATACCTTGGACTTTCTTATTGACGATGAAGCACAGAAACTGCGTCGGAATTAAATTCAAAAGGCACAATGCCGACTTACTTACAAGAGGACTGACACTCTAACTTACTATGATTTGATCCTCTCCTGTGAGTCCAGTTTTAGATTCCAATGCTTCACTTCAGGTTTGCTGTATACCTTGGACCTTCTTATTGGCGATGAAACACAGAAATTGCATCGAATTAAATTCAAAAGGCATAATGCCGACTTAACTACAAGAGGACTGTCACTCTAATTTCCTATGATTTGAACCTCTCCTGAGAGTCCAGTTTTAGATTCCGATGCTTCACTTCAGGTTTAGTGTATACCTTGGACATTCTTATTGACGATGAAGCACAGAAATTACATCGGAATTAAATTCAAAAGTCACAATGCCGACTTAAGTACAAGAGGACTGACACTCTTATTTTCTATGATTTGAACCTCTCCTAGGAGTTTAGTTTTAGATTTGGATGCTTCACTTCAGGTTTAATGTATATCTTGGACCTCCTTATTGACGATGAAACACAGAAATTGCATCCGAATTTAATACAAAAGGCACAATGCCGATTTAAGTACAAGAGGACTGACACTCTACCTTTCTATGATTTAAACCTCTCCTCTGAGTCAAGTTTTAGATACCGATGTTTCACTTCAGGTTTACTGTATACCTTGGACCTTCTTATTGACGATGAAGCACAGAAGCTGCATCGGAATTAAATTTAAAATGCACAATGCCGACTTAAGTAAAAGAGGACTGACACTCCAACTTTCTATGATTTGAACCTCTCCTGTGAGTCCAGTTTTTGATTCCGATGCTTCACTTCAGGTTTACTGGATACCTTGGACCTTGTTATTGACGATGAAGCACAGAAATTGCATCGGAATTAAATTCAAAAGTCACAATGCCGACTTAACTACAAGAGGATTGACACTCTTACTTTCTATGATTTGAACCTCTCCTGTGAGTCCAGTTTTAGATTGCGATGCTGCACTTCAGGTTTACTGCATCCCTTGGACCTTCTTATATACGATGAAACACAGAAATTGCATCCGAACTTAATTCAAAATCACAATGCCGACTTAAGTACATGAGGACAGACACTCTAATTTTCTATGATTTAAACCTCTCCTGTGAGTTCAGTTTTAGATTCCGATGCTTCACTTCAGGTTTACTGTATACCTTGAACCTTCTTATTGACGATGAAACACAGTAATTGCATCCGAATTTAATACAAAAGGCACAATGCTGATTTAAGTAAAACAGGACTGACACTCTAACTTTCTATGATTTGAACCTCTCCTGTGAGTCCAGGTTTAGATTCCGATGCTACACTTCAGGTTTACTGTATACCTTGGATCTTCTTATTGACGATGAAGCACAGAAATTGCTTCGGAATTAGATTCCAAAGGCACAATGCCGACTTAAGTAAAAGAGGACTTACACTACAACTTTCTATGATTTGAACATCTCCTGTGAGTACAGTTTTAGATTCCGATGCCTCACTTGGGGTTTAGGCACAATGCCGACTTAAGTACAAGAGGACTGACATTCTAACTTTCTATGATTTGAACCTCCCCTGTGAGTCCAGTTTTAGATTCCGATGCTTTACTTCAGGATTATTGTGTACCTTGGACCTTCTTATTGACGATGAAGCACAGAAATTGCATCGGAATTAGATTCTAAAGGCACAATGCCGACTTAAGTAAAACAGGACTGACACTCCAATTTTCTATGATTTGAACATCTCCTGTGAGTCCAGTTTTAGATTCCGATGCTTCACTTCAGGTTTACTGTATCCCTTGGACCTTCTTATTGACAATGAAACACAGAAATTGCATCCAAATTTAATGCAAAAGGCACAATGCCGACTTAAGTACATGAGGACTGACACTCTAACTTTCTATGGTTTAAACCTCTCCTGTGAGTTCAGTTTTAGATTCCGATGCTTCACTTCAGGTTTACTGTATACTTTGGTCCTTCTTATTGACGATGAAACACAGTAATTGCATCCGAATCTAATACAAAAGGCACAATGCCGACTTAAGTAAAACAGGACTGATACTCTAACTTTCTATGATTTGAACCTCCACTGTGAGTCCAGGTTTAGATTCCGATGCTTCACTTCAGGTTTACTGTATACCTTGGATCTTCTTATTGACGATGAAGCACAGAAATTGCTTCGGAATTAGATTCCAAAGGCACAATGCCGACTTAAGTAAAAGAGGACTGACACTACAATTTTCTATGATTTGAACATCTCCTGTGAGTCCAGTTTTAGATTCCGATGCCTCACTTCAGGTTTACTGTATCCCTTGGACCTTCTTATTGACAATGAAACACAGAAATTGCATCCGAATTTAATACAAGAGGCACATTGCCGACTTAAGTACAAGAGGACTGACATTCTAACTTTCTATGATTTGAACCTCTCCTAGCAGTCCAGTTATAGATTCCGATGCTTCACTTCAGGTTTACTGTATACCTTGGACCTCCTTATTGACGATGAAAGACAGAAATTGCATCGGAATTAAATACAAAAGGCACAATGCCGATTTAAGTACAAGAGGCATTGTGCCTTTTGAATTTAATTCTGATGCAATTTCTGTGTTTCATCGTCAATAAGAAGGTCCAAGGGATACAGTAAACCTGAAGGGAAGCATCGGAATCTAAAACTGCACTCACAGGAGAGATTCATATCATAGAAAGTTAGAGTGTCACTCCTCTTGTACTTAAGTCGGTATTGTGCCTTTTGTATTAAATTCGGATGCAATTTCTGTGTTTCATCGTCAATAAGAAGGTCCAAGGGATACAGTAAACCTTAAGTGAAGCATCGGAATCTAAAACTGGACTTCTATGATTTGAACGTCTCCTGTGAGTCCAGTTTTAGATTCCGATGCTTCACTTCAGGTTTACTGTATACCTTGGACCTTCTTATTGACGATGAAGCACAGAAATTGCATCGGAATTAAATTCAAAAGGCACAATATCGACTTAAGTACAAGAGGACTGACACTCTAACTTTCTATGATTTGATGCTCTCCTGTGAGTCCAGTTTTAGATTCCGATGCTTCAGTTCAGGTTTACTGTATCCCTAGGACCTTCTTAATGACGATGAAACATAGTAATTGCATCCGAATTTAATACACGAGGCACAATGCCGACTTAAGTAACACAGGACTGACACTCTAACTTTCTATGATTTGAACCTCCACTGTGAGTCCAGGTTTAGATTCCGATGCTTCACTTCAGGTTTACTGTATACCTTGGATCTTCTTATTGACGATGAAGCACGGAAATTGCTTCGGAATTAGATTCCAAAGGCACAATGCCGACTTAAGTAAAAGAGGACTGACACTACAATTTTGTATGATTTGAACATCTCCTGTGAGTCCAGTTTTAGATTCCGATGCCTCACTTCAGGTTTACTGTATCCCTTGGACCTTCTTATTGACAATGAAACACAGAAATTGCATCCGAATTTAATACAAAATTCACAATGCCGACTTAAGTACAAGAGGACTGACACTCTTACTTTCTATGTTTTGAATCTCTCCTAGCAGTCCAGTTATAGATTCCGATGCTTCACTTCAGGTTTACTGTATACCTTGGACCTCCTTATTGACGATGAAACACAGAAATTGCATTGGAATAAAATACAAAAGGCACAATGCCGATTTAAGTACAAGAGGCATTGTGCCTTTTGAATTTAATTCTGATGCAATTTCTGTGTTTCATCGTCAATAAGAAGGTCCAAGGAATACAGTAAACCTGAAGGGAAGCATCGGAATCTAAAACTGCACTCACAGAAGAGATTCATATCATAGAAAGTTAGAGTGTCACTCCTCTTGTACTTAAGTCGGTATTGTGCCTTTTGTATTAAATTCGGATGCAATTTCTGTGTTTCATCGTCAATAAGAAGGTCCAAGGGATACAGTAAACCTTAAGTGAAGCATCGGAATCTAAAACTGGACTTCTATGATTTGAACGTCTCCTTTGAGTCCAGTTTTAGATTCCGATGCTTCACTTCAAGTTTACTGTATACCTTGGATCTTCTTATTGACGATGAAGCACAGAAATTGCTTCGGAATTAGATTCCAAAGGCACAATGCCGACTTAAGTAAAAGAGGACTGACACTACAATTTTCTATGATTTGAACATCTCCTGTGAGTCCAGTTTTAGATTCCGATGCCTCACTTCAGGTTTACTGTATCCCTGGGACCTTCTTATTGACAATGAAACACAGAAATTGCATCCGAATTTAATACAAGATGCACAATGCCGACTTAAGTACAAGAGGACTGACATTCTTACTTTCTATGATTTGAACCTCTCCAGTGAGCTCAGTTTTAGATTCCGATGCTTCACTTCAGGTTTGCTGTATCCCTTGGACCTTCATATTGACGATGAAACACAGTAAATGCATCCGAATTTAATACAAAATTCACAATGCCGACTTAAGTACAAGAGGACTGACACTCTTACTTTCTATGATTTGAATCTCTCCTAGCAGTAGAGTTATAGATTCCGATGCTTCACTTCAGGTTTACTGTATACCTTGGACCTCCTTATTGACGATGAAACACAGAAATTGCATCGGAATTAAATACAAAAGGCACAATGCCGATTTAAGTACAAGAGGCACTGTGCCTTTTGAATTTAATTCTGATGCAATTTCTGTGTTTCATCGTCAATAAGAAGGTCCAAGGGATACAGTAAACCTTAAGTGAAGCATCGGAATCAAAAACTGGACTTCTATGATTTGAACGTCTCCTGTGAGTCCAGTTTTAGATTCTGATGCTTCACTTGAGGTTTACTGTATACCTTGGACCTTCTTATTGACGATGAAGCACAGAAATTGCATCGGAATTAAATTCAAAAGGCACAATATCGAGTTAAGTACAAGAGGATTGACACTCTAACTTTCTATGATTTGATCCTCTCCTGTGAGGCCAGTTTTAGATTCCGATGCTTCACTTCAGGTTTACTGTATCCCTAGGACCTTCTTATTGACGATGAAACACAGAAAATGCATCCGAACTTAATTCAAAATCACAATGCCGACTTAAGTACTAGAGCACTCACACTCTAAATTTTTATGTGATCTGAACTTCTCCTGTGAGTCCAGTTTCAGATTCCTATGCTTCACTTCAGGTGTACTGTATACTGTGGAAATTCTTATTGACGATGAAGCACAGAGATTGCGTCGGAATTAAATTCAATAGGCACAATGCCGACTTAAGTACAAGAGGACTAACACTCTAACTTTATATGATTTGAACCTATCCTGTGAGTCCAGTTTTAGATTCCGATGCTTCACTTCACTTTTACTGTATCCCTTGGACCTTCTTATTGACGATGAAACACAGTAATTGCTTCCGAATTTAACACACAATTCACAATGCCGACTTATGTACAAGACGACTGACACTCTTACTTTCTATGATTTGAACCTCTCCTAGGAGTCCAGTTTTAGATTCCGATGCTTCACATCAGGTATACTGTATCCCTTGGACCTTCTTATTGACGATGAAAGACAGAAATTGCATCCGAATTTAATACAAAACGCAAAATGCCGACTTAAGTACAAGAGGACAGACACTCTAACTTTCTATTATATGAACCTCTCCTTTGAGTCCAGTTTTAGATTCCGATGCTTCACTTCAGGTATACTGTATGCCTTGGACCATCTTATTGACGAAGAAACACAGAAATTGCATCCGAATTTAATACAAAAGGCACAATGCCGACTTACGTAAAACAGGACTGACACTCTAACTTTCTATGATTTGAACCTCAGCTGTGAGTCCAGTTTTAGATTCTGATGCTTCACTTCAGGTTTATTGTGTACCTTGGACCTTCTTATTGACGATGAAGCACAGAAATTGCATCGGAATTAGATTCTGAAGGCACAATGCCGGCTTAAGTAAAACAGGACTGACACTCCAACTTTCTATGAATTAAACATCTCCTGTACGTCCAGTTTTAGATTCCGATGCATCACTTCAGGTTTAATGTATCCCTTGGACCTTCTTATTGACAATAAAACACAGAAATTGCATCCAAATTTAATATAAAAGGCACAATGCCGACTTAAGTACATGAGGACTGACACTCTAAATTTCTATGGTTTAAAGCTCTCCTGTGAGTCCAGTTTTAGATTCCGATGCTTCACTTCAGGTTTACTGTATACCTTGGACCTTCTTATTGACGATGAAACACTGAAATTGCATCGAAATTTAATACAAAAGGCACAATACCTACTTAAGTACATGAGGACTGACACTCTAACTTTCTATGGTTTAAACCTCTCCTGTGAGTCCAGTTTTAGATTCCGTTGCTTCACTTCAGGTTTACTGTATACCTTGGACCTTCTTATTGACGATGAAACATACTAATTGCATCCGAATTTAATACAAAAGGTACAATGGCGAATTAAGTACAAGAGGACTGACACTCTTACTTTCTATGATTTGAACCTCTCCTAGGAGTCCAGTTTTAGATTCCGATGCTTCACTTCAGGTTTACTGTATACCTTGGACCTCCTTATTGACGATGAAACACAGAAATTTCATCCAAATTTAATACAAAAGGCACAATGCCGACTTAAGTTAAAGAGGACTGACACTCTAACTTTCTATGATTTGAACCTCTCCTGTGAGTCCAGTTTTAGATTCCGATGCTTCCCTTCAGGTTTACTGTATACCTTGGACCTTCTTATTGACGACGAAGCACAGAAATAGCATCGGAATTAGATTCTAAATTCACAATGCCGATTTAAGTAAAAGAGGACTGACACTCCAGCTCTCTATGATTTGAACATCTCCTGTGAGTCCAGTTTTAGATTCCGATGCTTCTCTTCAGGTTTACTGTATACCTTGGACCTTCTTATTGACGATGAAATACAGAAATTACATCCGAACTTAATTCAAAGTCACAATGCCGATTTAAGTACGAGAGGACTGACACTCTAAATTTTTCTATGATCTGAACTTCTCCTGTGAGTCCAGTTTTAGATTCCGATGCTTCACTTCAGGTTTACTGCATACCTTGGACCTTCTTATTGACGATGAAACACAGAAATTGCATCCAAATTTAATACAAAAGGCACAATGCCGACTTAAGTACATGAGGACTGACACTCTAACTTTCTATGGTTTAAATCTCTCCTGTGAGTCCAGTTTTAGATTCCGATGCTTCACTTCGGTTTACTGTATACCTTGGACCTTCTTATTGACGATGAAGCACAGTAATTGCATCTGAATTTAATACAAAAGGCACAATGCCGAATTAAGTACAAGAGGACTGACCCTCTAACTTTCTATGATTTCAACCTCTCCGATGCTTAACTTCAGGTGTACTGTATACCTTGGACTTTCTTATTGACGATGAAGCACAGAAACTGCGTCGGAATTAAATTCAAAAGGCACAATGCCGACTTACTTACAAGAGGACTGACACTCTAACTTACTATGATTTGATCCTCTCCTGTGAGTCCAGTTTTAGATTCCAATGCTTCACTTCAGGTTTGCTGTATACCTTGGACCTTCTTATTGGCGATGAAACACAGAAATTGCATCGAATTAAATTCAAAAGGCATAATGCCGACTTAACTACAAGAGGACTGTCACTCTAATTTCCTATGATTTGAACCTCTCCTGAGAGTCCAGTTTTAGATTCCGATGCTT
This sequence comes from Schistocerca serialis cubense, assembly GCF_023864345.2. Lineage (NCBI taxonomy): Eukaryota > Metazoa > Arthropoda > Insecta > Orthoptera > Acrididae > Schistocerca > Schistocerca serialis. The sequence goes on along the minus strand of NW_026047644.1, from coordinate 27,770,858 downwards.
CACTTCAGGTTTAGTGTATACCTTGGACATTCTTATTGACGATGAAGCACAGAAATTACATCGGAATTAAATTCAAAAGTCACAATGCCGACTTAAGTACAAGAGGACTGACACTCTTATTTTCTATGATTTGAACCTCTCCTAGGAGTTTAGTTTTAGATTTGGATGCTTCACTTCAGGTTTAATGTACATCTTGGACCTCCTTATTGACGATGAAACACAGAAATTGCATCCGAATTTAATACAAAAGGCACAATGCCGATTTAAGTACAAGAGGACTGACACTCTACCTTTCTATGATTTAAACCTCTCCTCTGAGTCAAGTTTTAGATACCGATGTTTCACTTCAGGTTTACTGTATACCTTGGACCTTCTTATTGACGATGAAGCACAGAAGCTGCATCGGAATTAAATTTAAAATGCACAATGCCGACTTAAGTAAAAGAGGACTGACACTCCAACTTTCTATGATTTGAACCTCTCCTGTGAGTCCAGTTTTTGATTCCGATGCTTCACTTCAGGTTTACTGGATACCTTGGACCTTGTTATTGACGATGAAGCACAGAAATTGCATCGGAATTAAATTCAAAAGTCACAATGCCGACTTAACTACAAGAGGATTGACACTCTTACTTTCTATGATTTGAACCTCTCCTGTGAGTCCAGTTTTAGATTGCGATGCTGCACTTCAGGTTTACTGCATCCCTTGGACCTTCTTATATACGATGAAACACAGAAATTGCATCCGAACTTAATTCAAAATCACAATGCCGACTTAAGTACATGAGGACAGACACTCTAATTTTCTATGATTTAAACCTCTCCTGTGAGTTCAGTTTTAGATTCCGATGCTTCACTTCAGGTTTACTGTATACCTTGAACCTTCTTATTGACGATGAAACACAGTAATTGCATCCGAATTTAATACAAAAGGCACAATGCTGATTTAAGTAAAACAGGACTGACACTCTAACTTTCTATGATTTGAACCTCTCCTGTGAGTCCAGGTTTAGATTCCGATGCTACACTTCAGGTTTACTGTATACCTTGGATCTTCTTATTGACGATGAAGCACAGAAATTGCTTCGGAATTAGATTCCAAAGGCACAATGCCGACTTAAGTAAAAGAGGACTTACACTACAACTTTCTATGATTTGAACATCTCCTGTGAGTCCAGTTTTAGATTCCGATGCCTCACTTGGGGTTTAGGCACAATGCCGACTTAAGTACAAGAGGACTGACATTCTAACTTTCTATGATTTGAACCTCCCCTGTGAGTCCAGTTTTAGATTCCGATGCTTTACTTCAGGATTATTGTGTACCTTGGACCTTCTTATTGACGATGAAGCACAGAAATTGCATCGGAATTAGATTCTAAAGGCACAATGCCGACTTAAGTAAAACAGGACTGACACTCCAATTTTCTATGATTTGAACATCTCCTGTGAGTCCAGTTTTAGATTCCGATGCTTCACTTCAGGTTTACTGTATCCCTTGGACCTTCTTATTGACAATGAAACACAGAAATTGCATCCAAATTTAATGCAAAAGGCACAATGCCGACTTAAGTACATGAGGACTGACACTCTAACTTTCTATGGTTTAAACCTCTCCTGTGAGTTCAGTTTTAGATTCCGATGCTTCACTTCAGGTTTACTGTATACTTTGGTCCTTCTTATTGACGATGAAACACAGTAATTGCATCCGAATCTAATACAAAAGGCACAATGCCGACTTAAGTAAAACAGGACTGATACTCTAACTTTCTATGATTTGAACCTCCACTGTGAGTCCAGGTTTAGATTCCGATGCTTCACTTCAGGTTTACTGTATACCTTGGATCTTCTTATTGACGATGAAGCACAGAAATTGCTTCGGAATTAGATTCCAAAGGCACAATGCCGACTTAAGTAAAAGAGGACTGACACTACAATTTTCTATGATTTGAACATCTCCTGTGAGTCCAGTTTTAGATTCCGATGCCTCACTTCAGGTTTACTGTATCCCTTGGACCTTCTTATTGACAATGAAACACAGAAATTGCATCCGAATTTAATACAAGAGGCACATTGCCGACTTAAGTACAAGAGGACTGACATTCTAACTTTCTATGATTTGAACCTCTCCTAGCAGTCCAGTTATAGATTCCGATGCTTCACTTCAGGTTTACTGTATACCTTGGACCTCCTTATTGACGATGAAAGACAGAAATTGCATCGGAATTAAATACAAAAGGCACAATGCCGATTTAAGTACAAGAGGCATTGTGCCTTTTGAATTTAATTCTGATGCAATTTCTGTGTTTCATCGTCAATAAGAAGGTCCAAGGGATACAGTAAACCTGAAGGGAAGCATCGGAATCTAAAACTGCACTCACAGGAGAGATTCATATCATAGAAAGTTAGAGTGTCACTCCTCTTGTACTTAAGTCGGTATTGTGCCTTTTGTATTAAATTCGGATGCAATTTCTGTGTTTCATCGTCAATAAGAAGGTCCAAGGGATACAGTAAACCTTAAGTGAAGCATCGGAATCTAAAACTGGACTTCTATGATTTGAACGTCTCCTGTGAGTCCAGTTTTAGATTCCGATGCTTCACTTCAGGTTTACTGTATACCTTGGACCTTCTTATTGACGATGAAGCACAGAAATTGCATCGGAATTAAATTCAAAAGGCACAATATCGACTTAAGTACAAGAGGACTGACACTCTAACTTTCTATGATTTGATGCTCTCCTGTGAGTCCAGTTTTAGATTCCGATGCTTCAGTTCAGGTTTACTGTATCCCTAGGACCTTCTTAATGACGATGAAACATAGTAATTGCATCCGAATTTAATACACGAGGCACAATGCCGACTTAAGTAACACAGGACTGACACTCTAACTTTCTATGATTTGAACCTCCACTGTGAGTCCAGGTTTAGATTCCGATGCTTCACTTCAGGTTTACTGTATACCTTGGATCTTCTTATTGACGATGAAGCACAGAAATTGCTTCGGAATTAGATTCCAAAGGCACAATGCCGACTTAAGTAAAAGAGGACTGACACTACAATTTTGTATGATTTGAACATCTCCTGTGAGTCCAGTTTTAGATTCCGATGCCTCACTTCAGGTTTACTGTATCCCTTGGACCTTCTTATTGACAATGAAACACAGAAATTGCATCCGAATTTAATACAAAATTCACAATGCCGACTTAAGTACAAGAGGACTGACACTCTTACTTTCTATGTTTTGAATCTCTCCTAGCAGTCCAGTTATAGATTCCGATGCTTCACTTCAGGTTTACTGTATACCTTGGACCTCCTTATTGACGATGAAACACAGAAATTGCATTGGAATAAAATACAAAAGGCACAATGCCGATTTAAGTACAAGAGGCATTGTGCCTTTTGAATTTAATTCTGATGCAATTTCTGTGTTTCATCGTCAATAAGAAGGTCCAAGGAATACAGTAAACCTGAAGGGAAGCATCGGAATCTAAAACTGCACTCACAGAAGAGATTCATATCATAGAAAGTTAGAGTGTCACTCCTCTTGTACTTAAGTCGGTATTGTGCCTTTTGTATTAAATTCGGATGCAATTTCTGTGTTTCATCGTCAATAAGAAGGTCCAAGGGATACAGTAAACCTTAAGTGAAGCATCGGAATCTAAAACTGGACTTCTATGATTTGAACGTCTCCTTTGAGTCCAGTTTTAGATTCCGATGCTTCACTTCAAGTTTACTGTATACCTTGGATCTTCTTATTGACGATGAAGCACAGAAATTGCTTCGGAATTAGATTCCAAAGGCACAATGCCGACTTAAGTAAAAGAGGACTGACACTACAATTTTCTATGATTTGAACATCTCCTGTGAGTCCAGTTTTAGATTCCGATGCCTCACTTCAGGTTTACTGTATCCCTGGGACCTTCTTATTGACAATGAAACACAGAAATTGCATCCGAATTTAATACAAGATGCACAATGCCGACTTAAGTACAAGAGGACTGACATTCTTACTTTCTATGATTTGAACCTCTCCAGTGAGCTCAGTTTTAGATTCCGATGCTTCACTTCAGGTTTGCTGTATCCCTTGGACCTTCATATTGACGATGAAACACAGTAAATGCATCCGAATTTAATACAAAATTCACAATGCCGACTTAAGTACAAGAGGACTGACACTCTTACTTTCTATGATTTGAATCTCTCCTAGCAGTAGAGTTATAGATTCCGATGCTTCACTTCAGGTTTACTGTATACCTTGGACCTCCTTATTGACGATGAAACACAGAAATTGCATCGGAATTAAATACAAAAGGCACAATGCCGATTTAAGTACAAGAGGCACTGTGCCTTTTGAATTAAATTCTGATGCAATTTCTGTGTTTCATCGTCAATAAGAAGGTCCAAGGGATACAGTAAACCTGAAGGGAAACATCGGAATCTAAAACTGCACTCGCAGGAGAGATTCATATCATAGAAAGTTAGAGTGCCACTCCTCTTGTACTTAAGTCGGTATTGTGCCTTTTGTATTAAATTCGGATGCAATTTCTGTGTTTCATCGTCAATAAGAAGGTCCAAGTGATACAGTAAACCTTAAGTGAAGCATCGGAATCTAAAATTGGACTTCTATGATTTGAACGTCTCCTGTGAGTCCAGTTTTAGATTCCGATGCTTCACTTCAGGTTTACTGTATACCTTGGACGTTCTTATTGACGATGAAGCACAGAAATTGCATCGGAATTAAATTCAAAAGGCACAATATCGACTTAAGTACAAGAGGACTGACACTCTAACTTTCTATGATTTGATCCTCTCCTGTGAGTCCAGTTTTAGATTCCGATGCTTCACTTCAGGTTTAGTGCATCCCTAGGACCTTCTTATTGACGATGAAACACAGTAATTGCATCCGAATTTAATACACAATTCACAATGCCGACATATGTACAAGACGACTGACACTCTTACTTTCTATGATTTTTACCTCTCTTAGGAGTCCAGTTTTAGATTCCGATGCTTCACTTCAGGTTTACTGTATCCCTTGGACCTTCTTATTGACAATGAAACACAGAAATTGCATCCAAATTTAATACAAAAGGCACAATGCCGACTTAAGTACATGAGGACTGACACTCTAACTTTCTATGGTTTAAACCTCTCCTGTGAGTCCAGTTTTAGATTCCTTTGCTTCACTTCAGGTTTACTGTATATCTTGGACCTTCTTATTGACGATGAAACACAGAAATTGCATCCAAATTTAATAGAAAAGGCACAATACCGACTTAAGTACATGAGGACAGACACTCTAACTTTCTATGGTTTAATCCTCTAATGTGAGTTCAGTTTTAGATTCCGATGCTTCACTTGAGGTATTCTGTATACCTTGGACCATCTTATTGACGATGAAGCACAGAAACTGAATCGGAATTAAATTTAAAATGCACAATGCCAACTTAAGTAAAAGAGGACTGACACTCTAACATTCTATGATTTGAACCTCTCCTGTGAGTCCCGTTTTAGATTTCGATGCTTCACTTCAGGTTTACTGGATACCTTGGACCTTCTTATTGGCGATGAAGCACAGAAATGGCATCGGAATTAAATTCAAAAGTCACAATGCCGACTTAAGTACAAGACGACTGACACTCTTACTTCCTATGATTTGAACCTCTCCTAGAAGTCCAGTTTCAGATTCCGATGCTTCACTTCAGGTTTACTGTATACATTGGACCTCCTTATTGACAATGAATTACAGAAATTGCATCGGAATTAAATACAAAAGGCACAATGCCGACTTAAGTACAAGAGGACAGACACTCTAACTTTCTATGATTTGAACCTCTCCTGTGAGTCCAGTATTAGATTCCGATGCTTCACTTCAGGTTTTTCTGTATACCTTGGCCCTTCTTATTGACGATGAAGCACAGAAATTGCATCGGAATTACATTCAAAAGGCACAATGCCGACTTAAGTATAGGAGGACTGACACTCTAGCTTCCTATGATTTGAACCTCTCATGTGAGTCCAGTTTTAGAATCCGATGCTTCACTTCAGGTTTACTGTATCCCTTGGACCTTCTTATTGACGATGTAACACAGAAATTGCATCCGAACTTAATTCAAAATCGCAATGCCGACTTAAGTACAAGAGGACTGACACTCTAACTTTCTATGATTAGAACCTCTCCTGTGAGTCCAGTTTTAGATTCTGATGCTTCACTTCAGGTTTACTGTATGCCTTGGACCATCTTATTGACGATGAAACACAGAAATTGCATCCGAATTTAATACAAAAGGCACAATGCCGACTTAAGTAAAACAGGACTGACACTCTAAGTTTCTATGATTTGATCCTCTCCTGTAAGTCCAGTTTTAGATTCCGATGCTTCACTTCAGGTTTACTGTATACCTTGGACCTTCTTATTGACGACGAAGCACAGAAATTGCATCGGAATTAGATTCTAAATTCACAATGCCGATTTAAGTAAAAGAGGACTGACACTCCAGCTTTCTATGATTTGAACATCTCCTGTGAGTCTAGTTTTAGATTCCGATGCTTCACTTCAGGTTTACTGTATCCCTTGGACCTTCTTATTGACAATGAAACACAGAAATTGCATCCGAATTTATTACAAAAGGCACAATGCCGACTTAAGTACAAGAAGACTGACATTCTAACTTTCTATGATTTGAACCTCTCCTGTGAGTTCAGTTTTACATTCCGATGCTTCACTTCAGGTTTACTGTATCCCTTGGAGCTTCTTATTGACGATGAAGCACAGAAATTGCATCGGATTTAAATTCAAAAGGCACAATACCGACTTACGTACAAGAGGACTGACACTCTAACTATCTATGATCTGAACCTCTCCTGTGAGTCCAGTTTTAGATTCCGATGCTTCACTTCAGGTTTACTGTATCCCTCGGACCTTGTTATTGACGATGAAACACAGTAATTGCTTCCGAATTTAATACAAAATTCACAATGCTGACTTAAGTACAAGAGGACTGACACTCTTACTTTCTATGATTTGAACCTCTCCGAGGAGTCCAGTTTTAGATTCCGATGCTTCACTTCAGGTTTACTGTATACCTTGGACCTTCTTATTGACGATGTAACACAGAAATTGCATCCGAACTTAAATCAAAATCACAATGCCGACTTAAGTACGAGAGGACTGACACTCTAAATTTTTGTATGGTCTGAACTTCTCCTGTGAGTCCAGTTTCAGATTCCGATGCTTCACTTCAGGTTTACTGCATACCTTGGACCTTCTTATTGACGATGAACACAGAAATTGCATCCAAATTTAATACAAAAGGCACAATGCCGACTTAAGTACATGAGGACTGTCACTCTTACTTTCTATGGTTTAAACCTCTCCTGTGAGTCCAGTATTAGATTCCGATGCTTCACTTCAGGTTTACTGTATACGTTGGACCTTCTTATTGACGATGAAACATAGTAATTGCATCCGAATTTAATACAAAAGGCACAATGCCGAATTAAGTACAAGAGGACTGACCCTCTAACTTTCTATGATTTCAACCTCTCCGATGCTTCACTTCAGGTGTACTGTATACCTTGGACTTTCTTATTGACGATGAAGCACAGAAACTGCGTCGGAATTAAATTCAAAAGGCACAATGCCGACTTAAGCACGAGAAGACTGTAACTCTAACTTACTATGATTTGATCCTCTCCTGTGAGTCCAGTTTTAGATTCCAATGCTTCACTTCAGGTTTGCTGTATACCTTGGACCATCTTATTGGCGATGAAACACAGAAATTGCATCGAATTAAATTCAAAAGGCATAATGCCTACTTAACTACAAGAGGACTGTCACTCTAATTTTCTATGATTTGAACCTCTCCTGTGATTCCAGTTTTAGATTCCTATGCATCACTTCAGGTGTACTGTATACCTTGGACATTCTTATTGACGATGAAGCACAGAAATTGCGTCGGAATTAAATACAAAAGGCACAATGACTGCTTAAGTACAAGAGGATTGACACTCTAACTTTCTATGATTTGAACGCTCCCTGTGAGTCCAGTTCTTAGATTCCGATGCTTCACTTCAGGTTTACTGTATCAATTGGACCTTCTTATTGACGATGAAACACAGAAATTGCATCCGAACTTAATTCAAAATCACAATGCCGACTTAAGTACAAGAGGACTGACGCTCCAATTTTCTATGATTTGAACATCTCCTGTGAGTCCAGTTTTAGATTCCGATGCTTCACTTCAGGTTTACTGTATCCCTTGGACCTTCTTATTGACAATGAAACACAGAAATTGCATCCAAATTTAATTCAAAAGGCACAATGCCGACTTAACTACAAGAGGACTGACACTCTAACTTTCGATGATTTGAACGTCTCCTGTGAGTCCAGTTTGAGATTCCGATGCTTCACTTGAGGTTTACTGTATCCCTTGGACCTTCTTATTGACGATGAAACACAGAAATTTCATCCGAACTTAATTCAAAATCACAATGCTGACCTAAGTACAAGAGGACTGACACTCTACCTTTCTATGATCTGAACCTCTCCTGTGATTCCAGTTTTAGATTCCAATGCTTCACCTCAGGTTTACTGTACACCTTGGACCTCCTTATTGACAATCAATTACAGAAATTGCATAGGAAATAAATACTAAAGGCACAATGCCGACTTAAGTAAAAGAGGACTGACACTCCAACTTTCTATGAATTGAACCTCTCCTGTGAGTCCAGTTTTTGATTCCGATGCTTCACTTCAGGTTTACTGGATACCTTGGACCTTGTTATTGACGATGAAGCACAGATATTGCATCGGAATTAAATTCAAAAGTCACAATGCCGACTTAACTACAAGAGGATTGACACTCTTACTTTCTATGTTTTGTACCTCTCCTAAAAGTCTAGTTTTAGATTACGATGCTTCACTTCAGGTTTACTGTATACCTTGGACATCCTTATTGACAATGAATTACAGAAATTGCATCGGAATTAAATACAAAAGGCACAATGCCGACTTAAGTAAAAGAGGCATGACACTCCAACTTTCTATGATTTGAACCTCTCCGAGGAGTCCAGTTTTAGATTCCGATGCTTCACTTCAGGTTTACTGCATACCTTGGACCATCTTGTGGACGATGAAACACAGAAATTGCATCCAAATTTAATACAAAAGGCACAATGCCGATTTAAGTACATGAGGAATGACACTCTAACTTTCTATGGTTTAAACCTCTCCTGTGAGTCCAGTATTAGTTTCCGATGCTTCACTTCAGGTTTACTGTATACCTTGGACCTTCTTATTGAGGATGAAACATAGTAATTGCATCCTAATTTAATACAAAATGCACAATGCCGAATTAAGTACAAGAGGACTGACCCTCTAACTTTCTATGATTTCAACTTCTCCTGTGAGTCCAGTTTTAGACTCCGATGCTTCGCTTCAGGTGTACTTTCTTATTGACGCTGAAGCACAGAAACTGCGTCGGAATTAAATTCAAAAGGCACAATGCCGACTTAAGTACAGGAGGACTGACACTCTAATATTCTATGAATTGAACTTATTAGGTGACTCCAGTTTTAGATTCCGATGCTTCACTTCAGGTGTACTGTATCCCTTGGACCTTCTTATTGACGATGAAACACAGTAATTGCATCCGAACTTAATTCAGAATCACAATGCCGACTTAAGTACAAGAGGATTAACACTCTTTCTATGATTTGAACCTCTCCTGTGAGTCTAGTTTTAGATTCCGATGCTTCACATCAGGTTTACTGTATCCCTTGGTCTTTCTTATTGACGATGAAACCAGAAATCGCATCCGAATTTAATACAAAAGGCACAATGCCGACTTAAGTGCAAGAGGACTGACACTCTAACTTTCAATGATTTGAACCTCTCCTGTGAGTCCAGTTTTAAATTCCGATGCTTCACTTCAGGTTTTCTGTATCCCTTGGACCTTCTTACTGACGATGAAACACAGAAATTGCATCCGAATATAATACAAAAGGCACAATGCCGACTTAACTACAAGAGGACTGACACTCTAACTTTTATGATTTGAACCTCTCCTGTGAGTCCAGTTTTAGATTCCGATGCTTCACTTCAGGTTTACTGTATCCCTTGGACATTCGTACTGATGAAGAAACACACAAATTGCAACCAAATTTAATACAAAAGGCACAATGCCGACGTAAGTACAAGAGGACTGACACTCTAACTTTCTATGATTTGAACCTCTCCTGTGAATCCTGTTTTAGATTCCGATGCTTCACTTCAGATTTACCGTATACCTTGCACTGTCTTATTGACGATGAAACACAGAGATTGCATCGAAGTTAAATTCAAAAGGCACAATGCCTACTTAAGTACAAGAGAACTGACACTCTAACTTTCTATGATTTGAACCTCTCCTGTGAGTACAGTTTTAGATTCCGATGCTTCACTTCAGGTTTTCTGTTTCCCTTGGACTTTCGTATTGACGATGAAGCACAGAAATGGCATCGGAATTAAATTCAAAAGGCACAATGCCGACTTAAGTACAAGAGGACTGACATTCTAACTTCCTATGATTTGGACCTCTCCTGTGAGTCCAGTTTTAGATTCCGATGCTTCACATCAGGTTTACAGTATCGATTGGACGTTCTTATTGGCGAAGACACACAGAAAATGCATCCGAATTTAATACAAAAGGCACAATGCCGACATAAGTACAAGAGGACTAACTCCCTAACTTTCTATGATTTGAACCTCTCCTGTAAGTCCGGTTTTAGATTCCGATGCTTCACTTCAGGTTTACTGTATCCCTTGGACCTTCTTATTGACGATGAAACACAGGAATTGCCACCGAATTTAATACAGAAGGCACAATGCCGACTTAAGTACAAGAGGACTGACAGACTACCTTTCTATGATTTGAACCGCTCTTGTGAGTCCAGTTTTAGATTCCGATGCTTCACTTCAGGTTTACTGTATACCTTGGACCTTCTTATTGACGATGAAGCTCAGAAATTGCATTGGAATTAAATTCAAAAGGCACAATGCCGACATAAGTACAAAAGGACTCACACTTTAACTTTCTATGATTTGAACATCTCCTGTCAGACCAGTTTTACATTCCGATGCTTCACTTCAGTTTTGCTGTATCCCTTGGACCTTCTTATTGACGATGAAACACAGAAATTGCATCCGAATTTAATACAAAAGGCACAATGCCGACTTAAGTACAAGAGGACTGACACTCTAACTTTCTATGTTTTGAACCTCTCCTGGTAGTCCAGTTTTAGATTCCGATGCTTCACTTCAGGTTTACTGTATACCTTGGACCTCCCTATTGACGATGAAACACAGAAATTGCATCCGAATTTAATTCAAAAGGCACAATGCTGACTTAAGTATAAGCGGACTGACACTCTAACTTTCTATGATTTGAACCACTCCTGTAAGTCCTGTTTTCGATTCCGATGCTTCACTTCAGATTTACTGTATACCTTGGACCGTCTTATTGCCGATGAAACACCGAAATTGCATCGAATTAGATTCAAAAGGCACAATGCCGACTTAAGTACAAGAGGACTGACACTCTAACGTTCTATGATTTGAACCTCTCCTGTGAGTCCAGTTTTAGATTCCGATGCTTTGCTTCAGGTTTACTGTATACCTTGGACCTCCTTATTGACGATGAAGCACAGAAATTGCATCGGAATTAAATTCAAATGGCACATCGCCAACTTAAGCGCAAGAGGACTGACACTCTAACTTTCTACGATTTGAACCTTTCCTGTGAGTCCAGTTTTAGTATCCAATGCTTCACTTCAGGTTTACTGTATACCTTGGACCTTCTTATTGTCAATGAAACACAGAAATTGCATCCGAATTTAATACAAAAGACACAATGCCGACTTAAGTACAAGAGGACTGACACTCTCACTTGCTATGATTTGAACCTCTCCGGTGAGTCCAGTTTTAGATTCCGATGCTTCACTTCAGATTTACCGTATACCTTGCACTGTCTTATTGACGATGAAACACAGAAATTGCATCGGAATTAAATTCAAAAGGATCAATGCCGACTTAAATACAAGAGGACTTACACTCTAACTTTCTATGATTTGAAGCTCTCATGTGAGTCCTGTTTTAGATTCCGATGCTTCACTTCAGGTTTACTGTATCGCTTGGACCTTTTTATTGACGATGAAGCACAGTAATTGCATCGGAATTAAACTCATAAGGCACAATGCCGACATAAGTACAAGAGGACTGACACTCTAACTTTCTATGATTTGAACCAATCCTGTGAGTCCAGTTTTAGATTCCGATGCTTCACTTCAAGTTTACTGTATCCCTTGGACCTTCGTATTGACGATGAAACACAGAAATTGCATCTGAATTTTATACAAAAGTCACAATGCTGACTTAGGTAAAAGAAGGGTGACACTCTCACTTTATATGACTTGAACCTCTCCTGTGAGGTCAGTTTTATATTCCGATGCTTCACTTCAGGTTTACCGTATACCTTGCACTGTTTTATTGACGATGAAATACAGAAATTGCATCGGAATTAAATTCAAAAGTATCAATGCCGACTTAAATACAAGAGGACTGACACTCTAACTTTCTATGATTTGAAGCTCTCATGTGAGTCCAGATTTATATTCCGATGCTTCACTTCAGGTTTACTGTATCCCTTGGACCTTTTTATTGACGATGACGCACAGTAATTGTATCGGAATTAAACTCATAAGGCACAATGCCGACATAAGTACAAGAGGACTGACACTCTAACTTTCTATGATTTGAACAACTCCTGTGAGTCGAGTTTTAGATTCCGATGCTTCACTTCAGGTTTACTGTATCCCTTGGACCTTCGTATTGACGATGAAACACAGAAATTGCATTGGAATTAAATTCAAAAGGCACAATGCCGACGTAAGTACAAGAGGACTGACACTCTAACTTTCTATGATTTGAACCTCTCCTGTGAGTCCAGTTTTAGATTCCAATGCTTCACCTAGGGTTTACTGTATTCCTTGGACCGTATTATTGACGATGAAACAGAGAAATTGCAACGAATTAAATTCAAAAGGCACAATGCCGACTTAAGTACTTGAAGACTGACACTCTAACTTTCTATGATTTGAACCTCTCCGGTGAGACCAGTTTTAGATCCCGATGCTTCACTTCAGGTTTACTGTATCCCTTGGACCTTCTTACTGACGATGAAACATAGTAATTGCATCCGAATTTAATACAAAAGGCACAATGCCGAATTAAGTACAAGAGGACTGACACTCTAATTTTCTATGATTTGAACCTCTCCTGTGAGACCAGTTTTAGATTCCTATGCTTCACTTTAGGTGTACTGTTTACCTTGGACCCTCTAATTGACGATGAAACACAGAAATTGCGTCGGAATTAAATTCAAAAGGCACAATGCCGACTTAAGTACAAGAGGACTGACACTCTAACATTCTATGATTTGAACCTCTCCTGTGACTCCAGTTTCAGATTCCGATGCTGCACTTCAGGTTTACTGTATCCCTTGGACCTTCTTATTGGCGATGAAACACAGTAATTGCATCCGAACTTAATTCAGAATCACAATGCCGACTTAAGTACAAGAGGACTAACACTCTTTCTACGATTTGAACCTCTCCTGTGACTCCAGTTTTAGATTCGATGCTTCACTTCAGGTTTACTGTATCCCTTGGACCTTCGTATTGACGATGAAACACAGAAATTGCATTGGAATTAAATTCAAAAGGCACAATGCCGACGTAAGTACAAGAGGACTGATACTCTAACTTTCTATGATTTGAACCTCTCCTGTGAGTCCAGTTTTAGATTCCAATGCTTCACCTCGGGTTTACTGTATTCCTTGGACCGTATTATTGACGATGAAACTGAGAAATTGCAACGAATTAAATTCAAAAGGCACAATGCCGACTTAAGTACATGAAGACTGACACTCTAACTTTCTATGATTTGAACCTCTCCTGTGAGTCCAGTTTTAGATTCCGATGCTTCACTTCAGGTTTACTTTATCCCTTGGACATTCGTATTGACGAAGAAACACAGAAATTGCAACCGAATTTAATACAAAAGGCACAATGCCGACGTAAGTACAAGAGGACTGACACTCTAACTTTCTATGATTTGAACCTCTCCTGTGAGTCCTGTTTTAGATTCCGATGCTTCACTTCATGTTTACTGTATACCTTAGTCCTTCCTACTGACGATGAAGCTGAGAAACTGCGTCGGAATTAAATTCAAAACTCACAATGAAGACTTAAGTACAAAAGGACCGACACTCTAATATTCTATGATTTGGACCTCTCCTGTGAGTCCAGTTTTAGATTCCGATGCTTCACTTCAGGTTTACTGTATACCTTGGACCTTCTTATTAACGATGATGCACAGAAATTACATCGGAATTAAATTCAAAAGGCACAATGCCGACTTAAGTACAAGAGGACTGACATTCTAACTTACTATGATTTGAACCTCTCCTGTGAGTCCTGTTTTAGATTCCGATGCTTCACTTCAGGTTTTCTGTATCCCTTGGACCTTCTTACTGACGATGAAACACAGAGATTGCATCCGAATATAATACAAAAGGCACAATGCCGACTTAAGTACAAGAGGACTGACACTCTAACTTTCTATGATTTGAACCTCTCCTGTGAGTCCAGTTTTGGATTCCGATGCTTCACTTAAGGTTTTCTGTATCCCTTGGACCTTCTTACTGACGATGAAACACAGAGATTGCATCCGAATATAATACAAAAGGCACAATGCCGACTTAAGTACAAGTGGACTGACACTCTAACTTTCTATGATTTGAACCTCTCCTGTGAGTCCAGTTTTGGATTCCGATGCTTCACTTAAGGTTTTCTGTATCCCTTGGACCTTCTTACTGACGATGAAACACAGAAATTGCATCCGAATTTAATTCAAATGGCACAATGATGACTTAAGTACAAGAGTACTGACACTCTAACTTTCTATGATTTTAACCACTCCTGTAAGTCCAGTTTTCGATTCTGATGCTTCCCTTCAGGTTTACTGTATACCTTGGACCGTCTTATTGCCGATGAAACACCGAAATTGCATCGAATTAGATTCAAAAGGCACAATGCCGACTTAAGTACAAGAGGACTGACATTCTAACTTTCTATGATTTGAACCTCTCCTGTGAGTCCTGTTTTAGATTCCGATGCTTCACTTCAGGTTTTCTGTTTCCCTTGGACTTTCGTATTGACGATGAAGCACAGAAATAGCATCGGAATTAAATTCAAAAGGCACAATGCCGACTTAAGTACAAGAGGACTGACACTCTAACTTTCTATGATTTGAACGTCTCCTGTGAGTCCAGTTTTAGATTCCGATGCTTCACATCAGGTTTACCGTATACCTTGCACTGTTTTATTGACGATGAAACACAGAAATTGCATCGGAATTAAATTTAAAAGGATCAATGCCGACTTAAATACAAGAGGACTGACACTCTAACTTTCTATGATTTGAAGCTCTCATGTGAGTCCAGTTTTAGATTCTGATGCTTCACTTCAGGTTTACTGTATCCCTTAGACCTTTTTATTGACGATGAAGCACAGTAATTGTATCGGAATTAAACTCATAAGGCACAATGCCGACATAAGTACAAGAGGACTGACACTCTAACTTTCTATGATTTGAACAACTCCTGTGAGTCCAGTTTTAGATTCCGATGCTTCACTTCAGGTTTACTGTGTCCCTTGGACCTTCGTATTGACGATGAAACACAGAAATTGCATTGGAATTAAATTCAAAAGGCACAATGCCGACGTAAGTACAAGAGGACTGACACTCTAACTTTCTATGATTTGAATCTCTCCTGTGAGTCCAGTTTTAGATTCCAATGCTTCACCTCGGGTTTACTGTATACCTTGGACCTTATTATTGACGATGAAACAGAGAAATTGCATCGAATTAAATTCCAAAAGCCACAATGCCGACTTAACTACATGAAGACTGACACTCTAACTTTCTATGATTTGAACCTCTCCTGTGAGACCAGTTTTAGATTCCGATGCTTCACTTCAGGTTTACAGTATCCCTTGGACCTTCTTACTGACGATGAAACATAGTAATTGCATCCGAATTGAATACAAAAGGCACAATGCCGAATTAAGTACAAGAGGACTGACACTCTAACTTTCAATGATTTGAACCTCTCCTGTGAGTCCAGTTTTGGATTCCGATGCTTCACTTAAGGTTTTCTGTATCCCTTGGACCTTCTTACTGACGATGAAACACAGAAATTGCATCCGAATATAATACAAAAGGCACAATGCCGACTTAAGTACAAGAGGACTGACACTCTAACTTTCTATGATTTGAACGTCTCCTGTGATTCCAGCCTTAGATTCCGATGCGTAACTTAAGGTTTACTGTATACCTTGGACCTTCTTATTGACGAACAAACACAGAAATTGCATCGGAATTAAATTCAAAAGGAACAATGCCGACTTAAGTAAAGAGGACTGACACTCTAACTTTCTATGATTTGAACCTCTGCTGTGAGTCCAGTTTTGGATTCCGATGCTTCACGTAAGGTTTTCTGTATCCCTTCGACCTTCTTACTGACGATGAAACACAGAAATTGCATCCGAATATAATACAAAAGGCACAATGCCGACTTAAGTACAAGAGGACTGACACTCTAACTTTCAATGATTTGAACCTCTCCTGTGAGTCCAGTTTTAAATTCCGATGATTCACTTAAGGTTTTCTGTATCCCTTGGACCTTCTTACTGACGATGAAACACAGAAATTGCATCCGAATATAATACAAAAGGCACAATGCCGACTTAAGTACAAGAGGACTGACACTCTAACTTTCTATGATTTGAACGTCTCCTGTGATTCCAGCTTTAGATTCCGATGCGTAACTTAAGGTTTACTGTATACCTTGGACCTTCTTACTGACGATAAAACACAGAAATTGCATCCGAATTTAATTCAAATGGCACATTGATGACTTAAGTACAAGAGGACTGACACTCTAACTTTCTATGATTTGAACGTCTCCTGTGAGTCCAGTTTTAGATTCCCATGCTTTGCTTCAGGTTTACTGTATACCTTGGACCTTCTTATTGACAATGAAACATAGAAATTGCATCCGAATTTAATACAAAAGACACAATGCCGACTTAAGTACAAGAGGACTGACACTCTCACTTGCTATGATTTGAACCTCTCCGGTGAGTCCAGTTTTAGATTCCGATGCATCACTTCAGATTTACCAAATACCTTGCACTGTCTTATTGACGATGAAACACAGAAATTGCATCAGAATTAAATTCAAAAGGATCAATGCCGACTTAAATACAAGAGGACTGACACTCTAACTTTCTATGATTTGAAGCTCTCATGTGAGTCCTGTTTTAGATTCCGATGCTTCACTTCAGGTTTACTGTATCCCTTGGACCTTTTTATTGACGATGAAGCACAGTAATTGCATCGGAATTAAACTCATAAGGCACAATGCCGACATAAGTACAAGAGGACTGACACTCTAACTTTCTATGATTTGAACCACTCCTGTGAGTCCAGTTTTAGATTCCGATGCTTCACTTCAGGTTTACTGTATCCCTTGGACCTTCGTATTGACGATGAAACACAGAAATTGCATCTGAATTTTATACAAAAGGCACAATGCTGACTTAAGTAAAAGAGGGCTGACACTTTCACTTTATATGATTTGAACCCCTCCTGTGAGGTCAGTTTTATATTCCGATGCTTCACTTCAGGTTTACCGTATACCTTGCACTGTTTTATTGACGATGAAATACAGAAATTGCATCGGAATTACATTCAAAAGGATCAATGCCGACTTAAATACAAGAGGACTGACACTCTAACTTTCTATGATTTGAACCCCTCCTGTGAAACCAGTTTTAGATTCCTTTGCTTCATTTTAGGTGTACTGTATACCATGGACCTTATAATTGACGATGAAGCACAGAATTTGCGTCGGAATTAAATTCAAAAGGCACAATGCCGACTTTAGTACAAGAGGACTGACAATCTAACATTCTATGATTTGAACCTCTCCTGTGACTCCAGTTTTAGTTCGATGCTTCACTTCAGGTTTACTGTATCCCTTGGACCTTCTTATTGACGATGAAACACAGTAATTGCATCCGAACTTAATTCAGAATCACAATGCCGACTTAAGTACAAGAGGACTAACACTCTTTCAATGATTTGAACCTCTCCTGTGAGTCCAGTTTTAGATTCCGATGCTTCACATCAGGTTTACTGTATCCCTTGGACCTTCTTATTGACGATGAAACACAGAAGTCGCATACGAATTTAATACAAAAGGCACAATGCCGACTTAAGTACAAGAGGACTGACACTCTAACTTTCAATGATTTGAACCTCTCCTGTGAGTCCAGTTTTGGATTCCGATGCTTCACTTCAGGTTTTCTGTATCCCTTGGACCTTCTTACTGACGATGAAACACAGAAATTGCATCCGAATATAATACAAAAGGCCAAATGCCGACTTAAGTACAAGAGGACTGACACTCTAACTTTCTATGATTTGAACCTCTCCTGTGAGTCCACTTTTAGATTCCGATGCTTCACTTCAGGTTTACTGTATACCTTGGACCTCCTTATTGACGATGAAACACAGAAATTGCGTCGGAATTAAATACCAAATGCACAATGCCGACTTAACTACACGAGGACTGACACTCTAACTTTCTATGATTTGAACGTCTCCTGTGAGTCCAGCTTTAGATTCCGATGCGTAACTTAAGGTTTACTGTATACCTTGGACCTTCTTATTGACGAACAAACACAGAAATTGCATCGGAATTAAATTCAAAAGGAACAATGCCGACTTAAGTAAAGAGGACTGACACTCTAATATTCTATGATTTGAACTTCTCCTGTGAGTCAAGTTTTAGATTCCGATGCTTCACTTCAGATTTACTGTATCCCTTGGACCTTCTTACTGACGATGAAACACAGAAATTGCATCCGAATTTAATTCAAATGGCACAATGATGACTTAAGTACAAGAGGACTGACACTCTAACTTTCTATGATTTGAACCACTCCTGTAAGTCCAGTTTTCGATTCCGATGCTTCACTTCAGGTTTACTGTATACCTTGGACCGTCTTATTGCCGATGAAACACCGAAATTGCATAGAATTAGATTCAAAAGGCACAATGCCGACTTAAGTACAAGAGGACTGACACTCTAACTTTCTATGATTTGAACCTTTCCTGTGAGCCCAGTTTTAGATTCCAATGCTTCACTTCAGGTTTACTGTATACCTTGGACCTTCTTATTGACAATGAAACACAGAAATTGCATCCGAATTTAATACAAAAGACACAATGCCGACTTAAGTACAAGACGACTGACACTCTCACTTGCTATGATTTGAACCTCTCCGGTGAGTCCAGTTTTAGATTCCGATGCTTCACTTCAGATTTACCGTATACCTTGCACTGTCTTATTGACGATGAAACACAGAAATTGCATCGGAATTAAATTAAAAGATTCAATGCCGACTTAAATACAAGAGGACTGACACTCTAACTTTCTATGATTTGAAGCTCTCATGTGAGTCCTGTTTTAGATTCCGATGCTTCACTTCTGGTTTACTGTATCCCTTGGACCTTTTTATTGACGATGAAGCACAGTAATTGCATCGGAAATAAACTCATAAGGCACAATGCCGACATAAGTACAAGAGGACTGACACTCTAACTTTCTATGATTTGAACCACTCCGGTGAGTCCAGTTTTAGATTCCGATGCTTCACTTCAGGTTTACTGTATCCCTTGGACCTTCGTAATGACGATGAAACACAGAAATTGCATCTGAATTTTATACAAAAGGCACAATGCTGACTTAAGTAAAAGAGGGCTGACACTCTCACTTTATATGATTTGAACCTCTCCTGTGAGGTCAGTTTTATATTCCGATGCTTCACTTCAGGTTTACCGTATACCTTGCACTGTTTTATTGACGATGAAATACAGAAATTGCATCGGAATTACATTCAAAAGGATCAATGCCGACTTAAATACAAGAGGACTGACACTCTAACTTTCCATGATTTGAAGCTCTCATGTGAGTCCAGTTTTAGATTCCGATGCTTCACTTCAGGTTTACTGTATCCCTTGGACCTTTTTATTGACGATGACGCACAGTAATAGTATCGGAATTAAACTCATAAGGCACAATGCCGACATAAGTACAAGAGGACTGACACTCTAACATTCTACGATTTAAACAACTCCTGTGAGTCCAGTTTTAGATTCCGATGCTTCACTTCAGGTTTACTGTATCCCTTGGACCTTCGTATTGACGATGAAACACAGAAATTGCATTTTAATTAAATTCAAAAGGCACAATGCCGACGTAAGTACAAGAGGACTGACACTCTAACTTTCTATGATTTGAACCTCTCCTGTGAGTCCAGTTTTAGATTCCAATGCTTCACCTCGGGTTTACTGTATACCTTGGACCGTATTATTGACGATGAAACAGAGAAATTGCATCGAATTAAATTCAAAAGGCACAATGCCGACTTAAGTACATGAAGACTGACACTCTAACTTTCTATGATTTGAACCTCTCCGGTGAGACCAGTTTTAGATCCCGATGCTTCACTTCAGGTTTACTGTATCCCTTGGACCTTCTTACTGACGATGAAACATAGTAATTGCATCCGAATTTAATACAAAAGGCACAATGCCGAAATAAGTACAAGAGGACTGACACTCTAACTTTCTATGATTTGAACCTCTCCTGTGAGACCAGTTTTAGATTCCTATGCTCCACTTTAGGTGTACTGTTTACCTTGGACCTTCTAATTGACAATGAAACACAGAAATTGCATCCGAATTTAATACAAAAGACACAACGCCGACTTAAGTACAAGACGACTGACACTCTCACTTGCTATGATTTGAACCTCTCCGGTGAGTCCAGTTTTAGATTCCGATGCTTCACTTCAGATTTACCGTATACCTTGCACTGTCATATTGACGATGAAACACAGAAATTGCATCGGAATTAAATTAAAAGATTCAATGCCGACTTAAATACAAGAGGACTGACACTCTAACTTTCTATGATTTGAAGCTCTCATGTGAGTCCTGTTTTAGATTCCGATGCTTCACTTCAGGTTTACTGTATCCCTTGGACCTTTTTATTGACGATGAAGCACAGTAATTGCATCGGAATTAAACTCATAAGGCACAATGCCGACATAAGTACAAGAGGACTGACACTCTAACTTTCTATGATTTGAACCTCTCCTGTGAGTCCAGTTTTAGATTCCAATGCTTCACCTCGGGTTTACTGTATACCTTGGACCGTATTATTGACGATGAAACTGAGAAATTGCATCGAATTAAATTCAAAAGGCACAATGCCGACTTAAGTACATGAAGACTGACACTCTAACTTTCTATGATTTGAACCTCTCCGGTGAGACCAGTTTTAGATCCCGATGCTTCACTTCAGGTTTACTGTATCCCTTGGACCTTCTTACTGACGATGAAACATAGTAATTGCATCCGAATATAATACAAAAGGCACAATGCCGAAATAAGTACAAGAGGACTGACACTCTAACTTTCTATGATTTGAACCTCTCCTGTGAGACCAGTTTTAGATTCCTATGCTCCACTTTAGGTGTACTGTTTACCTTGGACCTTCTAATTGACGATGAAGCACAGAAATTGCGTCGGAATTAAATTCAAAAGGCACAATGCCGACTTAAGTACAAGAGGACTGACACTATAACATTCTATGATTTGAAGCTCTCATGTGAGTCCAGTTTTAGATTCCGATGCTTCACTTCAGGTTTACTGTATCCCTTGGACCTTCTTATTGACGATGAAACACAGTAATTGCATCCGAACTTAATTCAGAATCACAATGCCGACTTAAGTACAAGAGGACTAACACTCTTTATGATTTGAACCTCTCCTGTGAGTCCAGTTTTAGAATCCGATGCTTCACATCAGGTTTACTGTATCCCTTGGACCTTCTTATTGACGATGAAACACAGAAATCGCATCCGAATTTAATACAAAAGGCACAATGGCGACTTAAGTACAAGAGGACTGACACTCTAACTTTCAATGATTTGAACCTCTCCTGAGTCCAGTTTTATATTCCGATGCTTCACTTCAGGTTTTCTGTATCCCTTGGACCTTCTTACTGACGATGAAACACAGAAATTGCATCCGAATATAATACAAAAGGCACAATGCCGACTTAAGTACAAGAGGACTGACACTCTAACATTCTATGATTTGAACCTCTCCTGTGAGTCCACTTTTCGATTCCGATGCTTCACTTCAGGTTTACTGTATACCTTGGACCTCCTTATTGACGATGAAACACAGAAATTACGTCGGAATTAAATTCAAAAGGCACAATGCCGACTTAAGTACAAGAGGACTGACATTCCAATTTTCTATGATTTGAACCTCTCCTGTGAGTCCTGTTTTAGATTCCGATGCTTAACTTCAGGTTTTCCGTTTCCCTTGGACTTTCGTATTGACGATGAAGCACAGAAATAGCATCGGAATTAAATTCAAAAGGCACAATGCCGACTTAAGTACAAGAGTACCGACACTCTAACTTTCTATGATTTGAACGTCTCCTGTGAGTCCAGTTTTAGATTCCGATGCTTCACATCAGGTTTACCGTATACCTTGCGCTGTTTTATTGACGATGAAACACAGAAATTGCATCGGAATTAAATTCAAAAGGATCAATGCCGACTTAAATACAAGAGGACTGACACTCTAACTTTCTATGATTTGAAGCTCTCATGTGAGTCCAGTTTTAGATTCTGATGCTTCACTTCAGGTTTACTGTATCCCTTGGACCTTTTTATTGACGATGAAGCACAGTAATTGTATCGGAATTAAACTCATAAGGCACAATGCCGACATAAGTACAAGAGGACTGACACTCTAACTTTCTATGATTTGAACAACTCCTGTGAGTCCAGTTTTAGATTCCGATGCTTCACTTCAGGTTTACTGTATCCCTTGGACCTTCGTATTGACGATGAAACACAAAAATTGCATTGGAATTAAATTCAAAAGGCACAATGCCGACGTAAGTACAAGAGGACTGACACTCTAACTTTCTATGATTTGAATCTCTCCTGTGAGTCCAGTTTTAGATTCCAATGCTTCACCTCGGGTTTACTGTATACCTTGGACCTTATTATTGACGATGAAACAGAGAAATTGCATCGAATTAAATTCAAAAGGCACAATGCCGACCTAACTACATGAAGACTGACACTCTAACTTTCTATGATTTGAACCTCTCCTGAGAGACCAGTTTTAGATTCCGATGCTTTACTTCAGGTTTACAGTATCCCTTGGACCTTCTTACTGACGATGAAACATAGTAATTGCATCCGAATTTAATACTAAAGGCAGAATGCCGAATTAAGTACAAGAGGACTGACACTCTAACTTTCTATAATTTGAACCCCTCCTGTGAAACCAGTTTTAGATTCCTTTGCTTCGCTTTAGGTGTACTGTATACCATGGACCTTATAATTGACGATGAAGCACAGAATTTGCGTCGGAATTAAATTCAAAAGGCACAATGCTGACTTAAGTACAAGAGGACTGACAATCTAACATTCTATGATTTGAACCTCTCCTGTGACTCCAGTTTTATATTCGATGCTTCACTTCAGGTTTACTGTATCCCTTGGACCTTCTTATTGACGATGAAACACAGTAATTGCATCCGAACTTAATTCAGAATCACAATGCCGACTTAAGTACAAGAGGACTAACACTCTTTCAATGATTTGAACCTCTCCTGTGAGTCCTGTTTTAGATTCCGATGCTTCACATCAGGTTTACTGTATCCCTTGGACCTTCTTATTGACGATGAAACACAGAAATCGCATCCGAATTTAATACAAAAGGCACAATGCCGACTTAAGTACAAGAGGACTGACACTCTAACTTTCAATGATTTGAACCTCTCCTGTGAGTCCAGTTTTGGATTCCGATGCTTCACTTCAGGTTTTCTGTATCCCTTGGACCTTCTTACTGACGATGAAACACAGAAATTGCATCCGAATATAATACAAAAGGCACAATGCCGACTTAAGTACAAGAGGACTGACACTCTAACTTTCTATGATTTGACCTCTCCTGTGAGTCCACTTTTAGATTCCGATGCTTCACTTCAGGTTTACTGTATACCTTGGACCTCCTTATTGACGATGAAACAAAGAAATTGCGTCGGAATTAAATACCAAATGCACAATGCCGACTTAACAACACGAGGACTGACACTCTAACTGTCTATGATTTGAACGTCTCCTGTGAGTCCTGTTTTAGATTCCGATGCTTCACTTCAGGTTTACTGTATCCCTTGGACATTCGTATTGACGAAGAAACACAGAAATTGCAACCGAATTTAATACAAAAGGCACAATGCCGACGTAAGTACAAGAGGACTGACACTCTAACTTTCTATGATTTGAACCTCTCCTGTGAGTCCTGTTTTAGATTCCGATGCTTCACTTCAGGTTTACTGTATACCTTGGACCTTCCTATTGACGATGAAGCACAGAAACTGCGTCGGAATTAAATTCAAAACTCACAATGAAGACTTAAGTACAAAAGGACCGACACTCTAACATTCTATGATTTGGACCTCTCCTGTGAGTCCAGTTTTAGATTCCGATGCTTCAGTTCAGGTTTACTGTATACCTTGGACCTTCTTATTAACGATGATGCACAGAAATTACATCGGAATTAAATTCAAAAGGCACAATGCCGACTTAAGTACAAGTGGACTGACATTCTAATTTTCTATGATTTGAACCTCTCCTGTGAGTCCTGTTTTAGATTCCGATGCTTCACTTCAGGTTTTCTGTTTCCCTTGGACTTTCGTATTGACGATGAAGCACAGAAATAGCATCGGAATTAAATTCAAAAGGCACAATGCCGACTTAAGTACAAGAGGACTGACATTCTAACTTTCTATGATTTGAACGTCTCCTGTGAGTCCAGTTTTAGATTCCGATGCTTCACATCAGGTTTACCGTATACCTTGCACTGTTTTATTGACGATGAAACACAGAAATTGCATCGGAATTAAATTCAAAAGGATCAATGCCGACTTAAATACAAGAGGACTGACACTCTAACTTTCTATGATTTGAAGCTCTCATGTGAGTCCAGTTTTAGATTCTGATGCTTCACTTCAGGTTTACTGTATCCCTTGGACCTTTTTATTGACGATGAAGCACAGTAATTGTATCGGAATTAAACTCATAAGGCACAATGCCGACATAAGTACAAGAGGACTGACACTCTAACTTTCTATGATTTGAACAACTCCTGTGAGTCCAGTTTTAGATTCCGATGCTTCACTTCAGGTTTACTGTGTCCCTTGGACCTTCGTATTGACGATGAAACACAGAAATTGCATTGGAATTAAATTCAAAAGGCACAATGCCGACGTAAGTACAAGAGGACTGACACTCTAACTTTCTATGACTTGAATCTCTCCTGTGAGTCCAGTTTTAGATTCCAATGCTTCACCTCGGGTTTACTGTATACCTTGGACCTTATTATTGACGATGAAACTGAGAAATTGCATCGAATTAAATTATAAAAGCCACAATGCCGACTTAACTACATGAAGACTGACACTCTAACTTTCTATGATTTGAACCTCTCCTGTGAGAAAAGTTTTAGATTCCGATGCTTCACTTCAGGTTTACAGTATCCCTTGGACCTTCTTACTGACGATGAAACATAGTAATTGCATCCGAATTTAATACAAAAGGCACAATGCCGAATTAAGTACAAGAGGACTGACACTCTAACTTTCTATGATTTGAACCCCTCCTGTGAAACCAGTTTTAGATTCCTTTGCTTCACTTTAGGTGTACTGTATACCATGGACCTTATAATTGACGATGAAGCACAGAATTTGCGTCGGAATTAAATTCAAAAGGCACAATGCCGACTTAAGTACAAGAGGACTGACAATCTAACATTCTATGATTTGAACCTCTCCTGTGACTCCAGTTTTAGATTCGATGTTTCACTTCAGGTTTACTGTATCCCTTGGACCTTCTTATTGACGATGAAACACAGTAATTGCATCCGAACTTAATTCAGAATCACAATGCCGACTTTAGTCCGAGAGGACTAACACTCTTTCAATGATTTGAACCTCTCCTGTGAGTCCAGTTTTAGATTCCGATGCTTCACATCAGGTTTACTGTATCCCTTGGACCTTCTTATTGACGATGAAACACAGAAATCGCATCCGAATTTAATACAAAAGGCACAATGCCGACTTAAGTACAAGAGGACTGACACTCTAACTTTCAATGATTTGAACCTCTCCTGTGAGTCCAGTTTTGGATTCCGATGCTTCACTTAAGGTTTTCTGTATCCCTTGGACCTTCTTACTGACGATGAAACACAGAAATTGCATCCGAATATAATACAAAAGGCACAATGCCGACTTAAGTACAAGAGGACTGACACTCTAACTTTCTATGATTTGAACCTCTCCTGTGAGTCCACTTTTAGATTCCGATGCTTCACTTCAGGTTTACTGTATACCTTGGACCTCCTTATTGACGATGAAACACAGAAATTGCGTCGGAATTAAATACCAAATGCACAATGCCGACTTAACTACACGAGGACTGACACTCTAACTTTCTATGATTTGAACGTCTCCTGTGATTCCAGCTTTAGATTCCGATGCGTAACTTAAGGTTTACTGTATACCTTGGACCTTCTTATTGACGAACAAACACAGAAATTGCATCGGAATTAAATTCAAAAGGAACAATGCCGACTTAAGTAAAGAGGACTGACACTCTAACTTTCTATGATTTAAACCTCTGCTGTGAGTCCAGTTTTGGATTCCGATGCTTCACGTAAGGTTTTCTGTATCCCTTGGACCTTCTTACTGACGATGAAACACAGAAATTGCATCCGAATATAATACAAAAGGCACAATGCCGACTTAAGTACAAGAGGACTGACACTCTAACTTTCAATGATTTGACCCTTTCCTGTGAGTCCAGTTTTAAATTCCGATGATTCACTTAAGGTTTTCTGTATCCCTTGGACCTTCTTACTGACGATGAAACACAGAAATTGCATCCGAATATAATACAAAAGGCACAATGCCGACTTAAGTACAAGAGGACTGACACTCTAACTTTCTATGATTTGAACGTCTCCTGTGATTCCAGCTTTAGATTCCGATGCGTAACTTAAGGTTTACTGTATACCTTGGACCTTCTTACTGACGATGAAACACAGAAATTGCATCCGAATTTAATTCAAATGGCACAATGATGACTTAAGTACAAGAGGACTGACACTCTAACTTTCTATGATTTGAACGTCTCCTGTGAGTCCAGTTTTAGATTCCGATGCTTTGCTTCAGGTTTACTGTATACATTGGACCTTCTTATTGACAATGAAACACAGAAATTGCATCCGAATTTAATACAAAAGACACAATGCCGACTTAAGTACAAGAGGACTGACACTCTCACTTGCTATGATTTGAACCTCTCCGGTGAGTCCAGTTTTAGATTCCGATGCATCACTTCAGATTTACCAAATACCTTGCACTGTCTTATTGACGATGAAACACAGAAATTGCATCGGAATTAAATTCAAAAGGATCAATGCCGACTTAAATACAAGAGGACTGACACTCTAACTTTCTATGATTTGAAGCTCTCATGTGAGTCCTGTTTTAGATTCCGATGCTTCACTTCAGGTTTACTGTATCCCTTGGACCTTTTTATTGACGATGAAGCACAGTAATTGCATCGGAATTAAACTCATAAGGCACAATGCCGACATAAGTACAAGAGGACTGACACTCTAACTTTCTATGATTTGAACCACTCCTGTGAGTCCAGTTTTAGATTCCGATGCTTCACTTCAGGTTTACTGTATCCCTTGGACCTTCGTATTGACGATGAAACACAGAAATTGCATCTGAATTTTATACAAAAGGCACAATGCTGACTTAAGTAAAAGAGGGCTGACACTCTCACTTTATATGATTTGAACCCCTCCTGTGAGGTCAGTTTTATATTCCGATGCTTCACTTCAGGTTTACCGTATACCTTGCACTGTTTTATTGACGAAGAAATACAGAAATTGCATCGGAATTAAATTCAAAAGGATCAATGCCGACTTAAATACAAGAGGACTCACACTCTAACTTTCTATGATTTGAACCCCTCCTGTGAAACCAGTTTTAGATTCCTTTGCTTCATTTTAGGTGTACTGTATACCATGGACCTTATAATTGACGATGAAGCACAGAATTTGCGTCGGAATTAAATTCAAAAGGCACAATGCCGACTTAAGTACAAGAGGACTGACAATCTAACATTCTATGATTTGAACCTCTCCTGTGACTCCAGTTTTAGTTCGATGCTTCACTTCAGGTTTACTGTATCCCTTGGACCTTCTTATTGACGATGAAACACAGTAATTGCATCCGAACTTAATTCAGAATCACAATGCCGACTTAAGTACAAGAGGACTAACACTCTTTCAATGATTTGAACCTCTCCTGTGAGTCCAGTTTTAGATTCCGATGCTTCACATCAGGTTTACTGTATCCCTTGGACCTTCTTATTGACGATGAAACACAGAAGTCGCATACGAATTTAATACAAAAGGCACAATGCCGACTTAAGTACAAGAGGACTGACACTCTAACTTTCAATGATTTGAACCTCTCCTGTGAGACCAGTTTTGGATTCCGATGCTTCACTTCAGGTTTTCTGTATCCCTTGGACCTTCTTACTGACGATGAAACACAGAAATTGCGTCCGAATATAATACAAAAGGCCAAATGCCGACTTAAGTACAAGAGGACTGACACTCTAACTTTCTGTGATTTGAACCTCTCCTGTGAGTCCACTTTTAGATTCCGATGCTTCACTTCAGGTTTACTGTATACCTTGGACCTCCTTATTGACGATGAAACACAGAAATTGCGTCGGAATTAAATACCAAATGCACAATGCCGACTTAACTACACGAGGACTGACACTCTAACTTTCTATGATTTGAACGTCTCCTGTGAGTCCAGCTTTAGATTCCGATGCGTAACTTAAGGTTTACTGTATACCTTGGACCTTCTTATTGACGAACAAACACAGAAATTGCATCGGAATTAAATTCAAAAGGAACAATGCCGACTTAAGTAAAGAGGACTGACACTCTAATATTCTATGATTTGAACTTCTCCTGTGAGTCAAGTTTTAGATTCCGATGCTTCACTTCAGATATACTGTATCCCTTGGACCTTCTTACTGACGATGAAACGCAGAAATTGCATCCGAATTTAATTCAAATGGCACAATGATGACTTAAGTACAAGAGGACTGACACTCTAACTTTCTATGATTTGAACCACTCCTGTAAGTCCAGTTTTCGATTCCGATGCTTCACTTCAGGTTTACTGTATACCTTGGACCGTCTTATTGCCGATGAAACACCGAAATTGCATCGAATTAGATTCAAAAGGCACAATGCCGACGTAAGTGCAAGAGGACTGACACTCTAACTTTCTATGATTTGAACCTTTCCTGTGAGCCCAGTTTTAGATTCCAATGCTTCACTTCAGGTTTACTGTATACCTTGGACCTTCTTATTGACAATGAAACACAGAAATTGCATCCGAATTTAATACAAAAGACACAATGCCGACTTAAGTACAAGACGACTGACACTCTCACTTGCTATGATTTGAACCTCTCCGGTGAGTCCAGTTTTAGATTCCGATGCTTCACTTCAGATTTACCGTATACCTTGCACTGTCTTATTGACGATGAAACACAGAAATTGCATCGGAATTAAATTAAAAGATTCAATGCCGACTTAAATACAAGAGGACTGACACTCTAACTTTCTATGATTTGAAGCTCTCATGTGAGTCCTGTTTTAGATTCCGATGCTTCACTTCAGGTTTACTGTATCCCTTGGACCTTTTTATTGACGATGAAGCACAGTAATTGCATCGGAATTAAACTCATAAGGCACAATGCCGACATAAGTACAAGAGGACTGACACTCTAACTTTCTATGATTTGAACCACTCCGGTGAGTCCAGTTTTAGATTCCGATGCTTCACTTCAGGTTTACTGTATCCCTTGGACCTTCGTAATGACGATGAAACACAGAAATTGCATCTGAATTTTATACAAAAGGCACAATGCTGACTTAAGTAAAAGAGGGCTGACACTCTCACTTTATATGATTTGAACCTCTCCTGTGAGGTCAGTTTTATATTCCGATGCTTCACTTCAGGTTTACCGTATACCTTGCACTGTTTTATTGACGATGAAATACAGAAATTGCATCGGAATAAAATTCAAAAGGATCAATGCCGACTTAAATACAAGAGGACTGACACTCTAACTTTCCATGATTTGAAGCTCTCATGTGAGTCCAGTTTTAGATTCCGATGCTTCACTTCAGGTTTACTGTATCCCTTGGACCTTTTTATTGACGATGACGCACAGTAGTAGTATCGGAATTAAACTCATAAGGCACAATGCCGACATAAGTACAAGAGGACTGACACTCTAACTTTCTACGATTTAAACAACTCCTGTGAGTCCAGTTTTAGATTCCGATGCTTCACTTCAGGTTTACTGTATCCCTTGGACCTTCGTATTGACGATGAAACACAGAAATTGCATTTTAATATAATTCAAAAGGCACAATGCCGACGTAAGTACAAGAGGACTGACACTCTAACTTTCTATGATTTGAACCTCTCCTGTGAGTCCAGTTTTAGATTCCAATGCTTCACCTCGGGTTTACTGTATACCTTGGACCGTATTATTGACGATGAAACAGAGAAATTGCATCGAATTAAATTCAAAAGGCACAATGCCGACTTAAGTACATGAAGACTGACACTCTAACTTTCTATGATTTGAACCTCTCCGGTGAGACCAGTTTTAGATCCCGATGCTTCACTTCAGGTTTACTGTATCCCTTGGACCTTCTTACTGACGATGAAACATAGTAATTGCATCCGAATTTAATACAAAAGGCACA
Organism: Schistocerca serialis cubense; assembly: GCF_023864345.2. Classification (NCBI taxonomy): domain Eukaryota; kingdom Metazoa; phylum Arthropoda; class Insecta; order Orthoptera; family Acrididae; genus Schistocerca; species Schistocerca serialis. The sequence continues at coordinate 27,739,705 of NW_026047644.1, read as the reverse complement.
ATGCCGAAATAAGTACAAGAGGACTGACACTCTAACTTTCTATGATTTGAACCTCTCCTGTGAGACCAGTTTTAGATTCCTATGCTCCACTTTAGGTGTACTGTTTACCTTGGACCTTCTAATTGACGATGAAGCACAGAAATTGCGTCGGAATTAAATTCAAAAGGCACAATGCCGACTTAAGTACAAGAGGACTGACACTCTAACATTCTATGATTTGAAGCTCTCATGTGAGTCCAGTTTTAGATTCCGATGCTTCACTTCAGGTTTACTGTATCCCTTGGACCTTCTTATTGACGATGAAACACAGTAATTGCATCCGAACTTAATTCAGAATCACAATGCCGACTTAAGTACAAGAGGACTAACACTCTTTATGATTTGAACCTCTCCTGTGAGTCCAGTTTTAGAATCCGATGCTTCACATCAGGTTTACTCTATCCCTTGGACCTTCTTATTGACGATGAAACACAGAAATCGCATCCGAATTTAATACAAAAGGCACAATGGCGACTTAAGTACAAGAGGACTGACACTCTAACTTTCAATGATTTGAACCTCTCCTGTGAGTCCAGTTTTATATTCCGATGCTTCACTTCAGGTTTTCTGTATCCCTTGGACCTTCTTACTGACGATGAAACACAGAAATTGCATCCGAATATAATACAAAAGGCACAATGCCGACTTAAGTACAAGAGGACTGACACTCTAACATTCTATGATTTGAACCTCTCCTGTGAGTCCACTTTTCGATTCCGATGTTTCACTTCAGGTTTACTGTATACCTTGGACCTCCTTATTGACGATGAAACACAGAAATTACATCGGAATTAAATTCAAAAGGCACAATGCCGACTTAAGTACAAGAGGACTGACATTCCAATTTTCTATGATTTGAACCTCTCCTGTGAGTCCTGTTTTAGATTCCGATGCTTAACTTCAGGTTTTCCGTTTCCCTTGGACTTTCGTATTGACGATGAAGCACAGAAATAGCATCGGAATTAAATTCAAAAGGCACAATGCCGACTTAAGTACAAGAGTACCGACACTCTAACTTTCTATGATTTGAACGTCTCCTGTGAGTCCAGTTTTAGATTCCGATGCTTCACATCAGGTTTACCGTATACCTTGCGCTGTTTTATTGACGATGAAACACAGAAATTGCATCGGAATTAAATTCAAAAGGATCAATGCCGACTTAAATACAAGAGGACTGACACTCTAACTTTCTATGATTTGAAGCTCTCATGTGAGTCCAGTTTTAGATTCTGATGCTTCACTTCAGGTTTACTGTATCCCTTGGACCTTTTTAATGACGATGAAGCACAGTAATTGTATCGGAATTAAACTCATAAGGCACAATGCCGACATAAGTACAAGAGGACTGACACTCTAACTTTCTATGATTTGAACAACTCCTGTGAGTCCAGTTTTAGATTCCGATGCTTCACTTCAGGTTTACTGTATCCCTTGGACCTTCGTATTGACGATGAAACACAAAAATTGCATTGGAATTAAATTCAAAAGGCACAATGCCGACGTAAGTACAAGAGGACTGACACTCTAACTTTCTATGATTTGAATCTCTCCTGTGAGTCCAGTTTTAGATTCCAATGCTTCACCTCGGGTTTACTGTATACCTTGGACCTTATTATTGACGATGAAACAGAGAAATTGCATCGAATTAAATTCAAAAGGCACAATGCCGACTTAACTACATGAAGACTGACACTCTAACTTTCTATGATTTGAACCTCTCCTGTGAGACCAGTTTTAGATTCCGATGCTTTACTTCAGGTTTACAGTATCCCTTGGACCTTCTTACTGACGATGAAACATAGTAATTGCATCCGAATTTAATACTAAAGGCACAATGCCGAATTAAGTACAAGAGGACTGACACTCTAACTTTCTATAATTTGAACCCCTCCTGTGAAACCAGTTTTAGATTCCTTTGCTTCGCTTTAGGTGTACTGTATACCATGGACCTTATAATTGACGATGAAGCACAGAATTTGCGTCGGAATTAAATTCAAAAGGCACAATGCCGACAAGTACAAGAGGACTGACAATCTAACATTCTATGATTTGAACCTCTCCTGTGACTCCAGTTTTATATTCGATGCTTCACTTCAGGTTTACTGTATCCCTTGGACCTTCTTATTGACGATGAAACACAGTAATTGCATCCGAACTTAATTCAGAATCACAATGCCGACTTAAGTACAAGAGGACTAACACTCTTTCAATGATTTGAACCTCTCCTGTGAGTCCAGTTTTAGATTCCGATGCTTCACATCAGGTTTACTGTATCCCTTGGACCTTCTTATTGACGATGAAACACAGAAATCGCATCCGAATTTAATACAAAAGGCACAATGCCGACTTAAGTACAAGAGGACTGACACTCTAACTTTCAATGATTTGAACCTCTCCTGTGAGTCCAGTTTTGGATTCCGATGCTTCACTTCAGGTTTTCTGTATACCTTGGACCTTCTTACTGACGATGAAACACAGAAATTGCATCCGAATATAATACAAAAGGCACAATGCCGACTTAAGTACAAGAGGACTGACACTCTAACTTTCTATGATTTGACCTCTCCTGTGAGTCCACTTTTAGATTCCGATGCTTCACTTCAGGTTTACTGTATACCTTGGACCTCCTTATTGACGATGAAACACAGAAATTGCGTCGGAATTAAATACCAAATGCACAATGCCGACTTAACAACACGAGGACTGACACTCTAACTGTCTATGATTTGAACGTCTTTTGTGAGTCCTGTTTTAGATTCCGATGCTTCACTTCAGGTTTACTGTATCCCTTGGACATTCGTATTGACGAAGAAACACAGAAATTGCAACCGAATTTAATACAAAAGGCACAATGCCGACGTAAGTACAAGAGGACTGACACTCTAACTTTCTATGATTTGAACCTCTCCTGTGAGTCCTGTTTTAGATTCCGATGCTTCACTTCAGGTTTACTGTATACCTTGGACCTTCCTATTGACGATGAAGCACAGAAACTGCGTCGGAATTAAATTCAAAACTCACAATGAAGACTTAAGTACAAAAGGACCGACACTCTAACATTCTATGATTTGGACCTCTCCTGTGAGTCCAGTTTTAGATTCCGATGCTTCAGTTCAGGTTTACTGTATACCTTGGACCTTCTTATTAACGATGATGCACAGAAATTACATCGGAATTAAATTCAAAAGGCACAATGCCGACTTAAGTACAAGTGGACTGACATTCTAACTTTCTATGATTTGAACCTCTCCTGTGAGTCCTGTTTTAGATTCCGATGCTTCACTTCAGGTTTTCTGTTTCCCTTGGACTTTCGTATTGACGATGAAGCACAGAAATAGCATCGGAATTAAATTCAAAAGGCACAATGCCGACTTAAGTACAAGAGGACTGACATTCTAACTTTCTATGATTTGAACGTCTCCTGTGAGTCCAGTTTTAGATTCCGATGCTTCACATCGGGTTTACCGTATACCTTGCACTGTTTTATTGACGATGAAACACAGAAATCCCATCGAAATTCAATTCAAAAGGATCAATGCCGACTTAAATACAAGAGGACTGACACTCTAACTTTCTATGATTTGAACCTCTCCTGTGAGTCCAGTTTTAGATTCCGATGCTTCACTTCAGGTTTACTGTATCCCTTGGACCTTCGTATTGACGATGAAACACAGAAATTGCATTGGAATTAAATATCAAAAGGCACAATGCCGACGTAAGTACAAGAGGACTGACACTCTAAGTTTCTATGATTTGAACCTCTCCTGTGAGTCCAGTTTTAGATTCCAATGCTTCACCTCGGGTTTACTGTATACCTTGGACCTTATTATTGACGATGAAAAAGAGAAATTTCATCGAATTAAATTCAAAAGGCACAATGCCGACTTAACTACATGTAGACTGACACTCTAACCTTTTATGATTTGAACCTCTCCTGTGAGACCAGTTTTAGATTCCGATGCTTCACTTCAGGTTTACTGTATCCCTTGGACGTTCTTACTGACGATGAAACATAGTAATTGCATCCGAATTTAATACAAAAGGCACAATGCCGAATTAAGTACAAGAGGACTGACACTCTAACTTTCTATGATTTGAACCTCTCCTGTGAGACCAGTTTTAGATTCCTTTGCTTCACTTTAGTTGTACTGTATACCTTGGACCTTCTAATTGACGATGAAGCACAGAAATTGCGTCGGAATTAAATTCAAAAGGCACAATGCCGACTTAAGTACAAGAGGACTGACACTCTAACATTCTATGATTTGAACCTCTCCAGTGACTCCAGTTTTAGATTCCGATGCTTCACTTCAGGTTTACTGTATCTCTTGGACCTTCTTATTGACGATGAAACACAGTAATTGCATCCGAACTTAATTCAGAATCACAATGCCGACTTAAGTACAAGAGGACTAACACTCTTTCTATGATTTGAACCTCTCCTGTGAGTCCACTTTTAGATTCCGATGCTTCACATCAGGTTTACTGTATCCCTTGGACCTTCTTATTGACGATGAAACACAGAAATCGCATCCCAATTTAATACAAAAGGCACAATGCCGACTTAAGTACAAGAGGACTGACACTCTAACTTTCAATGATTTGAACCTTTCCTGTGAGTCCAGTTTTGGATTCCGATGCATCACTTCAGGTTTTCTGTATCCCTTGGACCTTCTTACTGACGATGAAACACAGAAATTGCATCCGAATATAATACAAAAGGCACAATGCCGACTTAAGTACAAGAGGACTGACACTCTAACTTTCTATGATTTGAACCTCTCCTGTGAGTCCTGTTTTAGATTCCGATGCTTCACTTCAGGTTTACTGTATACCTTGGACCTTCCTATTGACGATGAAGCACAGAAACTGCGTCGGAATTAAATTCAAAGCTCACAATGAAGACTTAAGTACAAAAGGACCGACACTCTAACATTCTATGATTTGCACCTCTCCTGTGAGTCCAGTTTTAGATTCCGATGCTTCACTTCAGGTTTACTGTATAACTTGGACCTTCTTATTAACGATGATGCACAGAAATTACATCGGAATTAAATTCAAAAGGCACAATGCCGACTTAAGTACAAGAGGACTGACATTCTAAGTTTCTATGATTTGAACCTCTCCTGTGAATCCTGTTTTAGATTCCGATGCTTCACTTCAGGTTTTCTGTTTCCTTTGGACTTTCGTATTGACGATGAAGCACAGAAATAGCATCGGAATTAAATTTAAAAGGCACAATGCCGACTTAAGTACCGGAGGACTGACACTCGAACTTTCTATGATTTGAACCTCTCCTGTGAGTCCAGTTTTAGATTCCGATGCTTCACATCAGGTTTACAGTATTGATTGGACCTTCTTATTGGCGAAGACACACAGAAATTGCATCCGAATTTAATACAAAAGGCACAATGCCGACATAAGTACAAGAGGACTAGCACTCTAACTTTCTATGATTTGAACCTCTCCTGTGAGTCCGGTATTAGATTCCGATGCTTCACTTCAGGTTTACTGTATCCCTTGAACTTTCTTATTGACGATGAAACACAGGAATTGCCACCGAATTTAATACAAAAGGCACAATGCCGACTTAAGTGCAAGAGGACTGACAGACTAACTTTCTATGATTTGAACCTCTCCTGTGAGTCCAGTTTTAGATTCCGATGCTTCACTTCAGGTTTACTGTATACCTTGGACCTCCTTATTGACGATGAAACACAGAAATTGCATCGGAATTAAATACCAAAGGCACAATGCCGACTTAAGTACAAAAGGATTGACACTTTAACTTTCTATGATTTGAACATCTGCTGTCAAACCAGTTTTACATTCCGATGCTTCACTTCAGTTTTACTGTATCCCTTGGACATTCTTATTGACGATGAAACACAGAAATTGCATCCGAATTTAATACAAAAGGCCCAATGCCGACTTAAGTACAAGAGGACTGACACTCTAACTTTCTATGCTTTGAACCTCTCCTGGTAGTCCAGTTTTAGATTCCGATGCTTCACTTAAGGTTTACTGTATACCTTGGACCTCCTTATTGACGATGAAACACAGAAATTGCATCGGAATTAAATACCGAAAGCACAATGCCGACTTAACTACACAAGGACTGACACTCTAACTTTCTATGATTTGAACGTCTCCTGTGAGTCCAGTTTTAGATTCCGATGCGTAACTTAAGGTTTACTGTATACCTTGGACATGCTTATTGACGACGAAACACAGAAATTGCATCGGAATTAAATTCAAAATGAACAATGCCGACTTAAGTAAAGAGGACTGACACTCTAATTTTCTATGATTTGAACTTCTCCTGTGAATCAAGTTTTAGATTCCGATGCTTCACTTCAGATTTACTGTATCCCTTGGACCTTCTTACTGACGATGAAACACAGAAATTGCATCCGAATTTAATTCAAAAGGCACAACACTGACTTAAGTACATGAGGACAGACACTCTAACTTTCTATGATTTGAACCACTCCTGTGAGTCCAGTTTTCGATTCCGATGCTTCACTTCTGGTTTACTGTATACCTTGGACCGTCTTATTGCCGAATAAACACCGAAATTGCATCGGAATTAAATTCAAAACAATCAATGCCGACTTAAATACAAGAGGACTGACACTCTAACTTTCTATGATTTGAAGCTCTCATGTGAGTCCAGTTTTAGATTCCGATGCTTCACTTCAGGTTTAGTGTATCCCTTGGACCTTTTTATTGACGATGAAGCACAGTAATTGCATCGGAATCAAACTCATAAGGCACAATGCCGACATAAGTACAAGAGGACTGACACTCTAACTTTCTATGATTTGAACTACTCCTGTGAGTCCAGTTTTAGATTCCGATGCTTCACTTCTGGTTAACTGTATCCCTTGGACCTTCGTATTGACGATGAAACACAGAAATTGCATCTGAATTTTATACAAAAGCCACAATGCTGACTTAAGTAAAAGAGGACTGACACTCTCACTTTATATGATTTGATCCTCTCCTGTGAGGTCAGTTTTATATTCCGATGCTTCACTTCAGGTTTACCGTATACCTTGCACAGTTTTATTGACGATGAAACACAGAAATTGCATCGGAATTAAATTCAAAAGGATCAATGCCGACTTAAATACAAGATGACTGACACTATAACTTTCTATGATTTGAAGCTCTCATGTGAGTCCAGTTTTAGATTCCGATGCTTCACTTCAGGTTTACTGTATCCCTTGGACCTTTTTATTGACGAAGGAGCACAGTAATTGTATCGGAATTAAACTCATAAGGCACAATGCCGACATAAGTACAAGAGGACTGACACTCTAACTTTCTATGATTTGAACAACTCCTGTAAGTCCAGTTTTAGATTCCGATGCTTCACTTCAGGTTTACTGTATCACTAGGACCTTCGTATTGACGATGAAACACAGAAATTGCATCCGAATTTTAAACAAAAGGCACAATGCTGACTTAAGTAAAAGAGGACTGACACTCTCACTTTCTATGATTTGAACCTCTCCTGTGAGTCCAGTTTTATATTCCGATGCTTCACTTCAGGTTTACTGTATACCTTGGAACTTCTTATTGACGATGAAGCACAGAAATTGCATCCGAATTTAATACAAAAGGCACAATGCCAACTTAAGTACAAGACGACTGACACTCTAACTCTCTATGACTTGAACCTCTCCTGTGGGACCAGTTTTAGATTGCGATGGTTCACTTCACGATTACTGTATACCTTGCATATTCTTATTGACGATGAAGCACATAAATTGCATCGGAATTAAATTTAAAAAGCACAATGCCGACTTAAGTACAAGAGGACTGACCCGCCAACTTCCTATGGATTGAACCTCTCCTGTGGGTCCAGTTTTAGATTCCGATGCTTCACTTCAGGTTTAGTGTATTCCTTGGACTCTCTTATTGACGATGAAACACAGAAATTGCATCCAAATTTAATATAAAAGGCACAATGTTGACTTAAGTACAAGAGGACTGACACTCTAACTTTCTATGATTTGAACCTCTCCTGTGAGACCAGGTTTAGATTCCGATGCTTCACTTCAGGTTAACTGTATACCTTGGACCTTCTTATTGACGACGAAACACAGAAATTGCATCGAAATTAAATTCAAAAGGCGCAATGCCGACTTAAGTACAAGAGGACTGACACTCTAACTTTCTATGATTTTAACCCCTCCTGTGAGTCTAGTTTTAGATTCCGATGCTTCGCTTCAGGTTTACTATATACCTTGGACCTTTTTATTGACCATGAAGCACAGAAATTGCATCGGAAATAAATTCAAAAGGCACAACGCCGACTTAAGTACAAGAGGACTGACACTCTAGCTTTCTATGATTTGAACCTTTCCTGTGAGTCCACTTTTAGATTCCGATGCTTCACTTCAGCTTTACTGTATCCCTTGGACCTTCTTATTGACGATGAAACACAGAAATTGCATCGGAATTAAATTCAAAAGGCACAATGCCGACTTAAGTACAAGAGGATTGACACTCTAACTTTCAATGATTTGAACCTCTCATTTGATTCCAGTTTTAGATTCCGATGCTTCACTTCAGGTTTACTGTATTCCTTGGACCTTTTTATTGACGATGAAGCACAGTAATTGCATCGGAATTAAATTCATAAAGCACGATGCCGACATAAGTACAAGAGGACTGACACTCTAACTTTCTATGATTTGAACCACTCCTGTGACTCCAGTTTTAGATTCCGATGCTTCACTTCAGGTTTACTGTATCTCTTGGACCTTCTTATTGACGATGAAACACAGTAATTGCATCCGAACTTAATTCAGAATCACAATGCCGACTTAAGTACAAGAGGACTAACACTCTTTCTATGATTTGAACCTCTCCTGTGAGTCCAGTTTTAGATTCCGATGCTTCACATCAGGTTTACTGTATCCCTTGGACCTTCTTATTGACGATGAAACACAGAAATCGCATCCGAATTTAATACAAAAGGCACAATGCCGACTTAAGTACAAGAGGACTGACACTCTAACTTTCAATGATTTGAACCTCTCCTGTGAGTCCAGTTTTCGATTCCGATGCTTCACTTCAGGTTTTCTGTATCCCTTGGACCTTCTTACTGACGATGAAACACAGAAATTGCATCCGAATATAATACAAAAGGCACAATGCCGACTTAAGTACAAGAGGACTGACACTCTAACTTTCTATGATTTGAACCTCTCCTGTGAGTCCTGTTTTAGATTCCGATGCTTCACTTCAGGTTTACTGTATACCTTGGACCTTCCTATTGACGATGAAGCACAGAAACTGCGTCGGAATTAAATTCAAAGCTCACAATGAAGACTTAAGTACAAAAGGACCGACACTCTAACATTCTATGATTTGCACCTCTCCTGTGAGTCCAGTTTTAGATTCCGATGCTTCACTTCAGGTTTACTGTATAACTTGGACCTTCTTATTAACGATGATGCACAGAAATTACATCGGAATTAAATTCAAAAGGCACAATGCCGACTTAAGTACAAGAGGACTGACATTCTAAGTTTCTATGATTTGAACCTCTCCTGTGAATCTTGTTTTAGATTCCGATGCTTCACTTCAGGTTTTCTGTTACCCTTGGACTTTCGTATTGACGATGAAGCACAGAAATAGCATCGGAATTAAATTCAAAAGGCACAATGCCGACTTAAGTACCGGAGGACTGACACTCGAACTTTCTATGATTTGAACCTCTCCTGTGAGTCCAGTTTTAGATTCCGATGCTTCACATCAGGTTTACAGTATCGATTGGACCTTCTTATTGGCGAAGACACACAGAAATTGCATCCGAATTTAATACAAAAGGCACAATGCCGACATAAGTACAAGAGGACTAGCACTCTAACTTTCTATGATTTGAACCTCTCCTGTGAGTCCGGTATTAGATTCCGATGCTTCACTTCAGGTTTACTGTATCCCTTGAACTTTCTTATTGACGATGAAACACAGGAATTGCCACCGAATTTAATACAAAAGGCACAATGCCGACTTAAGTGCAAGAGGACTGACAGACTAACTTTCTATGACTTGAACCTCTCCTGTGAGTCCAGTTTTAGATTCCGATGCTTCACTACAGGTTTACTGTATACCTTGGACCTCCTTATTGACGATGAAACACAGAAATTGCATCGGAATTAAATACCAAAGGCACAATGCCGACTTAAGTACAAAAGGACTGACACTTTAACTTTCTATGATTTGAACATCTCCTGTCAAACCAGTTTTACATTCCGATGCTTCACTTCAGTTTTACTGTATCCCTTGGACATTCTTATTGACGATGAAACACAGAAATTGCATCCGAATTTAATACAAAAGGCCCAATGCCGACTTAAGTACAAGAGGACTGACACTCTAACTTTCTATGCTTTGAACCTCTCCTGGTAGTCCAGTTTTAGATTCCGATGCTTCACTTCAGGTTTACTGTATACCTTGGACCTCCTCATTGACGATGAAACACAGAAATTGCATCGGAATTAAATACCGAAAGCACAATGCCGACTTAACTACACAAGGACTGACACTCTAACTTTCTATGATTTGAACGTCTCCTGTGAGTCCAGTTTTAGATTCCGATGCGTAACTTAAGGTTTACTGTATACCTTGGACATGCTTATTGACGACGAAACACAGAAATTGCATCGGAATTAAATTCAAAAGGAACAATGCCGACTTAAGTAAAGAGGACTGACTCTCTAATTTTCTATGATTTGAACGTCTCCTGTGAGTCAAGTTTTAGATTCCGATGCTTCACTTCAGATTTACTGTATCCCTTGGACCTTCTTACTGACGATGAAACACAGAAATTGCATCCGAATTTAATTCAAAAGGCACAACACTGACTTAAGTACATGAGGACAGACACTCTAACTTTCTATGATTTGAACCACTCCTGTGAGTCCAGTTTTCGATTCCGATGCTTCACTTCAGGTTTACTGTATACCTTGGACCGTCTTATTGCCGATGAAACACCGAAATTGCATCGGAATTAAATTCAAAACAATCAATGCCGACTTAAATACAAGAGGACTGACACTCTAACTTTCTATGATTTGAAGCTCTCATGTGAGTCCAGTTTTAGATTTTGATGCTTCACTTCAGGTTTACTGTATCCCTTGGACCTTTTTATTGACGATGAAACACAGAAATTGCATCTGAATTTTATACAAAAGCCACAATGCTGACTTAAGTAAAAGAGGACTGACACTCTCACTTTATATGATTTGAACCTCTCCTGTGAGGTCAGTTTTATATTCCGATGCTTCACTTCAGGTTTACCGTATACCTTGCACTGTTTTATTGACGATGAAACACAGAAATTGCATCGGAATTAAATTCAAAAGGATCAATGCCGACTAAAATACAAGAGGACTGACACTCTAACTTTCTATGATTTGAAGCTCTCATGTGAGTCCAGTTTTAGATTCCGATGCTTCACTTCAGGTTTACTGTATCCCTTGGACCTTTTTATTGACGAAGGAGCACAGTAATTGTATCGGAATTAAACTCATAAGGCACAATGCCGACATAAGTACAAGAGGACTGACACTCTAACTTTCTATGATTTGAACAACTCCTGTAAGTCCAGTTTTAGATTCCGATGCTTCACTTCAGGTTTACTGTATCACTTGGACCTTCGTATTGACGATGAAACACAGAAATTGCATCCGAATTTTAAACAAAAGGCACAATGCTGACTTAAGTAAAAGAGGACTGACACTCTCACTTTCTATGATTTGAACCTCTCCTGTGAGTCCAGTTTTATATTCCGATGCTTCACTTCAAGTTTACTGTATACCTTGGACCTTCTTATTGACGATGAAGCACAGTAATTGCATCGGAATCAAACTCATAAGGCACAATGCCGACATAAGTACAAGAGGACTGACACTCTAACTTTCTATGATTTGAACTACTCCTGTGAGTCCAGTTTTAGATTCCGATGCTTCACTTCTGGTTAACTGTATCCCTTGGACCTTCGTATTGACGATGAAACACAGAAATTGCATCTGAATTTTATACAAAAGCCACAATGCTGACTTAAGTAAAAGAGGACTGACACTCTCACTTTATATGATTTGAACCTCTCCTGTGAGGTCAGTTTTATATTCCGATGCTTCACTTCAGGTTTACCGTATACCTTGCACTGTTTTATTGACGATGAAACACAGAAATTGCATCGGAATTAAATTCAAAAGGATCAATGCCGACTTAAATACAAGAGGACTGACACTCTAACTTTCTATGATTTGAAGCTCTCATGTGAGTCCAGTTTTAGATTCCGATGCTTCACTTCAGGTTTACTGTATCCCTTGGACCTTTTTATTGACGAAGGAGCACAGTAATTGTATCGGAATTAAACTCATAAGGCACAATGCCGACATAAGTACAAGAGGACTGACACTCTAACTTCCTATGATTTGAACAACTCCTGTAAGTCCAGTTTTAGATTCCGATGCTTCACTTCAGGTTTACTGTATCACTTGGACCTGCGTATTGACGATGAAACACAGAAATTGCATCCGAATTTTAAACAAAAGGCACAATGCTGACTTAAGTAAAAGAGGACTGACACTCTCACTTTCTATGATTTGAACCTCTCCTGTGAGTCCAGTTTTATATTCCGATGCTTCACTACAAGTTTACTGTATACCTTGGACCTTCTTATTGACGATGAAGCACAGAAATTGCATCGGAATTAAATTCAAAAGGCACAATGCCGACTTAAATACAAGAGGACTGACACTCTATCTTTCTATGATTTGAACCTCTCCTGTGAGTCCAGTTTTAGGTTCCGTGCTTCACTTCAGGTTAACTGTATCCCTTGGACCTTCTTATTGACGGTGAAACACAGAAATTCCATCCGAATTTAATATAAAATGCACAATGCCGACTTAAGTACAAGACGACTGACACTCTAACTTTCTATGATTTGAACCTCTCCTTTGAGTCCAGTTTTAGATTCCGATGCTTCACTTCAGGTTGACTGTATACCTTGGACCTTCTTATTGACGGCGAAACACAGAAATTGCATCGAAATTAAATTCAAAAGGCGCAATGCCGACTTAAGTACAAGAGGACTGACACTCTAACTTTCTATGATTTGAACACTCCTGAGAGGCCAGTTTTAGATTCCGATGCTTCACTTCAGGTTTTCTGTATCCCTTGGACCTTCGTATTGACGATGAAGCACAGAAATTGCATCGGAATTAAATTCAAAAGGCACAATGCCGACTTAAATACAAGAGGACTGAACTGCATCTTTCTATGATTTGAACCTCTCCTGTGAGTCCAGTTTTAGGTTCCGTGCTTCACTTCAGGTTTACTGTATCCCTTGGACCTTCTTATTGACGATGAAGCACAGAAATTGCATCCGAATTTAATACAAAAGGCACAATGCCGACTTAAGTACAAGACGACTGACACTCTAACTCTCTATGACTTGAACCTCTCCTGTGGGACCAGTTTTAGATTGCGATGGTTCACTCCACGATTACTGTATACCTTGCATATTCTTATTGACGATGAAGCACATAAATTGCATCGGAATTAAATTTAAAAAGCACAATGCCGACTTAAGTACAAGAGGACTGACCCGCCAACTTCCTATGGATTGAACCTCTCCTGTGGGTCCAGTTTTAGATTCCGATGCTTCACTTCAGGTTTAGTGTATTCCTTGGACTCTCTTATTGACGATGAAACACAGAAATTGCATCCAAATTTAATATAAAAGTCACAATGTTGACTTAAGTACAAGAGGACTGACACTCTAACTTTCTATGATTTGAACCTCTCCTGTGAGACCAGGTTTAGATTCCGATGCTTCACTTCAGGTTGACTGTATACCTTGGACATTCTTATTGACGACGAAACACAGAAATTGCATCGAAATTAAATTCAAAAGGCGCAATGCCGACTTAAGTACAAGAGGACTGACACTCTAACTTTCTATGATTTTAACCCCTCCTGTGAGTCTAGTTTTAGATTCCGATGCTTCGCTTCAGGTTTACTATATACCTTGGACCTTTTTATTGACCATGAAGCACAGAAATTGCATCGGAAATAAATTCAAAAGGCACAACGCCGACTTAAGTACAAGAGGACTGACACTCTAGCTTTCTTTGATTTAAACCTTTCCCGTGAGTCCACTTTTAGATTCCGATGCTTCACTTCAGCTTTACTGTATCCCTTGGACCTTCTTATTGACGATGAAGCACAGAAATTGCATCGGAATTCAATTCCAAAGGGACAACGCCGACTTAAGTACAAGGGGACTGACACTCTAACTTTCTATGATTTGAACCTCTCCTGTGAGTCCAGTTTTAGATTCCGATGCTTCGCTTCAGGTTCACTGTATACCTTGGACCTTCTTATTGACGATGAAGCACAGAAATTGAATCGGAATTCAATTCCAAAGGGACAACGCCGACTTAAGTACAAGGGGACTGACACTCTAACTTTCTGTGTTTGAACCTCTCCTGTGAGTCCAGTTTTAGATTCCGATGCTTCACTTCAGATTTACTGTATCCCTTGGACCTTCTTATTGACGATGAAACACAGATATTGCATCGGAATTAAATTCAAAAAACACTATGCCGACTTTAGTACAAGAGGACCGACACTCTAACTTCCTGTGTTTGAACCTCTCCTGTGAGTCCAGTTTTAGATTCCGATGCTTCACTTCAGGTTTACTGTATCCCTTGGACCTTCTTTGTGACGATCAAACACTGAAATTGCATCCGAATTTAATACAAAAGGCACTATGCCGACTTAAAAACAAGAGGACTGACACTCTCGCATTCTATGATTTGAACCTCTCCTGTGAGTCCAGATTTAGATTCCGATGCTTCACTTCAGGTTTACCGTATACCTTGCACTGTCTTATTGACGATGAAACACAGAAATGGCATCGGAATTAAATACAAAACGATCAATGCCGACATAAGTACAAGAGGACTGACACTCTGACTTTCTATGATTTGAACCACTCCTGTGACTCCAGTTTCAGATTCCGATGCTTCACTTCAGGTTTACTGTATCCCTTGGACCTTCGTATTGATGATGAAACACAGAAATTGCATCGGTATTAAATTCAAAAGACACAATGCCGACTTAAGTACAAGAGGACTGACACTCTTACTTTCTATAATTTGAACCTCTCCTGTGAGTCTAGTTTTAGATACCGATGCTTCACTTCAGGTTTACTGTATAACTTGGACCTTCTTATTGACGATGTAGCACAGAAATGGTATCGTAATTAAATTCAAAAAGCACAATGCCGACTTAAGTACGAGAGGACTGACACTCTAACTTTCTATGATTTGAACCTCTCCTGTGAGTCCAGTTTTAGATTCCGATACTTCACTTCAGATTTACCGTATCCCTTGGACCTTCTTATTGACGATGAAACACAGAAATTGCATCCGAATTTAATACAAAAGGCACAATGCCGACTTAAGTACAAGAGGACTGACACTCTCACTTTCTATGATTTGAACTTCTTCTGTGACTAAAGTTTTAGATTCTGATGCTTCACTTCAGGTTTACTGTATACCTTGACCTTCTTATTGCCGATGAAACACTGAAATTGCATCGAATTAGGTTCAAAAGGCACAATGCCAACTTAAGTACAAGAGGACTGACACTCTAACTTTCTATGATTTGAACCTCTCCTGTGAGTCCAGTTTCAGTTTCCATGCTTCACTTCTGGTTTAGGGTATCCTTGGACCTTCTTATTGACGATGAAACACAGAAATTGCATCCGAATTTAATACAAAAGGCACAATGCCGACTTAAGTAAAGGAGGACTGACACGCTCACTTTCTATGATTTGAACTTCTCCTGTGAGCCCTGTTTTATATACCAATGCTTCACCTCAGGTTTACTGTATACCTTGGACCTTCTTATTGACGATGAAGCACAGAAATAGCATCGGAATTAAATTCAGAAGGCACAATGCCGACTTAAGTACAAGAGGACTGACACTCTAACTTTATATGTTTTGAACCTATCCTGTGGGTCCGGATTTAGATTCCGATGCTTCACTTCAGATTTACCGTATCCCTTGGACCTTCTTATTGACGTTAAAACACAGAAATTGCTTCCGAATTTAATACAAAAGGCACAATGCCGACCTAAGTACAAGAGGACTGACCCTCTAACTTTCTATGAATTGAACCTCTCCTGTGAGTCCAGTTTTAGATTCCGATGCTTCACTTCAGGTTTACTGTACACCTTGGACTTTCTTATTGACGATGAAACACAGAAATTGCATCGGAATTAAATTCAAAAGGCACAATGCCGTCTTAAGTACAAGAGGACTGACACTCTTACTTTCTATGATTTGAACCTCTCCTGTGAGTCCAGTTTTAGATTCCGATGCTTCCCTTCAGGTTTACTGTATACCTTGGACCCTCTTATTGACGATGAAGCACAGAAATCGCATTTTAATTATATTCAAAAGACACAACGTCGACTTAAGTACAAAAGAACAGACACTCTAACTTTCTATGATTTGAACCTCTCCTGTGAGTCCAGTTTTAGATTCCGATGCTACGCTTCAGGTTTACTGTATACTTTGGACCTTCTTATTGACGATGAAGCACAGAAATTGCATCGGTATTAAATTCAAAAGGCTCAACGCTGACTTAAGTACAAGAGGACTGACACTCTAACTTTCTATGATTTGAACCTTTCCTGTGAGTCCAGTTTAAGAATTCCGATGCTTCACTTCAGGTTTATTGTATCCCTTGGACATACTTATTGACGATGAAACACAGAAATTGCATCGGTATTAAATTCAAAAGACACAATGCCGACTTAAGTACAAGAGGACTGACACTCTCACTTTCTATAATTTGAACCTCTCCTGTGAGTCTAGTTTTAGATACCGATGCTTCACTTCAGGTTTACCGTATACCTTGCAATTTCTTATTGACGATGAAACAGAGAAAAATGAATCGGAATTAAATTTAAAAGGTACAATGCCGACTTAAGTACAAGAGGACTGGCACACTAACTTTCTATGATTTGAAACTCTCATGTGAGTCCAGTTTTAGATTCCGATGCTTCACTTCAGGTTTACTGTATCCCTTGGACCTTCGTATTGACGATGAAACACAGAAATAGGATCCGAATTTTATACAAAAGGCACAATGCCGACTTAAGTAAAAGAGGACTGACACTGTCACTTTCTATGATTTGAACCTCTCCTGTGAGTCCAATTTTATTTTCCGATGCTTCACTTCAGGTTTACTGTATACCTTAGACCTTCTTATTGACGATGAAGCACAGAAATTGCATCGGAATTAAATTCAAAAGGCACAATGCCGACTTAAGTACAAGAGGACTGACACTCGTACTTTCTATGATTTCAACCTCTCCTGTGAGTCCAGTTTTAGATTCCGATGCTTCACTTCAGATTTACTGTATCCCTTGGACATTCTTATTGACGATGAAACACAGAAATTGCATCCGAATTTAATACAAAACGCACAATGCCGACTTAAGTACAAGAGGACTGACACTCTAACTTTCTATGATTTGAACCTCTCCTGTGTCTCCAGTTTTAATTTCTGATGCTTCACTTCAGGTTTACTGTATACCTTGGACCTTCTTATTGACGATGAAGCACAGATATTGCATCGGAATTAAATTCAAAAAGCACAATGCCGACTTAAGTACAAGAGGACCGACACTCTAACTTCCTGTGTTTGAACCTCTCCTGTGAGTCCAGTTTTAGATTCCGATGCTTCACTTCAGGTTTACTGTATCCCTTGGACCTTCTTTGTGACGATCAAACACAGAAATTGCATCCGAATTTAATACAAAAGGCACTATGCCGACTTAAAAACAAGAGGACTGACACTCTCACATTCTATGATTTGAACCTCTCCTGTGAGTCCAGATTTAGATTCCGATGCTTCACTTCAGGTTTACCGTATACCTTGCACTGTCTTATTGACGATGAAACACAGAAATGGCATCGGAATTAAATTCAAAACGATCAATGCCGACATAAGTACAAGAGGACTGACACTCTCACTTTCTATGATTTGAACCACTCCTGTGAGTCCAGATTCAGATTCCGATGCTTCACTTCAGGTTTACTGTATCCCTTGGACCTTCGTATTGACGATGAAACACAGAAATTGCATCCGAATTTTATACAAAATGTACAAAGCCGATTTAACTGAAAGAGGCCTGACACTCTCACTTTCTATGATTTGAAACTCTCCTGTGAGTCCAGTTTTATATTCCGATGCTTCACTTTAGGTTTACTGTATATCTTGGACCTTCTTATTGACGATGTAGCACAGAAATGGTATCGTAATTAAATTCAAAAAGCACAATGCCGACTTAAGTACGAGAGGACTGACACTCTAACTTTCTATGATTTGAACCTCTCCTGTGAGTCCAGTTTTAGATTCCGATACTTCACTTCAGATTTACCGTATCCCTTGGACCTTCTTATTGACGATGAAACACAGATATTGCATCCGAATTTAATACAAAAGTCACAATGCCGACTTAAGTACAAGAGGACTGACACTCTCACTTTCTATGATTTTAACTTCTTCTGTGACTAAAGTTTTAGATTCTGATGCTTCACTTCAGGTTTACAGTATACCTTGACCTTCTTATTGCCGATGAAACACTGAAATTGCATCGAATTAGATTCAAAAGGCACAATGCCAACTTAAGTACAAGAACACTGACACTCTAACTTTCTATGATTTGAACCTCTCCTGTGAGACCAGTTTTAGTTTCCATGCTTCACTTCTGGTTTAGGGTATCCTTGGACCTTCTTATTGACGATGAAACACAGAAATTGCATCCGAATGTAATACAAAAGGCACAATGCCGACTTAAGTAAAGGAGGACTGACACGCTCACTTTCTATGATTTGAACTTCTCCTGTGAGCCCTGTTTTATATACCAATGCTTCACCTCAGGTTTACTGTATACCTTGGACCTTCTTATTGACGATGAAGCACAGAAATAGCATTGGAATTAAATTCAGAAGGCACAATGCCGACTTAAGTACAAGAGGACTGACACTCTAACTTTATATGTTTTGAACCTATCCTGTGGGTCCGGATTTAGATTCCGATGCTTCACTTCAGATTTACCGTATCCCTTGGACCTTCTTATTGACGTTGAAACACAGAAATTGCTTCCGAATTTAATACAAAAGGCACAATGCCGACCTAAGTACAAGAGGACTGACCCTCTAACTTTCTATGAATTGATCCCCTCCTGTGAGTCCAGTTTTAGATTCCGATCCTTCACTTCAGGTTTACTGTACACCTTGGACCTTCTTATTGACGATGAAACACAGAAATTGCATCGGAATTAAATTCAAAAGGCACAATGCCGTCTTAAGTACAAGAGGACTGACACTCTTACTTTCTATGATTTGAACCTCTACTGTGAGTCCAGTTTTAGATTCCGATGCTTCCCTTCAGGTTTACTGTATACCTTGGACCCTCTTATTGACGATGAAGAACAGAAATTGCATTTTAATTAAATTCAAAAGGCACAACGTCGACTTAAGTACAAAAGAACAGACACTCTAACTTTCTATGATTTGAACCTCTCCTGTGAGTCCAGTTTTAGATTCCGATGCTACGCTTCAGGTTTACTGTATACTTTGGACCTTCTTATTGACGATGAAGCACAGAAATTGCATCGGTATTAAATTCAAAATTCTCAACGCTGACTTAAGTACAAGAGGACTGACACTCTAACTTTCTATGATTTGAACCTTTCCTGTGAGTCCAGTTTAAGAATTCCGATGCTTCACTTCAGGTTTATTGTATCCCTTGGACATTCTTATTGACGATGAAACACAGAAATTGCATCGGTATTAAATTCAAAAGACACAATGCCGACTTAAGTACAAGGTGACTGACACTCTCACTTTCTATAATTTGAACCTCTCCTGTGAGTCTAGTTTTAGATACCGATGCTTCACTTCAGGTTTACCGTATACCTTGCAATTTCTTATTGACGATGAAACACAGAAAAATGAATCGGAATTAAATTCAAAAGGTACAATGCCGACTTAAGTACAAGAGGACTGGCACACTAACTTTCTATGATTTGAAACTCTCATGTGAGTCCAGTTTTAGATTCCGATGCTTCACTTCAGGTTTACTGTATCCCTTGGACCTTCGTATTGACGATGAAACTCAGAAATAGGATCCGAATTTTATACAAAAGGCACAATGCCGACTTAAGTAAAAGAGGACTGACACTGTCACTTTCTATGATTTGAACCTCTCCTGTGAGTCCAATTTTATTTTCCGATGCTTCACTTCAGGTTTACTGTATACCTTAGACCTTCTTATTGACGATGAAGCACAGAAATTGCATCGGAATTAAATTCAAAAGGCACAATGCCGACTTAAGTACAAGAGGACTGACACTCGTACTTTCTATGATTTCAACCTCTCCTGTGAGTCCAGTTTTAGATTCCGATGCTTCACTTCAGATTTACTGTATCCCTTGGACATTCTTATTGACGATGAAACACAGAAATTGCATCCGAATTTAATACAAAACGCACAATGCCGACTTAAGTACAAGAGGACTGACACTCTAACTTTCTATGATTTGAACCTCTCCTGTGTCTCCAGTTTTAATTTCTGATGCTTCACTTCAGGTTTACTGTATACCTTGGACCTTCTTATTGCCGATGAAACACCGGAATTGCATCGAATTAGATTCAAAAGGCAAAATGCCGTCTTAAGTACAAGAGGACTGACACTCTTACTTTCTATGATTTGAACCTCTCCTGTGAGTCCAGGTTTAGATTCCGATGCTTCCCTTCAGGTTTACTGTATACCTTGGACCTTCTTATTGACGATGAAGCACAGAAATTGCATCGGTATTAAATTCAAAAGGCACAACGCTGACTTAAGTACAAGAGGACTGACACCCTAACTTTCTATGATTTGAACCTCTCCTGTGAGTCCAGTTTAAGAATTCCGATGCTTCACTTCAGGTTTACTGTATCCCTTGGACCTTCTTATTGACGATGAAACTCAGAAATTGCATCCGAATTTAATACAAAAGACACAATGCCGACTTAAGTACAAGAGGACTGACACTCTCACTTTCTATAATTTGAACCTCTCCTGTGAGTCTAGTTTTAGATACCGATGCTTCACTTCAGGTTTACCGTATACCTTGCACTGTCTTATTGACGATGAAACACAGAAATTGCATCGGAATTAAATTCAAAAGGTACAATGCCGACTTCAGTACAAGAGGTCTGACACTCTAACTTTCTAAGATTTGAACCAATCCTGAGAGTCCAGTTCTAGATTCCGATGCTTCACTTCAGGTTTACTGTATCCCTTGGACCTTCGTATTGACGATGAAACACAGAAATAGGATCCGATTTTTATACTAAAGGCACAATGCCGACTTAAGTAAAAGAGGATTGACACTGTCACTTTCTATGATTTGAACCTCTGCTGTGAGTCCAGTTTTATTTTCCGATGCTTCACTTCAGGTTTACTGTATACCTTAGACCTTCTTATTGACGATGAAGCACAGAAATTGCATCGGAATTAAATTCAAAAGGCACAATGCCGACTTATGTACAAGAGGACTGACACTCGTACTTTCTATGATTTGAACCTCTCCTGTGAGACCAGTTTTAGATTCCAATGCTTCACTTCAGATTTACCGTATCCCTTGGACCTTCTTATTGACGATGAAACACAGAAATTGCTTCCGAATTTAATACAAAACGCACAATGCCGACTTAAGTACAAGAAGACTGACACTCTAACTTTCTATGATTTGAACCTCTCCTGTGTCTCCAGTTTTAGATTCTGATGCTTCACTTCAGGTTTACTGTATACCTTGGACCTTCTTATTGCCGATGAAACACCGGAATTGCATCGAATTAGATTCAAAAGGCACAATGCCGACTTAAGTACAAGAGGACTGACACTCTAACTTTCGATGATTTGAAACTCTCCTGTGAGTCCAGTTTTAGGTTCCGTGCTTCACTTCAGGTTTACTGTATACCTTGGACCTTCTTATTGACGATGAAACACAGAAATTGCATCCGAATTTTATACAAAAGGCACAATGCCGACTTTAGTACAAGAGGACTGACACTCTAACTTTCTATGACTTGAACCTCTCCTGTGAGTCCAGTTTTAGATTCCGATGCTTCACTTCAGGTTTACTGTATACCTTGGACCTTCTTATTGACGATGAAGCACAGAAATTGCATCGGAATTAAATTCAAAAGGCACAATGCCGATTTAAATACAAGAGGACTGACATTCTAACCTTCTATGATTTGAACCTCTCCTGTGAGACCAGTTTTAGATTCCGATGGTTCACTTCAGGATTACTGTATACCTTGGATCTTCTTATTGACGATGAAGCACAGAAATTGCATCGGAATTAAATTCAAAAGGCACAATGCCGACTTAACTACAAGAGGACAGACACTCTCACTTTCTATGATTTGTACCTCTCCTGTGAGTCTACTATTAGATTCCGATGATTCACTTCAGGGTTACTGTATCCCTTGGACCTTTTTATTGACGATGAAGCACAGTAATTGCATCGGAATTAAATTCATAAGGCACAATGCCGACATAGGTACAAGAGGTCTGACACTCTAACTTTCAATGATTTGAACCAATCCTGTGAGTCCAGTTCTAGATTCCTATGCTTCACCTCAGGTTTACTGTATCCCTTGGACCTTCGAATTGACGATGAAACACAGAAATAGGATCCGAATTTTATACAAAAGGCACAATGCCGACTTAAGTAAAAGAGGACGGACACTGTCACTTTCTATGATTTGAACCTCTCCTGTGAGTCGAATTTCATTTTCCGATGCTTCACTTCAGGTTTACTGTATACCTTAGACCTTCTTATTGACGATGAAGCACAGAAATTGCATCGGAATTAAATTCAAAAGGCACAATGCCGACTTAAGTACAAGAGGACTGACACTCGTACTATCTATGATTTGAACCTCTCCTGTGAGTCCAGTTTTAGATTCCGATGCTTCACTTCAGATTTACTGTATCCCTTGGACATTCTTATTGACGAAGAAACACAGAAATTGCATCCGAATTTAATACAAAACGCACAATGCCGACTTAAGTACAAGAGGACTGACACTCTAACTTTCTATGATTTGAACCTCTCCTGTGTCTCCAGTTTTAGATTCTGATGCTTCACTTCAGGTTTACTGTATACCTTGGACCTTCTTATTGCCGATGAAACACCGGAATTGCATCGAATTAGATTCAAAAGGCAAAATGCCGTCTTAAGTACAAGAGGACTGACACTCTTACTTTCTATGATTTGAACCTCTCCTGTGAGTCCAGTTTTAGATTCCGATGCTTCCCTTCAGGTTTACTGTATACCTTGGACCTTCTTATTGACGATGAAGCACAGAAATTGCATCGGTATTAAATTCAAAAGGCACAACGCTGACTTAAGTACAAGAGGACTGACACTCTAACTTTCTATGATTTGAACCTTTCCTGTGAGTCCAGTTTAAGAATTCCGATGATTCACTTCAGGTTTACTGTATCCCTTGGACCTTCTTATTGACGATGAAACTCAGAAATTGCATCCGAATTTAATACAAAAGACACAATGCCGACTTAAGTACAAGAGGACTGACACTCTCACTTTCTATAATTTGAACCTCTCCTGTGAGTCTAGTTTTAGATACCGATGCTTCACTTCAGGTTTACCGTATACCTTGCACTGTCTTATTGACGATGAAACACAGAAATTGCATCGGAATTAAATTCGAAAGGCACAATGCCGACTTAAGTACAAGAGGACTGACACTCGTACTTTCTATGATTTGAACCCCTCCTGTGAGTCCAGTTTTAGATTCCAATGCTTCACTTCAGATTTACCATATCCCTTGGACCTTCTTTTACACGATGAAACACAGAAATTGCATCCGAATTTAATACAAAAGGCACAATGCCGACTTTAGTACAAGAAGACTGACACTCTAACTTTCTATGACTTGAACCTCTCCTGTGAGTCCAGTTTTAGATTCCGATGCTTCACTTCAGGTTTACTGTATACCTTGGACCTTCTTATTGACGATGAAGCACAGAAATTGCATCGGAATTAAATTCAAAAGGCACAATGCCGATTTAAATACAAGAGGACTGACATTCTAACCTTCTATGATTTGAACCTCTCCTGTGAGATCAGTTTTTGATTCCGATGGTTCAATTCAGGATTACTGTATACCTTGGATCTTCTTATTGACGATGAAGCACAGAAATTGCATCGGAATTAAATTCCAAAGGGACAACGCCGACTTAAGTACAAGGGGACTGACACTCTAACTTTCTGTGTTTGAACCTCTCCTGTGAGTCCAGTTTTAGATTCCGATGCTTCACTTCAGATTTACTGTATCCCTTGGACCTTCTTATTGACGATGAAACACAGAAATTGCATCGGAATTAATTTCAAAAGGCACAATGCCGACTTAGTACAAGAGGACTGACACTCTTACTTCCTATGATTTGAACCTCTCCTGTGAGTCCAGTTTTAGATTCCGATGCTTCGCTTCAGGTTCACTGTATACCTTGGACCTTCTTATTGACGCTGAAGCACAGAATTTGCATCGGAATTAAATTCTAAAGGGACAACGCCGACTTAAGTACAAGGGGACTGACACTCTAACTTCCTATGATTTGAAAATCTCCTGTGAGTCCAGTTTTAGAATCCGATGCTTCACTTAAGGTTTACTGTATACCTTGGACCTTCTTATTGACGATGAAGCACAGATATTGCATCGGCATTAAATTCAAAAAGCACAATGCCGACTTAAGTACAAGAGGACCGACACTCTAACTTCCTGTGTTTGAACCTCTCCTGTGAGTCCAGTTTTAGATTCCGATGCTTCACTTCAGGTTTACTGTATCCCTTGGACCTTCTTTGTGACGATAAAACACAGAAATTGCATCCGGATTTAATACAAAAGGCACTATGCCGACTTAAAAACAAGAGGACTGACACTCTCACATTCTATGATTTGAACCTCTCCTGTGAGTCCAGATTTAGATTCCGATGCTTCACTTCAGGTTTACCGTATACCTTGCACTGTCTTATTGACGATGAAACACAGAAATGGCATCGGAATTAAATTCAAAACGATCAATGCCTACATAAGTACAAGAGGACTGACACTCTGACTTTCTATGATTTGAACCACTCCTGTGAGTCCAGATTCAGATTCCGATGTTTCACTTCATGTTTACTGTATCCCTTGGACCTTCGTATTGACGATGAAACACAGAAATTGCATCCGAATTTTATACAAAATGTACAAAGCCGATTTAACTAAAAGAGGACTGACACTCTCACTTTCTATGATTTGAAACTCTCCTGTGAGTCCAGTTTTATATTCCGACGCTTCACTTTAGGTTTACTGTATATCTTGGACCTTCTTATTGACGATGTAGCACAGAAATGGTATCGTAATTAAATTCAAAAAGCACAATGCCGACTTAAGTACGAGAGGACTGACACTCTAACTTTCTATGTTTTGAACCTCTCCTGTGAGTCCAGTTTTAGATTCCGATACTTCACTTCAGATTTACCGTATCCCTTGGACCTTCTTATTGACGATGAAACACAAAAATTGCATCCGAATGTAATACAAAAGGCACAATACCGACTTAAGTACAAGAGGACTGACACTCTCACTTTCTATGATTTGAACTTCTTCTGTGACTAAAGTTTTAGATTCTGATGATTCACTTCAGGTTTAATGTATACCTTGACCTTCTTATTGCCGATGAAACACTGAAATTGCATCGAATTAGATTCAAAAGGCACAATGCCAACTTAAGTACAAGAGGACTGACACTCTAACTTTCCATGATTTGAACCTCTCCTGTGAGTCCAGTTTTAGTTTCCATGCTTCACTTCTGGTTTAGGGTATCCTTGGACCTTCTTATTGACGATGAAACACAGAAATTGCATCCGAATTTAATACAAAAGGCACAATGCCGACTGAAGTAAAGGAGGACTGACACGCTCACTTTCTATGATTTGAACTTCTCCTGTGAGCCCTGTTTTATATACCAATGCTTCACCTCAGGTTTACTGTATACCTTGGACCTTCTTATTGACGATGAAGCACAGAAATAGCATCGGAATTAAATTCAGAAGGCACAATGCCGACTTAAGTACAAGAGGACTGACACTCTAACTTTATATGTTTTGAACCTATCCTGTGGGTCCGGATTTAAATTCCGATGCTTCACTTCAGATTTACCGTATCCCTTGGACCTTCTTATTGACGTTGAAACACAGAAATTGCTTCCGAATTTAATACAAAAGGCGCAATGCCGACCTAAGTACAAGAGGACTGACCCTCTAACTTTCTATGAATTGAACCTCTCCTGTGAGTCCAGTTTTAGATTCCGATGCTTCACTTCAGGTTTACTGTACACCTTGGAACTTCTTATTGACGATGAAACACAGAAATTGCATCGGAATTAAATTCAAAAGGCACAATGCCGTCTTAAGTACAAGAGGACTGACACTCTTACTTTCTATGATTTGAACCTCTCCTGTGAGTCCAGTTTTAGATTCCGATGCTTCCCTTCAGGTTTACTGTATACCTTGGACCCTCTTATTGACGATGAAGCACAGAAATTGCATTTTAATTAAATTCAAAAGGCACAACGTCGACTTAAGTACAAGAGGACTGACACTCTCACTTTCTATAATTTGAACCTCTCCTGTGGGTCTAGTTTTAGATACCGATGCTTCACTTCAGGTTTACCGTATACCTTGCACTGTCTTATTGACGATGAAACACAGAAATTGCATCGGAATTAAATTCAAAAGGTACAATGCCGACTTAAGTACAAGAGGTCTGACACTCTAACTTTCTAAGATTTGAACCAATCCTGAGAGTCCAGTTCTAGATTCCGATGCTTCACTTCAGGTTTACTGTATCCCTTGGACCTTCGTATTGACGATGAAACTCAGAAATAGGATCCGAATTTTATACAAAAGGCACAATGCCGACTTAAGTAAAAGAGGATTGACACTGTCACTTTCTATGATTTGAACCTCTGCTGTGAGTCCAGTTTTATTTTCCGATGCTTCACTTCAGGTTTACTGTATACCTTAGACCTTCTTATTGACGATGAAGCACAGAAATTGCATCGGAATTAAATTCAAAAGGCACAATGCCGACTTAAGTACAAGAGGACTGACACTCGTACTTTCTATGATTTGAACCTCTCCTGTGAGTCCAGTTTTAGATTCCAATGCTTCACTTCAGATTTACCGTATCCCTTGGACCTTCTTATTGACGATGAAACACAGAAATTGCTTCCGAATTTAATACAAAACGCACAATGCCGACTTAAGTACAAGAGGACTGACACTCTAACTTACTATGATTTGAACCTCTCCTGTGTCTCCAGTTTAAGATTCTGATGCTTCACTTCAGGTTTACTGTATACCTTGGACCTTCTTATTGCCGATGAAACACCGGAATTGCATCGAATTAGATTCAAAAGGCACAATGCCGACTTAAGTACAAGAGGACTGACACTCTAACTTTCGATGATTTGAAACTCTCCTGTGAGTCCAGTTTTAGGTTCCGTGCTTCACTTCAGGTTTACTGTATCCCTTGGACCTTCTTATTGACGATGGAACACAGAAATTGCATCCGAATTTAATACAAAAGGCACAATGCCGACTTTAGTGCAAGAGGACTGACACTCTAACTTTCTATGACTTGAACCGCTTCTGTGAGTCCAGTTTTAGATTCCGATGCTTCACTTCAGGTTTACTGTATACCTTGGAACTTCTTATTGACGATGAAGCACAGAAATTGCATCGGAATTAAATTCAAAAGGCACAATGCCGATTTAAATACAAGAGGACTGACATTCTAACCTTCTATGATTTGAACCTCTCCTGTGAGACCAGTTTTAGATTCCGATGGTTCACTTCAGGATTACTGTATACCTTGGATCTTCTTATTGACGATGAAGCACAGAAATTTCATTGGACTTAAATTCAAAAGGCACAATGCCGACTTAACTACAAGAGGACAGACACTCTCACTTTCTATGATTTGTACCTCTCCTGTGAGTCTACTTTTAGATTCCGATGATTCACTTCAGGGTTACTGTATCCCTTGGACCTTTTTATTGACGATGAAGCACAGTAATTGCATCGGAATTAAATTCATAAGGCACAATGCCGACATAGGTACAAGAGGTCTCACACTCTAACTTTCAATGATTTGAACCAATCCTGTGAGTCCAGTTCTAGATTCCTATGCTTCACTTCAGGTTTACTGTATCCCTTGGACCTTCGAATTGACGATGAAACACAGAAATAGGATCTGAATTTTATACAAAAGGCACAATGTCGACTTAAGTAAAAGAGGACGGACACTGTCACTTTCTATGATTTGAACCTCTCCTGTGAGTCCAATTTTATTTTCCGATGCTTCACTTCAGGTTTACTGTATACCTTAGACCTTCTTATTGACGATGAAGCACAGAAATTGCATCTGAATTAAATTCAAAAGGCACAATGCCGACTTAAGTACAAGAGGACTGACACTCGTACTATCTATGATTTGAACCTCTCCTGTGAGTCCAGTTTTAGATTCCGATGCTTCACTTCAGATTTACTGTATCCCTTGGACATTCTTATTGACGATGAAACACAGAAATTACAACCGAATTTAATACAAAACGCACAATGCCGACTTAAGTACAAGAGGACTGACACTCTAACTTTCTATGATTTGAACCTCTCCTGTGTCTCCAGTTTTAGATTCTGATGCTTCACTTCAGGTTTACTGTATACCTTGGACCTTCTTATTGCCGATGAAACACCGGAATTGCATCGAATTAGTTTCAAAAGGCAAAATGCCGTCTTAAGTACAAGAGGACTGACACTCTTACTTTCTATGATTTGAACCTCTCCTGTGAGTCCAGTTTTAGATTCCGATGCTTCCCTTCAGGTTTTCTGTATACCTTGGACCTTCTTATTGACGATGAAGCACAGAAATTGCATCGGGATTAAATTCAAAAGGCACAACGCTGACTTAAGTACAAGAGGACTGACACTCTAACTTTCTACGATTTGAACCTTTCCTGTGAGTCCAGTTTAAGAATTCCGATGATTCACTTCAGGTTTACTGTATCCCTTGGACCTTCTTATTGACGATGAAACTCAGAAATTGCATCCGAATTTAATACAAAAGACACAATGCCGACTTAAGTACAAGAGGACTGACACTCTCACTTTCTATAATTTGAACCTCTCCTGTGAGTCTAGTTTCAGATACCGATGCTTCACTTCAGGTTTACCGTATACCTTGCACTGTCTTATTGACGATGAAACACAGAAATTGCATCGGAATTAAATTCGAAAGGCACAATGCCGACTTAAGTACAAGAGGACTGACATTCGTACTTTCTATGATTTGAACCTCTCCTGTGAGTCCAGTTTTAGATTCCAATGCTTCACTTCAGATTTACCGTATCCCTTGGACCTTCTTTTTGACGATGAAACACAGAAATTGCATCCGAATTTAATACAAAAGGCACAATGCCGACTTTAGTACAAGAGTACTGACACTCTAACTTTCTATGACTTGAACCTCTCCTGTGAGTCCAGTTTTAGATTCCGATGCTTCACTTCAGGTTTACTGTATACCTTGGACCTTCTTATTGACGATGAAGCACAGAAATTGCATCGGAATTAAATTCAAAAGGCACAATGCCGATTTAAATACAAGAGGACTGACATTCTAACCTTCTATGATTTGAACCTCTCCTGTGAGACAAGTTTTAGATTCCGATGGTTCACTTCAGGATTACTGTATACCTTGGATCTTCTTATTGACGATGAAGCACAGAAATTGCATCGGAATTAAATTCAAAAGGCACAATGCCGACTTAACTACAAGAGGACAGACACTCTCATTTTCTATGATTTGTACCTGTCCTGTGAGTCTACTTTTAGATTCCGATGATTCACTTCATGTTTTCAGTATCACTTGGACCTTCTTATTGACGGCGAAACTCAGAATTTGCATCGGAATTAAATTCAAAAGGCACAATGCCGACTTAAGTACAAGAGGACTGACACTCTAACTTTCTATGATTTGAACCCCTCCTGTGAGTCCAGTCTTAGATTCCGATGCTTCACTTCAGGTTTACTGTATACCTTGGACCTTCTTATTGCCGATGAAACACCGGAATTGCATCGAATTAGATTCAAAAGGCACAATGCCGACTTAGTACAAGAGGACTGACACTCTAACTTTCTATGATTTGAACCTCTCCTGTGAGACCAGTTATAGATTCCGATGCTTCACTTCTGGTTTACTGTATACCTTGGACCTTCTTATTGACGACGAAACACAGAAATTGCATCGGAATTCAATACAAAACGCACAATGCCAACTTAAGTACAAGAGGACTGACACTCTAACTTTCTATGATTTGAACCTCTCCTGTGTCCCCAGTTTTAGATTCTGATGCTTCACTTCAGGTTTACTGTATACCTTGGACCTTCTTATTGCCGATGAAACACCGGAATTGCATCGAATTAGATTCAAAAGGCACAATGCCGCCTTAAGTACAAGAGGACTGACACTCTAACTTTCGATGATTTGAAACTCTCCTGTGAGTCCAGTTTTAGGTTCCGTGCTTCACTTCAGGTTTACTGTATCCCTTGGACCTTCTTATTGACGATGAAACACAGAAATTGCATCCGAATTTAATACAAAAGGCACAATGCCGACTTTAGTACAAGAGGACTGACACTCTAACTTTCTATGACTTGCACCTCTCCTGTGAGTTCAGTTTTAGATTCCGATGCTTCACTTCAGGTTTACAGTATACCTTGGACCTTCTTATTGACGATGAAGCACAGAAATTGCATCGGAATTAAATTCAAAAGGCACAATGCCGACTTAACTACAAGAGGACAGACACTCTCACTTTCTATGATTTGAACCTCTCCTGTGAGTCTAGTTTTAGATTCCGATGATTCACTTCAGGTTTACAGTATACCTCGGACCTTCTTATTGACGATGAAACACAGAAATTGCATCGAGTTAAATTCAAAAGGCACAATGCGGACTTAAGTTTAAGTGGACTGACACACTAACTTTCTATGATTTGAACCTCTCCTGTGAGTCCAGTTTTAGATTCCAATGCTCACTTCGGGTTTACTGTATACCTCGGACCTTCTTGTTGACGATGAAACACAGAAATTGCATCGAATTAAATTCAAAAGGTACAATGCCGACTTAAGTACAAGAGGACTGACACTCTAACTTTCTATGATTTGAACCTCTCCTGTGAGTCCATTTTTGGATTCCGATGCTTCACTTCGGGTTTACTTTATCCCTTGGACCTTCTTATTGACGATGAAACACAGAAATTGCATCCTAATTTAACACAAAAAGCACAATGCCGACTTAAGTACAAGGGTACTGACACTCTAACTTTCAATTATTTGAAACTCTCCTGTGAGTCTAGTTTTAGATTCCGATGCTTCACTTCAGGTTCACTGTATACCTTGGACCTTCTTACTGACGATGAAGCACAAAAATTGCATCGGAATTAAATTCAAAAAGCACAATACCGACTTAAGTACAAGAGGAATGACACTCTAACTTTCTATGATTTGAACCTCTCCTGTGAGTCCAGTCTTAGATTCCGATGCTTCACTTCAGGTTTACTGTATCCCTTGGACCTTCTTATTGACGATGAAACCGAGAAATTGCATCCGAATTAAATTCAAAAGGCACAATGCCGACTTAATTACAAGAGGACTGATACTCTAACATTCATTGATTTGCACCTCTCCTGTGAGTCCAGTTTTAGTTTCCGATGCTTCACTTCAGTTTTACTGTATACCTTGGACCTTCTTATTGACGATGAAACACAGAAATTGCATCGAATTAAATTCAAAAGGCGCAATGCCGACTTAGTACAAGAGGACTGACACTCTAACTTTCTATGATTTGAATCTCTCCTGTGAGACCAGTTATAGATTCCGATGCTTCACTTCTGGTTTACTGTATACCTTGGACCTTCTTATTGCCGATGAAACACCGGAATTGCATCGAATTAGATTCAAAAGGCACAATGCCGCCTTAAGTACAAGAGGACTGACACTCTAACTTTCAATGATTTGAAACTCTCCTGTGAGTCCAGTTTTAGGTTCCGTGCTTCACTTCAGGTTTACTGTATCCCTTGGACCTTCTTATTGACGATGAGACACAGAAATTGCATCCAAATTTAATACAAAAGGCACAATGCCGACTTTAGTACTAGAGGACTGACACTCTAACTTTCTATGACTTGCACCTCTCCTGTGAGTCCAGTTTTAGATTCCGATGCTTCACTTCAGGTTTACTGTATACCTTGGACCTTCTTATTGACGATGAAGCACAGAAATTGCATCGGAATTAAATTCAAAAGGCACAATGCCGATTTAAGTACAAGAGGACTGACATTCTAACCTTCTATGATTTGAACCTCTCCTGTAAGACTAGTTTTAGATTCCGATGGTTCACTTCAGGATTACTGTATACCTTGGAACTTCTTATTGACGATGAAGCACAGAAACTGCATCGGAATTAAATTCAAAAGGCACAATGCCGACTTAACTACAAGAGGACAGACGCTCTCACTTTCTATGATTTGAACCTCTCCTGTGAGTCTAGTTTTAGATTCCGATGATTCACTTCAAGTTTACAGTTTACCTCGGACGTTCTTATTGACGATGAAACACAGAAATTGCATCGAGTTAAATTCAAAAGGCACAATGCGGACTTAACGTTAAGTGGACTGACACACTAACTTTCTATGATTTGAACCTCTCCTGTGAGTCCAGTTTTAGATTCCAATGCTCACTTCGGGTTTACTGAATACCTCGGACCTTCTTGTTGACGATGAAACACAGAAATTGCATCGAATTAAATTCAAAAGGCACAATGCCGACTTAAGTACAAGAGGACTGACACTTTAACTTTCTATGATTTGAACCTCTCCTGTGAGTCCAGTTTTAGATTGCGATGCTTCACTTCAGGTCTACTTTATCCCGTGGACCTTCTTATTGACGATGAAACACAGAAATTGCATCCGAATTTAATACAAAAGCACAATGCCGAATTAAGTAAAAGAGGATTGACACTCTAACTTTCAATCGTTTGAACCTCTCCTGTGAGTCCAGATTTAGATTCCAATGCTTGACTTCAGGTTACTGTATCCCTTGGACCTTCTTATTGACGATGAAACACAGAAATTGCATCCGAATTTAATACAAAAGGCATAATGCCGCCTCAAGTACAAGAGGCCTGACACTCTGACTTTGAATGATTTGAACCTCTCCTGTGAGTCCAGTTTTAGAATCCGATGCTTCACTTCAGATTTACTGTATCCTTTGGACCTTCTTATTGACGATGAAACACAGAAATTGCATCCGAATTTAATACAAAAGGCACAATGCCGACTTAAGTACAAGAGGACTGACACTCAATCTTTCTATGATATGTACCTCTCCTGTGAGTCCTGTTTCAGATTCCGTTGCTTCATTTCAGGTTTACTGTATCCCTTGGACCTTCTTATTGACGATGAAACACAGAAATTGCATTGAATTAAATTCAAAAGGCACAATGGCGACTTAAGTACAAGAGGACTGACACTCTAACTTTCTATGATTTGAACCTCTCCTGTGATACCAGTTTTAGATTCCGATGCTTTACTTCAGGAGTACTGTATTCCTTGGACCTTCCTATTGTTGATGAAGCACAGAAATTGCATCGGAATTAAATTCAAAAGGCACAATGCCGACTTAAGTACAAGAGGACTGACACACTAACTTTCTTTGATTTGAACCTCTCCTGTGAGTCCAGTTTTAGATTCCGATGTTTCACTTCAGGTTTACTGTATACCTTGGACCTTCTTATTGACGACGAAACACAGAAATTGCATCGGAATTAAATTCAAAAGGCACAATGCCGACTTAACTACAAGAGGACAGACACTCTCACTTTCTATGATTTGAACCTCTCCTGTGAGTCTAGTTTTAGATTCCGATGATTCACTTCAGGTTTACTGAATACCTTGGACCTTCTTATTGACGATGAAGCACAGAAATTGCATCGGAATTAAATTCAAAAGGCACAATGCCGACTTAAGTACAAGAGGACTGACACTCTATGATTTGAACCTCTCCTGTGAGTCTAGTTTTAGATTCCGATGATTCACTTCAGGTTTACTGAATACCTTGGACCTTCTTATTGACGATGAAGCACAGAAATTGCATCGGAATTAAATTTAAAAGGCACAATGTCGACTTAAGTACAAGAGGACTGACACTCTGATTTTCTATGATTTGAACCTCTCCAGTGAGTCCAGTTTAAGATTCCGATGCTTCACTTCAGGTTTACTGTATACCTTGGACCATCTAATTGAGGATGAAGCACAGAAATTGCATCAGAATTAAATTCAAAAAGCACAATGCCGGCTTAACTACAAGAGGACTGACACTCTAAGTTTCTATGCTTTGAACCTCTCCTGTGAGACCAGTTTTAGATACCGATGCTTAACTTCAGGTTTAGTGTATCCCTTGGACCTTCTTATAGACGATGTTACACAGTAAGTGCAACCGAATTTAATACAAAAGGCACAATGCCGACTTAACTACAAGAGGACTAACACACTAACTTTCTATCATTTGAACCTCTCCTGTGACTCCAGTTTTAGATTCCGATGCTTCACTTCAGGTTTACTGTATACCTCGGACTTTCTTATTGACGATGAAACACAGAAATTGCATCGAGTTAAATTCAAAAGGCACAATGCGGACTTAAGTTTAAGTGGACTGACACACTAACTTTCTATGATTTGAACCTCTCCTGTGAGTCCAGTTTTAGATTCCAATGCTCACTTCGGGTTTACTGTATACCTCGACCTTCTTGTTGACGATGAAACACAGAAATTGCATCGAATTAAATTCAAAAGGCACAATGCCGACTTAAGTACAAGAGGACTGACAATTTAACTATCTATGATTTGAACCTCTCCTGTGAGTCCAGTTTTAGATTGCGATGCTTCACTTCAGGTCTACTTTATCCCGTGGACCTTCTTATTCACGATGAAACACAGAAATTGCATCCGAATTTAATACAAAAGCACAATGCCGAATTAAGTAAAAGAGGACTGACACTCTAACTTTCAATGGTTTGAACCTCTCCTGTGAGTCCAGATTTAGATTCCGATGCTTGACTTCAGGTTACTGTATCCCTTGGACCTTCTTATTGACGATGAAACACAGAAATTGCATCCGAATTTAATACAAAAGGCACAATGCCGCCTCAAGTACAAGAGGACTGACACTCTGACTTTGAATGATTTGAACCTCTCCTGTGAGTCCAGTTTTAGAATCCGATGCTTCACTTCAGATTTACTGTATCCTTTGGACCTTCTTATTGACGATGAAACACAGAAATTGCATCCGAATTTAATACAAAAGGCACAATGCCGACTGAAGTACAAGATGACTGACACTCAATCTTTCTATGATTTGTACCTCTCCTGTGAGTCCTGTTTTAGATTCCGATGCTCACTTCAGGTTTACTGTATCCCTTGGACCTTCTTATTGACGATGAAACACAGAAATTGCCTCGAAATAAATTCAAAAGGCACAATGCCAACTCAAGTACAAGAGGACTGACACTCTGACTTTCAATGAATTGACCCTCTCCTGTGAGTCCATTTTTATAATCCGTTGCTTCACTTCAGGTTTACTGTATCCCTTGGACCTTCTTATTGACGATGAAGCACAGAAATTGCATCGAATTAAATTCAAAAGGAACAATGCCGACTTAAGTACAAGAGGACTGACACTCTATCTTTCTATGATTTGAACCTCTCCTGTGAGTCCAGTTTTAGGTTCCGATTCTCACTTCAGGTTTACTGTATACCTCGGACCTTCTTATTGACGATGAAACACAGAAATTCCATCGAATTAAATTCAAAAGGCACAATGCCGACTTAAGTACAAGAGGACTGACACTCTAACAGTCTATGATTTGCACCTCTCCTGTGAGTCCAGTTTTAGGTTCCGATTCTCACTTCAGGTTAACTATATACCTCGGAACTTCTTATTGACGACGAAACACAGAAATTGCATCGGAATTAATATCAAAAGGCACAATGCCGACTTAAGTACAAGAGGACTGACACTCTAACTTTCTATGATTTGAACCTCTCCTGTGATACCAGTTTTAGATTCCGATGCTTTACTTCAGGAGTACTGTATCCCTTGGACCTTCTTATTGACGATGAAGCACAGAAATTGCATCGGAATTAAATTCAAAATGCACAATGCCGACTTAAGTACAAGAGGACTGACACACTAACTTTCTTTGATTTGAACCTCTCCTGTGAGTCCAGTTTTAGATTCCGATGTTTCACTTCAGGTATACTGTATACCTTGGACCTTCTTATTGACGACGAAACACAGAAATTGCATCGGAATTTAATTCAAAAGGCACAATGCCGACTTAAGTACAAGAGGACTGACTCTCTAACTTTCTATGATTTGAACCTCTCCTGTGTGTCCAGTTTTAGATTCCGATGCTTTACTTCAGGTTTACTGTGTGCCTCAGACCTTCTTACTGACGATGAAACACAGAAATTGCATCGGAATTACATTCAAAAGGCCTAATGCCGACTTAAGTACAAGAGGACTGACACTCTAACTTTCTATGATTTAAACCTCAGCTGTGAGACCAGTTTTAGATTCCGATGCTTCACTTCAGGTTTACTGTATCCCTTGGACCTTCTTATTGACGATGAAACACAGAAATTGCATTTGAATGTAATCCAAAAGGCACAATGCCGACTTAAGTTCAAGAGGACTGACACTCTAACTTTCTATGATTTGAACCTCTCCTGTGAGTCCAGTTTTATTTCCGATGCTTCACTTCAGGTTTACTGAATACCTTGACATTCTTATTGACGGCGAAACACAGAAATAGCATGTTAATTAAATTCAAAGGGCACAATGCCGACTTAAGTACAAGAGGACTGACACTGAAACTTTCTACTATCTGAACCTCTCCTGTGAGTCCAGTTTGAGATTCCGATGCTTCACTGCAGGTTTACTGTATACCTTGGACCATCTAATTGAGGATGAAGCACAGAAATTGCATCGGAATTAAATTCAAAAAGCACAATGCCGGCTTAACTACAAGAGGACTGACACTCTAAGTTTCTATGCTTTGAACCTCTCCTGTGAGACCAGTTGTAGATACCGATGCTTCACTTCAGGTTTAGTGTATCCCTTGGACCTTCTTATAGACGATGTAACACAGAAAGTGCAACCGAATTTAATACAAAGGAACAATGCCGACTTAAGTACAAGAGGACTGACACACTAACTTTCTATCATTTGAACCTCTCCTGTGAGTCCAGTTTTAGATTCCGATGCTTCACTTCAGGTTTACTGTATACCTCGGACCTTCTTATTGACGATGAAACACAGAAATTGCATCGAATAAAATTCAAAAGGCACAATGCGGTCTTAAGTTCAATTGGACTGACACTCTAACTTTCTATGATTTGAACCTCTCCTGTGAGTCCAGTTTTAGATTCCGATGCTCACTTCAGGTTTACTGTATCACTTGGACCTTCTTATTGACGATGAAACACAGAAATTGCTTCGAATTAAATTCAAAAGGAACAATGCCGACTTAAGTACAAGAGGACTGACACTCTATCTTTCTATGATTTGAACCTCTCCTGTGAGTCCAGTTTTAGATTCCGATGCTTTACTTCAGGTTTACAGTGTACCTCAGACCTTCTTACTGACGATGAAACACAGAAATTGCATCGGAATTACATTCAAAAGGCCCAATGCCGACTTAAGTACAAGAGGACTGACACACTAACTTTCTTAGATTTGAACCTCTCCTGTGAGTCCAGTTTTAGATTCCGATGTTTCACTTCAGGTATACTGTATACCTTGGACCTTCTTATTGACGACGAAACACAGAAATTGCATCGGAATTTAATTCAAAAGGCACAATGCCGACTTAAGTACAAGAGGACTGACTCTCTAACTTTCTATGATTTGAACCTCTCCTGTGTGTCCAGTTTTAGATTCCGATGCTTTACTTCAGGTTTACTGTGTACCTCAGACCTTCTTACTGACGATGAAACACAGAAATTGCATAAGAATTACATTCAAAAGGCCCAATGCCGACTTAAGTACAAGAGGACTGACACTCTAACTTTCTATGATTTGAACCTCAGCTGTGAGACCAGTTTTAGATTCCGATGCTTCACTTCAGGTTTACTGTATCCCTTGGACCTTCTTATTGACGATGAAACACAGAAATTGCATCTGAATGTAATCCAAAAGGCACAATGCCGACTTAAGTTCAAGAGGACTGACACTCTAACTTTCTATGATTTGAACCTCTCCTGTGAGTCCAGTTTTATTTCCGATGCTTCACTTCAGGTTTACTGAATACCTTGGAACTTCTTATTGACGATGAAGCACAGAAATTGTATCAGAAGTAAATTCAAAAGGCACAATGCCGACTTAAGTACAAGAGGACTGACACTTTCACTTTCTATGATTTGAACCTCTCCTGTGAGTCCAGTTTTAGATTCCGATGCTTCACTTCAGGTTTACTGTATACCTTGACATTCTTATTGACGGCGAAACACAGAAATAGCATCTTAATTAAATTCAAAGGGCACAATGCCGACTTAAGTACAAGAGGACTGACACTCAAACTTTGTACTATCTGAACCTCTCCTGTGAGTCCAGTTTGAGATTCCGATGCTTCACTGCAGGTTTACAGTATACCTTGGACCATCTAATTGACGATGAAGCACAGAAATTGCATCGGAATTAAATTCAAAAAGCACAATGCCGACATAACTACAAGAGGACTGACACTCTAAGTTTCTATGTTTTGAACCTTTTCTGTGAGACCAGTTTTAGATTCCGATGCTTAACTTCAGGTTTAGTGTATCCCTTGGACCTTCTTATAGACGATGAAACACAGACATTGCAACCGACTTTAATACAAAAGGCACAATGCCGACTTAAGTACAAGAAGACTGACACTCTATGAATTGAACCTCTACTGTGAGTCCAGTTTTAGATTCCGTTGCTTCACTTCAGGTTTACTCTGTACCTTGGACCGTCTTATCGACGATGAAACACTGAAATTGCATCGGAATTGAATTCAATTGGCACAATGCCGACTTAAGTACAAGAGGACTGACACTCTGATTTTCTATGATTTGAACCTCTCCAGTGAGTCCAGTTTAAGATTCCGATGCTTCACTTCAGGTTTACTGTATACCTTGGACCATCTAATTGAGGATGAAGCACAGAAATTGCATCGGAATTAAATTCAAAAAGCACAATGCCGGCTTAACTACAAGAGGACTGACACTCTAAGTTTCTATGCTTTTAACCTCTCCTGGGAGACAGGTTTTAGATACTGATGCTTCACTTCAGGTTTAGTGTATCCCTTGGACCTTCTTATAGACGATGTAACACAGAAAGTGCAACCGAATTTAATACAAAGGCACAATGCCGACTTAAGTACAAGAGGACTGACACTCTAACTTTCTATGATTTTAACCTCTCCTGTGAGTCCAGTTTTAGATTCCAATGCTCACTTCGGGTTTACTGTATACCTCGGACCTTCTTGTCGACGATGAAACACAGAAATTGCATCGAATTAAATTCAAAAGGCACAATGCCGACTTAAGTACAAGAGGACTGACACTTTAACTTTCTATGATTTGAACCTCTCCTGTGAGTCCAGTTTTAGATTGCGATGCTTCACTTCAGGTCTACTTTATCCCGCGGACCTTCTTATTGACGATGAAACACAGAAATTGCATCCGAATTTAATACAAAAGCACAATGCAGAATTAAGTAAAAGAGGACTGACACTCTAACATTCAATGGTTTGAACCTCTCCTGTGAGTCCAGTTTTAGATTCCGATGCTTGACTTCAGGTTACTGTATCCCTTGGACCTACTTATTGACGATGAAACACAGAAATTGCATCCGAATTCAATACAAAAGGCACAATGCCGACGCAAGTATAAGAGGACTGACACTCTGACTTTGAATGATTTGAACCTCTCCTGTGAGTCCAGTTATAGAATCCGATGCTTCACTTCAGATTTACTGTATCCTTTGGACCTTCTTATTGACGATGAAACACAGAAATTGCATCCGAATTTAATACAAAAGGCACAATGCCGACTTAAGTACAAGAGGACTGACACTCAATCTTTCTTGATTTGTACCTCTCCTGTGAGTCCTGTTTAAGATTCCGTTGCTTCACTTCAGGTTTACTGTATCCCTTGGACCTTCTTATTGACGATGAAGCACAGAAATTGCATCTGAATTAAATTCAAAAGGAACAATGGCGACTTAAGTACAAGAGGACTGACACTCTAACTCTCTATGATTTGAACCTTTCCTGTGAGTCCAGTTTTAGATTCCGATGCTTCACTTCAGGTTTACTGTATCCCTTGGTTCTTCTTATTGACGAAGAAACACAGAAATAGCATCCGAATTTAATACAAAATGCACAATGAAGACTTAAGTACAAGAGGACAGACACTCTAACTTTTTATGATTTGAACCTCTTCTGTGAGTCCTGTCTTAGTTTCCGATGCTTCACATCATTTTTACTGTAACCCTCGGACCTTCTTATTGACGAAGAAGCACAGAAATTGCATCGGAATTAAATTCAAAAGGCACAATGCCGACTTAAGTACAAGAGGACTGACACTCTAACTTTCTATGATTTGAACCCCTCCTGTGAGTCCAGTTTTAGATTCCGATGCTCACTTCAGGTTTACTGTATCCCTTGGACCATCTTATTGACGATGAAACACAGAAATTGCATCGAAATAAATTCAAAAGGCACAATGCCGACTTAAGTACAAGAGGACTGACACTCTAACTCTCTATGATTTGAACCTCTCCTGTGAGTCCAGTTTTAGATTCCGATGCTCACTTCAGGTTTACTGTATACCTCGGACCTTCTTGTTGACGAC
The DNA here is from genome assembly GCF_023864345.2 of Schistocerca serialis cubense. Classification (NCBI taxonomy): domain Eukaryota; kingdom Metazoa; phylum Arthropoda; class Insecta; order Orthoptera; family Acrididae; genus Schistocerca; species Schistocerca serialis. The sequence continues at coordinate 27,698,477 of NW_026047644.1, read as the reverse complement.
GAAACACAGAAATTGCATCGAATTAAATTCAAAAGGCACAATGCCGACTTAAGTACAAGAGGACTGACACCTTAACTTACTATGATTTGAACCTCTTCTGTGAGTCCAGTATTAGACTGCGATGCTTCACTACAGGTCTACTTTATCCATTGGACCTTCTTATTGATGATGAACCACAGAAATTGCATCCGAATTTGATACAAATGGCACAATGCTGAATTAAGTACAAGAGGACTGACACTCTAACTTTCAATGATTTGAACCTCTCCTGTGAGTCCAGTATTAGATTCCGATGCTTCACTTCAGGTTTACTGTATCCCTTGGACCTTCTTATTGACGATGAAACACAGAAATTGCATCCGAATTTAATACAAATGGCACAATGCCGACTCAAGTACAAGAGGACTGACACTCTGACTTTCAATGAATTGAACCTCTCCTTTGAGTCCAGTTTTAGTATCTGATGCTTCATTTCAGGTTTACTGTATCCCTTGGACCCTCTTATTGATGATGAAACACAGAAAGTGCATCCGAATTTAATACAAAAGGCACAATGCCGACTCAAGTACAAGAGGACTGACACACTGACTTTCAATAATTTGAACCTCTTCTGTGCGTCCAGTTTTAGAATCCGATGCTTCACTTCAGATTTACTGTATCCCTTGGACCTTCTTATTGACGATGAAACACAGAAATTGCATCCGAATTTAATACAAAAGGCACAATGAAGACTTAAGTACAAGAGGACTGACACTCTAACTTTCTATGATTTGAACCACTCCTGTCTGTCCTGTCTTTAATTCCGATACTTCACTTCAGGTTTACTGTATACCTTGGTCCCCCTTGTTGACGATGAAGCACAGAAATTGCGTCGGAAATAAATTCAAATGGCACTATGCCGTCTTAAGTACAAGAGGACTGACACTCTTACTTTCTTTGAATTGATCATCTCCTATGAGTCCAGTTTTACATTCCGATGCTTCACTTCAGGTTTACTGTATCGTTTGGACCTTCTAATTGACGATGAAACACAGAAATTGCATCGAATTAAATTCAAAAGGAACAATGCCGACTTAAGTACAAGAGGACTGACACTCTAACTTTCTATGATTTGAACCTCTCCTGTGAGTCCAGTTTTAGATTCTGATGCTTCACTTCAGGTTTACTGTATACCTCGGACCTTCTTGTTGACGATGAAGCACAGAAATTGCGTCGATTAAATTCAAAAGGCACAATGCCGACTTAAGTACAAGAGGACTGACACTCTATCATTCTATGATTTGAACCTCTCCTGTGAGTCCTGTTTTAGTTTCCGTTGCTTCACTTCAGGTTTACTGTATCCCTTGGACCTTCTTATTGACGATGAAGCACAGAAATTGCATCTGAATTAAATTCAAAAGGCACAATGGCGACTTAAGTACTAGAGGACTGACACTCTAACTATCTATGATTTGACCCTCTCCTGTGAGCCCAGTTTTAGATTCCGATGCTTCACTTCAGGTTTACTGTATCCCTTGGACCTTCTTATTGACGAAGAAACACAGAAATTGCATCCGAATTTAATACAAAAGGCACAATGCCGACTTAAGTACATGATGACTGCCACTCTAACTTTCTATGATTTGAACCTCTCCTGTGAGTCCTGTCTTAGATTCCGATGCTTCACTTCAGGTTTACTGTATCCCTTGGAACTTCTTATTGACGATGAAGCACAGAAATTGCATCGGAATTAAATTCAAAAGGCACAATGCCGACTTAAGTACAAGAGGACTGACACTCAAACTTTCTATGATTTGAACATCTCCTGTGAGTCCAGTTTTAGATTCCGATGCTCACTTCAGGTTTACTGTATCCCTTGGACCTTCTTAATGACGATGAAACACAGAGATTGCATCGAATTAAATTCAAAAGGCACAATGCCGACTTAAGTACAAGAGGACTGACACTCTATCTTTCTATGATTTGAACCTCTCCTGTGAGTCCAGTTTCAGATTCCGATGCTTCACTTCAGGTTTACTGTATCCCTTGGACCTTCTTATTGACGATGAAGCACAGAAATTGCATCGGAATTAAATTCAAATGGCACTATGCCGACTTAAGTACAAGAGGACTGACACTCTAACTATCTTTGATTTGAACATCTGCTATGAGTCCAGTTTTACATTCCGATGCTTCACTTCAGGTTCACTCTATCCCTTGCACCTTCTTATTAGCGAAGAAACACAGAAATTGCATCCGAATTTAATACCAAAGGCTCAATGCTGACTTAAGTGCAAGAGGACTGACCCTCTAACTTTCTATGATTTTAACCTCTCCTGTGAGTCGAGTTTTAGATTCCGATGCTTCACTTCAGGTTTACTGTATCTCTTGGACCTTCTTATTGACGAAGAAACACAGAATCTGCATCAGAATTTGATACAAAAGGCACAATGCCTACATAAGTACAAGAGGACTGACACTCTAACTTCCTATGATTTGAACCTCTCCTGTGAGTCCTGTTTTAGATTCCGATACTTCACTTCAGGTTTACTGTATCCCTTGGACCTTCTTATTGACGACGAAACACAGAAATTGCATCCGAATTTAATACAAAACGCACAATGCCGACTTAAGTACAAGAGGACTGCCACTCTAACTTTCTATGATTTGAACCTCTCCTGTGAGTCCTGTCTTAGATTCCGATGATTCACTTCAGGTTTACTGTATCCCTTGGACCTTCTTATTGACGATGAAGCACAGAAATTGCATCGGAATTACATTCAAAAGGCACAATGCCGACTTAAGTACAAGAGGACTGACACTCAAACTTTCCATAATTTGAACCCCTCCTGTGAGTCCAGTTTTAGATTCCGATGCTCACTCCAGGTTTACTGTATCCCTTGGACCTTCTTATTGACGATGAAACACAGAGATTGCATCGAATTAAATTCAAAAGGCACAATGCCGACTTAAGTACATGATGACTGCCACTCTAACTTTCTATGATTTGAACCTCTCCTGTGAGTCCTGTCTTAGATTCCGATGCTTCACTTCAGGTTTACTGTATCCCTTGGAACTTCTTATTGACGATGAAGCACAGAAATTGCATCGGAATTAAATTCAAAAGGCACAATGCCGACTTAAGTACAAGAGGACTGACACTCAAACTTTCTATGATTTGAACATCTCCTGTGAGTCCAGTTTTAGATTCCGATGCTCACTTCAGGTTTACTGTATCCCTTGGACCTTCTTAATGACGATGAAACACAGAGATTGCATCGAATTAAATTCAAAAGGCACAATGCCGACTTAAGTACAAGAGGACTGACACTCTATCTTTCTATGATTTGAACCTCTCCTGTGAGTCCTGTTTTGGATTCCGTTGCTTCACTTCAGGTTTACTGTATCCCTTGGACCTTCTTATTGACGATGAAGCACAGAAATTGCATTTGAATTAAATTCAAAAGGCACAATGGCGACGGAAGTACAAGAGGACTGACACTCTATCTTTCTATGATTTGAACCTCTCCTGTGAGTCCAGTTTCAGATTCCGATGCTTCACTTCAGGTTTACTGTATCCCTTGGACCTTCTTATTGACGATGAAGCACAGAAATTGCATCGGAATTAAATTCAAATGGCACTATGCCGACTTAAGTACAAGAGGACTGACACTCTAACTTTCTTTGATTTGAACATCTGCTATGAGTCCAGTTTTACATTCCGATGCTTCACTTCAGGTTCACTCTATCCCTTGCACCTTCTTATTAGCGAAGAAACACAGAAATTGCATCCGAATTTAATACCAAAGGCTCAATGCTGACTTAAGTGCAAGAGGACTGACCCTCTAACTTTCTATGATTTTAACCTCTCCTGTGAGTCTTGTTTTAGATTCCGATACTTCACTTCAGGTTTACTGTATCTCTTGGACCTTCTTATTGACGAAGAAACACAGAATCTGCATCAGAATTTGATACAAAAGGCACAATGCCTACATAAGTACAAGAGGACTGACACTCTAACTTCCTATGATTCGAACCTCTCCTGTGAGTCTTGTTTTAGATTCCGATACTTCACTTCAGGTTTACTGTATCCCTTGGACCTTCTTATTGACGACGAAACACAGAAATTGCATCCGAATTTAATACAAAACGCACAATGCCGACTTAAGTACAAGAGGACTGCCACTCTAACTTTCTATGATTTGAACCTCTCCTGTGAGTCCTGTCTTAGATTCCGATGATTCACTTCAGGTTTACTGTATCCCTTGGACCTTCTTATTGACGATGAAGCACAGAAATTGCATCGGAATTACATTCAAAAGGCACAATGCCGACTTAAGTACAAGAGGACTGACACTCAAACTTTCTATAATTTGAACCCCTCCTGTGAGTCCAGTTTTAGATTCCGATGCTCACTTCAGGTTTACTGTATCCCTTGGACCTTCTTATTGACGATGAAACACAGAGATTGCACCGAATTAAATTCAAAAGGCACAATGCCGACTTAAGTACAAGAGGTCTGACACTCTAACTTTCTTTGATTAGTACCCCTTCTGTGAGTTCAGTTTTAGATTCCGATGCTCTCTTCAGGTTTACTGTATACCTCGGACCTTCTTGTTGACGATGAAACACAGAAATGGCATCGAATTAAATTCAAAAGGCACAATGCCGACTTAAGTACAAGATGAATGACACTCTAACTTTCTATGATTTGAACCTCTCCTGTGAGTCCAGTTTTAGATTCCGATGCTCACTTCAGGTTTACTGTATACCTCGGACCTTCTTATTGACGATGAAACACAGAAATTGCATCGAATTAAATTCAAAAGGCACAATGCCGACTTAAGTACAAGTGGACTGACACTCTAACTTTCTTTGATTTGAACCTCTCCTGTGAGTCCAGTTTTAGATTCCGATGGCTCACTTCAGGTTTACTGTATCCCTTGACATTCTTATTGACGATGAAACGCAGAGATTGCATCCGAATTTAATACAAAAGGCACAATGCCGACTCAAGTACAAGAGGACTGACACTCTGACTTTCAATGATTTTGAACCTCTCCTGTGAGTCCAGTTTTAGATTCCGTTACTTCACTTCAGGTTTACTGTATCCCTTGGACCTTCTTATTGACGATGAAGCACAAAAATTGCATCTGAAATAAATTCAAAAGGCACAATGGCGACTTAAGTACTAGAGGACTGACACTCTAACTATCTATGATTTGATCCTCACCTGTGAGTCCAGTTTTAGATTCCGATGCTTCACTTCAGGTTTACTGTATCCCTTGGACCTTCTTATTGACGAAGAAACACAGAAATTGCATCCGAATTTAATACAAAAGGCACAATGCCGACTCAAGTTAAAGAGGACTGACACTCTGACTTTCAATGATTTTGAACCTCTCCTGTTAGTCCTGTTTTAGATTCCGTTGCTCACTTCAGGTTTACTGTATACCTCGGACCTTCTTATTGACGATGAAACACAGAAATTACATCGAATTAAATTTAAAAGGCACAATGCCGGCTTAAGTACAAGAGGACTGACACTTTAAGTTTCTATGATTTGAACCTCTCCTGTGAGTCCAGTTTTAGATTGCGACGCTTCACTTCAGGTCTACTTTATCCCTTGGACCTTCTTATTGACGATGAAACACAGAAATTGTATCCGAATTTAATACAAAAGGCACAATGCCGTATTAAGTACAAGGGGACTGACACTTTAAGTTTCTATGATTTGAACCTCTCCTGTGAGTCCAGTTTTAGATTCCGACGCTTCACTTCAGGTCTACTTTATCCCTTGGACCTTCTTATTGACGATGAAACACAGAAATTGCATCCGAATTTAATACAAAAGGCACAATGCCGTATTAAGTACAAGAGGACTGACACTCTAACTTTCAATGATTTGAACCTCTCCTGTGAGTCCAGTTTTAGATTCCGTTGCTTCACATCAGGTTTACTGTATCCCTTGTACCTTCTTATTGACGATGATGGACAGAAATTGCATCTGAATTAAATTGAAAAGGCGCAATGGCGACATAAGTACAAGAGGACTGACACTCTAACTTTCTATAATTTGATCCTCTCCTGTGAGTCCAGTTTCAGATTCCGATGCTTCACTTCAGGTTTACTGTATCCCTTGGACCTTCTTATTGACGAAGAAACACAGAAATTGCATCCGAATTTAATACAAAAGGCACAATGAAGACTTAAGTACAAGAGGACTGACACTCTATCTTTCTACGATTTGAACCTCTCCTGTCTGTCCTGGCTTTGATTCCGATGCTTCACTTCAGGTTTACTGTATACCTTGGACCCTCATATTGACGATGAAGCACAGACATTGCATCGGAATTAAATTCAAAATGCACTATGCCGTCTTAAGTACAAGAGGACTGACACTCTTACTTTCTTTGATTTGAACATCTCCTATGAGTCCAGTTTTACACTCCGATGCTTCACTTCAGGTTTACTGTATCCCTTGGACCTTCTTATTGACGATGAAACACAGAAATTGCATCAGATTAAATTCAAAAGGAACAATGCCGACTTAAGTACAAGAGGACTGACACTCTAACTTTCTATGATTTAAACCTCTACTGTGAGTCTTGGTGTAGATTCCGTTGCTTCACTTCAGGTTTACTGTATACCTTGGACCTTCTTATTGACGATGAAGCACAAAAATTGCATCTGAAATAAATTCAAAAGGCACAATGGCGCCTTAAGTACTAGAGGACTGACACTCTAACTATCTATGATTTGATCCTCACCTGTGAGTCCAGTTTTAGATTCCGATGCTTCACTTCAGGTTTACTGTATCCCTTGGACCTTCTTATTGACGAAGAAACACAGAAATTGCATCCGAATTTAATACAAAAGGCACAATGCCGACTCAAGTTAAAGAGGACTGACACTCTGACTTTCAATGATTTTGAACCTCTCCTGTTAGTCCTGTTTTAGATTCCGTTGCTCACTTCAGGTTTACTGTATACCTCGGACCTTCTTATTGACGATGAAACACAGAAATTGCATCGAATTAAATTTAAAAGGCACAATGCCGGCTTAAGTACAAGAGGACTGACACTTTAAGTTTCTATGATTTGAACCTCTCCTGTGAGTCCAGTTTTAGATTGCGACGCTTCACTTCAGGTCTACTTTATCCCTTGGACCTTCTTATTGACGATGAAACACAGAAATTGCATCCGAATTTAATGCAAAATGCACAATGCCGTATTAAGTACAAGAGGACTGACACTCTAACTTTCAATGATTTGAACCTCTCCTGTGAGTCCAGTTTTAGATTCCGTTGCTTCACATCAGGTTTACTGTATCCCTTGGACCTTCTTATTGACGATGATGCACAGAAATTGCATCTGAATTAAATTCAAAAAGCACAATGGCGACATAAGTACAAGAGGACTGACACTCTAACTTTCTATAATTCGAACCTCTCCTGTGAGTCCAGTTTCAGATTACGATGCTTCACTTCAGGTTTACTGTATCCCTTGGACCTTCTTATTGACGAGGAAACACAGAAATTGAATCCGAATTTAGTACAAAAGGCACAATGAAGACTTAAGTACTAGAGGACTGACACTCTAACTTTCTATGATTTGAACCTCTCCTGTCTGTCCTGTCTTTGATTCCGATGCTTCACTTCAGGTTTACTTTATACCTTGGACCCTCTTATTGACGATGAGGCACAGAAATTGCATCCGAATTAAATTCAAAATGCACTATGCCGTCTTAAGTACAAGAGGACTGACACTCTTACTTTCTTTGATTTGAACATCTCCTATGAGTCCAGTTTTACATTCCGATGCTTCACTTCAGGTTTACTGTATCCCTTGAACCTTCTTATTGACGATGAAACACAGAAATTGCATCGAATTAAATTAGAAAGGAACAATGCCGACTTAAGTACAAGAGGACTGACACTCTAACTTTCTATGATTTGAACCTCTCATGTGAGTCCAGTTTTAGATTCCAATTCTCACTTCGGGTTTACTGTATACCTCGGACCTTCTTATTGACGATGAAACACAGAAATTGCATCGAATTAAATTCAAAAGCACAATGCCGACTTAAGTACAAGAGGACTGACACTCTAACTTTCTATGATATGAACCTCTCCTGTGAGTCCAGTTTTAGATTCCGATGCTCACTTCAGGTTTACTGTATACCTCGGACCATCTTATTGACGATGAAACACAGAAATAGCATCGAATTAAATTCAAAACGCACAATGCCGACTTAAGTACAAGAGGCCTGACACTTTAAGTTTCTATGATTGAACCTCTCCTGTGAGTCCAGTTTTAGATTGCGATGCTTCACTTCAGGTCAACTTTATCCCTTGGACGTTCTTATTGACGATGGAACACAGAAATGGCAACCGAATTTAATACAAAAGGCACAATGCCGTATTAAGTACAAGAGGACTGACACTCTAACTTTCAATGATATGAACCTCTCCTGTGAGTCCAGTTTTAGATTCCGATGCCTCACTTCAGGTTTACTGTATCCCTTGGACCCTCTTATTGACGATGAAACACAGAAATTGCATCCGTATTTAATACAAAAGGCACAATGCCGACTCAAGTTAAAGAGGACTGACACTCTGACTTTCAATGATTTTGAACCTCTTCTGTGAGTCCAGTGTTAGAATCCGATGCTTCACTTCAGATTTACTGTATCCCTTGGACCTTCTTATTGGGGATGAAACACAGAAATTGCATCCGAATTTAATACAAAAGGCACAATGCCGACTTAAGTACAAGAGGACTGACACTCTATCTTTCTATGATTCGAACCTCTCCTGTGAGTCCTGTTTTAGATTCCGTTGCTTCACTTCAGGTTTACTGTATCCCTTGGACCTTCTTATTGACGATAAAGCACAGAAATTGCATTTGAATTAAATTCAAAAGGCACAATGACGACTTAAGTACAAGAGGACTGACACTCTAACTTTCTATGATATGAACCTCTCCTGTGAGTCCAGTTGCAGATTCCGATGCTTCACTTCAGGTTTACTGTATCCCTTGGACCTTCTTATTGACGAAGAAACACAGAAATTGCATCCGAATTTAATACAAAAGTCACAATGAAGACTTAAGTACAAGAGGACTGACACTCTAACTTTCTAAGATTTGAACCACTCCTGTGAGTCCTGTCTTAGATTCCGATGCTTCACTTCAGGTTTACTGTATACCTTGGAACTTCTTATTGACGATGAAGCACAGAAATTGCATCGGAATTACATTCAAACGGCACTATTCCGACTTAAGTACAAGAGGACTGACACTCTAACATTCTTTCATTTTAACATCTCCTATGAGTCCAGTTTTACATTTCGATGCTTCACTTCAGGTTTACTGTATCCCTTGGACCTTCTTATTGACGATGAAACACAGAAATTGCATCCAAATTTAATACCAAAGGCACAATGCCGACTTTAGTACAAGAGGACTGACACTCCAACTTTCAATGATTTTAACCTCTCCTGTGAGTCCAGTTTTAGATTCCGATGCTTCACGTCAGGTTTACTGTGTCCCTTGGACGTTCTTATTGACGACGAAACACAGAAATTGCATTGGAATTAAATTCAAAAGGCACAAAGCCGACTTAAGTACAATAGGACTGACACTCTAACTTTCTATGATTTGAACCATTCCTGTGAGTCCTGTTTTAGATTCCGTTGCTTCACTTCAGGTTTACTGTATCCCTTGGACCTTCCTATTGACGATGGAGCACAGAAATTGCATCTGAATTAAATTCAAAAGGCACAATGGCGACATAAGTACAAGAGGACTGACACTCTAACTTTCTATGATTTGAGCCACTCCTGTGAGTCCAGTTTTAGATTCCGATGCTTCACTTCAGGTTTACCGTATCCCTCAGACCTTCTTATTGATGAAGAAACACAGATGTTGCATCCGAATTTAATACAAATGGCACAATGAAGACTTAAGTACAAGAGGACTGACACTCTCACTTTCTAAGATTTGAACCTTTCCTGTGAGTCCTGTTTTAGATTCCGATGATTCACTTCAGGTTTACTGTATCCCTTGGACCTTCTTATTGACGATGAAGCACAGAAATTGCATCAGAATTATATTCAAAAGGCACTATGCCGACTTAAGGACAAGAGGACTGACACTCTAACTTTCTTTGATTTGAATCTCTCCTGTGAGTCCAGTTTTAGATTCCGATGCTTCACTTCAGGTTTACTGTATCCCTTGGACCTTCTTATTGACGAAGAAACACAGAAATTGCATCCGAATTTAATACAAAAGGCACAATGCCGACTTAAGTACAAGAGGACTGCCACTCTAACTTTCTATGATTTGAACCTCTCCTGTGAGTCCTGTCTTAGATTCCGATGCTTCACTTCAGCTTTACTGCATCCCTTGGACCTTCTTATTGACGAAGAAACACAGAAATTGCATCGGAATTAAATTCAAAACGCACAATGCCGACTTAAGTACAAGAGGCCTGACACTTTAAGTTTCTATGATTTGCACCCCTCCTGTGAGTCCAGTATTAGATTGCGATGCTTCACTTCAGGTCTACTTTATCCCTTGGACCTTCTTATTGTCGATGGAACACAGAAATTGCATCCGAATTTAATACAAAAGGCACAATGCCGTATTAAGTACAAGAGGACTGACACTCTAACTTTCAATGATATGAACCTCTCCTGTGAGTCCAGTTTTAGATTCCGAGCCTCACTTCAGGTTTACTGTATCCCTTGGACCCTCTTATTGACGATGAAACACAGAAATTGCATCCGTATTTAATACAAAAGTCACAATGCCGACTCAAGTTAAAGAGGACTGACACTCTGACTTTCAATGATTTTGAACCTCTCCTGTGAGTCCAGTTTTAGAATCTGATGCTTCACTTCAGATTTACTGTATCCCTTGGACTTTCTTATTGACGATGAAACAAAGAAATTGCATCCGAATTTAATACAAAAGGCACAATGCCGACTTAAGTACAAGAGGACTGACACTCTATCTTTCTATGATTTGAACCTCTCCTGTGAGTCCTGTTTTAGATTCCGTTGCTTCACTTCAGGTTTACTGTATCCCTTGGACCTTCTTATTGACGATGAAGCACAGAAATTGCATTTGAATTAAATTCAAAAGGCACAATGCCGTATTAAGTACAAGAGGACTGACACTCTAACTTTCTATGATATGAACCTCTCCTGTGAGTCCAGTTGCAGATTCCGATGCTTCACTTCAGGTTTACTGTATCCCTTGGACCTTCTTATTGACGAAGAAACACAGAAATTGCATCCGAATTTAATACAAAAGGCACAATGATGACTTAAGTACAAGAGGACTGACACTCTATCTTTCTATGATTTGAACCTCTCCTGTGAGTCCTGTCTTAGATTCCGATGCTTCACTTCAGGTTTACTGTATACCTTGGATCTTCTTATTGACGATGAAGCACAGAAATTGCGTCGGAATTAAATTCAAACGGCACTATTCCGACTTAAGTACAAGAGGACTGACACTCTAACTTTCTATGATATGAACCTCTCCTGTGAGTCCAGTTGCAGATTCCGATGCTTCACTTCAGGTTTACTGTATCCCTTGGACCTTCTTATTGACGAAGAAACACAGAAATTGCATCCGAATTTAATACAAAAGGCACAATGATGACTTAAGTACAATAGGACTGACACTCTAACTTTCTATTATTTGAACCATTCCTGTGAGTCCTGTTTTAGATTCCGTTGCTTCACTTCAGTTTTACTGTATCCCTTGGACCTTCCTATTGACGATGGAGCACAGAAATTGCATCTGAATTAAATTCAAAAGGCACAATGGCGACATAAGTACAAGAGGACTGACACTCTAACTTTCTATGATTTGAGCCACTCCTGTGAGTACAGTTTTAGATTCCGATGCTTCACTTCAGGTTTACCGTATCCCTCAGACCTTCTTATTGATGAAGAAACACAGATGTTGCATCCGAATTTAATACAAATGGCACAATGAAGACTTAAGTACAAGAGGACTGACACTCTCACTTTCTAAGATTTGAACCTTTCCTGTGAGTCCTGTTTTAGATTCCGATGATTCACTTCAGGTTTACTGTATCCCTTGGACCTTCTTATTGACGATGAAGCACAGAAATTGCATCAGAATTATATTCAAAAGGCACTATGCCGACTTAAGGACAAGAGGACTGACACTCTAACTTTCTTTGATTTGAATCTCTCCTGTGAGTCCAGTTTTAGATTCCGATGCTTCACTTCAGGTTTACTGTATCCCTTGGACCTTCTTATTGACGAAGAAACACAGAAATTGCATCCGAATTTAATACAAAAGGCACAATGCCGACTTAAGTACAAGAGGACTGCCACTCTAACTTTCTATGATTTGAACCTCTCCTGTGAGTCCTGTCTTAGATTCCGATGCTTCACTTCAGCTTTACTGCATCCCTTGGACCTTCTTATTGACGAAGAAACACAGAAATTGCATCGGAATTAAATTCAAAACGCACAATGCCGACTTAAGTACAAGAGGACTGACACTTTAAGTTTCTATGATTTGCACCCCTCCTGTGAGTCCAGTATTAGATTGCGATGCTTCACTTCAGGTCTACTTTATCCCTTGGACCTTCTTATTGTCGATGGAACACAGAAATTGCATCCGAATTTAATACAAAAGGCACAATGCCGTATTAAGTACAAGAGGACTGACACTCTAACTTTCAATGATATGAACCTCTCCTGTGAGTCCAGTTTTAGATTCCGAGCCTCACTTCAGGTTTACTGTATCCCTTGGACCCTCTTATTGACGATGAAACACAGAAATTGCATCCGTATTTAATACAAAAGTCACAATGCCGACTCAAGTTAAAGAGGACTGACACTCTGACTTTCAATGATTTTGAACCTCTCCTGTGAGTCCAGTTTTAGAATCTGATGCTTCACTTCAGATTTACTGTATCCCTTGGACTTTCTTATTGACGATGAAACAAAGAAATTGCATCCGAATTTAATACAAAAGGCACAATGCCGACTTAAGTACAAGAGGACTGACACTCTATCTTTCTATGATTTGAACCTCTCCTGTGAGTCCTGTTTTAGATTCCGTTGCTTCACTTCAGGTTTACTGTATCCCTTGGACCTTCTTATTGACGATGAAGCACAGAAATTGCATTTGAATTAAATTCAAAAGGCACAATGCCGTATTAAGTACAAGAGGACTGACACTCTAACTTTCTATGATATGAACCTCTCCTGTGAGTCCAGTTGCAGATTCCGATGCTTCACTTCAGGTTTACTGTATCCCTTGGACCTTCTTATTGACGAAGAAACACAGAAATTGCATCCGAATTTAATACAAAAGGCACAATGATGACTTAAGTACAAGAGGACTGACACTCTATCTTTCTATGATTTGAACCTCTCCTGTGAGTCCTGTCTTAGATTCCGATGCTTCACTTCAGGTTTACTGTATACCTTGGATCTTCTTATTGACGATGAAGCACAGAAATTGCGTCGGAATTAAATTCAAACGGCACTATTCCGACTTAAGTACAAGAGGACTGACACTCTAACTTTCTATGATATGAACCTCTCCTGTGAGTCCAGTTGCAGATTCCGATGCTTCACTTCAGGTTTACTGTATCCCTTGGACCTTCTTATTGACGAAGAAACACAGAAATTGCATCCGAATTTAATACAAAAGGCACAATGATGACTTAAGTACAATAGGACTGACACTCTAACTTTCTATTATTGGAACCATTCCTGTGAGTCCTGTTTTAGATTCCGTTGCTTCACTTCAGTTTTACTGTATCCCTTGGACCTTCCTATTGACGATGGAGCACAGAAATTGCATCTGAATTAAATTCAAAAGGCACAATGGCGACATAAGTACAAGAAGACTGACACTCTAACTTTCTATGATTTGAGCCACTCCTGTGAGTCCAGTTTTAGATTCCGATGCTTCACTTCAGGTTTACTGTATCCCTCGGACCTTCTTATTGATTAAGAAACACAGATATTGCATCCGAATTTAATACAAAAGGCACAATGAAGACTTAAGTACAAGAGGACTGACACTCTAACTTTCTATAATTTGAACCTCTCCTGTCTGTCCTGTCTTTGATTCCGATGCTTCACTTCAGGTTTACTTTATACCTTGGACCCTCTTATTGACGATGAAGCACAGAAATTGCATCCGAATTAAATTCAAAATGCACTATGCCGTCTTAAGTACAAGAGGACTGACACTCTTACTTTCTTTGATTTGAACATCTCCTATGAGTCCAGTTTTACAATCCGATGCTTCACTTCAGGTTTACTGTATCCCCTGAACCTTCTTATTGACGATGAAACACAGAAATTGCATCGAATTAAATTAAAAAGGAACAATGCCGACTTAAGGACAAGAGGACTGACACTCTAACTTTCTATGATTTGAACCTCTCATGTGAGTCCAGTTTTAGATTCCGAATCTCACTTCGGGTTTACTGTATACCTCGGACCTTCTTATTGACGATGAAACACAGAAATTGCATCGAATTAAATTCAAAAGCACAATGCCGACTTAAGTACAAGAGGACTGACACTCTAACTGTCTATGATTTGCACCTCTCCTTTGAGTCCAGTTTTAGATTCCGATTCTCACTTCAGGTTTACTATATACCTCGGACCTTCATATTGACGATGAAACACAGAAATAGCATCGAATTAAATTCAAAAGGCACAATGCCGACTTAAGTACAAGAGGACTGACAGTCTAACTTTCTACGATTTGAACCTCTCCTGTGAATCCAGTTTTAGATTCCGATGCTTCCCTTCAGGTTTACTGTATCCCTTGGACCTTCTTATTGACGATGAAGCACAGAAAATGCATCTGAATGAAATTCAAAAGGCACAATGCCGGTTCAAGTACAAGAGGACTGACACTCTGACTTTCAATGATTTGAACCTCTCCTGTGAGTCCAGTTTTAGAATCCTATGCTTCACTTCAGATTTACTGTATCCCTTGGACCTTCTTATTGACGATGAAGCACAGAAAATGCATTTGAATGAAATTCAAAAGGCACAATGGTGACTTAAGTACTAGAGGACTGACACTCTAACTATCTATGATTTGAATCTCTCCTGTGAGTCCAGTTTTAGATTCCGATGCTTCACTTCAGGTTTACTGTATCCCTTGGACATTCTTATTGACGAAGAAACACAGAAATTGCATCCGAATTTAATACAAAAGCCACAATGCCGACTTAAGTACAAGAGGACTGCCACTCTAACTTTCTATGATTTGAACCTCTCCTGTGAGTCCAGTTTTAGATTGCGATGCTCACTTCAGGTTTACTGTATCCCTTGGACCTTCTTATTGACGATGAAACACAGAGATTGCATCGAATTAAATTCAAAAGGCA
This sequence comes from Schistocerca serialis cubense, assembly GCF_023864345.2. Taxonomy (NCBI): domain Eukaryota; kingdom Metazoa; phylum Arthropoda; class Insecta; order Orthoptera; family Acrididae; genus Schistocerca; species Schistocerca serialis. The sequence goes on along the minus strand of NW_026047644.1, from coordinate 27,683,081 downwards.
CAATGCCGACTTAAGTACAAGAGGACTGACACTCTAACTTTCTATGATTTGAACCTCTCCTGTGAGTCCAGTTTTAGATTCCGATGCTCACTTCAGGTTTACTGTATACCTCGGACCTTCTTATTGACGATGAAACACGAAATTGCATCGAATTAAATTCAAAACGCACAATGCCGACTTAAGTACAAGAGGCCTGACACTTTAAGTTTCTATGATTTGAACCTCTCCTGTGAGTCCAGTTTTAGATTGCGATGCTTCACTTCAGGTCTACTTTATCCCTTGGACGTTCTTATTGACGATGGAACACAGAAATTGCAACCGAATTTAATACAAAAGGCACAATGCCGACTCAAGTTAAAGAGGACTGACACTCTGACTTTCAATGATTTTGAACCTCTTCTGTGAGTCCAGTTTTAGAATCCGATGCTTCACTTCAGCTTTACTGTATCCCTTGGGCCTTCTTATTGGCGATGAAACACAGAAATTGCATCCGAATTTAATACAAAAGGCACAATGCCGACTTAAGTACAAGAGGACTGACTCTCTATCTTTCTATGATTTGTACCTCTCCTGTGAGTCCTGTTTTAGATTCCGTTGCTTCACTTCAGGTTTACTGTATCCCTTGGACCTTCTTATTGACGATAAAGCACAGAAATTGCATTTGAATTAAATTCAAAAGGCACAATGACGACTTAAGTACAAGAGGACTGACACTCTAACTTTCTATGATATGAACCTCTCCTGTGAGTCCAGTTGCAGATTCCGATGCTTCACTTCAGGTTTACTGCATCCCTTGGACCTTCTTATTGACGAAGAAACACAGAAATTGCATTGGAATTAAATTCAAAAGGCACAAAGCCGACTTAAGTACAAGAGGACTGACACTCTAACTTTCTATGATTTGAGCCACTCCTGTGAGTCCAGTTTTAGATTCCGATGCTTCACTTCAGGTTTACCGTATCCCTCGGACCTTCTTATTGATGAAGAAACACAGATATTGCATCCGTATTTAATACAAAAGGCACAATGAAGACTTAAGTACAAGAGGACTGACACTCTCACTTTCTAAGATTTGAACCTCTCCTGTGAGTCCTGTTTTAGATTCCGATGATTCACTTCAGGTTTACTGTATCCCTTGGACCTTCGTATTGACGATGAAGCACAGAAATTGCATCAGAATTATATTCAAAAGGCACTATGCCGACTTAAGTACAAGAGGACTGACACTCTAACTTTCTTTGATTTGAATCTCTCCTGTGAGTCCAGTTTTAGATTCCGATGCTTCACTTCAGGTTTACTGTATCCCTTGGACCTTCTTATTGACGAAGAAACACAGAAATTGCATCCGAATTTAATACAAAAGGCACAATGCCGACTTAAGTACAAGAGGACTGCCACTCTAACTTTCTATGATTTGAGCCTCTCCTGTGAGTCCTGTCTTAGATTCCGATGCTTCACTTCAGCTTTACTGCATCCCTTGGACCTTCTTATTGACGATGAAGCATAGAAATTGCATCGGAATTAAATTCAAAACGCACAATGCCGACTTAAGTACATGAGGACTGACACTTTAAGTTTCTATGATTTGCACCCCTCCTGTGAGTCCAGTTTTAGATTGCGATGCTTCACTTCAGGTCTACTTTATCCCTTGGACCTTCTTATTGTCGATGGAACACAGAAATTGCATCCGAATTTAATACAAAAGGCACAATGCCGTATTAAGTACAAGAGGACTGACACTCTAACTGTCAATGATATGAACCTCTCCTGTGAGTCCAGTTTTAGATTCCGAGCCTCACTTCAGGTTTACTGTATCCCTTGGACCCTCTTATTGACGATGAAACACAGAAATTGCATCCGTATTTAATACAAAAGGCACAATGCCGACTCAAGTTAAAGAGGACTGACACTCTGACTTTCAATGATTTTGAACCTCTCCTGTGAGTCCAGTTTTAGAATCTGATGCTTCACTTCAGATTTACTGTATCCCTTGGACTTTCTTATTGTCGATGAAACACAGTAATTGCATCCGAATTTAATACAAAAGGCACAATGCCGACTTAAGTACAAGAGGACTGACACTCTATCTTTCTATGATTTGAACCTCTCCTGTGAGACCTGTTTTAGATTCCGTTGCTTCACTTCAGGTTTACTGTATCCCTTGGACCTTTTTATTGACGATGAAGCACAGAAATTGCATTTGAATTAAATTCAAAAGGCACAATGGCGACTTAAGTACAAGAGGACTGACACTCTAACTTTCTATGATATGAACCTCTCCTGTGAGTCCAGTTGCAGATTCCGATGCTTCACTTCAGGTTCACTGTATCCCTTGGACCTTCTTATTGACGAAGAAACACAGAAATTGCATCCGAATTTAATACAGAAGGCACAATGATGACTTAAGTACAAGAGGACTGACTCTCTATCTTTCTATGATTTGAACCTCTCCTGTGAGTCCTGTCTTAGATTCCGATGCTTCACTTCAGGTTTACTGTATACCTTGGAACTTCTTATTGACGATGAAGCACAGAAATTGCGTCGGAATTAAATTCAAATGGCACTATTCCGACTTAAGTACAAGAGGACTGACACTCTAACTTTCTTTGATTTGAACATCTCCTATGAGTCCAGTTTTACATTTCGATGCTTCACTTCAGGTTTACTGTATCCCTTGGACCTTCTTATTGACGATGAAACACAGAAATTGCATCCAAATTTAATACAAAAGGCACAATGCCGACTTTAGTACAAGAGGACTGACACTCCAACTTTCAATGATTTTAACCTCTCCTGTGAGTCCAGTTTTAGATTCCGATGCTTCACGTCAGGTTTACTGTGTCCCTTGGACCTTCTTATTGACGTCGAAACACAGAAATTGCATTGGAATTAAATTCAAAAGGCACAAAGCCGACTTAAGTACAATAGGACTGACACTCTAACTTTCTATGATTTGAGCCATTCCTGTGAGTCCTGTTTTAGATTCCGTTGCTTCACTTCAGTTTTACTGTATCCCTTGGACCTTCCTATTGACGATGGAGCACAGAAATTGCATCTGAATTAAATTCAAAAGGCACAATGGCGACATAAGTACAAGAAGACTGACACTCTAACTTTCTATGATTTGAGCCACTCCTGTGAGTCCAGTTTTAGATTCCGATGCTTCACTTCAGGTTTACTGTATCCCTCGGACCTTCTTATTGATGAAGAAACACAGATATTGCATCCGAATTTAATACAAAACGCACAATGAAGACTTAAGTACAAGAGGACTGACACTCGCACTTTCTAAGATTTGAACCTCTCCTGTGAGTCCTGTTTTAGTTTCCGGTGCTTCACTTCAGGATCACTATCCCTTGCACCTTCTTATTGACGATGAAACACAGAAATTGCATCGAAATTTAATACAAAAGGCTCAATGCTGACTTAAGTGCAAGAGGACTGACACTCTAACTTTCTATGATTTTAACCTCGCCTGTGAGTTGAGTTGTAGATTCCGATGCTTCACTTCAGGTTTACTGTATCTCTTGGACCTTCTTATTGACGAAGAAACACAGAATCTGCATTCGAATTTAATACAAAAGGCACAATGCCGATATAAGTACAAGAGGACTGACACTCTTACTTTCTATGATTTGAACTTCTCCTGTGAGTCCTGTTTTAGATTCCGATGCTTCACTTCAGGTTTACTGTATCCCTTGGACCTTCTTATTGACGACGAAACACAGAAATTGCATCCGAATTTAATACAAAAGGCACAATGCCAACTTAAGTACAAGAGGACTGACACTCTATCTTTCTATGATTTGAACCTTTCCTGTGAGTCCTGTTTTAGTTTCCGTTGCTTCACTTCAGGTTTACTGTATCCCTTGGACCATCTTATTGACGATGAAGCACAGAAATTGCATCTGAATTAAATTCAAAAGGCACAATGCCGACTTAAGTACAAGAGGACTGACAGTCTAACTTTCTATGATTTGAACCTCTCCTGTGAATCCAGTTTTAGATTCCGATGCTTCACTTCAGGTATACTGTATCCCTTGGACCTTCTTATTGACGATGAAGCACAGAAAATGCATCTGAATGAAATTCAAAAGGCACAATGCCGGTTCAAGTACAAGAGGACTGACACTCTGACTTTCAATGATTTGAACCTCTCCTGTGAGTCCAGTTTTAGAATCCTATGCTTCACTTCAGATTTACTGTATCCCTTGGACCTTCTTATTGACGATGAAGCACAGAAAATGCATTTGAATGAAATTCAAAAGGCACAATGGTGACTTAAGTACTAGAGGACTGACACTCTAACTATCTATGATTTGAACCTCTCCTGTGAATCCAGTTTTAGATTCCGATGCTTCACTTCAGGTTTACTGTATCCCTTGGACCTTCTTATTGACGATGAAGCACAGAAAATGCATCTGAATGAAATTCAAAAGGCACAATGCCGACTTAAGTACAAGAGGACTGCCACTCTAACTTTCTATGATTTGAACCTCTCCTGTGAGTCCAGTTTTAGATTGCGATGCTCACTTCAGGTTTACTGTATCCCTTGGACATTCTTATTGACGAAGAAACACAGAAATTGCATCCGAATTTAATACAAAAGCCACAATGCCGACTTAAGTACAAGAGGACTGACACTCTATCTTTCTATGATTTGAACCTCTCCTGTGAGTCCAGTTTTAGAATCTGATGCTTCACTTCAGATTTACTGTATCCCTTGGACTTTCTTATTGACGATGAAACAAAGAAATTGCATCCGAATTTAATACAAAAGGCACAATGCCGACTTAAGTACAAGAGGACTGACACTCTATCTTTCTATGATTTGAACCTCTCCTGTGAGTCCTGTTTTAGATTCCGTTGCTTCACTTCAGGTTTACTGTATCCCTTGGACCTTCTTATTGACGAAGAAACACAGAAATTGCATCCGAATTTAATACAAAAGGCACAATGATGACTTAAGTACAAGAGGACTGACACTCTATCTTTCTATGATTTGAACCTCTCCTGTGAGTCCTGTCTTAGATTCCGATGCTTCACTTCAGGTTTACTGTATACCTTGGAACTTCTTATTGACGATGAAGCACAGAAATTGCGTCGGAATTAAATTCAAACGGCACTATTCCGACTTAAGTACAAGAGGACTGACACTCTAACTTTCTATGATATGAACCTCTCCTGTGAGTCCAGTTGCAGATTCCGATGCTTCACTTCAGGTTTACTGTATCCCTTGGACCTTCTTATTGACGAAGAAACACAGAAATTGCATCCGAATTTAATACAAAAGGCACAATGATGACTTAAGTACAATAGGACTGACACTCTAACTTTCTATTATTTGAACCATTCCTGTGAGTCCTGTTTTAGATTCCGTTGCTTCACTTCAGTTTTACTGTATCCCTTGGACCTTCCTATTGACGATGGAGCACAGAAATTGCATCTGAATTAAATTCAAAAGGCACAATGGCGACATAAGTACAAGAAGACTGACACTCTAACTTTCTATGATTTGAGCCACTCCTGTGAGTCCAGTTTTAGATTCCGATGCTTCACTTCAGGTTTACTGTATCCCTCGGACCTTCTTATTGATTAAGAAACACAGATATTGCATCCGAATTTAATACAAAAGGCACAATGAAGACTTAAGTACAAGAGGACTGACACTCTAACTTTCTATGATTTGAACCTCTCCTGTCTGTCCTGTCTTTGATTCCGATGCTTCACTTCAGGTTTACTTTATACCTTGGACCCTCTTATTGACGATGAAGCACAGAAATTGCATCCGAATTAAATTCAAAATGCACTATGCCGTCTTAAGTACAAGAGGACTGACACTCTTACTTTCTTTGATTTGAACATCTCCTATGAGTCCAGTTTTACAATCCGATGCTTCACTTCAGGTTTACTGTATCCCCTGAACCTTCTTATTGACGATGAAACACAGAAATTGCATCGAATTAAATTAAAAAGGAACAATTCCGACTTAAGTACAAGAGGACTGACACTCTAACTTTCTATGATTTGAACCTCTCATGTGAGTCCAGTTTTAGATTCCGAATCTCACTTCGGGTTTACTGTATACCTCGGACCTTCTTATTGACGATGAAACACAGAAATTGCATCGAATTAAATTCAAAAGCACAATGCCGACTTAAGTACAAGAGGACTGACACTCTAACTGTCTATGATTTGCACCTCTCCTTTGAGTCCAGTTTTAGATTCCGATTCTCACTTCAGGTTTACTATATACCTCGGACCTTCATATTGATGATGAAACACAGAAATAGCATCGAATTAAATTCAAAATCACAATGCCGACTTAAGTACAAGAGGACTGACAGTCTAACTTTCTATGATTTGAACCTCTCCTGTGAATCCAGTTTTAGATTCCGATGCTTCACTTTAGGTTTACTGTATCCCTTGGACCTTCTTATTGACGATGAAGCACAGAAAATGCATCTGAATGAAATTCAAAAGGCACAATGCCGGTTCAAGTACAAGAGGACTGACACTCTGACTTTCAATGATTTGAACCTCTCCTGTGAGTCCAGTTTTAGAATCCTATGCTTCACTTCAGATTTACTGTATCCCTTGGACCTTCTTATTGACGATGAAGCACAGAAAATGCATTTGAATGAAATTTAAAAGGCACAATGGTGACTTAAGTACTAGAGGACTGACACTCTAACTATGTATGATTTGAATCTCTCCCTTGAGTCCAGTTTTAGATTCCGATGCTTCACTTCAGGTTTACTGTATCCCTTGGACATTCTTATTGACGAAGAAACACAGAAATTGCATCCGAATTTAATACAAAAGCCACAATGCCGACTTAAGCACAAGAGGACTGCCACTCTAACTTTCTATGATTTGAACCTCTCCTGTGAGTCCAGTTTTAGATTGCGATGCTCACTTCAGGTTTACTGTATCCCTTGGACCTTCCTATTCACGATGAAACACAGAGATTGCATCGAATTAAATTCAAAAGGCACAATGCCGACTTAAGTACAAGAGGACTGACACTCTAACTTTCTATGATTTGAACCTCTCCTGTGAGTCCAGTTTTAGATTCCGATGCTCACTTCAGGTTTACTGTATACCTCGGACCTTCTTATTGACGATGAAACACGAAATTGCATCGAATTAAATTCAAAACGCACAATGCCGACTTAAGTACAAGAGGCCTGACACTTTAAGTTTCTATGATTTGAACCTCTCCTGTGAGTCCAGTTTTAGATTGCGATGCTTCACTTCAGGTCTACTTTATCCCTTGGACGTTCTTATTGACGATGGAACACAGAAATTGCAACCGAATTTAATACAAAAGGCACAATGCCGACTCAAGTTAAAGAGGACTGACACTCTGACTTTCAATGATTTTGAACCTCTTCTGTGAGTCCAGTTTTAGAATCCGATGCTTCACTTCAGCTTTACTGTATCCCTTGGGCCTTCTTATTGGCGATGAAACACAGAAATTGCATCCGAATTTAATACAAAAGGCACAATGCCGACTTAAGTACAAGAGGACTGACTCTCTATCTTTCTATGATTTGAACCTCTCCTGTGAGTCCTGTTTTAGATTCCGTTGCTTCACTTCAGGTTTACTGTATCCCTTGGACCTTCTTATTGACGATAAAGCACAGAAATTGCATTTGAATTAAATTCAAAAGGCACAATGACGACTTAAGTACAAGAGGACTGACACTTTAACTTTCTATGATATGAACCTCTCCTGTGAGTCCAGTTGCAGATTCCGATGCTTCACTTCAGGTTTACTGTATCCCTTGGACCTTCTTATTGACGAAGAAACACAGAAAGTGCATCCGAATTTAATACAAAAGGCACAATGAAGACTTAAGTACAAGAGGACTGACACTCTAACTTTCTATGATTTGAACCACTCCTGTGAGTCCTGTCTTAGATTCCGATGCTTCACTTCAGGTTTACTGTATACCTTGGAACTTCTTATTGACGATGAAGCACAGAAATTGCATCGGAATTAAATTCAAACGGCACTATTCCGACTTAAGTACAAGAGGACTGACACTCTAACTTTCTTTGATTTGAACATCTCCTATGAGTCCAGTTTTACATTTCGATGCTTCACTTCAGGATTACTGTATCCCTTGGACCTTCTTATTGACGATGAAACACAGAAATTGCATCCAAATTTAATACAAAAGGCACAATGCCGACTTTAGTACAAGAGGACTGACACTCCAACTTTCAATGATTTTAACCTCTCCTGTGAGTCCAGTTTTAGATTCCGATGCTTCACGTCAGGTTTACTGTGTCCCTTGGACCTTCTTATTGACGACGAAACACAGAAATTGCATTGGAATTAAATTCAAAAGGCACAAAGCCGACTTAAGTACAATAGGACTGACACTCTAACTTTCTATGATTTGAACCATTCCTGTGAGTCCTGTTTTAGATTCCGTTGCTTCACTTCAGGTTTACTGTATCCCTTGGACCTTCCTATTGACGTTGGAGCACAGAAATTGCATCTGAATTAAATTCAAAAGGCACAATGGCGACATAAGTACAAGAGGACTGACACTCTAACTTTCTATGATTTGAGCCACTCCTGTGAGTCCAGTTTTAGATTCCGATGCTTCACTTCAGGTTTACCGTATCCCTCGGACCTTCTTATTGATGAAGAAACACAGATATTGCATCCGAATTTAATACAAAAGGCACAATGAAGACTTAAGTACAAGAGGACTGACACTCTCACTTTCTAAGATTTGAACCTCTCCTGTGAGTCCTGTTTTAGATTCCGATGATTCACTTCAGGTTTACTGTATCCCTTGGACCTTCGTATTGACGATGAAGCACAGAAATTGCATCAGAATTATATTCAAAAGGCACTATGCCGACTTAAGTACAAGAGGACTGACACTCTAACTTTCTTTGATTTGAATCTCTCCTGTGAGTCCAGTTTTAGATTCCGATGCTTCACTTCAGGTTTACTGTATCCCTTGGACCTTCTTATTGACGAAGAAACACAGAAATTGCATCCGAATTTAATACAAAAGGCACAATGCCGACTTAAGTACAAGAGGACTGCCACTCTAACTTTCTATGATTTGAGCCTCTCCTGTGAGTCCTGTCTTAGATTCCGATGCTTCACTTCAGCTTTACTGCATCCCTTGGACCTTCTTATTGACGATGAAGCATAGAAATTGCATCGGAATTAAATTCAAAACGCACAATGCCGACTTAAGTACATGAGGACTGACACTTTAAGTTTCTATGATTTGCACCCTCCTGTGAGTCCAGTTTTAGATTGCGATGCTTCACTTCAGGTCTACTTTATCCCTTGGACCTTCTTATTGTCGATGGAACACAGAAATTGCATCTGAATTTAATACAAAAGGCACAATGCCGTATTAAGTACAAGAGGACTGACACTCTATCTTTCTATGATTTGAACCTCTCCTGTGAGACCTGTTTTAGATTCCGTTGCTTCACTTCAGGTTTACTGTATCCCTTGGACCTTTTTATTGACGATGAAGCACAGAAATTGCATTTGAATTAAATTCAAAAGGCACAATGGCGACTTAAGTACAAGAGGACTGACACTCTAACTTTCTATGATATGAACCTCTCCTGTGAGTCCAGTTGCAGATTCCGATGCTTCACTTCAGGTTCACTGTATCCCTTGGACCTTCTTATTGACGAAGAAACACAGAAATTGCATCCGAATTTAATACAGAAGGCACAATGATGACTTAAGTACAAGAGGACTGACTCTCTATCTTTCTATGATTTGAACCTCTCCTGTGAGTCCTGTCTTAGATTCCGATGCTTCACTTCAGGTTTACTGTATACCTTGGAACTTCTTATTGACGATGAAGCACAGAAATTGCGTCGGAATTAAATTCAAATGGCACTATTCCGACTTAAGTACAAGAGGACTGACACTCTAACTTTCTTTGATTTGAACATCTCCTATGAGTCCAGTTTTACATTTCGATGCTAAACTTCAGGTTTACTGTATCTTTTGGACCTTCTTATTGACGATGAAACACAGAAATTGCATCCAAATTTAATACAAAAGGCACAATGCCGACTTTAGTACAAGATGACTGACACTCCAACTTTCAATGATTTTAACCTCTCCTGTGAGTCCAGTTTTAGATTCCGATGCTTCACGTCAGGTTTACTGTGTCCCTTGGACCTTCTTATTGACGTCGAAACACAGAAATTGCATTGGAATTAAATTCAAAAGGCACAAAGCCGACTTAAGTACAATAGGACTGACACTCTAACTTTCTATGATTTGAGCCATTCCTGTGAGTCCTGTTTTAGATTCCGTTGCTTCACTTCAGTTTTACTGTATCCCTTGGACCTTCCTATTGACGATGGAGCACAGAAATTGCATCTGAATTAAATTCAAAAGGCACAATGGCGACATAAGTACAAGAAGACTGACACTCTAACTTTCTATGATTTGAGCCACTCCTGTGAGTCCAGTTTTAGATTCCGATGCTTCACTTCAGGTTTACTGTATCCCTCGGACCTTCTTATTGATGAAGAAACACAGATATTGCATCCAAATTTAATACAAAACGCACAATGAAGACTTAAGTACAAGAGGACTGACACTCGCACTTTCTAAGATTTGAACCTCTCCTGTGAGTCCTGTTTTAGTTTCCGATGCTTCACTTCAGGATCACTATCCCTTGCACCTTCTTATTGACGATGAAACACAGAAATTGCATCCAAATTTAATACAAAAGGCTCAATGCTGACTTAAGTGCAAGAGGACTGACACTCTAACTTTCTATGATTTTAACCTCGCCTGTGAGTTGAGTTGTAGATTCCGATGCTTCACTTCAGGTTTACTGTATCTCTTGGACCTTCTTATTGACGAAGAAACACAGAATCTGCATTCGAATTTAATACAAAAGGCACAATGCCGATATAAGTACAAGAGGACTGACACTCTTACTTTCTATGATTTGAACTTCTCCTGTGAGTCCTGTTTTAGATTCCGATGCTTCACTTCAGGTTTACTGTATCCCTTGGACCTTCTTATTGACGACGAAACACAGAAATTGCATCCGAATTTAATACAAAAGGCACAATGCCAACTTAAGTACAAGAGGACTGACACTCTATCTTTCTATGATTTGAACCTTTCCTGTGAGTCCTGTTTTAGTTTCCGTTGCTTCACTTCAGGTTTACTGTATCCCTTGGACCTTCTTATTGACGATGAAGCACAGAAATTGCATCTGAATTAAATTCAAAAGCCACAATGGCGACTTAAGTACAAGAGGACTGACACTCAAACTAACTATGATTTGAACCTCTACTGTGAGTGCAGTTTTAGATTCCGATGCTTCACTTCAGGTTTACTGTATCCCTTGGACCTTCTTATTGACGAAGAAACACAGAAATTGCATCCGAATTTAATACAAAAGGCACAATGAGGACTTAAGTACAAGAGGACTGCCACTCTAACTTTCTATGATTTGAACCTGTCCTGTGAGTCCTGTCTTAGATTCCGATGCTTCACTTCAGGTTTACTGTATCCCTTGGACCTTCTTATTGACGATAAAGCACAGAAACTGCATCGGAATTACATTCAAAAGGCACAATGCCGACTTAAGTACAAGAGGACTGACACTCAATCTTTCTATGATTTGAACCTCTCCTGTGAGTCCAGTTTTAGATTCCGATGCTCACTTCAGGTTTACTGTATCCCTTGGACCTTCTTATTGACGATGCAACACAGAGATTGCATCGAGTTAAATTCAAAAGGCACAATGCCGACTTAAGTACAAGAGGACTGACACTCTAACTTTCTATGATTTGAACCTCTCCTGTGAGTCCAGTTTTAGATTCCGATGCTCTCTTCAGGTTTACTGTATACCTCCGACCTTCTTATTGACGATGAAACACAGAAATGGCATCGAAATAAATTCAAAAGGCACAATGCCGACTTAAGTACAATAGGACTGACACTCTAATTTTCAATGATTTGAACCTCTCCTTTGAGTCCAGTTTTAGATTCCGATGCTTCACTTCAGGTTTACTGTATCCCATGGACCTTCTTATTGACGATGAAACACAGAAATTGCATCTGTATTTAATACAAAAGGCACAATGCCGACGTAAGTACAAGAGGACTGACACTCTAACTTTCTATGATTTGAACCTCTCCTGTGAGTCCAGTTTTATATTCCGATGCTTCACTTCAGGTTTACTGTGTACCTTGGACCTTCTTATTGACGATGAAACACAGAAATTGCATCGGAATTATATTCAAAAGGCACAATGCCGACTTAAGTACAAGAGGACTGAGACTCTAACTTTCTATGATTGGAACCTCTGCTGTGAGTGCAGTATTAGATTCCGATGCTTCACTGCAGGTTTACAGTATACCTCGGACCTTCTAATTGACGATGAAGCACACAAATTGCATCGGAATTAAATTCAAAAAGCACAATGCCGACTTAACTACAAGAGGAATAACACTCTAAGTTTCTATGCTTAGAACCTGTCCTGTAACACCAGTTTTAGATTCCGATGCTTCACTTCTGGTTTAGTGTATCCCTTGGACCTTCTTATAGACGATGAAACACAGAAACTGCAACCGAATTTAATACAAAAGGCACAATGCCGACTTAAGTACAAGAGGACTGACACTCTAAATTTCTTTGATTTGAACGTCTCCTATGAGTCCAGTTTTACATTTCGATGCTTCACTTCAGGTTTACTGTATCCCTTGGACCCTTTTATTGACGATGAAACACAGAAATTGCATCTGAATTTAATACAAAAGGCACAATGCCGACGTAAGTACAAGAAAACTGACTCTCTAACTTTCTATGATTTGAACCTCTCCTGTGAGTCCAGTTTTAGATTGCGGTGCTTCACTTCAGGTTTACTGTATCCCTTGGACCCTCTTATTGACGAAGAAACACAGAAACTGCATCCGAATTAAATACAAAAGGCACAATGCCGACTTAAGTACAAGAGGACTGACACTCTCACTTTCTAATATTCGAACCTCTCCTGTGAGTCCTGTTTTAGATTCCGATGCTTCACATCAGGTTTACTGTATCCCTTGGACCTTCTTATTGACGATGAAGCATAGAAATTGCATCGGAATTAAATTCAAAAGGCACAATGCCGACTTAAGTACAAGAGGCCTGACACTCTAACTTTCTTTGGTTTGAACATCTGCTATGAGTCCAGTTTTACCTTTTGATGCTTCACTTCAGGTTCACTCTATCCCTTGGACCTTATTATTGACGATGAAACACAGAAATTGCATCCGAATTTAATAGAAAAGGCTCAATGCTGACTTAAGTGCAAGAGGACTGACACTCTAACTTTCTATGATTTGAACCTCTCCTGTGAGTCTTGTTTTAGATTCCGATGCTTCACTTCCGGTATACTGTATCTCTTGGACCTTCTTATTGACGAAGAAACACAGAATCTGCATCCGAATTTAATACAAAAGGCACAATGCCGACATAAGTACAAGAGGACTGACACTCCAACTTTCTATGATTTGAACCTCTCCTGTGAGTCCTGTTTTAGATTCCAATGCTTCACTTCAGGTTTACTGTATCCCTTGGACCTTCTTATTGACGACGAAACACAGAAAGTGTATCGGAATTAAATTCAAAAGGCACAAAGACTACTTAAGTGCAATAGGACAGACACTCTAATTTTCTATGATTTGAACCTCTCCTGTGAGTCCAGTTTTAGATTCCGATGCTCACTTCAGGTTTACTGTATTCCATGGACCTTCTTATTGACGATGAAGAACAGAAATTGCATCTGAATTTAATACAAAAGGCACAATGCCGACGTAAGTACAAGAGGACTGACTCTCTAACTTTCTATGATTTGAACCTCTCCTGTGAGTCCAGTTTTAGATTGCGGTGCTTCACTTCAGGTTTACTGTATCCCTTGGACCCTCTTATTGACGAAGAAACACAGAAATTGCATCTGAATTTAATACAAAAGGCACAATGAAGACTTAAGTACAAGAGGACTGACACTCTCACTTTCTATGATTTGAACCACTCCTGTGAGTCCTGTTTTAGAATCCGATGCTTCTCTTCAGGTTTACTGTATTCCTTGGACCTTCTTATTGACGATGAAGCACAGAAATTGCTTCGGAATTAAATTCAAAAGGAACTATGCCGACTAAAGTACAAGAGGACTGACACTCTAACTTTCTTTGATTTGAACATCTCCTATGAGTCCAGTTTTAGATTCCAATGCTTCACTTCAGGTTTACTGTATTCCTTGGACCTTCTTATTGACGATGAAACACTGAAATTGCATGCGAATTTAATACAAAAGGCACAATGCCGACTTTAGTGCAAGAGGACTGACACTCTAAATTTCTATGATTTTAACCTCTCCTGTGAGTCCAGTTTTAGATTCCGATGCTTCACTTAAGGTTTACTGTATCCCTTGGACCTTCTTATTGACAAAGAAACACAGAAACTGCAACCGAATTTAATACAAAAGGCACAATGCCGACTTAGGTACAAGAGGACTCACACTCTAACTTTCTATGAGTTGAACCTCTCCTGTGAGTCCTGTTTTAGATTCCGATGCTTCACTTCAGGTTTACTGTATCTCTTGAACCTTCGTATAGACGACGAAACACAGAAATTGAATCGGAATTAAATTCAAAAGGCACAAAGCCGACTTAAGTACAATAGGACTCAAACTCTAACTTTCTATGATTTGAACCTCTCCTGTGAGTCCAGTTTTAGATTCCGATGCTTCACTTCAGGTTTACTGTATCCCATGGACCTTCTTATTGACGATGAAACACAGAAATTGCATCTGTATTTAATACAAAAGGCACAATGCCGACGTAAGTACAAGAGGACTCACACTCTAACTTTCTATGATTTGAAGCTCTCCTGTGAGTCCAGTTTTAGATTCCGATGCTTCACTTCTGGTTTACTGTGTACCTTGGACCTTCTTATTGACGATGAAACACAGAAATTGCATTGGAATTATACTCAAAAGGCACAATGCCGACTTAAGTACAAGAGGACTGAGACTCTAACTTTCTATGATTGGATCCTCTGCTTTGAGTGCAGTATTAGATTCCGATGCTTCACTTCAGGTTTACTGTATACCTTGGACCATCTAATTGACGATGAAGTACACAAATTGCATCGGAATTAAATTCAAAAAGCACAATGCCGACTTAACTACAAGAGGACTGACACTCTAAGTTTCTATGTTTAGAACCTTTCCTGTGACACCAGTTTTATATTCCCATGCTTCACTTCAGGTTTTGTGTATCCCTTGGACCTTCTTATAGACGATGAAACACAGAAACTGCAACCGAATTTAATAAAAATAGCACAATGCCGACTTAAGTACAAGAGGACTGACACACTAATTTTCTATGATTTGAACCTCTCCTGTGAGCCCAGTTCTAGATTCCGATGCCTCGCTTCAGGTTTACTGTATACCTTGGACCTTCTTATTGACGATGAAACACAGAAATTGCATCCGAATTAAATTCATATGGCACAATGCCGACTTAAGTACAAGAGGACTGACACTCTAACTTTCTATGATATGAACGTCTCCTGTGAGTCCAGTTTTAGATTCCGATGCTTCCCTTCAAGTTTACTGTATCCCTTGGACCTTCTTATTGACGATGAAACACAGAAATTGCATCTGAATTTAATACAAAAGGCACAAAGCCGACTTAAGTAAATAGGACTAACACTCTAACATTCTATGATTTTAACCTCTCCTGTGAGACCAGTTTTAGATTCCGTTGCTTCACTTCAGGTTTACTGTATCCCTTGGACCTTCTAATTGACGATGTAGCACAGAAATTCCATCTGAAATAAATTCAAAAGGCACAATGCCGACTTAGGTACAAGAGGACTGACACTCTAACTTACTATGATTTGAACCTCTCCTGTGAGTCAAGTTTTAGATTCCGATGCTTTACTTCAGGTTTACTGTATCCCTTGGACCTTCTTATTGACGAAGAAACACTGAAATTGCATCCGAATTTAATACAAAAGGCACAATGAAGACTTAAGTACAAGAGGACTGAGACTCTAACTTTCTATGATTTCAACCTCTCCAGTGAGTCCGGTTTTAGATTCCGATGCTTCACATCAGGTTTACTGTATCCCTTGGACCTTCTTATTGACGATGAAACAAAGAAATTGCATCGGAATTTAATACAAAAGGCACAATGCCGACTTAAGTACAAGAGGACTGGCACTCTAACTTTCTATGATTTTAACCTCTCCTGTGAGTCCAGTTTTAGATTCCGATGCTTCACTTAAGGTTTACTGTATCCCTTGGACCTTCTTATTGACGAAGAAACACAGAAACTGCAACCGAATTTAATACAAAAGGCACAATGCCGACTTAAGTACAAGAGGACTCACACTCAAACTTTCTATGAGTTGAACCTCTCCTGTGAGTCCTGTTTTAGATTCCGATGCTTCACTTCAGGTTTACTGTATCTCTTGGACCTTCGTATTGACGACGAAACACAGAAATTGAATCGGAATTAAATTCAAAAGGCACAAAGCCGACTTAAGTATAATAGGACTGACACTCTAACTTTCTATGATTTGAACCTCTCCTGTGAGTCCAGTTTTAGATTCCGATGCTTCACTTCAGGTTTACTCTATCCCATGGACCTTCTTATTGACGATGAAACACAGAAATTGCATCTGTATTTAATACAAAAGGCACAATGCCGACGTAAGTACAAGAGGACTCACACTCTAACTTTCTATGATTTGAACCTCTCCTGTGAGTCCAGTTTTAGATTGCGATGCTTCACTTCAGGTTTACTGTGTACCTTGGACCTTCTTATTGACGATGAAACACAGAAATTGCATTGGAATTATATTCAAAAGGCACAATGCCGACTTAAGTACAAGAGGACTGAGACTCTAACTTTCTATGATTGGAACCTCTGCTGTGAGTGCAGTATTAGATTCCGATGCTTCACTTCAGGTTTACTGTATACCTTGGACCATCTAATTGACGATGAAGCACACAAATTGCATCGGAATTAAATTCAAAAAGCACAATGCCGACTTAACTACAAGAGGACTGACACTCTAAGTTTCTATGTTTAGAACCTCTCCTGTGACACCAGTTTTATATTCCGATGCTTCACTTCAGGTTTAGTGTATCCCTTGGACCTTCTTATAGACGATGAAACACAGAAACTGCAACCGAAATTAATAAAAATAGCACAATGCCGACTTAAGTACAAGAGGACTGACACACTAATTTTCTATGATTTGAACCTCTCCTGTGAGTCCAGTTCTAGATTCCGATGCCTCGCTTCATGTTTACTGTATACCTTGGACCTTCTTATTGACGATGAAACACAGAAATTGCATCCGAATTAAATTCATATGGCACAATGCCGACTTAAGTACAAGAGGACTGACACTCTAACTTTCTATGATTTGAACGTCTCCTGTGAGTCCAGTTTTAGAATCCGATGCTTCACATCAGGTTTACTGTATACCTTGACGTGTTTATCGACGGCGAAACATAGAAATTGCATCGGAATTTAATTCAAAAGGCACAATGCCGATTTAAGTACAAGAGGACTGACAGTCTAACTTTCTATGATCTGAACCTCTCCTGTGAGTCCAGTTTTAGATTCTGATGCTTCACTTCAGGTTTACCGTATACCTTGGTCCTTCTTATTGACGATGAAACACAGAAATTGCATCCGAATTTAATACAAAAGGCACAATGCCGACTTAAGTACAAGAAGACTGACACTCTAATTTTCTATGATTTTAACCTCTTCTGTGACTCCAGTTTTAGATTCCGATGCCTAACTTCAGGTTTACTGTATCCCTTGGACCTTCTTATTGACGACGAAACACAGAAATTGCATCGGAATTAAATTCAAAAGGCACAAAGCCGACTTAAGTAAATAGGACTACCACTCTAACTTTCTATGATTTGAACCTCTCCTGTGAGTCCAGTTTTAGATTCCGTTGCTTCACTTCAGGTTTACTGTATCCCTTGGACCTTCTAATTGACGATGTAGCACAGAAATTGCGTCTGAAATAAATTCAAAAGGCACAATGCCGACATAGGTACAAGAGGACTGACACTCTAACTTACTATGATTTGAACCTCTCCTGTGAGTCAAGTTTTAGATTCCGATGCTTTACTTCAAGTTTACTGTATCCCTTGGACCTTTTTATTGACGAAGTAACACAGAAATAGCATCCGAACTTAATACAAAAGGCACAATGAAGACTTAAGTACAAGAGGACTGAGACTCTAACTTTCTATGATTTGAACCTCACTAGTGAGTCCGGTTTTAGATTCCGATGCTTCACTTCAGGTTTACTGTATCCCTAGGACCTTCTTATTGTCGATGAAGCACAGAAATTGCATAGGAATTTAATTCAAAAGGCACTATGCCGACTTAAGTACAAGAGGACTAACACTCTTACTTTTTTTTATTCGAACATATCCTATGAGTCCAGTTTTACATTCCGATGCTTCACTGCAGGTTTACTGTATCGCTTGGACCTTCTTATTGACGATGAAACACAGAAATTGCCTCCGAATTTAATACAGAAGGCACAATGCCGACTTAAGTACAAGAGGACTGACACTCTAACTTTCTATGATTTTAACCTCTCCTGTGAGTCCGGTTTTAGATTCCGATGCATCACTTCAGGTTTACTGTATCCCTTGGACCTTCTTATTGACGAAGAAACACAGAAACTGCATCCGAATTTACTACAAAAGGCAAAATGCCGCCTTAAGTACAAGAGGACTGACACTCTAACTTTCTGTGATTTGAACCTCTCCTGTGAGTCCTGTTTTAGATTCCGTACTTCTCTTCAGGTTTACTGTATCCCTTGGACCTTCTTATTGACGAAGAAACACAGAAACTGCATCCGAATTTAATACAAACGGCACAATGCCGCCTTAAGTACAAGAGGACTGAATCTCTAACTTTCTATGATTTGAACCTCTCCTGTGAGTCCTGTTTTAGATTCCGATGTTTCACTTCAGGTTTACTGCATCCCTTGCACCTTCTTATTGACGACGAAACACAGAAATTGCATCTGAATTTAATACAAAATTCACAATGCCGACGTAAGTACAAGAGGACTGACACTCTAACTTTCTATGATTTGAACCTCTCCAGTGAGTCCTGTCTTAGATTCCGATGCTTCAATTCAGGTTTACTGTGTACCTTGGACCTTCTTATTGACGATGAAACACAGAAATTGCATCGGAATTATATTCAAAAGGCACAATGCCGACTTAAGTACAAGAGGACTGACACTCTAACTTTCTATGATTTCATCCTATCCTGTGAGTCCAGTTTCAGATACCGATGCTTCACTTCAGGTTTACTGGATCCCTTGGACCTTCTTATTGACGATGAAGCACAGAAATTGCATCCGAATTTAATACAAAAGCACAATGCCGACTTAAGTACAAGGGGACTGATACTCTAACTTTCTATGATTTGAACCTCTCCTGTGAGTCCAGTTTTAGATTCCGTTGCTTCACTTCAGGTTTTCTGTATCCCTTGGACCTTCTTATTGACGATGAAACACAGAAATTGCATCGGAATTTAATACAAAAGGCAAAATGCCGACTTTAGTACAAGAGGACTGACACTCTAACTTTCAATGATTTGAACCTCTCCCGTGAGTCCAGTTTTAGATTCTGATGCTTCACTTCAGGTTTACTGTATCCCTTGGACTTTCTTATTGACGATGAAACACAGAAATTGCATCCGAATTTAATACAAAAGGCACAATGCCGACTTAAGTACAAGAGGACTGACACTCTAACTTTCTATGATTTGATCCTCTCCTGTGAGTCCAGTTTTAGATTCCGATGCTTCACTTCAGGTTTACTAGATCAATTGGACCTTCTTATTGACGATGAAGCACAGAAATTGCATCCGAATTTAATACAAAAGGCACAATGCCGACTTAAGTACAAGAGGACTGACACTCTAACTTTCAATGATTTGAACCTCTCCTGTGAGTCCAGTTTTAGAATCCAATGCTTTACTTCAGGTTTAGTGTATACCATGGACCTTCTTATTGACGATGAAGCACAGAAATGGCATCGGAATTAAATTCAAAAGGCACAAAGCCGACTTAAGTACAAGAGAACTGACACTCTAACTTTCTATGATTTAAACCTCTCCTGTGAGTCCAGTTTTAGATTCCGATGGTTCACTTCAGGTTTACTGTATCCCATGGAATTTCTTATTGACGATGAAAGACAGAAATTGCATTCGAATTTAATACAAAAATCACAATGCCGACTTAAGTACAAGAGGACTGACAGTCTAACTTTCTTTGATTTGAACATCTCCTATGAGCCCAGTTTTACATTCCGATGCTTCACTTCAAGTTTACTGTATCCCTTGAACCTTCTTATTGACGATGAAACACAGAAATTGCATCCGAATTTAATACAAAAGGCACAATGCCGACTTAAGTACAAGAGGACTGACACACTAACTTTGTATGATTTGAACCTCTCCTGTGAGTCAAGTTTTAGATTCCGATGCTTCACTTCAGGTTTACTGTATCCCTTGGACCTTCTTATTGACGATGAAACACAGAAATTGCATCCGAATTTAATAAAAAAGGCACAATGCCGACTTAAGTACAAGAGGACTGATACTCTAGCTTTCTATGATTTGAACCTCTGCTTTGAGTCCTGTCTTAGATTCCGATGCTTCACTTCAGGTTTACTGTGTACCTTGGACCTTCTTATTGACGATGAAACACAGAAATTGCATCGGAATTATATTCAAAAGGCACAATGCCGACTTAAGTACAAGAGGACTGACACTCTAACTTTCATTGATTTGAACCTCTCCTGTGAGTCCAGTTTTAGAATCCGATGCTTTCCTTCAGGTTTAGTGTATACCATGGACCTTCTTATTGACGATGAAACACAGAAATTGCATCGGAATTAAATTCAAAAGGCACAAAGCCGACTTAAGTACCAGAGAACTGACACTATAACTTTCTATGATTTGAACCTCTTCTGTGAGTCCAGTTTTAGATTCCGATGCTTCACTTCAGGTTTACTGTATCATATGGAATTTCTTATTGACGATGAAAGACAGAAATTGCATTCGAATTTAATGCAAAAAGCACAATGCCGAATTAAGTACAAGAGGACTGACAGTCTAACTTTCTTTGATTTGAACATCTCCTATGAGCCCAGTTTTACATTCCGATGCTTCACTTCAGGTTTACTGTATCCCTTGAACCTTCTTATTGACGATGAAACACAGAAATTGCATCCGAATTTAATACAAAAGGCACAATGCCGACTTAAGTACAAGAGGACTGACACACTAACTTTGTATGATTTGAACCTCTCCTGTGAGTCAAGTTTTAGATTCCGATGCTTCACTTCAGGTTTACTGTATCCCTTGGACCTTCTTATTGACGAAGAAACACAGAAACTGCATCCGAATTTAATACAAGAGGCTCAATGCCGCCTTAAGTACAAGAGGACTGACACTCTAACTTTCTATGATTTGAACCTCTCCTATGAGTCCTGTTTTAGATTCCGATGCTTCACTTCAGGTTTACTGTATCCCTTGCACCTTCCTATTGACGATGAAACACAGAAATTGCATCGGAATTTAATACAAGAGCCACAATGCCAACTTAAGTACAAGAGGACTGACACTCTAACTTTCAATGATTTGAACGTCTCCCGTGAGTCCAGTTTTAGATTCTGATGCTTCACTTCAGGTTTACTGTATCCCTTGGACCTTCTTATTGACGATGAAACACAGAAATTGCATCCGAATTTAATACAAAAGGCACAATGTCGACTTAAGTACAAGAGGACTGACACTCTAACTTTCTATGATATGATCCTCTCCTGTGAGTCCAGTTTTAGATTCCGATGTTCACTTCAGGTTTACTGGATCCCTTGGACCTTCTTATTGACGATGAAGCACAGAAATTGCATCCGAATTTAATACAAAAGGCACATTGCCGACTTAAGTACAAGAGGACTGACACTTTAACTTTCAATGATTTGAACCTCTCCTGTGAGTCCAGTTATAGAATCCGATGCTTTACTTCAGGTTTAGTGTATACCATGGACCTTCTTATTGACGATGAAGCACAGAAATTGCATCGGAATTAAATTCAAAAGGCACAAAGCCGACTTAAGTACAAGAGAGCTGACACTCTAACTTTCTATGATTTGAACCTCTCCTGTGAGTCCAGTTTTAGATTCCGATGCTTCACTTCAGGTTTACTGTATCCCATGGAATTTCTTATTGACGATGAAACACAGAAATTGCATCCGAATTTAATACAAAAGGCACAATGCCGACTAAAGTACAAGTGGACTGACAGTCTAACTTTCTTTGATTTGAACATCTCCTATGAGCCCAGTTTTACATTCCGATGCTTCACTTCAGGGTAACTGTATCCCTTGAACCTTCTTATTGACGATGAAACACAGAAATTGCATCCGAATTTAATACAAAAAGCACAATGCCGACTTAAGTACAAGAGGACTGACACACTAACTTTGTATGATTTGAACCTCTCCTGTGAGTCAAGTTTTAATTTCCGATGCCTCACTTCAGGTTTACTGTATCCCTTGGACCTTCTTATTGACGAAGAAACACAGAAACTGCATCCGAATTTAATACAAAAAGCACAATGCCGACTTAAGTACAAGAGGACTGACACTCTAACTTTCTATGACTTGAACCTCTCCTGTGAGACCTGTTTTAGATTCCGATGCTTCTCTTCATGTTTACTGTATCCCTTGGACCTTCTTATTGACGATGAAACACAGAATTTGCATCCGAATTTAATACAAAAGGCACAATGCCGACATAAGTACAAGAGGACTGACACTCTCACTTTCTATGATTTGAACCTCTCCTGTGAGACCTGTTTTAGATTCCGATGCTTCACTACAGGTTTACTGTATCCCTTGGACCTACTTATCGACGATGAACCACAGAAATTGCAACGGAATTAAATTCAAAAGGCACAATGCCGACTTAAGTACAAGAGGACTGACAGTCTAACTTTCTATGATTTGAACCTCTCCTGTGAGTCCAGTTTTAGATTCCGATGCTTCACTTCAGGTTTGCTGTATCCCTTCGACCTTCTTATTGACGATGAAGCACAGAAATTGCATCGGAGTTAAATTCAAAAGGCACAATGCCGACTTAAGTACAAGAGGTCTGACTCTCTAACTTTCTATGATTTGAAACTCCCCTGTGAGCCCAGTTTTAGATTCCGATGCTTCACTGCAGGTACTGTATCCCTTGGACCTTCTTACTGACGATGAAACACAGAAATTGCATCCGTATTTAATACCAAAGTCACAATGCCGACTTAAGTAGAAGAGGACTGACACTCTAACTTTGTATGATTTGAACCTCTCCTCTAAGTCCAGTTTTAGATTCCGATGCTTCACTTCAGGTTTTCTGTATACCTTGGACCTTCATATTGACGATGAAACACAGAAATTGCATGGGAATTTAAAACAAAAGGCAAAATGCCGACTTAAGTACAAGAGGACTGACACTCTAACTTTCAATGATTTGAACCTCTCCCGCGAGTCCAGTTTTAGATACTGATGCTTCACTTCAGGTTTACTGTATCCCTTGGACTTTCTTATTGACGATGAAACACAGAAATTGCATCCGAATTTAATACAAAAGGCACAATGCCGACTTAAGTACAAGAGGACTGACACTCTAACTTTCTATGATTTGATCCTCTCCTGTGAGTCCAGTTTTAGATTCCGATGCTTCACTTCAGGTTTACTGGATCCCTTGGACCTTCTTATTGACGATGAAGCACAGAAATTGCATCCGAATTTAATACAAAAGGCACAATGCCGACTTAAGTACAAGAGGACTGACACTCTAACTTTCAATGATTTTAACCCCCCTGTGAGTCCAGTTTTAGAATCCGATGCTTTACTTCAGGTTTAGTGTATACCATGAACCTTCTTATTGAGAATGAAGCACAGAAATGGCATCGGAATTAAATTCAAAAGGCACAAAGCCGACTTAAGTACAAGAGAACTGACACTCTAACTTTCTATGATTTAAACCTCTCCTGTGAGTCCAGTTTTAGATTCCGATGCTTCACTTCAGGTTTACTGTATCCCTTGGACCTTCTTATTGACGATGAAACACAGAAATAGCATCCGAATTTAATACAAAAGGCACAATGCCGACTTAAGTACAAGAGGACTGACACACTAACTTTGAATGATTTGAACCTCTCCTGTGAGTCAAGTTTTAGATTCCGATGCTTCACTTCAGGTTTACTGTATCCCTTGGACCTTCTTATTGACGATGAAACACAGAAATTGCATCCGAATTTAATACAAAAGGCACAATGCCGACATAAGTACAAGAGGACTGATACTCTAGCTTTCTATGATTTGAACCTCTGCTTTGAGTCCTGTCTTAGATTCCGATGCTTCACTTCAGGTTTACTGTGTACCTTGGACCTTCTTATTGACGATGAAACACAGAAATTGCATCGGAATTATATTCAAAAGGCACAATGACGACTTAAGTACAAGGGGACTGACACTCTAACTTTCAATGATTTGAACCTCTCCTGTGAGTCCAGTTTTAGAATCCGATGCTTTACTTCAGGTTTAGTGTATACCATGGACCTTCTTATTGACGATGAAGCACAGAAATTCATCGGAATTAAATTCAAAAGGCACAAAGCCGACTTAAGTACAAGAGAACTGACACTATAACTTTCTATGATTTGAACCTCTCCCATGAGTCCAGTTTTAGATTCCGATGCTTCACTTCAGGTTTACTGTATCCAATGGAATTTCTTATTGACGATGAAAGACAGAAATTGCATTCGAATTTAATACAAAACGCACAATGCCGACTTAAGTACAAGAGGACTGACAGTCTAACTTTCTTTGATTTGAACATCTCCTATGAGCCCAGTTTTACATTCCGATGCATCACTTCAGGTTTACTGTATCCCTTGAACCTTCTTATTGACGATGAAACACAGAAATTGCATCCGAAGTTAATACAAAAGGCACAATGCCGACTGAAGTACAAGAGGACTGACACACTAACTTTGTATGATTTGAACCTCTCCTGTGAGTCAAGTTTTAGATTCCGATGCTTCACTTCAGGTTTACTGTATCCCTTGGACCTTCTTATTGACGAAGAAACACAGAAACTGCATCCGAATTTAATACAAGGGGCACAATGCCGCCTTAAGTACAAGAGGACTGACACTCTAACTTTCTATGATTTGAACCTCTCCTGTGAGTCCTGTTTTAGATTCCGATGCTTCACTTCAGGTTTACTGTATCCCTTGCACCTTCTTATTGACGACGAAACACAGAAATTGCATCTGAATTTAATACAAAAGGCACAATGCCGACGTAAGTACAAGAGGACTCACACTGTGACTTTCTATGATTTGAACCTCTCCTGTGGGTCCTGTCTTAGATTCCGATGCTTCACTTCAGGTTTACTGTGTACCTTGGACCTTCTTATTGACGATGAAACACAGAAATTGCATCGGAATTATATTCAAAAGGCACAATGCCGACTTAAGTACAACAGGACTGAGACTCTAACTTTCTATGATTTGAACCTCTGCTGTGAGTGCAGTTTTAGATTCTGATGCTTGACTTCAGGATTACTGTATCCCTTGGACCTTCTTATTGACGATGAAACACAGAAATAGCATCCGAATTTAATACAAAAGGCACAATGCCGACTTAAGTACAAGAGGACTGACACACTAACTTTGAATGATTTGAACCTCTCCTGTGAGTCAAGTTTTAGATTCCGATGCTTCACTTCAGGTTTACTGTATCCCTTGGACCTTCTTATTGACGAAGAAACACAGAAATTGCATCGGAATCAAATTCAAAAGGCATAATGTCGACTTAAGTACAAGAGGACTGACACTCTAACTTTCTATGATTTGAACATCTCCTGTGAGTACAGTTTTAGATTCCGATGCTTCACTTCAGGTTTTCTGTATACCTCGGACCTTCTTATTGACGATGAAACACAGAAATTGCATCGAAATAAATTCAAATGGCACAATGCCACTTAAGTACAAGAGGACTGACACTCTAACTTTCTATGATTTGAACCTCTCCTGTGAGTCCAGTTTTAGACTCCGTTGCTTCACTTCAGGTTTTCTGTATCCCTTGGACCTTCTTATTGACGATGAAACACAGAAATTGCATCGTAATTTAATACAAATGGCACAATGCCGACTTAAGTACAAGAGGACTGACACTCTAACTTTCAATGATTTGAACGTCTCCCGTGAGTCCAGTTTTAGATTCTGATGCTTCACTTCAGGTTAACTGTATCCCTTGGACCTTCTTATTGACGATGAAACACAGAAATTGCATCCGAATTTAATACAAAAGGCACAATGCCGACTTAAGTACAAGAGGACTGACAATCTAACTTTCTATGATATGATCCTCTCCTGTGAGTCCAGTTTTAGATTCCGATGCTTCACTTCAGGTTTATTGGATCCCTTGGACCTTCTTATTGACGATGAAGCACAGAAATTGCATCCGAATTTAATACAAAAGGCACATTGCCGACTTAAGTACAAGAGGACTGACACTTTAACTTTCAATGATTTGAACCTCTCCTGTGAGTCTAGTTATAGAATCCGATGCTTTACTTCAGGTTTAGTGTATACCATGGACCTTCTTATTGACGATGAAGCACAGAAATTGCATCGGAATTAAATTCAAAAGGCACAAAGCCGACTTAAGTACAAGAGAGCTGACACTCTAACTTTCTATGATTTGAACCTCTCCTGTGAGTCCAGTTTTAGATTCCGATGCTTCACTTCAGGTTTACTGTATCTCATGGAATTTCTTATTGACGATGAAACACAGAAATTGCATCCGAATTTAATACAAAAGGCACAATGCCGACTAAAGTACAAGAGAACTGACAGTCTAACTTTCTTTGATTTGAACATCTCCTATGAGCCCAGTTTTACATTCCGATGCTTCACTTCAGGGTTACTGTATCCCTTGAACCTTCTTATTGACGATGAAACACAGAAATTGCATCCGAATTTAATACAAAAAGCACAATGCCGACTTAAGTACAAGAGGACTGACACACTAACTTTGTATGATTTGAACCTCTCCTGTGAGTCAAGTTTTAGATTCCGATGCCTCACTTCAGGTTTACTGTATCCCTTGGTCCTTCTTATTGACGAAGAAACACAGAAACTGCATCCGAATTTAATACAAAAAGCACAATGCCGACTTAAGTACAAGAGGACTGACACTCTATCTTTCTATGAATTGAACCTCTCCTGTGAGACCTGTTTTGGATTCCGATGCTTCTCTTCAGGTTTACTGTATCCCTTGGACCTTCTTATTTACGATGAAACACAGAATTTGCATCCGAATTTAATACAAAAGGCACTATGCCGACTTAAATACAAGAAGACTGACACTCTAAAATTCTACGATTTGAACCTCTCCTGTGAGTCCACTTTTAGATTCCGATGCTTCACCTCAGGTTTACTGTATCCCTTGGACCTTCTTATTGACGATGATACACAGAAATTGATTCAGAATTTAATACAAAAGGCACAATGCCGACTTAAGTACAAGAGGACTGACACTCTAACTTTCTATGATTTGAACCTCTCCTGTGAGACCTGTTTTAGATTCCGATGCTTCACTACAGGTTTACTGTATCCCTTGGACCTACTTATCGACGATGAAGCACAGAAATTGCAACGGAATTAAATTCAAAAGGCACAATGCCGACCTAAGTACAAGAGGACTGACAGTCTAACTTTCTATGATTTGAACCTCTCCTGTGAGTCCAGTTTTAGATTCCGATGCTTCACTTCAGGTTTGCTGTATCCCTTCGACCTTCTTATTGACGATGAAGCACAGAAATTGCATCGAAGTTAAATTCAAAAGGCACAATGCCGACTTAAGTACAAGAGGTCTGACTCTCTAACTTTCTATGATTTGAAACTCTCCTGTGAGCCCAGTTTTAGATTCAGATGCTTCACTGCAGGTACTGTATCCCTTGGACCTTCTTACTGACGATGAAACACAGAAATTGCATCCGCATTTAATACTAAAGTCACAATGCCGACATAAGTAGAAGAGGACTGACACTCTAACTTTGTATGATTTGAACCTCTCCTCTGAGTCCAGTTTTAGATTCCGATGCTTCACTTCAGGTTTACTGTATACCTTGGACCTTGTTATTGACGATGAAACACAGTAATTGCATGGGAATTAAATTCAAAAGGCATAATGCCGACTTAAGTTTAAGAGGACTGACACTCTAACTTTCTATGATTTGAACCTCTCCTGCGAGTCCAGTTTTAGATTCCGATGCTTCGCTTCAGGTTTAGTGTATACCTTGGACCTTGTTATTGACGATGAAGCACAGAAATTGCATCGGAATTAAATTCAAAAGTCACAACGCCGACTTAAGTACAAGAGGACTGACACTCTAACTTTCTATGATTGAACCTCTCCGGCGAGTCCACTTTTAGATTCTGATGCTTCACTTCAGGTTTACTGTATACCTTCTACCTTCTTATTGATGATGAAGCACATAAATTGCATCGGAATAAAATTCAAAAAGCACAATGCCGACTTAAGTACAAGAGGACTGACAGTCTAACTTTCTGTGATATGAACCTCTCCTGTGAGTCCTGTTTTAGATTCCGATGCTTCACTTCAGGTTTACTGTATCCCTTGGAGCTTCTTATTGACGATGAAACACAGAAATTGCATCCGTATTTAATACTAAAGGCACAATGCCGACTTAAATACAAGAGGACTGACACTCTAACTTTCTATGATTTGAACCTCTCCTCTGAGTCCAGTTTTAGATTCCGATGCTTCACTTCAGGTTTACTGTATACCTTGGATCTTTTTATTGACGATGAAAGACAGTAATTGCATGGGAATTAATTTCAAAAGGCACAATGCCGACTTCAGTATTAGAAAACTGACACTCTAACTTTCTATGATTTGAACCTCTCCTGCGAGTCCAGTTTTAGATTCCGATACTTCGCTTCAGGTTTACTGTATACCTTGGACCTTCTTATTGACGATGAAGCACAGAAATTGCATCGGAATTAAATTCAAAAGTCACAACGCCGACTTAAGTACAAGAGGACTGACACTCTAACTTTCTATGATTTGAACCTCTCCGGTAGTCCAGTTTTAGATTTCGATGCTTCACTTCAGGTTTACTGTATACCCTGGACCTTCTTATTGACGATGAAGCACAGAAATTGCATCAGAATTAAATTCAAAACGCACAATGCCGACTTAAGTACAAGAGGACTGACACTCTAAATTTCTGTGCTTTTAACCTCTCCTGTGAGTCCAGTTTTAGATTCCGATGCTTCACTTCAGGTTTAGAGTATCCCTTGGACCTTCTTATTGACGATGAAACACAGATATTGAAACCGAATTTAATACAAATGGCAAAATGCCGAATTAAGTACAAGAGGACTGACACTCTAACTTTCTATGATTTGAACCCCTCCTGTGAGTCCAGTTTTAGATTCCGATGCTTCACTTCACGTTTACTGTATACCTTGGACCTTCTTATTGACGATGAAACACAGAAATTGCATCTGAATATAATACAAAAAGCACAAAGCCTACTTAAGTACAAGAGGACTGACACTATAACTTTCTATGGTTTGAACCTCTCCTGTGAGTCCAGTTTTAGATTCCGATGCTTCACTTCAGGTTTACTGTATCCCTTGGACCTTATTATTGCCGATGGAACACAGAGATTGGATCCGAATTTAATACAAACGCACAAAGGCGACTTAAGTACAAGAGGACTGACACTCTAACTTTCTATGATTTGAACCTCTCCTGTGAGTCCAGTTTTAGATTCCGTTGCTTCACTTCAGGTGTTCTGTATCCCTTGGAGCTTCTTATTGACGATGAAACACAGAAATTGCATCGGAATTTAATACAAAAGGCACAATGCCGACTTAAGTACAAGAGGTTTGACACTCTAACTTTCAATGATTTGAACGTCTCCCGTGAGTCCAGTTTTAGATTCTGATGCTTCACTTCAGGTTTACTGTATCCCATGGAATTTCTTATTAACGATGAAACACAGAAATTGCATCCGAATTTAATACAAAAGGCAAAATGCCGACTAAAGTACAAGAGGACTGAGAGTCTAACTTTCTTTGATTTGAACATCTCCTATGAGCCCAGTTTTACATTCCGATGCTTCACTTCAGGGTTACTGTATCCCTTGAACCTTCTTATTGACGATGAAACACAGAAATTGCATCCGAATTTAATACAAAAAGCACAATGCCGACTTAAGTACAAGAGGACTGACACACTAACTTTGTATGATTTGAACCTCTCCTGTGAGTCAAGTTTTAGATTCCGATGCCTCACTTCACGTTTACTGTATCCCTTGGACCTTCTTATTGACGAAGAAACACAGAAACTGCATCCGAATTTAATACAAAAAGCACAATGCCGACTTAAGTACAAGAGGACTGACACTCTAACTTTCTATGAATTGAACCTCTCCTGTGAGACCTGTTTTAGATTCCGATGCTTCTCTTCAGGTTTACCGTATCCCTTGGACCTTCTTATTGACGATGAAACACAGAATTTGCATCCGAATTTAATACAAACGCACAAAGCCGACTTAAGTACAAGAGGACTGACACTCTAACTTTCTATGATTTGAACCTCTCCTGTGAGTCCAGTTTTAGATTCCGTTGCTTCACTTCAGGTGTTCTGTATCCCTTGGAGCTTCTTATTGACGATGAAACACAGAAATTGCATCGGAATTTAATACAAAAGGTACAATGCCGACTTAAGTACAAGAGGATTGACACTCTAACTTTCAATGATTGGAACGTCTCCCGTGAGTCCAGTTTTAGATTCTGATGCTTCACTTCAGGTTTACTGTATCCCTTGCACCTTCTTATTGACGATGAAACACAGAAATTGCATCCGAATTTAATACAAAAGGCACATTGCCGACTTAAGTACAAGAGGACTGACACTCTAACTTTCAATGATTTGAACCTCTCCTGTGAGTCCAGTTATAGAATCCGATGCTTTACTTCAGGTTTACTGTATTCCATGGACCTTCTTATTGACGATGAAGCACAGAAATTGCTTCGGAATTAAATTCAAAAGGCACAAAGCCGACTTAAGTACAAGAGAGCTGACACTCTAACTTTCTATGATTTGAACCTCTCCTGTGAGTCCAGTTTTAGATTACGATGCTTCGCTTCAGGTTTACTGTATCCCATGGAATTTCTTATTAACGATGGAACACAGAAATTGCATCCGAATTTAATACAAAAGGCAAAATGCCGACTAAAGTACAAGAGGACTGAGAGTCTAACTTTCTTTGATTTGAACATCTCCTATGAGCCCAGTTTTACATTCCGATGCTTCACTTCAGGGTTACTGTATCCCTTGAACCTTCTTATTGACGATGAAACACAGAAATTGCATCCGAATTTAATACAAAAAGCACAATGCCGACTTAAGTACAAGAGGACTGACACACTAACTTTGTATGATTTGAACCTCTCCTGTGAGTCAAGTTTTAGATTCCGATGCCTCACTTCACGTTTACTGTATCCCTTGGACCTTCTTATTGACGAAGAAACACAGAAACTGCATCCGAATTTAATACAAAAAGCACAATGCCGACTTAAGTACAAGAGGACTGACACTCTAACTTTCTATGAATTGAACCTCTCCTGTGAGACCTGTTTTAGATTCCGATGCCTCTCTTCAGGTTTACCGTATCCCTTGGACCTTCTTATTGACGATGAAACACAGAATTTGCATCCGAATTTAATACAAAAGGCACAATGCCGACTTAAGTACAAGAGGACTGACACTCTAAATTTCTACGATTTGAACCTCTCCTGTGAGTCCAGTTTTAGATTCCGATGCTTCACCTCAGGTTTACTGTATCCCTTGGACCTTCTTATTGACGATGATACACAGAAATAGATTCAGAATTTAATACAAAAGGCACAATGCCGACTTAAGTACAAGAGGACTGACACTGTAACGTTCTATGATTTGAACCTCTCCTGTGAGACCTGTTTGAGATTCCGATGCTTCACTACAGGTTTACTGTATCCCTTGGACCTACTTATCGACGATGAAGCACAGAAATTGCAACGGAATTAAATTCAAAAGGCACAATGCCGACTTAAGTACAAGAGGACTGACAGTCTAACTTTCTATGATTTGAACCTCTCCTGTGAGTCCAGTTTTAGATTCCGATGCTTCACTTCAGGTTTGCTGTATCCCTTCGACCTTCTTATTGACGATGAAGCACAGAAATTGCATCGGAGTTAAATTCAAAAGGCACAATGCCAACATAAGTACAAGAGGTCTGACTCTCTAAGTTTCTATGATTTGAAACTCTCCTGTGAGCCCAGTTTTAGATTCTGATGCTTCACTGCAGGTACTGTATCCCTTGGACCTTCTTACTGACGATGAAACACAGAAATTGCATCCGTATTTAATACTAAAGTCACAATGCCGACTTAAGTAGAAGAGGACTGACACTCTAACTTTCTATGATTTGAACCTCTCCTCTGAGTCCAGTTTTAGATTCCGATGTTTCACTTCAGGTTTACTGTATACCTCGGACCTTTTTATTGACGATGAAACACAGTAATTGCATGGGAATTAAATTCAAAAGGCACAATGCCGACTTAAGTATAACAGGACTGACACTCTAACTTTCTATGATTTGAACCTCTCCTGCGAGTCCAGTTTTAGATTCCGATGCTTCGCTTCAGGTTTAGTGTATATCTTGGACCTTGTTATTGACGATGAAGCACAGAAATTGCATCGGAATTAAATTCAAAAGTCACAACGCCGACTTAAGTACAAGAGGACTGACACTCTAACTTTCTATGATTTGAACCTCTCCGGTGAGTCCAGTTTTAGATTCCGATGCTTCACTTCAGGTTTACTGTATCCCTTGGACCTTCTTATTGACGATGAAACACAGAAATTGCATCCGTATTTAATACTAAAGGCACAATGCCGACTTAAGTACAAGAGGACTGACACTCTAACTTTCTATGATTTGAACCTCTCCTGTGAGTCCAGTTTTAGATTCTGATGCTTCACGTCAGGTTTACTGTATACCTTGGACCTTCTTATTGACTGCGAAACACAGATATTGCATCGTAATTAAATTCAAAATGCACAATGCCGACTTAAGTACAAGTGGACTGAGACTCTAACATTCTATGATTTGAACCTCTCCTGTGAGTCCAGTTTTAGATTCCGATGCTTCACTTCAGGTTTACTGTATCCATTGAACCTTCTTATTGACAATGAAACACAGAAATTGCTTCCGAATTAAATTCCAAAGGTACAATGCCGACTTAAGTACAAGAGGCTGAAACTCTAACTTTCAATCATTTGAACGTCTCCTGTGAGTTCAGATTTAGATTCCGATGCTTCACTTCAATTTTACTGTATTCCTTGGACCTTCTTATTGACGATGAAGCACCAAAATTGCATCGGAAATAAATTCAAAAGGCACAATGCCGACTTAAATACAAGAGGACTGACAATCTAATTTTCTATGATTTGAACCTCTCCTGTGAGTCCAGTTTTATATTCTGATGCCTCACTTCAGGTTTACTGTATTCCTTGGACATTCTTATTGACCGCGAAACACAGATATTGCATCGGAATTAAATTCTAAAGGCACAACGCCGACTTAAGTACAAGAGGACTGACACTCTAACTTTCTATGATCTGATCCTCTCCTGTGAGTCCAGTTTTAGATTCCGATGCTTCACTTCAGGTTTACTGTATCCCTTGGACCTTATTATTGACGATGAAACACAGAAATTGCATTCGAATTTAATACAAATGGCACAATGCCGACCTAAGTACAAGAGGACTGGCCCTTTAACTTTCTATGAATTGAACCTCTCCTGTGAGTCCAGTTTTAGATTCCGATGCTTCACTTCAGGTGTACTGCATACCTCGGGACTTCTTATTGACGATGATACACAGAAATTGCATCGGAATTAAATTCAAAAGGCACAATGCCGACTTAAGTACAAGAGGACTGACACTCTAACTGTCTATGATTTGGACCTCTCCTGTGAGTCCAGTTTTAGATTCCGATGCTTCGCTTCAGGTTTACTGTATACCTTGGACCTTCTAATTGACGATGAATCACAGAAATTGCATCGGAATTAAATTCAAAAAGCACAATGCCGACTTAACTACAAGAGGACTGACACTCTAAGTTTCTATGCTTTGAACCTCTATTGTGAGACCAGTTTTAGATTCCGATGCTTCACTTCAGGTTTAATGTATCTCTTGGACCTTCTTATAGACGATGAAACACAGAAATTGCAACCGAATTTAATACAAAAGGCACAATTCCGACTTAAGTACAAGCGAACTGACACACTAACTTGCTATGATTATAACCTCTCCTGTGAGTCCAGTTTTAGATTCCGATGCTTCACTTCAGGTTTACTGTATCCCTCGGACCTCCTTATTGACGATGAAACACAGAAATTGCATCGAATTAAATTCAAAAGGCACAATGCCGACTCAAGTACAAGAGGACTGACACTCTAACTTTCTATGATTTGAACATCTCCTGTGAGTCCAGTTTTAGATTCCGATGCTTCACTTCAGGTTTACTGTATCCCTTGGACCTTCGTATTGACGATGAAACACAGATATTGCATCTGATATAATACAAAAGGCACAATGCCGTCTTAAGTACAAGAGGATTGACACTCTAACTTTCTATGATTTGAACGTCTCCTGTGAGTCCAGTCTTAGATTCCGATGCTTCACTTCAGGTTTACTGTGTACCTTGGACCTTCTTATTGACGATGAAACACAGAAATTGCATCTGAATTAAATTCAAAAGGCACAATGCCGACTTAAGTACAAGAGGACTGACACTCTAACTTTCTATGATTTGAACCTCTCCTGTGAGTCCAGTTTTAGTTTCTGATGCTTCACTTCAGGTTTACTGTATACCTTGGACCTTCGTATTGACGATGAAGCACAGAAATTGCATCGGAATTAAATTCAAAACACACAATGCCGACTTAAGTACAAGAGGACTGACACTCTAACTTTCTATGATTTGAACCTCTCCTGTGAGTCCAGTTTTAAATTCCGATGCTTCACTTCAGGTTTACTGTATACCTTGACCTTCCTATTGACGGCGAAACACAAACATTGCATCTTAATTAATTTCAAAAGGCACAATGCCGACTTAAGTACAAGAGGTCTCACACTCTAACTTTCTATGATCTGAACCTCTCCTGTGAGTCCAGTTTTACATTTCGATGCTTTACTTCAGGTATACTGTATACCTTGGACCTCCTTATTGACGATGAAACACAGAAATTGCATCGAATTATATTCAAAAGGCACAATGTTGACTCAAGTACAAGAGGACTGACATTCTAACTTTCTATGATTTGAACATCTCCTGTGAGTCCAGTTTTAGATTCCGATGCTACACTTCAGGTTTACTGTATCCCTTGGACCTTCGTATTGACGATGAAACACAGAAATTGCATCTGAATTTAATACAAAAGGCACAATGCCGACTTAAGTACAAGAGGACTGACACTCTAAAATTCTATGATTTGAACCTCTCCTGTGAGTCCAGTTTTAGATTCCGATGCTTCACCTCAGGTTTACTGTATCCCTTGGTCCTTCTTATTGACGATGATACACAGAAATTGATTCAGAATTTAATACAAAAGGCACAATGCCGACTTAACTACAAGAGGACTGACACTCTAACTTTCTATGATTTGAACCTCTCCTGTGAGTCCTGTTTTAGATTCCGATGCTTCACTACAGGTTTACTGTATCCCTTGGACCTACTTATCGACGATGAAGCACAGAAATTGCATCGGAATTAAATGCAAAAGGCACAATGCCGACTTAAGTACAAGAGGACTGACAGTCTAACTTTCTATGATTTGAACCTCTCCTGTGGGTCCAGTTTTAGATTCCGATGCTTCACTTCAGGTTTACTGTATCCCTTCGACCTTCTTATTGACGATGAAGCACAGAAATTGCATCGGAGTTAAATTCAACAGGCACAATGCCGACTTAAGTACAAGAGGTCTGACTCTCTAACTTTCTATGATTTGAAACTCTCCTGTGAGCCCAGTTTTAGATTCCGATGCTTCACTGCAGGTTTACTGTATCCCTTGGACCCTCTTATTGACGATGAAATACAGAAATTGCATCCGTATTTAATACTAAAGGCACAATGCCGACTTACGTAGAAGAGGACTGACACTCTAACTTTGTATGATTTGAACCTCTCCTCTGAGTCCAGTTTTAGATTCCGATACTTTACTTCAGGTTTACTGTATACCTTGGACCTTTTTATTGACGATGAAACATAGTAATTGCATGGGAATTAAATTCAAAAGGCACAATGCCGACTTCAGTATTAGAAAACTGACACTCTAACTTTCTATGATTTGAACCTCTCCTGTGAGTCCAGTTTTAGATTCCGATGCTTCACTTCACGTTTACTGTATACCTTGGCCCTTCTTATTGACGATGAAACACAGAAATTGCATCGGAATTAAATTTAAAAGGCACAATTCCGACTTAAGTACAAGAGGACTGACACTCTAACTTTCTATGATTGGACCTCTCCTGTGAGTCCAGTTTTAAAATCCGATGCTTCACTTCAGGTTTACTGTGTCCCTTGGACCTTATTACTGACGATGGAACACAGAAATTGCATCCGAATTTAATACAAATGGCACAATGCCGACCTAAGTACAAGAGGACTGACACTCTAACTTTCAATGATTTGAACCTCTCCTGTGAGTCCTGTTTTAGATTCCGATGCTTCACTTCAGGTTTACAGTATAGCTTGGACCTTCTAATTGACGATGAAGCACAGAGATTGCATCGGAATTAAATTCAAAAATCTCAATGCCGACTTAACTACAAGAGGACTGACACTCTAAGTTTCTATGCTTTGAACCTCTATTGTGAGACCAGTTTTAGATTCCGATGCTTCACTTCAGGTTTAGTGTATCTCTTGGACCTTCTTATAGACGATGAAACACAGAAATTGCAACCGAATTTAATACAAAAGGCACAATTCCGACTTAAGTACAAGAGGACTGACACACTAACTTGCTATGATTATAACCTCTCCTGTGAGTCCAGTTTTAGATTCCGATGCTTCACTTCAGGTTTACTGTATACCTCGGACCGCCTTATTCACGATAAAACACAGTAATTGCATCGAATTATATTCAAAAGGCACAATGTCGACTCAAGTACAAGAGGACTGACACTCTAAGTTTCTATGATTTGAACCTCTCCTGTGAGACCAGTTTTAGGTTCCGATGCATCAGTTCAGGTTTACTGTATACCTTGGACCTTCTAATTGACGATGAAGCACAGAAATTGCATTGGAATTAAATTCAAAAATCACAATGCCGACTTAACTACAAGAGGACTGACACTCTAAGTTTCTATGATTTGAACCTCTCCTGTGAGACCAGTTTTAGATTCCGATGCTTCACTTCAGGTTTACTGTAACCCTTGGACCTTATTATTGACGATGAAACACAGAAATTGCATTCGAATTTACTACAAATGGCACAATGCCGACCTAAGTGCAAGAGGACTGACCCTTTAACTTTCTATGAATTGAACCTCTCCTGTGAGTCCAGTTTTAGATTCCGATGCTTCACTTCAGGTGTACTGCATACCTTGGGACTTCTTATTGACGATGATACACAGAAAATGCATCGGAATTAAATTCAAAAGGCACAATGCCGACTTAAGTACAAGAGGACTGACACTCTAACTGTCTATGATTTGGATCTCTCCTGTGAGTCCAGTTTTAGATTCCGATGCTTTGCTTCAGGTTTACTGTATACCTTGGACCTTCTAATTGACGATGAAGCACAGAAATTGCATCGGAATTAAATTCAAAAAGCACAATGCCGACTTAACTACAAGAGGACTGACACTCTAAGTTTCTATGCTTTGAACCTCTATTGTGAGACCAGTTTTAGATTCCGATGCTTCACTTCAGGTTTAGTGTATCTCTTGGACCTTCTTATAGACGATGAAACACAGAAATTGCAACCGAATTTAATACAAAAGGCACAATTCCGACTTAAGTACAAGAGGACTGACACACTAACTTGCTATGATTATAACCTCTCCTGTGAGTCCAGTTTTAGATTCCGATGCTTCACTTCAGGTTTACTGTATACCTTGGACCATCTTATTCACGACGAAACACAGAAATTGCATCGGAATTAAATTCAAAAGGCACAATGCCGACTTAAATACAAGAGGACTGACACTCTAAATGTCTATGATTTGAACCTCTCCTGTCAGTCCAGTTTTAGATTCCGTTGCTTCACTTCAGGTTTACTGTATACCTCGGACCTCCTTATTGACGATAAAACACAGAAATTGCATCGAATTATATTCAAAAGGCACAATGTCGACTCAAGTACAAGAGGACTGACACTCTAAGTTTCTATGATTTGAACATCCCCTGTGAGTCCAGTTTTAGATTCCGATGCTTCACTTCATGTTTACTGTAGCACTTGGACCTTCGTATTGACGATGAAACACAGAAATTGCATCTGAATGTAATACAAAAGACACAATGCCGACTTAAGTACAAGAGGAATGACACTCAAACTTTCTATGATTTGAACCTCTCCTGTGAGTACAGTTTTAGATTCCGATGCTTCACTTCAGGTTTAGTGTATCTCTTGGACCTTCTTATAGACGATGAAACACAGAAATTGCAACCGAATTTAATACAAAAAGGACAATTCCGACTTAAGTACAAGGGGACTGACACACTAACTTTCTATGATTTGAACCTCTCCTGTCAGTCCAGTTTTAGATTCCGATGCTTCACTTCAGGTTTACTGTATGCCTCGGACCTCCTTATTGACGATGAAACACAGAAATTGCATCGGAATTAAATTCAAAAATCACAATGCCGACTTAACTACAAGAGGACTGACACTCTAAGTTTCTATGCTTTGAACCTCTATTGTGAGACCAGTTTTAGATTCCGATGCCTCACTTCAGGTTTAGTGTATCTCTTGGACCTTCTTATAGACGATGAAACACAGAAATTGCAACCGAATTTAATACAAAAGGCACAATTCCGACTTAAGTACAGGAGGACTGACACACTAACTTGCTATGATTATAACCTCTCCTGTGAGTCCAGTTTTAGATTCCGATGCTTCACTTCAGGTTTACTGTATACCTCGGACCGCCTTATTGACGATAAAACACAGAAATTGCATCGAATTATATTCAAAAGGCACAATGTCGACTCAAGTACAAGAGGACTGACAGTCTAAGTTTCTATGATTTGAACATCTCCTGCGAGTCCAGTTTTAGATTCCGATGCTTCACTTTTTGTTTACTGTATCACTTGGACCTTCGTATTGACGATGAAACACAGAAATTGGATCTGAATTTAATACAAAAGACACAATGCCGACTTAAGTACAAGAGGACTGACACTCAAACATTCTATGATTTGAACCTCTCCTGTGAGTACAGTTTTAGATTCCTATGCTTCACATCAGGTTTACTGTATACCTTGGACCTTCTTATTGACGATGAAGCACAGAAATTGCATCGGAATATAAATTCAAAAAGCACAATGCCGACTTAAGTACAAAAGGACTGACACTCTAACTTTCAATGATTTGAACCTCTCCTGTGAGTCCAGTTTTAGATTCCGATGCTTCATTTCAGGTTTACTGTATACCTTGGACCTTCTAATTGACGATGAAGCACAGAAATTGAATCGGAATTAAATTCAAAATGCACAATGCCGACTTAACTACAAGAGGACTGACACTCTAAGTTTCTATGATTTGAACCTCTCCTGTGAGACCAGATTTAGGTTCCGATGCTTCAGTTCAGGTTTACTGTATACCTTGG
Organism: Schistocerca serialis cubense; assembly: GCF_023864345.2. NCBI lineage: Eukaryota > Metazoa > Arthropoda > Insecta > Orthoptera > Acrididae > Schistocerca > Schistocerca serialis. The sequence continues at coordinate 27,643,004 of NW_026047644.1, read as the reverse complement.
ACCTTCTAATTGACGAAGAAGCACAGAAATTGCATTGGAATTAAATTCAAAAGGCACAATGCCGACTTAACTACAAGAGGACTGACACTCTAAGTCTCTATGTTTGAACCTCTCCTGTGAGACCAGTTTTAGATTCCGATGCTTCACTTCAGGTTTAGTGTATCTCTTGGACCTTCTTATAGACGATGAAACATAGAAATTGCAACCGAATTTAGTACAAAAGGCACAGTTCCGACTTAAGTACAAGAGGACTGACACACTATCTTGCTATGATTTGAACCTCTCCTGTGAGTCCAGTTTTAGATTCCGATGCTTCACTTCAGGTTTACTGTATACCTTGGACCTTGTTATTGACGACGAAACACAGAAATTGCATCGGAATTAAATTCAAAAGGCACAATGCCGAGTTAAGTACAAGAGGACTGACACTCTAACATTCTATGATTTGAACCACTCCTGAGAGTCCAGTTTTAAATTCCGATGCTTCACTTCAGGGTTACTGTATACCTTGACCTTCCTATTGACACCGAAACACAGAAATTGCATCGGAATTAAATTCATAAAGCACAATGCCGACTTAACTACAAGAGGACTGACACTCTAAGTCTCTATGTTTGAACCTCTCCTGTGAGACCAGTTTTAGATTCCGATGTATCACTTCAGGTTTAATGTATCTCTTGGACTTTCTTATAGACGATGAAACACAGAAGTTGCAACCGAATTTAATACAAAAGGCACAATTCCGACTTAAGTACAAGGGGACTGACACACTAACTTTCTATGATTTGAACCTCTCCTGTGATTCCAGTTTTAGATTCCTATGCTTCACTTCAGGTTTACTGTATCCCTTGGACCTTATTATTGACGATGAAACACAGAAATTGCATTAGAATTTAATACAACTGGCACAATGCCGACCCAAGTACAAGAGGACTGACCCTTTAACTATCTATGAATTGAACCTCTCCTGTGAGTCCAGTTTTAGATTCCGATGCTTCACTTCAGGTGTACTGCATACCTTGGGACTTCTTATTGACGATGATACACAGAAATTGCATCGGAATTAAATTCAAAAGGCACAATGCCGACTTAAGTACAAGAGGACTGACACTCTAACTGTCTATGATTTGGACCTCTCCTGTGAGTCCAGTTTTAGATTCCGATGCTTCGCTTCAGGTTTACTGTATACCTTGGACCTTCTAATTGACGATGAAGCACAGAAATTGCATCGGAATTAAATTCAAAAAGCACAATGCGGACTTAACTACAAGAGGACTGACACCCTAAGTTTCTATGCTTTGAACCTCTATTGTGAGACCAGTTTTAGATTCCGATGCTTCACTTCAGGTTTAGTGTATCCCTTGGACCTTGTTATTGACGATGAAACACAGATATTGAAACCGATTTTAATACAAAAGGCACAATGCCGAATTAAGTACAGGAGGACTGACACTCTAATTTTCTATGATTTGAACCTCTCCTGTGAGTCCAGTTTTAGATTCCGATGCTTCACTTCACGTTTACTGTATACCTTGACCCTTCTTATTGACGATGAAACACAGAAATTGCATCGGAATTAAATTTAAAAGGCACAATTCCGACTTAAGTACAAGAGGACTGACACTCTAACTTTCTATGATTGGACCTCTCCTGTGAGTCCAGTTTTAGATTCCGATGCTTCACTTCAGGTTTACTGTATCCCTTGGACCTTCTTATTGACGATGAAACACATAAATTGCACCCGAATTAAATACAAAAAGGACAAAGCCGACTTAAGTACAAGAGGACTGACACTATAACTTTCTATGGTTTGAACCTCTCCTGTGAGTCCAGTTTTAGATTCCGATGCTTCACTTCAGGTTTACTGTATCCCTTGGACCTTATTACTGACGATGGAACACAGAAATTGCATCCGAATTTAATACAAACGCACAATGACGACTTTAGTACAAGAGGACTGACACTCTTACTTTCTATGATTTGAACCTCTCCTGTGATTCCAGTTTTAGATTCTGATGCTTCACGTCAGGTTTACTGTGTACCTTGGACCTTCTTATTGACTGCGAAACACAGATATTGCATCGTAATTAAATTCAAAAGGCACAATGCCGACTTAAGTACACGAGGACTGAGACTCTAACTTTCTATGATTTGAACCTCTCCTGTGAGTCCAGTTTTAGATTCCGATGCTTCACTTGAGGTTTACTGTATCCCTTGAACCTTCTTATTAACGATGAAACACAGAAATTGCATCCGAATTAAATTCAAAAGGCACAATGCCGACTTAAGTACAAGAGGCTGACACTCTAACTTTCAATTATTTGAACCTCTCCTGTGAGTGCAGTTTTAGATTCCGATGCCTCACTTAAGGTTTACTGCATACCTTGGACCTCCTTATTGACGATGAAACACAGAACCTGCATCGGAATTAAAAACAAAATGCACAATGCCGACTTAAGTACAAGTGGACCTACACTATAACTTTCTATGATTTGAACGTCTCCTCTGAGTCCAGTTTTAGATTCCGATGCTTCACTTCAGGTTTACTATATCCCTTGGACCTTCTTATTGACGATGAAGCACCGAAATTGCATCGGAAATAAATTCAAAAGGCACAATGCCGACTTAAGTACAAGAGGACTGACAATCTAACTTTCTATGATTTGAACGTCGCCTGTGAGTCCAGTTTTATATTCTGATGCCTCACTTCAGGTTTACTGTATACCTTGGACCTTCTTATTGACGGCGAAACACAGATATTGCATAGGAATTAAATTCAAAAAGCACAACGCCGACTTAAGTACAAGAGGACTGACACACTAACTTTTTATGATCTGATCCTCTCTGTGAGTGCAGTTTTAGATTCCGATGCTTCACTTCAGGTTTACTGTATCCCTTGGACCTTTTTATTGACGATGAAACACAGAAATTGCATTCGAATTTAATACAAATGGCACAATGCCGACCTAAGTACAAGAGGACTGACCCTTTAACTTTCTATGAATTGAACCTCTCCTGTGAGTCCAGTTTTAGATTCCGATGCTTCACTTCAGGTGTACTGTACACCTTGGAACTTCTTATTGACGATGATACACAGAAATTGCATCGGAATTAAATTCAAAAGGCACAATGCCGACTTAAGTACAAGAGGACTGACACTCTAACTGTCTATGATTTGGACCTCTCCTGTGAGTCCAGTTTTAGATTCCGATGCTTCGCTTCAGGTTTACTGTATACCTTGGACCTTCTTATTGACGATGAAGCACAGAAATTGCATCGGAATATAAATTCAAATAGCACAATGCCGACTTAAGTACAAGAGGACTGACACTCTAACTTTCAATGATTTGAACCTCTCCTGTGAGTCCTGTTTTAGATTCCGATGCTTCACTTCAGGTTTACTGTATACCTTGGACCTTCTAATTGACGATGAAGCACAGAGATTGCATCGGAATTAAATTCAAAAATCACAATGCCGACTTAACTACAAGAGGACTGACACTCTAAGTTTCTATGCTTTGAACCTCTATTGTGAGACCAGTTTTAGATTCCGATTCTTCACTTCAGGTTTAGTGTATCTCTTGGACCTTCTTATAGACGATAAAACACAGAAATTGAAACCGAATTTAATACAAAGGGCACAATTCCGACTTAAGTACAAGAGGACTGACACACTAACTTGCTATGATTATAACCTCTCCTGTGAGTCCAGTTTTAGATTCCGATGCTTCACTTCAGGTTTACTGTATACCTTGGACCTTTTTATTGACGATGAAACATAGTAATTGCATGGGAATTAAATTCAAAGGGCACAATGCCGACTTCAGTATTAGAAAACTGACACTCTAACTTTCTATGATTTGAACCTCTCCTGCGAGTCCAGTTTTAGATTCCGATGCTTCACCTCAGGTTTACTGTATCCCTTGGACCTTCTTATTGACGATGATACACAGAAATTGATTCGGAATTTAATACAAAAGGCACATTGCCGACTTAAGTACAAGAGGACTGACAGTCTAACTTTCTATGATTTGAACCTCTTCTGTGAGTCCAGTTTTAGATTCCGATGCTTCACTTCAGGTTTACTGTATCCCTTCGACCTTCTTATTGACGATGAAGCACAGAAATTGCATCGGAGTTAAATTCAAAAGGCACAATGCCGACTTAAGTACAAGAGGTCTGACTCTCTAACTTTCTATGATTTGAAACTCTCCTGTGAGCCCAGTTTTAGATTCCGATGCTTCACTGCAGGTTTACTGTATCCCTTGGACCCTCTTATTGACGATGAAATACAGAAATTGCATCCGTATTTAATACTAAAGGCATAATGCCGACTTACGTAGAAGAGGACTGACACTCTAACTTTGTATGATTTGAACCTCTCCTCTGAGTCCAGTTTTAGATTCCGATGCTTCACTTCAGGTTTACTGTATACCTTGGACCTTTTTATTGACGATGAAACATAGTAATTGCATGGGAATTAAATTCAAAGGGCACAATGCCGACTTCAGTATTAGAAAACTGACACTCTAACTTTCTATGATTTGAACCTCTCCTGCGAGTCCAGTTTTAGATTCCGATGCTTCGCTTTAGGTTTACTGTATACCTTGGACCTCCTTATTGACGATGAAGCACAGAAATTGCATCAGAATTAAATTCAAAAAGCACAATGCCGGCTTAAGTACAAGAGGACTGACACTCTAACTTTCTGTGCTTTTAACCTCTCCTGTGAGTCCAGTTTTAGATTCCGATGCTTCACTTCAGGTTTAGTGTATCCTTTGGACCTTCTTATTGACGATGAAACACAGATATTGAAACCGATTTTAATACAAAAGGCACAATGTCGAATTAAGTACAAGAGGACTGACACTCTAACTTTCTATGATTTGAACCTCTCCTGTGAGTCCAGTTTTAGATTCCGATGCTTCACTTCACGTTTACTGTATACCTTGGCCCTTCTTATTGACGATGAAACACAGAAATTGCATCGGAATTAAATTTTAAAGGCACAATTCCGACTTAAGTACAAGAGGACTGACACTCTAACTTTCTATGATTGGACCTCTCCTGTGAGTCCAGTTTTAGATTCCGATGCTTCACTTCAGGTTTACTGTATCCCTTGGACCTTCTTATTGACGATGAAACACAGAAATTGCATCCGAATTAAATTCAAAAGGCACAATGCCGACTTAAGTACAAGAGGCTGACACTCTAACTTTCAATTATTTGAACCTCTCCTGTGAGTGCAGTTTTAGATTCCGATACTTCACTTCAGGTTTACTGTATCCCTTGGACCTTATTACTGACGATGGAACACAGAAATTGCATCCGAATTTAATACAAACGCACAATGCCGACTTAAGTACAAGAGGACTGACACACTTACTTTCTATGATTTGAACCTCTCCTGTGATTCCAGTTTTAGATTCTGATGCTTCACGTCAGGTTTACTGTGTACCTTGGACCTTCTACATGAGTGCGAAACACAGATATTGCATCATAATTAAATTCAAAAGGCACAAAGCCGACTTAAGTACAAGAGGACTGAGACTCTAACTTTCTTTGATTTGAACCTCTCCTGTGAGTCCAGTTTTAGATTCCGATGCTTCACTTGAGGTTTACTGTATCCCTTGAACCTTCTTATTGACGATGAAATACAGAAATTGCATCCGAATTAAATTCAAAAGGCACAATGCCGACTTAAGTACAAGAGGCTGACACTCTAACTTTCAATTATTTGAACCTCTCCTGTGAGTGCAGTTTGAGATTCCGATGCCTCACTTAAGGTTTACTGCATACCTTGGACCTTCTTATTAACGATGAAACACAGAAATTGCATCGGAATTAAAAACAAAATGCACAATGCCGACTTAAGTACAAGTGGACCTACACTCTAACTTTCTATGATTTGAACGTCTCCTGTGAGTCCAGTTTTAGATTCCGATGCTTCACTTCAGGTTTACTGTATCCCTTGGACCTTCTTATTGACGATGAAGCACCGAAATTGCATCGGAAATAAATTCAAAAGGCACAATGCCGACTTAAGTACAAGAGGACTGACAATCTAACTTTCTATGATTTGAACCTCTCCTGTGAGTCCAGTTTTATATTCTGATGCCTCACTTCAGGTTTACTGTATACCTTGGACCTTCTTATTGACGGCGAAACACAGATATTGCATCGGAATTAAATTCAAAAGGCACAACGCCGACTTAAGTACAAGAGGACTGACACACTAACTTTCTATGATCTGATACTCTCTGTGAGTCCAGTTTTAGATTCCGATGCTTCACTTCAGGTTTACTATATCTCTTGGCCCTTCTTATAGACGATGAAACACAGAAATTGCAACCGAATTTAATACAAAAGACACAATTCCGACTTAAGTACAAGAGGACTGACACACTAACTTGCTATAATTTGAACCTCTCCTGTGAGTCTAGTTTTAGATTCCGATGCTTCACTTCAGGTTTACTGTATACCTTGAACCTTCTAATTGACGATGAAGCACAGAAATTGCATCGGAATTAAATTCAAAAAACACAATGCCGACTTAACTAGGAGAGGACTGACACTCTAAGTTTCTATGCTTTGAAACTCTCCTGTGAGAATCGTTTTGGATTCCGATGCTTCACTTCAGGTTTAGTGTATCCCTTGGAACTTCTTATAGACGATGAAGGACAGAAATGGCATCGGAATATAAATTAAAAAAGCACAATGCCGACTTAAGTACAAGAGGACTGACACTCTAACTTTCTATGATTTGAATCTCTCCTGTGAGTCCAGTTTTAGATTCTGATGCTTCACTTCAGGTTTACTGTATTCCTCGGACCTCCTTATTGACGATGAAACACAGAAATTGCATGGAATTAAATTCAAAAGGCACAATGCCGACTCAAGTACAAGAGGACTGACACTCTAACTTTCTATGATTTGAACATCTCCTGTGATTCCAGTTTTCGATTCCGATGCTTCACTTCAGGTTTACTGTTTCCCTTGGACCTTCGTATTGACGATGAAACACAGCAATTGTATCTGATTTAATACAAAAGGCACAATGCCGACTTAAGTACAAGAGGACTGACACTCTAACTTTCTATGATTTGAATCTCTCCTGTGAGTCCAGTTTTAGATTCCGATGCTTCACTTCAGGTTAACTGTGTACCTTGGACCTTCTTTATGACGATGAAACACAGAAATTGCATGGGAATAAAATTCATAATGAACAATGCCGACTTAAGTACAAGAGGACTGACACTATAACTTTCTATGATTTGAACCTCTCCTGTGAGTCCAGTTTTAGTTTCCGATGCTTCACTTCAGGTTTACTGTATACCTTGGACCTTCTAATTGACGATAAAGCACAGAAATTGCATCGGAATTAAATTCAAAAAGCACAATGCCGACTTAACTACTAGAGGACTGACACTCTAAGTTTCTAAGCTTTGAACCTCTCCTGTGAGAACAGTTTTAGATTCCGATGCTTCACTACAGGTTTAGTGTATCCCTTGGACCTCCTTATAGACGATCAAACACAGAAATTGCAACCGAATTTAATACAAAAGGCACAATGCCGACTTAAGTACAAGAGGACTGACACTCTAACATTCTATGATTTGAACCTCACCTGTGTGTCAAGTTTTAGATTCCGATGCTTCACTTCAGGTTTACTGTATCCCTTGGACCTTCTTATTGACGATGAAACACAGAAATTGCATCTGAATTTAAAACAAAAGGCACAATGCCGACTTAAGTACAAGAGGACTGACACTCTAACTTTCTATGATTTGAACCTTTCGTGTGAGTCCAGTTTTAGATTCCGATGTTTCACTTCAGGTTTACTGTGTACCTTGGACCTTCTTATTGACGATGAAGCACAGAAATTGCATCGGAATTAAATTCAAAAGGCACAATGCCGACTTAAGTACAAGAGGACTGACACTCTAACTTTCTATGATTTGAACCTCTCCAGTGAGTCCAGTTTTAGATTCCGATGCTTCACTTCAGGTCTACTGTATACCTTGGACCTTCTAATTGACGATGAAATACAGAAATTGCATCGGAATTAAATTCAAAAAGCACAATGCCGACTTAACTACAAGAGGACTGACACTCTAAGTTTCTATGCTTTTAACCTCTCCTATGAGACCAGCTTTAGATTCCGATGCTTCACTTCAGGTTTAGTGTATTCCTTGGACCTTCTTATAGACGATGAAACACAGAAATTGCAACCGAATTTAATACAAAAGGCACAATGCCGACTTAAGTACAAGAGGACTGACACACTAAATTTCTATCATTTGAACCTCTCCTGTGAGTTCAGTTTTAGATTCCGATGCGTCACTTCATGTTTACTGTATACCTTGGACCTTCTTATTGACGACGAAACACAGAAATTGCATCGGAATTAAATTCAAAAGGCACAATGCCGACTTATGTACAAGAGGACTGACACTCTAACTTACTATGATTTGAACCTCTCCTGTGAGTCCAGTTTTAGATTACGATGCTCACTTCAGGTTTACTGTATACCTCGGACCTTCTTATTGACGATGAAACATAGAAATTGCATCGAATTAAATTCTAAAGGCACAATGCCGACTTAAGTACAAGAGGACTGACACTCTAACTTTCTATGATTTGAACCTCTCCTGTGAGTCCAGTTTTAGATTTCGATGCTTCACTTCAGGTTTACTGTATCCCTTGGACCTTCGTATTGACGATGAAACACAGAAATTGCATCTGATTTAATACAAAAGGCACAATGCCGACTTAAGCACAAGAGGACTGACACTCTAACTTTCTATGTTCGGAACCTCTCCTGTGAGTCCAGTTTTAGATTCCGATGCTTCACTTCAGGTATACTGTATACCTTGGACCTTCTAATTGACGATGAAGCACAGAAATTGCATCGGAATTAAATTCAAATGGCACAATGCCGACTTAACTACAAGAGGACTGACACTCTAAGTATCTATGCTTTGAACCTCTCCTGTGAGAACAGTTTTACATTCCGAAGCTTCACTTCAGGTTTAGTGTATCCCTTGGACCTTGTGATAGATGATGAAACACAGAAATTGCAACCGAATAATACAAAAGGCACAATGCCGACTTAAGTACAAGAGGACTGACTCTCTAACTTTCTATGATTTGAACCTCTCCTGTGAGTCCAGTTTTAGATTCCGATGCTTCACTTCAGGTTTACTGTGTACCTTGGACCTTCTTATTGACGATGAAATACAGAAATTGCATCCGAATTAAATTCAAAAGGCACAATGCCGACTTAAGTACAAGAGGACTGACACTCTAACTTCCTACGATTTGAACCTCTCCTGTGAGTCCAGTTTTAGTTTCCGATGCTTCACTTCAGGTTTACTGTATACCTTGGACGACCTTTTTATTGAAAGATGAAGCACAGAAATTGCATCGGAATTAAATTCAAAAGGCACAATGCCGACTTAAGTACAAGAGGACTGACACTCTAACATTCTATGATTTGAACCACTCCTGAGAGTCCAGTTTTAAATTCCGATGCTTCACTTCAGGTTTACTGTATACCTTGACTTTCCTATTGACGGCGAAACAGAGAAATTGCATCTTAATTAAATTCAAAAGGCACAGAAATTGCATCGGAATATAAATTCAAAAAGCACAATGCCGACTTAAGTACAAGAGGACTGACACTCTAACTTTCATTGATTGAACCTCTCCTGTGAGTCCAGTTTTAGATTCCGATGCTTCACTTCAGGTTTAATGTATACCTTGGACCTTCTAATTGACGATGAAGCACAGAAATTGCATCGGAATTAAATTCAAAAAGCACAATGCCGGCTTAACTACAAGAGGACTGACACTCTAAGTTTCTATGCTTTGAGTTTCTACTGTGAGACAAGTTTTAGATTCCAATGCTTCACTGCAGGTTTAGGGAATCTCTTGGACCTTCTTATAGACGATGAAACACAGAAATTGCAACCGAATTTAATACAAAAGGCACAATTCCGCCTTAAGTACAATGGGACTGACACACTTACTTTCTATGATTTGAACCTCTCCTGTGAGTCCAGTTTTAGAAACTGATGCTTCACTTCAGGTTTACTGTATATCTAGGACCTTCTTATTGACGACGAAACACAGAAATTGCATCGGAATTAAATTCAAAAAGCACAATGCCGACTTAAGTACAAGAAGACTGACACTCTAACTTTCTATGATTTGAACCTCTCCTGTCAGTCCAGATTTACATTCCGATGCTTCACTTCAGGTTAACTGTGTACCTTGGACCTTCTTATTGACGATGAAACATAGAAATTGCATCGGAATTAAATTCAGAAGGCACAATGCCGACTTAAGTACATGAGGACTGACACTCTAACTTTCTATGATTTTAACATCTCCTGCGAGCCCAGTTTTCGATTCCGATGCTTCACTTCAGGTTTATTGTATCCCTTGGACCTTCGTATTGACGAGGAAACACAGAAATTGCATCTGTTTTAATACAAAAGGCACAATGTTGACTTAAGTACAAGAGGACTGACACTCTGACTTTCTATGATTTTAACCTCTCCTGTGAGTCCAGTTTTAGATTCCGATGCTTCACTTCAGTTTAACTGTGTACCTTGGACCTTCTTATTGACGATGAAACATAGAAATTGCATCGGAATTAAATTCAGAAGGCACAATGCCGACTTAAGTACATGAGGACTGACACTCTAACTTTCTATGATTTGAACCTCTCCTGTGAGTCCAGTTTCAGTTTCCGATGCTTCAGTTCAGGTTTACTGTATACCTTGGACCTTCTTATTGACGATGAAGCACTGAAATTGCATCGGCATTAAATTCAAAAGGCACAATGCCGACTTAAGTACAAGAGGACTGACACTCTAACTTACTATGATTTGAACCTCTCCTGTGAGTCCAGTTTTAAATTCCGATGCTTCACTTCAGGTTTACTGTATACCTTGACCTTCCTATTGACGGCGAAACACAGGCATTGCATCCTAATTAATTCAAAAGGCACAATACCGACTTATGTACAAGAGGACTGACACTCTAACATTCTATGATTTGAAGCTCACCTGTGAGTCCAGTTTTAGATTCCGATGCTTCACTTCAGGTTTACTGTATCCCTTGGACCTTCTTATTGACGATGAAACACAGATATTGCATATGAATTTAACACAAAAGGCACTATGCCGACTTAAGTACAAGAGGACTGACACTCTAACTATGATTTGAACCTCTCGTGTGAGTCCAGTTTTAGATTCCGATGCTTCACTTCAGGTTTACTGTGTTTCTTGGACCTTCTTATTGACGATGTAACACAGAAATTGCACCGGAATTAAATTCAAAAGGCACAATGCCGACTTGAGTACAAGAGGACTGACACTCAAAGTTTCTATGTTTTGAACCTCTCCTATGAGATCAGTTTTAGATTCCGATGCTTCACTTCATTTTTAGTGTATCCCTTGGACCTTCTTATAGACGATGAAACACAGAAATTGCAGCCGAATGTAATACAAAAGGCACAATGCCGACATAAGTACCAGAGGACTCACACTCTAACTTTCTATGATTTGAACCTCTCCTGTCAGTCCAGATCTACATTCCGATGCTTCACTTCAGGTTTACTGTATACCTCGGACCTCCTTATTGACGATGAAACACAGAAATTGCATGGAATTAAATTCAAAATGCACAATGATGACTCAAGTACAAGAGGACTGACACTCTACCTTTCTATGATTTGAACATCTCCTGTGAGCCCAGTTTTCGATTCCGATGCTTCACTTCAGGTTTACTGTATCCCTTGGACCTTCGTATTGACGATGAAACACAGAAATTGCATCTGATTTAATACAAAAGGCACAATGTTGACTTAAGTACAAGAGGACTGACACTCTAACTTTCTATGATTTTAACCTCTCCTATGAGTCCAGTTTTAGATTCCGATGCTTCACTTCAGGTTAACTGTGTACCTTGGACCTTCTTATTGACGATGAAGCACTGAAATTGCATCTGCATTAAATTCAAAAGGCACAATGCCGACTTAAGTACAAGAGGACTGACACTCTAACTTACTATGATTTGAACCTCTCCTGTGAGTCCAGTTTTAAATTCCGATGCTTCACTTCAGGTTTACTGTATACCTTGACCTTCCTATTGACGGCGAAACACAGACATTGCATCTTAATTAATTCAAAAGGCAAAATGCCGACTTATGTACAAGAGGACTGACACTCTAACATTCTATGATTTGAACCTCACCTGTGAGTCCAGTTTTAAATTCCGATGCTTCACTTCAGGTTTACTGTATCCCTTGGACCTTCTTATTGACGATGAAACACAGAAATTGCATCTGAATTTAACACAAAAGGCACAATGCCGACTTAATTAAAAGAGGACTGATACTCTAACTTTCTATGATTTGAACCTCTCGTGTGAGTCCAGTTTTAGATTCCGATGCTTCACTTCATGTTTACTGTGTACCTTGGACCTTCTTATTGACGATGAAACATAGAAATTGCACCGGAATTAAATTCAAAAGGCACAATGCCGACTTAAGTACAAGAGGACTGACACTCTAACTTTCTATGATTTGAACCTCTCGTGTGAGTCCAGTTTTAGATTCCGATGCTTCACTTCAGGTTTCCTGTGTACCTTGGACCTTCTTATTGACGATGAAACACAGAAATTGCACCAGAATTACATTCAAAAGGCACAATGCCGACTCAAGTACAAGAGGACTGACACTCTACCTTTCTATGATTTGAACATCTCCTGTGAGCCCAGTTTTCGATTCCGATGCTTCACTTCAGGTTTACTGTATCCCTTGGACCTTCGTATTGACGATGAAACACAGAAATTGCATCTGATTTAATACAAAAGGCACAATGTTGACTTAAGTACAAGAGGACTGACACTCTAACTTTCTATGATTTGAACCTCTCGTGTGAGTCCAGTTTTAGATTCCGATGCTTCACTTCAGGTTTCCTGTGTACCTTGGACCTTCTTATTGACGATGAAGCACAGAAATTGCACCGGAATTAAATGCAAAAGGCACAATGCCGACTTAAGTACAAGAGGACTGACACTCTAACTTTCTATGTTTTGAACCTCTCCTGTGAGTCCAGTTTTAGATTCCGATGCTTCACTTCAGGTTTACTGTATACCTTGACCTTCTTATTGACGGTGAAACACAGAAATTGCATCTTAATTAAATTCAAAAGGCACAATGCCGACTTTAGAACAAGAAGACTGACACTCTAACTTTCTATGATGTGAACCTCTCCTGTGAGTCCAGTTTTAGATTCTGATGCTTCACTTCAGGTTTACCGTATACCTTGAACCTTATTATTGACGATGAAACACAGAAATTGCATCCGAATTTAATACAAAAGGCACAATGCCGACTTAAGTACAAGAGGACTGACACACTAACTTTCTATGATTGGAACTTCTCCTGTGAGTCCTGTTTTTGAATCCGATGCTTCACTTCAGGCTTACTGTATCCCTTGGACCTTCGTATTGACGATGAAACACAGGAATTGCATCCGAATTTAATACAAACGGCGCAATGCTGACATAAGAACAAGAGGACTGCCACTCTGACTTTCAATGATTTGAATCTCTCCTGTGAGTCCAGTTTTAGAATCCGATGCTTCACATCAGATCTACTGTATCCCTTGGACCCTCTTATTGACGATGAAACACAAAAATTGCATCCGAATTTAATACAAAAGGCCCAATGACGACTTAAGTACAAGAGGAATGACATTATAACTTTCAATGATTTGAACCTCTCCTGTGAGTCCTGTTTTAGATTCAGATGCTTCACTTCAGGTTTACTGTATACCTTGACCTTCTAATTGACGATGAAGCACAGAAATTGCATCGGAATTAAATTCAAAAAGCACAATGCCGACTTAACTACAAGAGGACTGACACTCTAAGTTTCTATGCTTTGAGTTTCTCCTGTGAGACAAGTTTTAGATTCCGATGTTTCACTTCAGGTTTAGTGTATCTCTTGGACTTTCTTAGAGACAATGAAACACAGAAATTGCAACCGAATTTAATACAAAAGGCACAATTCCGACTTAAGTACAAGGGGACTGACACACTAACTATCTATGATTTGAATATCTCCTGTGAGTCCAGTTTTCGATTCCGATGCTTCACTTCAGGTTTACTGTATCCCTTGGACCTTCGTATTGACGATGAAACACAGAAATTGCATCTGATTTAATACAAAAGGAACAATGCCGACTTAAGTACAAGAGGACTGACACTCTAACTTTCTATGTTTTGAACATCTCCTATGAGATCAGTTTTAGATTCCGATGCTTCACTTCAGGTTTAGTGTATCCCTTGGACCTTCTTATTGACGATGAAGCACAGAAATTGCATCGGTATTAAATTCAAAAGGCACAATGCCGACTTAAGTACAAGAGGACTGACACTCTAACTTCCTACGATTTGAACCTCTCCTGTGAGTCCAGTTTTAGTTTCCGATGCTTCACTTCAGGTTTACTGTATACCTTGGACGACATTTTTATTGAAAGATGAAGCACAGAAATTGCATCGGAATTAAATTCAAAAGGCACAATGCCGACTTAAGTACAAGAGGACTGACACTCTAACATTCTATGATTTGAACCACTCCTGAGAGTCCAGTTTTAAATTCCGATGCTTCACTTCAGGTTTACTGTATACCTTGACTTTCCTATTGACGGCGAAACAGAGAAATTGCATCTTAATTAAATTCAAAAGGCACAGAAATTGCATCGGAATATAAATTCAAAAAGCACAATGCCGACTTAAGTACAAGAGGACTGACACTCTAACTTTCATTGATTTAACCTCTCCTGTGAGTCCAGTTTTAGATTCCGATGCTTCACTTCAGGTTTAGTGTATACCTTGGACCTTCTAATTGACGATGAAGCACAGAAATTGCATCGGAATTAAATTCAAAAAGCACAATGCCGGCTTAACTACAAGAGGACTGACACTCTAAGTTTCTATGCTTTGAGTTTCTACTGTGAGACAAGTTTTAGATTCCAATGCTTCACTGCAGGTTTAGGGAATCTCTTGGACCTTCTTATAGACGATGAAACACAGAAATTGCAACCGAATTTAATACAAAAGGCACAATTCCGCCTTAAGTACAATGGGACTGACACACTTACTTTCTATGATTTGAACCTCTCCTGTGAGTCCAGTTTTAGAAACTGATGCTTCACTTCAGGTTTACTGTATATCTAGGACCTTCTTATTGACGACGAAACACAGAAATTGCATCGGAATTAAATTCAAAAAGCACAATGCCGACTTAAGTACAAGAAGACTGACACTCTAACTTCCTATGATTTGAACCTCTCCTGTCAGTCCAGATTTACATTCCGATGCTTCACTTCAGGTTTACTGTATACCTCGGACCACCTTATTGACGATGAAACACAGAAATTGCATGGAATTAAATTCAATATGCACAATGCCGACTCAAGTACAAGATGACTGACACTCTAACTTTCTATGATTTTAACATCTCCTGCGAGCCCAGTTTTCGATTCCGATGCTTCACTTCAGGTTTATTGTATCCCTTGGACCTTCGTATTGACGATGAAACACAGAAATTGCATCTGTTTTAATACAAAAGGCACAATGTTGACTTAAGTACAAGAGGACTGACACTCTGACTTTCTATGATTTTAACCTCTCCTGTGAGTCCAGTTTTAGATTCCGATGCTTCACTTCAGGTTAACTGTGTACCTTGGACCTTCTTATTGACGATGAAACATAGAAATTGCATCGGAATTAAATTCAGAAGGCACAATGCCGACTTAAGTACATGAGGACTGACACTCTAACTTTCTATGATTTGAACCTCTCCTGTGGGTCCAGTTTCAGTTTCCGATGCTTCACTTCAGGTTTACTGTATACCTTGGACCTTCTTATTGACGATGAAGCAATGAAATTGCATCGGCATTAAATTCAAAAGGCACAATGCCGACTTAAGTACAAGAGGACTGACACTCTAACTTACTATGATTTGAACCTCTCCTGTGAGTCCAGTTTTAAATTCCGATGCTTCACTTCAGGTTTACTGTATACCTTGACCTTCCTATTGACGGCGAAACACAGACATTGCATCCTAATTAATTCAAAAGGCACAATGCCGACTTATGTACAAGAGGACTGACACTCTAACATTCTATGATTTGAAGCTCACCTGTGAGTCCAGTTTTAGATTCCGATGCTTCACTTCAGGTTTACTGTATCCCTTGGACCTTCTTATTGACGATGAAACACAGATATTGCATATGAATTTAACACTAAAGGCACAATGCCGACTTAAGTACAAGAGGACTGACACTCTAACTATGATTTGAACCTCTCGTGTGAGTCCAGTTTTAGATTCCGATGCTTCACTTCAGGTTTACTGTGTTTCTTGGACCTTCTTATTGACGATGTAACACAGAAATTGCACCGGAATTAAATTCAAAAGGCACAATGCCGACTTGAGTACAAGAGGACTGACACTCAAAGTTTCTATGTTTTGAACCTCTCCTATGAGATCAGTTTTAGATTCCGATGCTTCACTTCAGGTTTAGTGTATCCCTTGGACCTTCTTATAGACGATGAACCACAGAAATTGCAGCCGAATGTAATACAAAAGGCACAATGCCGACATAAGTACCAGAGGACTGACACTCTAACTTTCTATGATTTGAACCTCTCCTGTCAGTCCAGATTTACATTCCGATGCTTCACTTCAGGTTTACTGTATACCTCGGACCTCCTTATTGACGATGAAACACAGAAATTGCATGGAATTAAATTCAAAATGCACAATGCCGACTCAAGTACAAGAGGACTGACACTCTACCTTTCAATGATTTGAACATCTCCTGTGAGCCCAGTTTTCGATTCCGATGCTTCACTTCAGGTTTACTGTATCCCTTGGACCTTCGTATTGACGATGAAACACAGAAATTGCATCTGATTTAATACAAAAGGCACAATGTTGACTTAAGTACAAGAGGACTGACACTCTAACTTTCTATGATTTTAACCTCTCCTATGAGTCCAGTTTTAGATTCCGATGGTTCACTTCAGGTTAACTGTGTACCTTGGACCTTCTTATTGACGATGAAGCACTGAAATTGCATCTGCATTAAAATCAAAAGGCACAATGCCGACTTAAGTACAAGAGGACTGACACTCTAACTTACTATGATTTGAACCTCTCCTGTGAGTCCAGTTTTAAATTCCGATGCTTCACTTCAGGTTTACTGTATACCTTGACCTTCCTATTGACGACGAAACACAGACATTGCATCTTAATTAATTCAAAAGGCAAAATGCCGACTTATGTACAAGAGGACTGACACTCTAACATTCTTTGATTTGAACCTCACCTGTGAGTCCAGTTTTAAATTCCGATGCTTCACTTCAGGTTTACTGTATCCCTTGGACCTTCTTATTGACGATGAAACACAGAAATTGCATCTGAATTTAACACAAAAGGCACAATGCCGACTTAATTAAAAGAGGACTGACACTCTAACTTTCTATGATTTGAACCTCTCGTGTGAGTCCAGTTTTAGATTCCGATGCTTCACTTCATGTTTACTGTGTACCTTGGACCTTCTTATTGACGATGAAACACAGAAATTGCACCGGAATTAAATTCAAAAGGCACAATGCCGACTTAAGTACAAGAGGACTGACACTCTACCTTTCTATGATTTGAACATCTCCTGTGAGCCCAGTTTTCGATTCCGATGCTTCACTTCAGGTTTACTGTATCCCTTGGACCTTCGTATTGACGATGAAACACAGAAATTGCATCTGATTTAATACAAAAGGCACAATGTTGTCTTAAGTACAAGAGGACTGACACTCTAACTTTCTATGATTTGAACCTCTCGTGTGAGTCCAGTTTTACATTCCGATGCTTCACTTCAGGTTTCCTGTGTACCTTGGACCTTCTTATTGACGATGAAGCACAGAAATTGCACCGGAATTAAATGCAAAAGGCACAATGCCGACTTAAGTACAAGAGGACTGACACTCTAACTTTCTATGTTTTGAACCTCTCCTGTGAGTCCAGTTTTAGATTCCGATGCTTCACTTCAGGTTTACTGTATACCTTGACCTTCTTATTGACGGTGAAACACAGAAATTGCATCTTAATTAAATTCAAAAGGCACAATGCCGACTTTAGAACAAGAAGACTGACACTCTAACTTTCTATGATGTGAACCTCTCCTGTGAGTCCAGTTTTAGATTCTGATGCTTCACTTCAGGTTTACCGTATACCTTGAACCTTATTATTGACGATGAAACACAGAAATTGCATCCGAATTTAATACAAAAGGCACAATGCCGACTTAAGTACAAGAGTACTGACACACTAACTTTCTATGATTGGAACTTCTCCTGTGAGTCCAGTTTTTGAATCCGATGCTTCACTTCAGGCTTACTGTATCCCTTGGACCTTCGTATTGACGATGAAACACAGAAATTGCATCCGAATTTAATACAAATGGCACAATGCTGACATAAGAACTAGAGGACTGCCACTCTGACTTTCAATGATTTGAATCTCTCCTGTGAGTCCAGTTTTAGAATCCGATGCTTCACATCAGATCTACTGTATCCCTTGGACCCTCTTATTGACGATGAAACACAAAAATTGCATCCGAATTTAATACAAAAGGCCCAATGACGACTTAAGTACAAGAGGAATGACATTATAACTTTCAATGATTTGAACCTCTCCTGTGAGTCCTGTTTTAGATTCAGATGCTTCACTTCAGGTTTACTGTATACCTTGACCTTCTAATTGACGATGAAGCACAGAAATTGCATCGGAATTAAATTCAAAAAGCACAATGCCGACTTAACTACAAGAGGACTGACACTCTAAGTTTCTATGCTTTGAGTTTCTCCTGTGAGACAAGTTTTAGATTCCGATGTTTCACTTCAGGTTTAGTGTATCTCTTGGACTTTCTTATAGACAATGAAACACAGAAATTGCAACCGAATTTAATACAAAAGGCACAATTCCGACTTAAGTACAAGGGGACTGACACACTAACTATCTATGATTTGAATATCTCCTGTGAGTCCAGTTTTCGATTCCGATGCTTCACTTCAGGTTTACTGTATCCCTTGGGCCTATGTATTGACGATGAAACACAGAAATTGCATCTGATTTAATACAAAAGGCACAATGCCGACTTAAGTACAAGAGGACTGACACTCTAACTTTCTATGATTTGAACATCTCCTATGAGATCAGTTTTAGATTCCGATGCTTCACTTCAGGTTTAGTGTATCCCTTGGACCTTCTTCTTGACGATGAAGCACAGAAATTGCATCGGTATTAAATTCAAAAGGCACAATGCCGACTTAAGTACAAGAGGACTGACACTCTAACTTTCTATGATTTGAACCTCTCCTGTGAGTCCAGTTTTAAATTCTGATGCTTCACTTCAGGTTTACTGTATACCTTGACATTCCTATTGCCGACGAAACACAGACATTGCATCTTAATTAAATTCAAAAGGCGCAATGCCGACTTAAGTACAAGAGGACTGACACTCTAACTTTCTACGATTTGAACCTCACCTGTGAGTCCAGTTTTAGATTCCGATGCTTCACTTCAGGTTTACTGTATCCCTTGGACCTTCTTATTGACGATGAAATACAGAAATTGCATCTGAATTTAATACAAAAGGCACAATGCCGACTTAATTAAAAGAGGACTGACACTCTAACTTTCTATGATTTGAACCTCTCGTGTGAGTCCAGTTTTAGATTCCGATGCTTCACTTCATGTTTACTGTGTACCTTGGACCTTCTTATTGACGATGAAACACAGAAATTGCACCGGAATTAAATTCAAAAGGCACAATGCCGACTTAAGTACAAGAGGACTGACACTCTAACTTTCTATGATTTGAACCTCTCGTGTGAGTCCAGTTTTAGATTCCGATGCTTCACTTCAGGTTTCTTGTGTACCTTGGACATTCTTATTGACGATGAAACACAGAAATTGCATCCGAATTTAATACAAATGGCACAATGCTGACATAAGAAAAGAGGACTGCCACTCTGACTTTCAATGATTCGAATCTCTCCTGTGAGTCCAGTTTTAGAATCCGATGCTTCACATCAGATCTACTGTATCCCTTGGACCCTCTTATTGACGATGAAACACAAAAATTGCATCCGAATTTAATACAAAAGGCCCAATGACGACTTAAGTACAAGAGGAATGACATTATAACTTTCAATGATTTGAACCTCTCCTGTGAGTCCTGTTTTAGATTCAGATGCTTCACTTCAGGTTTACTGTATACCTTGACCTTCTAATTGACGATGAAGCACAGAAATTGCATCGGAATTAAATTCAAAAAGCACAATGCCGACTTAACTACAAGAGGACTGACACTCTAAGTTTCTATGCTTTGAGTTTCTCCTGTGAGACACGTTTTAGATTCCGATGTTTCACTTCAGGTTTAGTGTATCTCTTGGACCTTCTTATAGACAATGAAACACAGAAATTGCAACCGAATTTAATACTAAAGGCACAATTCCGACTTAAGTACAAGGGGACTGACACACAAACTATCTATGATTTGAATAACTCCTGTGAGTCCAGTTTTCGATTCCGATGCTTCACCTTAGGTTTACTGTATCCCTTGGACCTTCGTATTGACGATGAAACACAGAAATTGCATCTGATTTAATACAAAAGGCACAATGCCGACTTAAGTACAAGAGGACTGACACTCTAACTTTCTATGATTTGAACCTCTCGTGTGAGTCCAGTTTTAGATTCCGATGCTTCACTTCAGGTTTCCTGTGTACCTTGGACCTTCTTATTGACGATGAAACACAGAAATTGCACCAGAATTAAATTCAAAAGGCACAATGCCGACTCAAGTACAAGAGGACTGACACTCTACCTTTCTATGATTTGAACATCTCCTGTGAGCCCAGTTTTCGATTCCGATGCTTCACTTCAGGTTTACTGTATCCCTTGGACCTTCGTATTGACGATGAAACACAGAAATTGCATCTGATTTAATACAAAAGGCACAATGTTGACTTAAGTACAAGAGGACTGACACTCTAACTTTCTATGATTTGAACCTCTCGTGTGAGTCCAGTTTTGGATTCCGATGCTTCACTTCAGGTTTCCTGTGTACCTTGGACCTTCTTATTGACGATGAAGCACAGAAATTGCAACGGAATTAAATGCAAAAGGCACAATGCCGACTTAAGTACAAGAGGACTGACACTCTAACTTTCTATGAATTGAACCTCTCCTGTGAGTCCAGTTTTAGATTCCGATGCTTCACTTCAGGTTTACTGTATACCTTGACCTTCTTATTGACGGTGAAACACAGAAATTGCATCTTAATTAAATTCAAAAGGCACAATACCGACTTTAGAACAAGAAGACTGACACTCTAACTTTCTATGATGTGAACCTCTCCTGTGAGTCCAGTTTTAGATTCTGATGCTTCACTTCAGGTTTACCGTATACCTTGAACCTTATTATTGACGATGAAACACAGAAATTGCATCCGAATTTAATACAAAAGGCACAATGCCGACTTAAGTACAAGAGGACTGACACACTAACTTTCTATGATTGGAACTTCTCCTGTGAGTCCAGTTTTTGAATCTGATGCTTCACTTCAGGCTTACTGTATCCCTTGGACCTTCGTATTGACGATGAAACACAGAAATTGCATCCGAATTTAATACAAATGGCACAATGCTGACATAAGAAAAGAGGACTGCCACTCTGACTTTCAATGATTCGAATCTCTCCTGTGAGTCCAGTTTTAGAATCCGATGCTTCACATCAGATCTACTGTATCCCTTGGACCCTCTTATTAACGATGAAACACAAAAATTGCATCCGAATTTAATACAAAAGGCCCAATGACGACTTAAGTACAAGGGGAATGACATTATAACTTTCAATGATTTGAACCTCTCCTGTGAGTCCTGTTTTAGATTCAGATGCTTCACTTCAGGTTTACTGTATACCTTGACCTTCTAATTGACGATGAAGCACAGAAATTGCATCGGAATTAAATTCAAAAAGCACAATGCCGACTTAACTACAAGAGGACTGACACTCTAAGTTTCTATGCTTTGAGTTTCTCCTGTGAGACAAGTTTTAGATTCCGATGTTTCACTTCAGGTTTAGTGTATCTCTTGGACCTTCTTATAGACAATGAAACACAGAAATTGCAACCGAATTTAATACAAAAGGCACAATTCCGACTTAAGTACAAGGGGACTGACACACTAACTATCTATGATTTGAATATCTCCTGTGAGTCCAGTTTTCGATTCCGATGCTTCACTTCAGGTTTACTGTATCCCTTGGACCTTCGTATTGACGATGAAACACAGAAATTGCATCTGATTTAATACAAAAGGCACAATGCCGACTTAAGTACAAGAGGACTGACACTCTAACTTTCTATGATTTGAACATCTCCTATGAGATCAGTTTTAGATTCCGATGCTTCACTTCAGGATTAGTGTATCCCTTGGACCTTCTTATTGACGATGAAGCACAGAAATTGCATCGGTATTAAATTGAAAAGGCACAATGCCGACTTAAGTACAAGAGGACTGACACTCTAACTTTCTATGATTTGAACCTCTCCTGTGAGTCCAGTTTTAAATTCTGATGCTTCACTTCAGGTTTACTGTATACCTTGACCTTCCTATTGACGGCGAAACACAGACATTGCATCTTAATTAAATTCAAAAGGCACAATGCCGACTTAAGTACAAGAGGACTGACACTCTAACTTTCTATGATTTGAACCTCACCTGTGAGTCCAGTTTTAGATTCCGATGCTTTACTTCAGGTTTACTGTATCCCTTGGACCTTCTTATTGACGATGAAATACAGAAATTGCATCTGAATTTAATACAAAAGGCACAATGCCGACTTATGTACAAGAGGACTGACACTCTAACTTTCTATGATTTGAACCTCTCGTGTGAGTCCAGTTTTATATTCCGATGCTTCACTTCAGGGTTACTGTGTACCTTGGACCTTCTTATTGACGAAGAAACACAGAAATTGCATTCGAATTTAATACAAATGGCACAATGCAGACCTAAGTACAAGAGGACTGAACCTTTAACTTTCTATGAATTGAACCTCTCCTGTGAGTCCAGATTTAGATTCCGATGCTTCACTTCAGGTTTGCTGTATACCTCGGACCTCCTTATTGACGATGAAACACAGAAATTGCATGGAATTAAATTCAAAATGCACAATGCCGACTCAAGTACAAGAGGACTGACACTCTAACTTTCTAAGATTTGAACCTCTCCTGTGAGTCCAGTTTTAGATTCCGATGCTTCACTTCAGGTTTACTGTATACCTTGACCTTCTTATTGACGGTGAAACACAGAAATTGCATCTTAATTAAATTCAAAAGTCACAATGCCGACTTAAGAACAAGAAGACTGACACTCTAACTTTCTATGATGTGAACCTCTCCTGTGAGTCCAGTTTTAGATTCTGATGCTTCACTTCAGGTTTACCGTATACCTTGAATCTTATTATTGACGATGAAACACAGAAATTGCATCCGAATTTAATACAAAAGGCACAATGCCGACTTAAGTACAAGAGGACTGACACACTAACTTTCTATGATTGGAACTTCTCCTGTGAGTCCAGTTTTTGGTTCCGATGCTTCACTTCAGGCTTACTGTATCCCTTGGACCTTCGTATTGACGATGAAACACAGAAATTGCATCCGAATTTAATACAAATGGCACAATGCCGACATAAGAACAAGAGGACTGCCACTCTGACTTTCAATGATTTGAACCTCTCCTGTGAGTCCAGTTTTTGAATCCGATGCTTCACATCAGATCTACTGTATCCCTTGGACCTTCATATTGACGATGAAGCACAAAAATTGCATCCGAATTTAATACAAAAGGCCCAATGACGACTTAAGTACAAGAGGAATGACATTATAACTTTCAATGATTTGAACCTCTCCTGTGAGTCCTGTTTTAGATTCAGATGCTTCACTTCAGGTTTACTGTATCCCTTGGACCTTCTTATTGACGATGAAGCACAGAAATTGCATCGGAATTAAATTCAAAAGGCACTATGCCGACTTAAGTACAAGAGGACTGACACTCTAACTTTCAATGATTTGAACCTCTCCTGTGAGTCCTGTTTTAGATTCTGATGCTTCACTTCAGGTTTACTGTATACCTTGGACCTTCTAATTGACGATGAAGCACAGAAATTGCATCGGAATTAAATTCAAAAAGCACAATGCCGATTTAACTACAAGAGGACTGACACTCTAAGTTTCTGTGTTTTGAACCTCTCCTATGAGATCAGTTTTAGATTCCGATGCTTCACTTCACGTTTAGTGTATCCCTTGGACCTTCTTATAGACGATGAAACACAGAAATTGCAGCCGAATGTAATACAAAAGGCACAATGCCGACTTAAGTACAAGAGGACTGACACTCTAACTTTCTATGATTTGAACCTCTCCTGTCAGTCCAAATTTACATTCCGATGCTTCACTTCAGTTTTACTGTATACCTCGGACCTCCTTATTGACGATGAAACACAGAAATTGCATGGAATTAAATTCAAAATGCACAATGCCGACTCAAGTACAAGAGGACTGACACTCTAACTTTCTATGATTTGAATATCTCCTGTGAGCCCAGTTTTCGATTCCGATGCTTCACTTCAGGTTTACTGTATCCCTTGGACCTTCGTATTGACGATGAAACACAGAAATTGCATCTGATTTAATACAAAAGGCACAATGTTGACTTAAGTACAAGAGGACTGACACTCTAACTTTCTATGATTTTAACCTCTCCTGTGAGTCCAGTTTTAGATTCCGATGCTTCACTTCAGGTTAACTGTGTACCTTGGACCTTCTTATTGACGATGAAACACAGAAATTGCATCGGAATTAAATTCAAAAGGCACAATGCCGACTTAAGTACAAGAGGACTGACACTCTAACTTTCTATGATTTGAACCTCTCCTGTGAGTCCAGTTTCAGTTTCTGATGCTTCACTTCAGGTTTACTGAATACCTTGGACTTTCTTATTGACCATGAAGCACTGAAATTGCATCGGCATTAAATTCAAAAGGCACAATGCCGACTTAAGTACAAGAGGACTGACACTCTAACTTACTATGATTTGAACCTCTCCTGTGAGTCCAGTTTTAAATTCCGCGTCTTCACTTCAGGTTTACTGTATACCTTGACCTTCCTATTGACGGCGAAACACAGACATTGCATCTTAATTAATTCAAAAGGCAAAATGCCGACTTATGTACAAGAGGACTGACACTCTAACATTCTATGATTTGAACCTCACCTGTGAGTCCAGTTTTAGATTCCGATGCTTCACTTCAGGTTTACCGTATCCCTTGGACCTTCTTATTGACGATGAAACACAGAAATTGCATCTGAATTTAACACAAAAGGCACAATGCCGACTTAATTAAAAGAGGACTGACACTCTAACTTTCTATGATTTGAACCTCTCGTGTGAGTCCAGTTTTAGATTCCGATGCTTCACTTCATGTTTACTGTGTACCTTGGACCTTCTTATTGACGATGAAACACAGAAATTGCACCGGAATTAAATTCAAAAGGCACACTGCCGACTTAAGTACAAGAGGACTGACACTCAAACTTTCTACGATTTGAACCTCTCCTGTGAGTCCAGTTTTAGTTTCCGAAGCTTCACTTAAGGTGTACTGTATACCTTGACCTTCTTATTGACGGTGAAACACAGAAATTGCATCTTAATTAAGTTGAAAAGGCACAATGCCGACTTAAGAACAAGAAGACTGACACTCTAACTTTCTATGATGTGAACCTCTCCTGTGAGTCCAGTTTTAGATTCTGATGCTTCACTTCAGGTTTACCGTATACCTTGAACCTTATTATTGACGATGAAACACAGAAATTGCATCCGAATTTAATACAAAAGGCACAATGCCGACTTAAGTACAAGAGGACTGACACACTAACTTTCTATGATTGGAACTTCTCCTGTGAGTCCAGTTTTTGATTCCGATGCTTCACTTCAGGCTTACTGTATCCCTTGGACCTTCGTATTGACGATGAAACACAGAAATTGCATCTGAATTTAACACAAAAGGCACAATGCCGACTTAATTAAAAGAGGACTGACACTCTAACTTTCTATGATTTGAACCTCTCGTGTGAGTCCAGTTTTAGATTCCGATGCTTCACTTCATGTTTACTGTGTACCTTGGACCTTCTTATTGACGATGAAGCACAGAAATTGCATCGGAATTAAATTCAAAAGGCACTATGCCGACTTAAGTACAAGAGGACTGACACTCTAACTTTCTTTGATTTGAACATCTCCTATGAGTCCAGTATTACATTACGATGCTTAACTTCAGGTTTACTGTATCCCTTAGACATTCTTATTGACGATGAAACACAGAAATTGAAACTTAACTAAATTCAAAAGGCACAATGCTGACTTAAGAACAAGAAGACTGACACTCTAACTTTCTATGATCTGAACCTCCCCAGTGAGTCCAGTTTTAGATTCCGATGCTTCACTTCAGGTATACTGGATACCTTGGTCCTTCTAATTGACGATGAAGCACAGAAATTGCATCGGAATTAAATTCAAAAAGCACAATGCCGACATAACTACAAGAGGACTGACACTCTAAGTTTCTATGATCTGATCCTCTCCTGTGACCCCAGTTTTAGATTCCGATCCTTCACTACAGGTTTACTGTATCCCTTGGACCTTCTTATTGACGATGAAACACAGAAATTGCATTCGAATTTAGTACAAATGGCACAATGCCGACCTAAGTACAAGAGGACTGACACTCTAACTTTCAATGATTTGAACCTCTCCAGTGAGTCCTGTTTTAGATTCTGATGCTTCACTTCAGGTTTACTGTATACCTTGGACCTTCTAATTGACGATGAAGCACAGAAATTGCATCGGAATTAAATTCAAAAAGCACAATGCCGATTTAACTACAAGAGGACTGACACTCTAAGTTTCTATGCTTTGAGTTTCTCCTGTGAGACAAGTTTTAGATTCCGATGCTTCACTTCAGGTTTAGTGTATCTCTTGGACCATCTTATAGACAATGAAACACAGAAATTGCAACCGAATTTAATACAAAAGGCACAATTCCGACTTAAGTACAAGGGGACTGACACACTAACTATCTATGATTTGAATATCTCCTGTGAGTCCAGTTTTCGATTCCGATGCTTCACTCCAGGTTTACTGTATCCCTTGGACCTTCGTATTGACGATGAAACACAGAAATTGCATCTGATTTAATACAAAAGGCACAATGCCGACTTAAGTACAAGAGGACTGACACTCTAACTTTCTATGATTTGAACATCTCCTATGAGACCAGTTTTAGATTCCGATGCTTCACTTCAGGTTTAGTGTATCCCTTGGACCTTCTTATTGACGATGAAGCACAGAAATTTCATCGGTATTAAATTCAAAAGGCACAATGCCGACTTAAGTACAAGAGGACTGACACTCTAACTTTCTATGTTTTGAACCTCTCCTGTGAGTCCAGTTTTAAATTCTGATGCTTCACTTCAGGTTTACTGTATACCTTGACCTTCCTATTGACGGCGAAACACAGACATTGCATCTTAATTAAATTCAAAAGGCACAATGCCGACTTAAGTACAAAAGGACTGACACTCTAACTTTCTATGATTTGAACCTCACCTGTGAGTCCAGTTTTTGATTCCGATGCTTCACTTCAGGTTTACTGTATCCCTTGGACCTTCTTATTGACGATGAAACACAGAAATTGCATCTGAATTAATTACAAAAGGCACAATGCCGACTTAAGTACAAGAGGACTGACACTCTAACTTTCTATGATTTGAACCCCTCGTGTGAGTCCAGTTTTAGATTCCGTTGCTTCACTTCAGGTTTACTGTGTACCATGGACCTTCTTATTGACGATGAAACAAAGAAATTGCATTCGAATTTAATACAAATGGCACAATGCCGACCTAAGTACAAGAGGACTGAACCTTTAACTTTCTATGAATTGAACCTCTCCTGTGAGTCCAGATTTAGATTCCGACGCTTCACTTCAGGTTTGCTGTAAACCTCGGACCTCCTTATTGACGATGAAACACAGAAATTGCACCGGAATTAAACACAAAAGGCACAATGCCGACTTAAGTACAAGAGGACTGACACTCTAAGTTTCTATGTTTTGAACCTCTCCTATGAGATCAGTTTTAGATTCCGATGCTTCACTTCACGTTTAGTGTATCCCTTGGACCTTCTTATAGACGATGAAACACAGAAATTGCAGCCGAATGTAATACAAAAGGCACAATGCCGACTTAAGTACAAGAGGACTGACACTCTAACTTTCTATGATTTGAACCTCTCCTGTCAGTCCAAATTTACATTCCGATGCTTCACTTCAGGTTTACTGTATACCTCGGACCTCCTTATTGACGATGAAACACAGAAATTGCATGGAATTAAATTCAAAATGCACAATGCCGACTCAAGTACAAGAGGACTGACACTCTAACTTTCTATGATTTGAACATCTCCTGTGAGCCCAGTTTTCGATTCCGATGCTTCACTTCAGGTTTACTGTATCCCTTGGACCTTCGTATTGACGATGAAACACAGAAATTGCATCTGATTTAATACAAAAGGCACAATGTTGACTTAAGTACAAGAGGACTGACACTCTAACTTTCTATGATTTTAACCTCTCCTGTGAGTCCAGTTTTAGATTCCGATGCTTCACTTCAGGTTAACTGTGTACCTTGGACCTTCTTATTGACGATGAAACACAGAAATTGCATCGGAATTAAATTCAAAAGGCACAATGCCGACTTAAGTACAAGAGGACTGACACTCTAACTTCCTATGATTTGAACCTCTCCTGTGAGTCCAGTTTCAGTTTCTGATGCTTCACTTCAGGTTTACTGAATACCTTGGACTTTCTTATTGACCATGAAGCACTGAAATTGCATCGGCATTAAATTCAAAAGGCACAATGCCGACTTAAGTACAAGAGGACTGAAACTCTAACTTACTATGATTTGAACCTCTCCTGTGAGTCCAGTTTTAAATTCCGATGCTTCACTTCAGGTTTGCTGTATACCTTGACCTTCCTATTGACGGCGAAACACAGACATTGCATCTTAATTAATTCAAAAGGCAAAATGCCGACTTATGTACAAGAGGACTGACACTCTAACATTCTATGATTTGAACCTCACCTGTGAGTCCAGTTTTAGATTCCGATGCTTCACTTCAGGTTTACCGTATCCCTTGGACCTTCTTATTGACGATGAAACACAGAAATTGCATCTGAATTTAACACAAAAGGCACAATGCCGACTTAATTAAAAGAGGACTGACACTCTAACTTTCTATGATTTGAACCTCTCGTGTGAGTCCAGTTTTAGATTCCGATGCTTCACTTCATGTTTACTGTGTACCTTGGACCTTCTTATTGACGATGAAACACAGAAATTGCACCGGAATTAAATTCAAAAGGCACACTGCCGACTTAAGTACAAGAGGACTGACACTCTAACTTTCTACGATTTGAACCTCTCCTGTGAGTCCAGTTTTAGTTTCCGAAGCTTCACTTCAGGTTTACTGTATACCTTGACCTTCTTATTGACGGTGAAACACAGAAATTGCATCTTAATTAAATTGAAAAGGCACAATGCCGACTTAAGAACAAGAAGACTGACACTCTAACTTTCTATGATTTGAACCTCTCCTGTGAGTCCAGTTTTAAATTCTGATGCTTCACTTCAGGTTTACTGTATACCTTGACCTTCCTATTGACGGCGAAACACAGACATTGCATCTTAATTAAATTCAAAAGGCACAATGCCGACTTAAGTACAAGAGGACTGACACTCTAACTTTCTATGATTTGAACCTCACCTGTGAGTCCAGTTTTTGATTCCGATGCTTCACTTCAGGTTTACTGTATCCCTTGGACCTTCTTATTGACGATGAAACACAGAAATTGCATCTGAATTAATTACAAAAGGCACAATGCCGACTTAAGTACAAGAGGACTGACACTCTAACTTTCTATGATTTGAACCCCTCGTGTGAGTCCAGTTTTAGATTCCGTTGCTTCACTTCAGGTTTACTGTGTACCTTGGACCTTCTTATTGACGATGAAACAAAGAAATTGCATTCGAATTTAATACAAATGGCACAATGCCGACCTAAGTACAAGAGGACTGAACCTTTAACTTTCTATGAATTGAACCTCTCCTGTGAGTCCAGATTTAGATTCCGATGCTTCACTTCAGGTTTGCTGTAAACCTCGGACCTCCTTATTGACGATGAAACACAGAAATTGCACCGGAATTAAATACAAAAGGCACAATGCCGACTTAAGTACAAGAGGACTGACACTCTAAGTTTCTATGTTTTGAACCTCTCCTATGAGATCAGTTTTAGATTCCGATGCTTCACTTCACGTTTAGTGTATCCCTTGGAACTTCTTATAGACGATGAAACACAGAAATTGCAGCCGAATGTAATACAAAAGGCACAATGCCGACTTAAGTACAAGAGGACTGACACTCTAACTTTCTATGATTTGAACCTCTCCTGTCAGTCCAAATTTACATTCCGATGCTTCACTTCAGGTTTACTGTATACCTCGGACCTCCTTATTGACGATGAAACACAGAAATTGCATGGAATTAAATTCAAAATGCACAATGCCGACTCAAGTACAAGAGGACTGACACTCTAACTTTCTATGATTTGAACATCTCCTGTGAGCCCAGTTTTAGATTCCGATGCTTCACTTCAGGTTTACTGTATCCCTTGGACCTTCGTATTGACGGTGAAACACAGAAATTGCATCTGATTTAATACAAAAGGCACAATGTTGACTTAAGTACAAGAGGACTGACACTCTAACTTTCTATGAATTTAACCTCTCCTGTGAGTCCAGTTTTAGATTCCGATGCTTCACTTCAGGTTAACTGTGTACCTTGGACCTTCTTATTGACGATGAAACACAGAAATTGCATCGGAATTAATTTCAAAAGGCACAATGCCGACTTAAGTACAAGAGGACTGACACTCTAACTTCCTATGATTTGAACCTCTCCTGTGAGTCCAGTTTCAGTTTCTGATGCTTCACTTCAGGTTTACTGAACACCTTGGACTTTCTTATTGACCATGAAGCAC
Source organism: Schistocerca serialis cubense (assembly GCF_023864345.2). Classification (NCBI taxonomy): domain Eukaryota; kingdom Metazoa; phylum Arthropoda; class Insecta; order Orthoptera; family Acrididae; genus Schistocerca; species Schistocerca serialis. The sequence goes on along the minus strand of NW_026047644.1, from coordinate 27,611,690 downwards.
TGAAATTGCATCGGCATTAAATTCAAAAGGCACAATGCCGACTTTAGTACAAGAGGACTGACACTCTAACTTACTATGATTTGAACCTCTCCTGTGAGTCCAGTTTTAAATTCCGATGCTTCACTTCAGGTTTACTGTATACCTTGACCTTCCTATTGACAGCGAAACACAGACATTGCATCTTAATTAATTCAAAAGGCAAAATGCCGACTTATGTACAAGAGGACTGACACTCTAACATTCTATGATTTGAACCTCACCTGTGAGTCCAGTTTTAGATTCCGATGCTTCACTTCAGGTTTACCGTATCCCTTGGACCTTCTTATTGACGATGAAACACAGAAATTGCATCTGAATTTAACACAAAAGGCACAATGCCGACTTAATTAAAAGAGGACTGACACTCTAACTTTCTATGATTTGAACCTCTCGTGTGAGTCCAGTTTTAGATTCCGATGCTTCACTTCATGTTTACTGTGTACCTTGGACCTTCTTATTGACGATGAAACACAGAAATTGCACCGGAATTAAATTCAAAAGGCACACTGCCGACTTAAGTACAAGAGGACTGACACTCTAACTTTCTACGATTTGAACCTCTCCTGTGAGTCCAGTTTTAGTTTCCGAAGCTTCACTTCAGGTTTACTGTATACCTTGACCTTCTTATTGACGGTGAAACACAGAAATTGCATCTTAATTAAATTGAAAAGGCACAATGCCGACTTAAGAACAAGAAGACTGACACTCTAACTTTCTATGATGTGAACCTCTCCTGTGAGTCCAGTTTTAGATTCTGATGCTTCACTTCAGGTTTACCGTATACCTTGAACCTTATTATTGACGATGAAACACAGAAATTGCATCCGAATTTAATACAAAAGGCACAATGCCGACTTAAGTACAAGAGGACTGACACACTAACTTTCTATGATTGGAACTTCTCCTGTGAGTCCAGTTTTTGATTCCGATGCTTCACTTCAGGCTTACTGTATCCCTTGGACCTTCGTATTGCCGATGAAACACAGAAATTGCATCCGAATTTAATACAAATGGCACAATGCCGACATAAGAACAAGAGGACTGCCACTCTGACTTTCAATGATTTGAACCTCTCCTGTGAGTCCAGTTTTAGAATCCGATGCTTCACATCAGATCTACTGTATCCCTTGGACCGTCTTATTGACGATGAAACACAAAAATTGCATCCGAATTTAATACAAAAGGCCCAATGACGACTTAAGTACAAGAGGAATGACATTATAACTTTCAATGATTTGAACCTCTCCTGTGAGTCCTGTTTTAGATTCAGATGCTTCACTTCAGGTTTACTGTATCCCTTGGACCTTCTTATTGACGATGGAGCACAGAAATTGCATCGGAATTAAATTCAAAAGGCACTATGCCGACTTAAGTACAAGAGGACTGACACTCTAACTTTCTTTGATTTGAACATCTCCTATGAGTCCAGTATTACATTACGGTGCTTAACTTCAGGTTTACTGTATCCCTTAGACATTCTTATTGACGATAAAACACAGAAATTGCATCTTAATTAAATTCAAAAGGCACAATGCTGACTTAAGAACAAGAAGACGGACACTCTAACTTTCTATGATCTGAACCTCTGATGTGACCCCAGTTTTACATTCCGATCCTTCACTACAGGTTTACTGTATCCCTTGGACCTTCTTATTGACGATGAAACACAGAAATTGCATTCGAATTTAATACAAATGGCACAATGCCGACCTAAGTACAAGAGGAATGACACTCTAACTTTAAATGATTTGAACCTCTCCTGTGAGTCCAGTTTTAGATTCCGAAGCTTCACTTCAGGTTTACTGTATACCTTGACCTTCTAATTGACGATGAAGCACAGAAATTGCATCGGAATTAAATTGAAAAAGCACAATGCCGACTTAACTACAAGAGGACTGACACTCTAAGTTTCTATGCTTTGAGTTTCTCCTGTGAGACAAGGTTTAGATTCCGATGCTTCACTTCAGGTTTAGTGTATCTCTTGGACCTTCTTATAGACAATGAAACACAGAAATTGCAACCGAATTTAATACAAAAGGCACAATTCCGACTTAAGTACAAGGGGACTGACACACTAACTATCTATGATTTGAATATCTCCTGTGAGTCAAGTTTTCGATTCCGATGCTTCACTTCAGGTTTACTGTATCCCTTGGACCTTCGTATTGACGATGAAACACAGAAATTGCATCTGATTTAATACAAAAGGCACAATGCCGACTTAAGTACAAGAGGACTGACACTCTAACTTTCTATGATTTGAACATGTCCTATGAGATCAGTTTTAGATTCCGATGCTTCACGTCAGGTTTAGTGTATTCCTTGGACCTTCTTATTGACGATGAAGCACAGAAATTGCATTGGTATTAAATTCAAAAGGCACAATGCCGACTTAAGTACAAGAGGACTGACACTCTAACTTTCTATGATTTGAACCTCTCCTGTGAGTCCAGTTTCAAATTCTGATGCTTCACTTCAGGTTTACTGTATACCTCGACCTTCCTATTGACGGCGAAACACAGACATTGCATCTTAATTAAATTCAAAAGGCACAATGCCGACTTAAGTACAAGAGGACTGACACTCTAACTTTCTACGATTTGAACCTAACCTGTGAGTCCAGTTTTAGATTCCGATGCTTCACTTCAGGTTTACTGTATCCCTTGGACTTTCTTATTGACGATGAAATACAGAAATAGCATCTGAATTTAATACAAAAGGCACAATGCCGACTTAAGTACAATAGGACTGACACTTTAACTTTCTATGATTTGAACCTCTCGTGTGAGTCCAGTTTTATATTCCGATGCTTCACTTCAGGTTTACTGTGTACCTTGGACCTTCTTATTGACGAAGAAACACAGAAATTGCATTCGAATTTAATACAAATGGCATAATGCCGACCTAAGTACAAGAGGACTGAACCTTTAACTTTCTATGAATTGAACCTCTCCTGTGAGTCCAGATTTAGATTCCGATGCTTCACTTCAGGATTGCTGTATACCTCGGACCTCCTTATTGACGATGAAACACAGAAATTGCATGGAATTAAATTCAAAATGCACAATGCCGACTCAAGTACAAGAGGACTGACACTCTAACTTTCTATGATTTGAACATCTCCTGTGAGTGCAGTTTTCGATTCCGATTCCTCACTTCAGGTTTACTGTATCCCTTGGACCTTCTTATAGACGATGAAACACAGAAATTGCAACCGAATTTAATACAAAAGGCACAATGCCGACTTAAGTACAAGAGGACTGACACACTAACTTTCTATCATTTGAACCTCTCCTGTGAGTCCAGTTTTAGTATCCGATGCTTCACTTCAAGTTTACTGTATACCTTGGACCTTCTTATTGACGATGAAGCACAGAAATTGAATCGGAATTAAATACAAAAGGCACAATGCCGACTTAAGTACAAGAGGACTGACCCTCTAACTTTCTAAGATTTGAACCTCTCCTGTGAGTCCAGTTTTAGATTCCGATGCTTCACTTCAGGTTTACTGTATACCTTGACCTTCTTATTGACGGTGAAACAAAGAAATTGCATCTTAATTAAATTCAAAAGTCACAATGCCGACTTAAGAACAAGAAGACTGACACTCTAACTTTCTATGATGTGAACCTCTCCTGTGAGTCCAGTTTTAGATTCTGATGCTTCACTTCAGGTTTACCGTATACCTTGAACCTTATTATTGACGATGAAACACAGAAATTGCATCCGAATTTAATATAAAAGGCACAATGCCGACTTAAGTACAAGAGGACTGACACACTAACTTTCTATGATTGGAACTTCTCCTGTGAGTCCAGTTTTTGATTCCGATGCTTCACTTCAGGCTTACTGTATCCCTTGGACCTTCGTATTGACGATGAAACACAGAAATTGCATCCGAATTTAATACAAATGGCACAATGCCGACGTAAGTACAAGAGGACTGCCACTCTGACTTTCAATGATTTGATCCTCTCCTGTGAGTCCAGTTTTAGAATCCGATGCTTCACATCAGATCTACTGTATCCCTTGGACCTTCTTATTGACGATGAAACACAAAAATTGCATCCGAATTTAATACAAAAGGCACAATGACGACTTAAGTACAAGAGGAATGACATTATAACTTTCAATGATTTGAACCTCTCCTGTGAGTCCTGTTTTAGATTCAGATGCTTCACTTCAGGTTTACTGTATCCCTTGGACCTTCTTATTGACGATGAAGCACAGAAATTGCATCGGAATTAAATTCAAAAGGCACTATGCCGACTTAAGTACAAGAGGACTGACACTCTAACTTTCTTTGATTTGAACATCTCCTATGAGTCCAGTATTACATTACGATGCTTAACTTCAGGTTTACTGTATCCCTTAGACATTCTTATTGACGATGAAACACAGAAATTGAATCTTAATTATATTCAAAAGGCACAATGCCGACATAACTACAAGAGGACTGACACTCTAAGTTTCTATGATCTGATCCTCTCCTGTGACCCCAGTTTTAGATTCCGATCCTTCACTACAGGTTTACTGTATCCCTTGGACCTTCTTATTGACGATGAAACACAGAAATTCCATTCGAATTTAATACAAATGGCACAATGCCGACCTAAGTACAAGAGGACTGACACTCTAACTTTCAATGATTTGAACCTCTCCTGTGAGTCCTGTTTTAGATTCTGATGCTTCACTTCAGGTTTACTGTATACCTTGGACCTTCTAATTGACGATGAAGCACAGAAATTGCATCGGAATTAAATTCAAAAAGCACAATGCCGACTTAACTACAAGAGGACTGACACTCTAAGTTTCTATGCTTTGAGTTTCTCCTGTATGACAACTTTTAGATTCCGATGCTTCACTTCATGTTTAGTGTATCTCTTGGACCATCTTATAGACAATGAAAAACAGAAATTGCAACCGAATTTAATACAAAAGGCACAATTCCGACTTAAGTACCAGGGGACTGACACACTAACTATCTATGATTTGAATATCTCCTGTGAGTCCAGTTTTCGATTCCGATGCTTCACTTCAGGTTTACTGTATCCCTTGGACCTTCGTATTGACGATGAAACACAGAAATTGCATCTGATTTAATACAAAAGGCACAATGCCGACTTAAGTACAAGAGGACTGACACTCTAACTTTCTATGATTTGAACATCTCCTGTGAGTCCAGTTTTCGATTCCGATGCCTCACTTCAGGCTTACTGTATCCCTTGGACCATCTTATAGACAATGAAACACAGAAATTGCAACCGAATTTAATACAAAAGGCACAATTCCAACTTAAGTACAAGGGGACTGACACACTAACTATCTATGATTTGAATATCTCCTGTGAGTCCAGTTTTCGATTCCGATGCTTCACTTCAGGTTTACTGTATCTCTTGGACCTTCGTATTGACGATGAAACACAGAAATTGCATCTGATTTAATACAAAAGGCACAATGCCGACTTAAGTACAAGAGGACTGATACTCTAACTTTCTATGATTTGAACATCTCCTATGAGATCAGTTTTAGATTCCGATGCTTCACTTCAGGTTTAGTGTATCCCTTGGACCTTCTTATTGACGATGAAGCACAGAAATTTCATCGGTATTAAATTCAAAAGGCACAATGCCGACTTAAGTACAAGAGGACTGACACTCTAACTTTGTATGATTTGAACCTCTCCTGTGAGTCCAGTTTTAAATTGTGATGCTTCACTTCAGGTTTACTGTATACCTTGACCTTCCTATTGACGACGAAACACAGAAATTGCATCGGAATTAAATTCAAAAGGCACAATGCCGACTCAAGTACAAGTGGACTGACACTCTAAATTTCTATGTTTTGAACCTCTCCTGTGAGTCCAGTTTTAGATTACGATGCTCACTTCAGGTTTACGGTATACCTCGGACCTTCTTATTGACGATGAAACACTGAAATTGCATCGAATTAAATTCAAAAGGCACAATGCCGACTTAAGTACAAGAGGACTGACACTCTAACTTTCTATGATTTGAACGTCTCCTGTGAGTCCAGTTTTAGATTCCGATGCTTCACTTCAGGTTTACTGTATCCCTTGGACCTTCTTATTGACGATGAAACACAGAAATGGCATCCGAATTTAATACAAAGGGCACAATGCCGACTTAAATACAAGTGGACTGACACTCTATCTTTCTATGATTTTAACCTCACCTGTGAGCCTTGTTTTAGATTCCGATGCTCGACTTAAGGTTTACTGTGTACCTTGGACCTTCTTGTTAACGATGAAACACAGAAATTGCATCCGAATTAAATTCAAAAAGCACAATGCCGACTTAAGTACAAGACGACTGACACTCTAACTTTCTATGATTTGAACCTCTCCTGTGATTCCAATATTACATTACGATGCTTAACTTCTGGTTTACTGTATCCCTTAGACCCTCTTATTGACGATGAAACACAGAAATTGCATCCGAATTTAATACAAAAGGCCCAATGCCGACTTAAGAACAAGAGGACTGACACTCTAATTTTCTATGATTTGAACGCCTCCTGTGAGTCCAGTTTTAGATTCCGATGCTTCACTTCAGGTCTACTGTATCCCTTGGACCTTCTTATTGACGAAGAGACACAGAAACTGCATCCGAATTTAATACAAAAGGCACAATGCCGACTAAAGTACAAGAGGACTGACACTCTATGTTTCTATGATTTGAACCTCTCCTGTGAGTCCTGTTTTAGATCCCCATGCTTCACTTCAGGTTAACTGTATACCATGGACCTTCTTATTGACGACGAAACACAGAAATTGCATCGGAATTAAATTCAAAAGGCACAATGCCGACTTAAGTACAAGAGGACTGACACTCTAACTTCCTATGATTTGAACATCTCCTGTGAGTCCAGTTTTCGATTCCGATGCCTCACTTCAGGCTTACTGTATCCCTTGGACCATCTTATAGACAATGAAACACAGAAATTGCAACCGAATTTAATACAAAAGGCACAATTCCGACTTAAGTACAAGGGGACTGACACACTAACTATCTATGATTTGAATATCTCCTGTGAGTCCAGTTTTCGATTCCGATGCTTCACTTCAGGTTTACTGTATCTCTTGGACCTTCGTATTGACGATGAAACACAGAAATTGCATCTGATTTAATACAAAAGGCACAATGCCGACTTAAGTACAAGAGGACTGACACTCTAACTTTCTATGATTTGAACATCTAATATGAGATCAGTTTTAGATTCCGATGCTTCACTTCAGGTTTAGTGTATCCCTTGGACCTTCTTATTGACGATGAAGCACAGAAATTTCATCGGTATTAAATTCAAAAGGCACAATGCCGACTTAAGTACAAGAGGACTGACACTCTAACTTTGTATGATTTGAACCTCTCCTGTGAGTCCAGTTTTAAATTGTGATGCTTCACTTCAGGTTTACTGTATACCTTGACCTTCCTATTGACGACGAAACACAGAAATTGCATCGGAATTAAATTCAAAAGGCACAATGCCGACTAAAGTACAAGTGGACTGACACTCTAAATTTCTATGTTTTGAACCTCTCCTGTGAGTCCAGTTTTAGATTACGAAGCTCACTTCAGGTTTACGGTATACCTCGGACCTTCTTATTGACGATGAAACACAGAAATTGCATCGAATTAAATTCAAAAGGCACAATGCCGACTTAAGTACAAGAGGACTGACACTCTAACTTTCTATGATTTGAACGTCTCCTGTGAGTCCAGTTTTAGATTCCGATGCTTCACTTCAGGTTTACTGTATCCCTTGGACCTTCTTATTGACGATGAAACACAGAAATGGCATCCGAATTTAATACAAAGGGCACAATGCCGACTTAAGTACAAGTGGACTGACACTCTATCTTTCTATGATTTTAACCTCACCTGTGAGTCTTGTTTTAGATTCCGATGCTCGACTTAAGGTTTACTGTGTACCTTGGACCTTCTTGTTAACGATGAAACACAGAAATTGCATCCGAATTAAATTCAAAAAGCACAATGCCGACTTAAGTACAAGACGACTGACACTCTAACTTTCTATGATTTGAACCTCTCCTGTGAGTCCAATATTACATTACGATGCTTAACTTCTGGTTTACTGTATCCCTTAGACCCTCTTATTGACGATGAAACACAGAAATTGCATCCGAATTTAATACAAAAGGCCCAATGCCGACTTAAGAACAAGAGGACTGACACTCTAATTTTCTATGATTTGAACGCCTCCTGTGAGTCCAGTTTTAGATTCCGATGCTTCACTTCAGGTCTACTGTATCCCTTGGACCTTCTTATTGACGAAGAGACACAGAAACTGCATCCGAATTTAATACAAAAGGCACAATGCCGACTAAAGTACAAGAGGACTGACACTCTATGTTTCTATGATTTGAACCTCTCCTGTGAGTCCAGTTTAAGATTCCGATGCTTCACTTCAGGTTTACTGTATACCTTGACCTTCTTACTGACGGCGAAACACAGAAATTGCATCTTAATTAAATTTAAAAGGCACAATGCCGACTTTAGAACAAGAAGACTGACACTCTAAGTTTCTATGATCTGAACCTCTCCTGTGAGTCCAGTTTTAGATTCTGATGCTTCACTTCAGGTTTTCCGTGTACCTTGGACCTTATTATTGACGATGAAACACAGAAACTGCATCCGAATTTAATACAAAAGGCACAATGCCGACTTAAGTACAAGAGGACTGACACACTAACTTTCTATGATTGGAACCTCTCCTGTGAGTCCAGTTTTTGATTCCGATGCTTCACTTCAGGTTTACTGTATCCCTTGGACCGTTTTATTGACGATGAAACACAGAAATTGCATCCGAATTAAATTCAAAAGGCACTATGCCGACTTAAGTACAAGAGGACTGACACTCTAACTTTCTTTGATTTGCACATCTCCTATGAGTCCAGTACTACATTACGATGCTTAACTTCAGGTTTACTGTATCCCTTAGACCTTCTTATTGACGATGAAACACAGAAATTGCATCCGAATTTAATACAAAAGGCCCAATGCCGACTTAAGTACAAGAGGACTGACACTCTAATTTTCTATGATTTGAACCTCTCCTGTGAGTCCAGTTTTAGATTCCGATGCTTCACTTCAGGTTTACTGTATCCCTTGGAACTTCTTATTGACGATGAAACACAGAAATGGCATCTGAATTTAATACAAAAGGCACAATGCAGACTTAAATACAAGTGGACTGACACTCTAACTTTCTATGATTGGAACCTCTCCTGTGAGTCCAGTTTTAGATTCCGATGCTTCACTTCAGGTTTACTGTGTACCTTGGACCTTCTTATTAACGATGAAACCCAGAAATTGCATCCGAATTAAATTCAAAAGGCACAATGCCGACTTAAGTACAAGACGACTGAAACTCTAACTTTCTTTGATTTGAACCTCTCCTGTGAGTCCAGTTTTAGTATCCGATGCTTCACTTCAAGTTTACTGTATACCTTGGACCTTCTTATTGACGATGAAGCACAGAAATTGCATCGGAATTAAATTCAAAAGGCACAATGCCGACTTAATTACAAAAGGACTGACACTCTAACTTTCTAAGATTTAAACCTCTCCTGTGTGTCCAGTTTTAGATTCCGATGCTTCACTTCAGGTTTACTGTATACCTTGACCTTCTTATTGACGGCGAAACACAGAAATTGCATCTTAATGAAATTCAAAAGGCACGATGCCGACTTAAGAACAAGAAGACTGACACTCAAACTTTCTACGATCTGAACCTCTCCTGTAAGTCCAGTTTTAGATTCTGATGCTTCACTTCAGGTTTACCGTATACCTTGGACCTTATTATTGACGATGAAACACAGAAATTGCATCCGAATTTAATACAAATGGCACAATGCCGACATAAGGACAAGAGGACTGCCCCTCTGACTTGCAATGATTTGAACCTCTCCTGTGAGTCCAGTTTTAGTTTCCGATGCTTCACTTCAGGTTTACTGTATCCCTTGGACCTTCTTATTGACGATGAAGCACAGAAATTGCATCGGAATTAAATTCAAAAGGCACTATGCCGACTTAAGTACAAGAGGACTGACACTCTAACTTTCTTTGATTTGATCATCTCCTATGAGTCCAGTATTACATTACGATGCTTAACTTCAGGTTTACTGTATCCCTTAGACATTCTTATTGACGATGAAACACAGAAATTGAATCTTAATTATATTCAAAAGGCACAATGCCGACATAACTACAAGAGGACTGACACTCTAAGTTTCTATGATCTGATCCTCTCCTGTGACCCCAGTTTTAGATTCCGATCCTTCACTACAGGTTTACTGTATCCCTTGGACCTTCTTATTGACGATGAAACACAGAAATTCCATTCGAATTTAATACAAATGGCACAATGCCGACCTAAGTACAAGAGGACTGACACTCTAACTTTCAATGATTTGAACCTCTCCTGTGAGTCCTGTTTTAGATTCTGATGCTTCACTTCAGGTTTACTGTATACCTTGGACCTTCTAATTGACGATGAAGCACAGAAATTGCATCGGAATTAAATTCAAAAAGCACAATGCCGACTTAACTACAAGAGGACTGACACTCTAAGTTTCTATGCTTTGAGTTTCTCCTGTGTGACAAGTTTTAGATTCCGATGCTTCACTTCAGGTTTAGTGTATCTCTTGGACCATCTTATAGACAATGAAAAACAGAAATTGCAACCGAATTTAATACAAAAGGCACAATTCCGACTTAAGTACAAGGGGACTGACACACTAACTATCTATGATTTGAATATCTCCTGTGAGTCCAGTTTTCGATTCCGATGCTTCACTTCAGGTTTACTGTATCCCTTGGACCTTCGTATTGACGATGAAACACAGAAATTGCATCTGATTTAATACAAAAGGCACAATGCCGACTTAAGTACAAGAGGAATGACATTATAACTTTCAATGATTTGAACCTCTCCTGTGAGTCCTGTTTTAGATTCAGATGCTTCACTTCAGGTTTACTGTATCCCTTGGACCTTCTTATTGACGATGAAGCACAGAAATTGCATCGGAATTAAATTCAAAAGGCACTATGCCGACTTAAGTACAAGAGGACTGACACTCTAACTTTCTATGATTTGAACATCTCTTGTGAGTCCAGTTTTCGATTCCGATGCCTCACTTCAGGCTTACTGTATCCCTTGGACCTTCTTATAGACGATGAAACACAGAAATTGCAACCGAATTTAATACAAAAGGCACAATTCCGACTTAAGTACTAGGGGACTGACACACTAACTATCTATGATTTGAATATCTCCTGTGAGTCCAGTTTTCGATTCCGATGCTTCACTTCAGGTTTACTGTATCCCTTGGACCTTCGTATTGACGATGAAACACAGAAATTGCATCTGATTTAATACAAAAGGCACAATGCTGACTTAAGTACAAGAGCACTGACACTCTAACTTTCTATGATTTGAACATCTCCTGTGAGTCCAGTTTTCGATTCCGATGCCTCACTTCAGGCTTACTGTATCCCTTGGACCATCTTATAGACAATGAAACACAGAAATTGCAACCGAATTTAATACAAAAGGCACAATTCCGACTTAAGTACAAGGGGACTGACACACTAACTATCTATGATTTGAATATCTCCTGTGAGTCCAGTTTTCGATTCCGATGCTTCACTTCAGGTTTACTGTATCTCTTGGACCTTCGTATTGACGATGAAACACAGAAATTGCATCTGATTTAATACAAAAGGCACAATGCCGACTTAAGTACAAGAGGACTGACACTCTAACTTTCTATGATTTGAACATCTCCTATGAGATCAGTTTTAGATTCCGATGCTTCACTTCAGGTTTAGTGTATCCCTTGGACCTTCTTATTGACGATGAAGCACAGAAATTTCATCGGTATTAAATTCAAAAGGCACAATGCCGACTTAAGTACAAGAGGACTGACACTCTAACTTTGTATGATTTGAACCTCTCCTGTGAGTCCAGTTTTAAATTGTGATGCTTCACTTCAGGTTTACTGTATACCTTGACCTTCCTATTGACGACGAAACACAGAAATTGCATCGGAATTAAATTCAAAAGGCACAATGCCGACTCAAGTACAAGTGGACTGACACTCTAAATTTCTATGTTTTGAACCTCTCCTGTGAGTCCAGTTTTAGATTACGATGCTCACTTCAGGTTTACGGTATACCTCGGACCTTCTTATTGACGATGAAACACAGAAATTGCATCGAATTAAATTCAAAAGGCACAATGCCGACTTAAGTACAAGAGGACTGACACTCTAACTTTCTATGATTTGAACGTCTCCTGTGAGTCCAGTTTTAGATTCCGATGCTTCACTTCAGGTTTACTGTATCCCTTGGACCTTCTTATTGACGATGAAACACAGAAATGGCATCCGAATTTAATACAAAGGGCACAATGCCGACTTAAGTACAAGTGGACTGACACTCTATCTTTCTATGATTTTAACCTCACCTGTGAGTCTTGTTTTAGATTCCGATGCTCGACTTAAGGTTTACTGTGTACCTTGGACCTTCTTGTTAACGATGAAACACAGAAATTGCATCCGAATTAAATTCAAAAAGCACAATGCCGACTTAAGTACAAGACGACTGACACTCTAACTTTCTATGATTTGAACCTCTCCTGTGAGTCCAATATTACATTACGATGCTTAACTTCTGGTTTACTGTATCCCTTAGACCCTCTTATTGACGATGAAACACAGAAATTGCATCCGAATTTAATACAAAAGGCCCAATTCCGACTTAAGTACAAGGGGACTGACACACTAACTATCTATGATTTGAATATCTCCTGTGAGTCCAGTTTTCGATTCCGATGCTTCACTTCAGGTTTACTGTATCTCTTGGACCTTCGTATTGACGATGAAACACAGAAATTGCATCTGATTTAATACAAAAGGCACAATGCCGACTTAAGTACAAGAGGACTGACACTCTAACTTTCTATGATTTGAACATCTCCTGTGAGTCCAGTTTTCGATTCCGATGCCTCACTTCAGGCTTACTGTATCCCTTGGACCATCTTATAGACAATGAAACACAGAAATTGCAACCGAATTTAATACAAAAGGCACAATTCCGACTTAAGTACAAGGGGACTGACACACTAACTATCTATGATTTGAATATCTCCTGTGAGTCCAGTTTTCGATTCCGATGCTTCACTTCAGGTTTACTGTATCTCTTGGACCTTCGTATTGACGATGAAACACAGAAATTGCATCTGATTTAATACAAAAGGCACAATGCCGACTTAAGTACAAGAGGACTGACACTCTAACTTTCTATGATTTGAACATCTCCTATGAGATCAGTTTTAGATTCCGATGCTTCACTTCAGGTTTAGTGTATCCCTTGGACCTTCTTATTGACGATGAAGCACAGAAATTTCATCGGTATTAAATTCAAAAGGCACAATGCCGACTTAAGTACAAGAGGACTGACACTCTAACTTTGTATGATTTGAACCTCTCCTGTGAGTCCAGTTTTAAATTGTGATGCTTCACTTCAGGTTTACTGTATACCTTGACCTTCCTATTGACGACGAAACACAGAAATTGCATCGGAATTAAATTCAAAAGGCACAATGCCGACTAAAGTACAAGTGGACTGACACTCTAAATTTCTATGTTTTGAACCTCTCCTGTGAGTCCAGTTTTAGATTACGATGCTCACTTCAGGTTTACGGTATACCTCGGACCTTCTTATTGACGATGAAACACAGAAATTGCATCGAATTAAATTCAAAAGGCACAATGCCGACTTAAGTACAAGAGGACTGACACTCTAACTTTCTATGATTTGAACGTCTCCTGTGAGTCCAGTTTTAGATTCCGATGCTTCACTTCAGGTTTACTGTATCCCTTGGACCTTCTTATTGACGATGAAACACAGAAATGGCATCCGAATTTAATACAAAGGGCACAATGCCGACTTAAGTACAAGTGGACTGACACTCTATCTTTCTATGATTTTAACCTCACCTGTGAGTCTTGTTTTAGATTCCGATGCTCGACTTAAGGTTTACTGTGTACCTTGGACCTTCTTGTTAACGATGAAACACAGAAATTGCATCCGAATTAAATTCAAAAAGCACAATGCCGACTTAAGTACAAGACGACTGACACTCTAACTTTCTATGATTTGAACCTCTCCTGTGAGTCCAATATTACATTACGATGCTTAACTTCTGGTTTACTGTATCCCTTAGACCCTCTTATTGACGATGAAACACAGAAATTGCATCCGAATTTAATACAAAAGGCCCAATGCCGACTTAAGAACAAGAGGACTGACACTCTAATTTTCTATGATTTGAACGCCTCCTGTGAGTCCAGTTTTAGATTCCGATGCTTCACTTCAGGTCTACTGTATCCCTTGGACCTTCTTATTGACGAAGAGACACAGAAACTGCATCCGAATTTAATACAAAAGGCACAATGCCGACTAAAGTACAAGAGGACTGACACTCTATGTTCCTATGATTTGAACCTCTCCTGTGAGTCCTGTTTTAGATCCCCATGCTTCACTTCAGGTTAACTGTATACCATGGACCTTCTTATTGACGACGAAACACAGAAATTGCATCGGAATTAAATTCAAAAGGCACAATGCCGACTTAAGTACAAGAGGACTGACACTCTAACTTCCTATGATTTGAACATCTCCTGTGAGTGCAGTTTTAGATTACGATGCTCACTTCAGGTTTACTGTATACCTCGGACCTTCTTATTGACGATGAAACACAGAAATTGCATCGAATTAACTTCAAAAGGCACAATGCTGACTTAAGTACAAGAGGACTGACACTCTAACTTTCTATGATTTGAACCTCTCCTGTGAGACCAGTTTTAGATTCCGATGCTTCACTTCAGATTTACTGTATCCCTTGGACCTCCTTATTGACGATGAAACACAGAAATGGCATCTGAATTTAATACAAAAGGCACAATGCCGACTTAAATACAAGTGGACTGACACTCTAACTTTCTATGATTTGAACCTCTCCTGTGAGTATAGTTTTAGTATCCGATGCTTCACTTCAAGTTTACTGTATATCTTGGACCTTCTTATTGACGATGAAGCACAGAAATTGCATCGGAATTAAATTCAAAAGGCACAATGCCGACTTAAGTACAAGAGGACTGACTCTCTAACTTTCTAATATTTGAACCTCTCCTGTGAGTCCAGTTTAAGATTCCGATGCTTCACTTCAGGTTTACTGTATACCTTGACCTTCTTACTGACGGCGAAACACAGAAATTGCATCTTAATTAAATTTAAAAGGCACAATGCCGACTTTAGAACAAGAAGACTGACACTCTAAGTTTCTATGATCTGAACCTCTCCTGTGAGTCCAGTTTTAGATTCTGATGCTTCACTTCAGGTTTTCCGTGTACCTTGGACCTTATTATTGACGATGAAACACAGAAACTGCATCCGAATTTAACACAAAAGGCACAATGCCGACTTAAGTACAAGAGGACTGACACACTAACTTTCTATGATTGGAACCTCTCCTGTGAGTCCAGTTTTTGATTCCGATGCTTCACTTCAGGTTTACTGTATCCCTTGGACCGTTTTATTGACGATGAAACACAGAAATTGCATCCGAATTAAATTCAAAAGTCACTATGCTGACTTAAGTACAAGAGGACTGACACTCTAACTTTCTTTGATTTGCACATCTCCTATGAGTCCAGTACTACATTACGATGCTTAACTTCAGGTTTACTGTATCCCTTAGACCTTCTTATTGACGATGAAACACAGAAATTGCATCCGAATTTAATACAAAAGGCCCAATGCCGACTTAAGTACAAGAGGACTGACACTCCAATTTTCTATGATTTGAACCTCTCCTGTGAGTCCAGTTTTAGATTCCGATGCTTCACTTCAGGTTTACTGTATCCCTTGGAATTTCTTATTGACGATGAAACACAGAAATGGCATCTGAATTTAATACAAAAGGCACAATGCAGACTTAAATACAAGTGGACTGACACTCTAACTTTCTATGATTGGAACCTCTCCTGTGAGTCCAGTTTTAGATTCCGATGCTTCACTTCAGGTTTACTGTGTACCTTGGACCTTCTTATTAACGATGAAACCCAGAAATTGCATCCGAATTAAATTCAAAAGGCACAATGCCGACTTAAGTACAAGACGACTGAAACTCTAACTTTCTTTGATTTGAACCTCTCCTGTGAGTCCAGTTTTAGTATCCGATGCTTCACTTCAAGTTTACTGTATACCTTGGACCTTCTTATTGACGATGAAGCACAGAAATTGCATCGGAATTAAATTCAAAAGGCACAATGCCGACTTAATTACAAAAGGACTGACACTCTAACTTTCTAAGATTTAAACCTCTCCTGTGTGTCCAGTTTTAGATTCCGATGCTTCACTTCAGGTTTACTGTATACCTTGACCTTCTTATTGACGGCGAAACACAGAAATTGCATCTTAATGAAATTCAAAAGGCACGATGCCGACTTAAGAACAAGAAGACTGACACTCAAACTTTCTACGATCTGAACCTCTCCTGTAAGTCCAGTTTTAGATTCTGATGCTTCACTTCAGGTTTACCGTATACCTTGGACCTTATTATTGACGATGAAACACAGAAATTGCATCCGAATTTAATACAAATGGCACAATGCCGACATAAGGACAAGAGGACTGCCCCTCTGACTTGCAATGATTTGAGCCTCTCCTGTGAGTCCAGTTTTAGTTTCCGATGCTTCACTTCAGGTTTACTGTATCCCTTGGACCTTCTTATTGACGATGAAGCACAGAAATTGCATCGGAATTAAATTCAAAAGGCACAATGCTGACTTAATTACAAGAGGACTGACACTCTAACTTTCTAAGATATGAACCTCTCCTGTGAGACCAGTTTTAGATTCCGATGCTTCACTTCAGGTTTACTGTATACCTTGACCTTCTTATTGACGGTGAAACACAGAAATTGCATCTTAATGAAATTCAAAAGGCACGATGCCGACTTAAGAACAAGAAGACTGACACTCAAACTTTCTATGATCTGTACCTCTCCGGTAAGTCCAGTTGTAGATTCTGATGCTTCACTTCAGGTTTACCGTATACCTTGGACCTTATTATTGACGATGAAACACAGGAATTGCATCCGAATTTAATACAAAAGGCACAATGCCGACTTAAGTACAAGAGGACTGACACACTAACTTTCTATGATTTGAACCTCTCCTGTGAGTCCAGTTTTTGATTCCGATGCTTCACTTCAGGTTTACTGTATCCCTTCGACCTTCTTTTTAACGATGAAACACAGAAATTGCATCCGACTTTAATACAAATGGCACAATGCCGACATAAGAACAAGAGGACTGCCACTCTGACTTTCAATCATTTGAACCTCTCCTGTGAGTCCAATTTTAGATTCCGATGATTCACATCAGATTTACTGTATCCCTTGGACCTTCTTATTGACGATGAAACACAAAAATTGCATCCGAAATTAATACAAAAGGCCCAATGACGTCTTAAGTACAAGAGGACTGACACTGTAACTTTCTATGATTTGAACCTCTCCTATGAGTCCTGTTTTAGATTCCGATGCTTCACTTCAGGTTTACTATATCCTTTGGACCTTCTTATTGACGATGAAGCACAGAAATTGCATCGGAATTAAATTCAAAAGGCACTATGCCGACTTAAGTACAAGAGGACTGACACTCTAAATTTCATTGATTTGAACATCTCCTATGAGTCCAGTATTACATTACGATGCTTAACTTCAGGTTTACTCTATCCCTTAGACGTTCTTATTGACGATGTAACACAGATATTACATCCGAATTTAATACAAAAGGCCCAATGCCGAGTTAAGTACAAGAGGACTGACACTCTAATTTTCTATGATTTGAACCCCTCCTGTGAGTCCAGTTTTAGATTCCGATGCTTCACTTCAGGTCTACTGTATCCCTTGGACCTTCTTATTGACGAAGAGACACAGAAACTGCATCCTAATTAAATACAAAAGGCACAATGACGACTAAAGTACAAGAGGACTGACACTCTATCTTTCTATGATTTGAACTTCTCCTGTGAGTCCTGTTTTAGATCCGATGCTTCACTTCAGTTTAACTGTATCCCTTGGACCTTCTTACTGACGACGAAACACAGAAATTGCATCGGAATTAAATTCAAAAGTCACAATGCCGACTTAAATACAAGAGGACTGACACTCTAACTTTCTATGAATTGAAACTCTCCTGTGAGTCCAGTTTAAGATTTCGATGCTTCACTTTTGGTTTACTGTATCCCTGGGATCTTCTTATTGACGATGAAACACAGAAATTGCATCTGAATTTAATACAAAAGGCACAATGCCGACTTAAGTACAAGAGTACTGACACTCTAACTTTCTATGATTTGAACCTCTCCTGTGAGTCCATTTTTCAATCCCGATGCTTCACTTCAGGTTTACTGTGTACCTTGGAACCTTCTTATTGCTGATGAAACACAGAAATTGCATCGGAATTAAATTCAAAAGGCACAATGCCGACTTAAGTACAAGAGGACTGACACTCTAACTTTCTATGATTTGAACCTCTCCTGTGAGTGCAGTTTTAGATTCCGATGCTTCACTTCTGGTTTACTGTATACCTTGGACCTTCTAATTGACGATGAAGCACAGAAATTGCATCGGAATTAAATTCAAAAAGCACAATGCCGACTTAACTACAAGGGGACTGACACTCTAAGTTTCTATGCTTTGAACCTATCCTGTGAGACCAGTTTTAGATTCCGATGCTTCACTTCAGGTTTAGTGTATCCCTTGGACCTTCTAATAGACGATGAAGCACAGAAATTGCAACCGAATTTAATACAAAAGGCACAATGCCGACTAAAGTACAAGAGGACCGACACACTAACTTTCTATGATTAGATTCTCTCCTGTGAGTCCAGTTTTAGATTCCGATGCTTCACTTCAGGTTTACTGTATAACTTGGACCTCTTTTTTGACGACGAAACACAGAAAGTGCATCGGAATTAAATTCAAAAGGCACAATGCCGACTTAAGTACAAGAGGATTGACAATCCAACTATCTATGATTTGAACCTCCCCTGTGAGTCCAGTTTTAATTTCCGATGCTTCACTTCAGGTTTACTGTATACCTCGGACCTTCTTATTGACAATGAAACACAGAAATTGCATCGAATTAAATTGAAAAGGCACAATGCGACTTAAGTACAAGAGGACTGACACTTTAACTTTCTATGATTTGAACCTCTCCTGTTAGTGCAGTTTTAGATTCCGATGCTTCACTTCTGGTTTACTGTATACCTTGGACCTTCTAATGGACGATGAAGCACAGAAATTGCATCGGAATTAAATTCAAAAAGCACAAAGCCGACTTAATTACAAGGGGACTGACACTCTAAGTTTCTATGCTTTGAACCTCTCCTGTTAGTCCTGTTTCAGATTCCGATGCTTCACTTCAGGTTTACTGTATCTCTTGGACGTTCTTATTGACGATGAAGCAGAGAAATTGCATCGGAATTTAATACAAAAGGCACAATGCCAACTTAAGTACAAGAGGGTTTACACTCTAACTTTGTATGATTTCAACCTCTCCTGTGAGTCCAGTTTTAGATTCCGATGCTTCACTTCAGGTTTACTGTGTACCTTGGACTTTCTTTTTGACGATGAAAGACAGAAATTGCATCGGAATAAAATTCAAAAGGCACAATGCCGAGTTAAGTACAAGAGGACTGACACTCTAACTTTCTATGAATTGAACCTCTCGTGTGAGTCCAGTTTTAGTTTCCGATGCTTCACTTCAGGTTTAGTGTACACCTTAAACCTTCTTACTGACGATGAAGCACAGAAATTGCATCGGAATTAAATTCAAAAGGCACAATGCCGACTTAAGTACAAGAGGAATGACACTCTAACATTCTATGATTTGAACATCTCCTGTGAGTCCAGTTTTACACTCCGATGCTTCTCTTCTAGTTTACTGTATCCCATGGACCTTCTTATTGACGATGAAACACAGAAATTGCATCCGAATTTAATACAAAAGGCACAATGCCGACTTAAGTACAAGAGGGCTGACACTCTAACTTTCTATGATTTGAACTTCTCCTGTGAGTCCTGTTTCAGATTCCGATGCTTCACTTCAGGTTTACTGTATCTCTTGGACGTTCTTATTGACGATGAAGCAGAGAAATTGCATCGGAATTAAATTCAAAAGGCAAAATGCCGACTTAAGTACAAGAGGATTGACACACTAACTTTCTATGATTTGAACATCTCCTGTGAGTCCAGTTTTACATTCCGATGCTTCACTTCTAGTTTACTGTATCCCATGGACCTTCTTATTGACGATGAAACACAGAAATTGCACCCGAATTTAATACAAAAGGCACAATGCCGACTTAAGTACAAGAGGACTGACACTCTAACTTTTTATGATTTGAACCTCTCCTGTGAGTCCAGTTTTAGATTCCGATGCTTGACTTCAAGTTTACTGTATACCTTGGACCCTCTTATTGACGATGAAGCACTGAAATTGCGTCGGAATTAAATTCAAAAGGCACAATGCTGACTTAAGTACAACAGGACTGACACTCTAACTTTCTGTGATTTTAAACTCACCTGTGAGTCTAGTTTTAGATTCCAATGCTTCACTTCAAGTTTACTGTATCCCTTGGACCTTCTTATTGACGATGAAACACAGAAATTGCATCGGAATTTAATTCAAAAGGCACAATGCCGACTTAAGTACAAGAGGACGGACACTCTAATTTCTTATGATTTGAACCTCTCCTGTGAGTCCAGTGTTAGATTGCGATGCTTCACTTCAGGTTTACTGTATCCCTTGGACCTTCTTATTGACGATGAAACACAGATATTGCATCCGAATTTAATACAAAAAGCACAATGCCGACTAAGTACAAGAGGACTGACACTCTAACTTTCTATGATTTGAACCTTTCCTGCGAGTCCAGTTCAAGATTCCGATGCTTCGCTTCAGGTTTACTGTATACCTTGGACCTTCTTATTGACGATGAAGCTCAGAAATTGCATCGGAATTAAATTCAAAAGGCACAATGCCGACTTGAGTACAAGAGGACTGACACGCTAACTTTCTATGATTTGAACCTCTCCTGTGAGTCCAGTTTTAGTTTCCGATGCTTCACTTCAGGTTTACTGTATACCTTGGACCTTCTCATTGACGATGAAGCACAGAAATTGCATCGGAATTAAATTCAAAAGGCACAATGCCGACTTAAGTACAAGAGGACTGACACTCTAAGTTTCTATGCTTTGAACCTCTCCTGTGAGACCAGTTTTTCATTCCGATGCTTCACTTCAGGTTTACTGAATCCCTTGGACCATCTTATTGACGATGAAACACGGAAATTCCATCCGAATTTAATACAAAAGGCACAATGCCGACTTAAGAACAAGAGGACTGACACTCTAACTTTTAATGATTTGAACCTCTCCTGTGAGTCCTGTTTTAGATTTCGATGCTTCGCTACAGGTTTACTGTATCCCTTGGACCTTCGTATTGACGATGAAGCACAGAAATTGCAACGGAATTAAATTCAAAAGGCACAATGCCGACTTAAGTACAAGAGGACTGACAGTCTAACTTTCTGTGATTTGAACCTCTCCTGTGAGTCCAGTTTTAGATTCCGATGCTTCACTTCAGGTTTTCTGTATCCCTTGGACTTTCTTATTGACGAAGAAACACAGGAATTGCATCCGAATTTAATACAAAAGGCACAATGAAGACTTATGTACAAGAGGACTGTAACTCTAACTTTCTGTGATTTTAAACTCTCCTCTGAGTCCTGTTTTAGATTCCGATGCTTCACTTCAGGTTTATTGTATCCCTTGGACCTACTTATTGACGATGAAGCACAGAAATTGCATCGGAATTAAATTCAAAAGGCAATATATCGACTTAAGTACAAGAGGACTGACATTCTAACTTTCTATGATTTGAACATCTGCCATGAGTCCAGTTTTACATTCCGATGCTTCACTTCAGGTTTACTGTATCTCTTGGCCTTCTTATTGAGGAAGAAACACAGAAATTCCATCCGAATTTAATACAAAAGGCACAATGCCGACTTCAGTACAAGAGGACTGACACTATAACTTTCTATGATTTGAACCTCTCCTGTGAGTCCTGCTTTAGATTCCGATGCTTCACTTCAGGTTTACTGTATTGCTTGGGCCTTCTTATTGACGATGAAACACAGAAATTGCATCCGAATTTAATACAAAAGGCACAATGCCAACTTAAGTACAAGAGGACTGACACGCAAATTTTTCTATTATTTGAACATTTCCTGTGAGTCCTGTTTCAGATTCAGATGCTTCCCTTCAGGTTTACTGTATCCCTTGGACCTTCTTATTGACGATGAAACACAGAAATTGCATCATAATTAAATTCCAAAGGCACTATGCCGACTTAAGTACAAAAGGACTGACACTCTAACTTTCTATGATTTGAACATCTCCCATGAGTCCAGTTTTAGATTCCGATGCTTCACTTCAGGTTTACTGTATCCCTTGGACCTTCTTATTGACGATGGAACCAGAAATTGCATCCGAATTTAATACAAAATGCACAATGACGACTAAAGTACAAGAGGACTGACACTCTAACTTTCTATGATTTCAACCTCTCCTGTGAGTCCAGTTTTAGATTCCGATGCTTAACTTCAGGTTTACTGTATCCCTTGGAACTTCTTATTGACGAAGAAACACAGAAATTGCATCCGACTTTAATACAAAAGGCACAATGCCAACTTAAGTACAAGAGGACTGACACTATAACTTTCTATGAGTTGAACCTCTCCTGTGAGTCCCGGTTTAGATTCCGATGCTTCACTTCAGACTTACTGTATCCCTTGGACCTTCTTATTGACGATGAAACAAAGAAATTGCATCCGAATAAAATACAAAAGGCACAATGACGTCATAAGTACAAGAGGACTGACACTCTAACTTTCTATCATTCGAACATCTCCTGTGAGTCCTGTTCTAGATTCCGATGATTCACCTCTGGTTTACTGTATCCCTTGGACTTTCTTATTGACGATGAAGCACAGAAATTGCATCGGAATTAAATTCAAACGGCACAATGCCGTCTTAAGAACAAGAGGACTGACATTTTAACTTTCTATGATTTGAACGTCTAATGTGAGTCCAGTTTTACATTCCGATGCTTCACTTCAGGTTTACTGTATCCCTTGGACCTTCTTATTGACGATGAAACACAGAAATTGCATCCAAATTTAATACAAAGGCACAATGCCGACATAAGTACAAGAGGACAGACACTCTAACTTTCTATGATTTAAACCTCTCCTGTGAGTCAAGTTTAAGTTTCCGATGCTTTACATCAGGTTTAGTGTATCCCTTGGACCTTCTTTTTGACGATGATACACAGAAATCGCATCCGAATATATTACAAAAGGCACAATGCCGACTTAAGTACAAGAGGACTGACACTCAAACTTTCTATGATTTGAACATCTCCTGTGAGTCCTGTTTCAGTTTCAGATGCTTCACTTCACGTTTACTGTATCCCTTGGAATTTCTTATTGACGGTGAAGCACAGAACTTGCATCGGAATTAAATTCAAAAGGCACAATGCCGACTTAAGTACAAGAGGACTGACACTCTAACTATCTATTTTTTGAACATCTCCTGTGAGTCCAGTTTTACATTTCAATGCTTCACTTCAGTTTTACTGTATCCCTTGGACCTTCTTATTGACGATGAAACACAGAAATTGCATCTGAATTAAATTCAAAAGGCACAATGTCGTCTTAAGTACAAGAGGACTGACACTCTAACTTTTTATGATTTGAACCTCGCCTGTGAGTCCAGTGTTAGATTCCGATGCTTCACTACAGGTTTACTGCATCCCTTGGACCTTCGTATTGACGATGAAGCACAGAAATTGCATCGGAATTAAATTCAAAAGGCCCAATGCCGACTTAAGTACAAGAGGACTGACACTCAAACTTTCTATTATTTGAACATTTCCTGTGAGTCCTGTTTCAGATTCAGATGCTTCCCTTCAGGTTTACTGTATCCCTTGGAATTTCTTATTGACGGTGAAGCACAGAACTTGCATCGGAATTAAATTCAAAAGGCACAATGCCGACTTAAGTACAAGAGGACAGACACTCTAACTTTCTATGATTTGAACCTCTCCTGTGAGTCAAGTTTAAGTTTCCGATGCTTTACATCAGGTTTAGTGTATCCCTTGGACCTTCTTTTTGACGATGAAACACAGACATTGCATCCGAATATATTACAAAAGGCACAATGCCGACATATGTACAAGTGGACTTACACTCAAACTTTCTATGATTTCAACATCTCCTGTGAGTCCTGTTTCAGATTCAGATGCTTCACTTCAGGTTTACTGTATCCCTTGGACCTTCTTATTGACGATGAAGCACAGAAAATGCATCGGAATTAAATTCAAAAGGCCCAATGCCGACTTAAGAACAAGAGGATTTACACTCTAACTTTCTATGATTTGAACATCTCCTGTGAGTCCAGTTTTACATTTCAATGCTTCACTTCAGGTTTACTGTATCCCTTGGACCTTCTTATTGACGATGAAACACAGAAATTGCATCCGAATTAAATTCAAAAGGCACAATGCCGACTTAAGTACAAGAGGACTGACACTCTAACTTTTTTTGATTTGAAACTCTCCTGTGAGTCCAGTGTTAGATTCCGATGCTTCACTTCAGGTTTACTGTATCCCTTGGCCTTCTTCTTGACGAAAAAACACAGAAATTCCATCCGAATTTAATACAAAAGGCACAATGCCGATTTAAGTACAAGAGGACTGACACTATAACTTTCTATGATTTGAACCTCTCCTGTGAGTCCTGTTTTAGATTCCGATGCTTCACTTCAGGTTTACTGTAATGCTTGGACCTTCTTATTGACGATGAAACACAGAAATTGCATCCGAATTTAATACAAAAGGCACAATGCCGACTTAAGTACAAGAGGACTGACACTCAAACTTTCTATTATTTGAACATCTCCTGTGAGTCCTGTTTCAGATTCAGATGCTTCCCTTCAGGTTTACTGTATCCCTTGGACCTTCTTATTGACGATGAAACACAGAAATTGCGTCCGAATAGTATACAAAAGGCACAATGTCGTCTTAAGGACAAGAGGATTGACACACTAACTTTCTATGATTTGAACCTCTCCTGTGAGTCCTGTTTTAGATTCCGATGCTTCACTACAGGTTTACTGTATCCCTGGCACCTTCTTATTGATGATGAAGCACAGAAATTGCAATGGAATTACATTCAAAAAGCACAATGCCGACTGAAGTACAAGATGAGTGAAAGTCTAACTTTCTATGATTTGAACCTCTCCTGTGAGTCCAGTTTTAGATTCCGATGCTTCACTTCAGGATTACTGTATCCCTTGGAACTTCTTATTGACGAAGAAACACAGAAATTGCATCCGAATTTAATACAAAAGGCACAATGAAGACTTTAGTACAAGAGGACTGACACTCTAATTTTCTATGATTTGAACATCTCCTGTGAGTCCAGTTTTACATTTCAATGCTTCACTTCAGGTTTACTGTATCCCTTGGACCTTCTTATTGACGATGAAACACAGAAATTGCATCCGAATTAAATTCAAAAGGCACAATGCCGACTTAAGTACAAGAGGACTGACACTCTAACTTTTTATGATTTGAACCTCTCCTGTGAGTCCAGTGTTAGATTCCGATGCTTCACTTCATGTTTACTGTATCCCTTGGCTTTCTTATTGACGAAGAAACACAGAAATTCCATCCGAATTTAATACAAAAGGCACAATGCCGACTTAAGTACAAGAGGACTGACACTATAACTTTCTATGATTTGAACCTCTCCTGTGAGTCCTGTTTTAGATTCCGATGCTTCACTTCAGGTTTACTGTATTGCTTGGACCTTCTTATTGACGATGAAACACAGAAATTGCATCCGAATTTAATTCAAAAAGCACAATGCCGACTTAAGTACAAGAGGACTTACACCCAAACTTTCTATTATTTGAACATCTCCTTTGAGTCCTGTTTCAGATTCAAATGCTTCCCTTCAGGTTTACTGTATCCCTTGGACCTTCTTATTGACGATGAAACACAGAAATTGCATCCGAATTTGATACAAAAGGCACAATGCCGACTTAAGGACAAGAGGACTGACACTCTAACTTTTAATGATTTGAACCTCTCCTGTGAGTCCTGTTTTAGATTCCGATGCTTAACTACAGGTTTACTGTATCCCTTGGACCTTCGTATTGACGATGAAGCACAGAAATAGCAACGGAATTAAATTCAAAACTCACAATGCCGACTTAAGAACAAGAGGACTGACACTTTAACTTTCTATGATTTGAACATCTAATGTGAGTCCAGTTTAACATTCCGATGCTTCACTCTAGGTTTACTGTATCCTTTGGACCTTCTTATTGACGATGAAATACAGAAATTGCATCCGAATTTAATACAAAAAGCACAATGCCGACTTAAGTACAAGAGGACAGACACTCTAACTTTCTATGAATTGAACCTCTCCTGTGAGTCCGGTTTAAGTTTCCGATGCTTTACTTCAAGTTTAGTGTAACCCCTGGACCTTCTTTTTGAAGATGAAACACAGAAATTGCATCCGAATATATTACAAAAGGCACAATGCCGACTTAAGTACAAGAGGATTGACACTCAAACTTTCTATGATTTGAACATCTCCTGTGAGTCCAGTTTTACATTTCAATGCTTCACTTCTGTTTAACTGTATCCCTTGGACCTTCTTATTGACGATGAAACACAGAAATTGCATCCGAATGTAATACAGAAGGCACAATGCCGACGAAAGTAAAGAAGGACTGACACTCTCACTTTCTATGATTTGAACATCTCCTGTGAGTCTAGTTTTAGATTCCGATGCTTCACTTCAGGTTTACTGTAAACCTTGCACCTTCTTATTGACGATGAAACACAGAAATTGCATCGGAATTAAATTCAAAAGGCACAATACCGACTTAAGTGCAAGAGGACTGACACTCTAACTTTCTATGATTCGAACCTCTCCTGTGAGTCCAGTTTTAGATTCCGATGCTTCACTTCAGGTTTACTGTATTGCTTGGACCTTCTTATTGACGATGAAACACAGAAATTGCATCCGAATTTAATTCAAAAGGCACAATGCCGACTTAAGTACAAGAGGTCTGACATTCAAACTTTCTATTATTTGAACATCTCCTGTGAGTCCTGTTTCAGATTCAGATGCTTCCCTTCAGGTTTACTGTATCCCTTGGACCTTCTTAATGACGATGAAACACAGAAATTGCATCCGAATTTGATACAAAAGGCACAATGCCGACTTAACACAAGAGGACAGACACTCTAACTTTTAATGATTTGAACCTCTCCTGTGAGTCCTGTTTTAGATTCCGATGCTTCACTACAGGTTTACTGTATCCCTTGGACCTTCGTATTTACGATGAAGCACAGAAATTGCAACGGAATTAAATTCAAAAGGCGCAATGCCGACTTAAGAACAAGAGGACTGACACTTTAACTTTCTATGATTTGAACATCTAATGTGAGTCCAGTTTTACATTCCGATGCTTCACTTCAGGTTTACTGTATCCCTTGGACCTTCTTATTGACGATGAAACACAGAAATTGCATCCGCATTTAATACAAAGTTCACAATACCGACTTAAGTACAGGAGGAGTACACTCTAACTTTCTATGGTTTGAACCTCTCCTGTGAGTCCACTATTAGATTCCGATGCTTGACTTCTGGTTTACTGTATCCCTTGGACCTTCCTATTGACGATGAAACACAGAAATTGCATCCGAATTTAATACAAATGGCACAATGTCGACTTACGTACAAGAGGACTGACACTCTAAATTTCTACGATTTGAACCTCTCCTGTGAGCCCAGTTTTAGAACCCGATGCTTCATTTCAGGTTTACTGTATCCCTTGGACCTTCTTCTTGACAATGAAACACAGAAATTGCATCCGAATTTAATACAAAAGGCACAATGCCGACTGAAGAATAAAAGGATTGACACTCTCACTTTCTATGATTTGAACCTCTCCTGTGAGTCCAGTTTTCGATTCCGATGCTTTACTTCTGGTTCACTGTATCCCTCGGACCTTCTTATTGACGATGAAACACAGAAATGGCATTCGAATCTAATACAAAAGGCACAATGCCGACTTAAGTAAAAGAGGACTGACACTCTAACATTCTATGATTTGAACCTCTCCTGCGAGTCCAGTTTTACATTCCGATGCTTCACTTCAGGTTTAATGTATACCTTGCACCTTCTTATTGACGATGAAACACAGAAATTGTATCCGAATTTAATACAAAGGGCACAATTCCGATTTAAGTGCAGGAGGTGTGACACTCTAACTTTCTATGATTTGAAACTCTCCTGTGAGTCCAGTTTTAGATTCCGATGCTTCACTTCTGGTTAACTGTATCCCTTGGACCTTCTTATTGACGATGAAACACAGAAATTGCATCTGAATTTAATACAAATTGCACAATGCCGACTTAAGTACAAGAGGACTGACAGTCTCACTTTCTATGATTTGAACCTCTCCTGCGAGTCCAGTTTTAGATTCCGATGCTTCACTTCAGATTTACTGAATCCCTTGGACCTTCTTATTGACGATGAAACACAGAAATTGCATCCGAATGTAATACAGAAGGCACAATGCCGACTAAAGTAAAAAAGGACTGACACTCTCACTTTCTATGATTTGAACATCTCCTGTGAGTCCAGTTTTAGATTCCGATGCTTCACTTCAGGTTTACTGTATACCTTGCACCTTCTTATTGACGATGAAACACAGAAATTGCATCGGGATTAAATTCAAAAGGCACAATGCCGACTTAAGTGCAAGAGGACTGACACTCTAACTTTCTATGATTCTAACCTCTCCTATGAGTCCAGTATTAGATTCCGATGCTTCACTTCAGGTTTACTGTATACCTTGCACCTTATTATTGATGATGAAACACAGAAATTGCATCCGAATTTAATACTAAAGGCTCAATGCCGACTTATGTAAAAGAGGACTGACACTCTCACTTTCTATGATTTGAACATCTCCTGTGAGTCCAGTTTTAGATTCCGATGCTTCACTGCAGGTTTACTGTTTCCCTTGGACATTCTTTTTGACGATGAATGACAGAAATTGAATCGGAATATAATTCAAAAGGCAAAATGCCGGCTTAAGTAAAAGAGGACTGACACTCTAACATTCTATGATTTGAACCTCTCCTGCGAGTCCAGTATTAGATTCAGATGCTTCACTTAAGGTTTACTGTATTCCTTGGACCTTCTTATTGACGATGAAACACAGAAATTGCATCCGAATTTAATACAAAAGGCACAATACCGACTTAATTACAAGAGGAGTCACACTCTAACCTTCTATGATTTGAACCTATCCTGTGAGCCCAGTTTTAGATTCCGATGCTTCATTTCAGGTTTACTGTATCTCTTGGTTCTTCTTCTTGACGATGAAACACAGAAATTGCATCCGAATTTAATACAAAAGGCACAATGCCGACTTAAGTACAAGAGGACTGACACTCTCACCTTCTATGATTTGAACCTCTCCTGTGAGTCCAGTTTTAGATTCCGATGCTTCACTTCAGATTTACTGTATCCCTTGGACCTTCTTATTGACGATGAAACACAGAAATTGCATCCGAATTTAATACAAAAGGCTCAATGCCGACTTAAGTAAAAGAGGACTGAGACTCTAACATTCTACGATTTGAACCTCTCCTGCGAGTCCGGTATTAGATTCAGATGCTTCCCTTAAGGTTTACTGTATCCCTTGGACCTTCTTATTGACGATGAAACACAGAAATTTCATCCGAATTTAATACAAAAGGCACAATACCGACTTAAGTACAAGAGGAGTGACACTCTAACCTTCTATGATTTGAATCTCTCCTGTGAGTCCAGTTTTAGATTCCGATGCTTCACTTTAGGTTTACTGCATCCCTTGGACCTTCTTATTGACGATGAAACACAGATATTGCTTCCGAATTTAATACAAATGGCATAATGCCGACTTAAGTACAAGAGGACTGACTCTCTCACTTTCTATGATTTGAACCTCTCCTGTGAGTCCAGTTTTAGATTCCGATGCTTCACTTCAGGTTTACTGTATCCCTTGGACATTCTTTTTGACGATGAAAGACAGAAATTGAATCGGATTTTAATTCAAAAGGCAAAATGCTGGCTTAAGTAAAAGAGGACTGACACTCTCACTTTTTATGCTTTGAACCTCTCCTGTGAGTCCAGTTTTAGATTCCGATGCTTCACATCAGGTTTACTGTATCCCTTGGAACCTCTAATTGACGATGAAACACAAAAAATTGCATCCGAATTTAATACAAGAGGCACACTACCGACTTAAGTGGAAGAGACGTGACACTCTAACTTTCTATGAATTGAACCTCTCCTGTTTGTCCAGATTTTGATTCCGATGCTTCACTTCAGGTTTACTGTATCATTTGGACCTTCTTATTGACGATGAAACACAGAAATTGCATCGGAATTAAATTCAAAAGGCACAATGCCGACTTAAGTACAAGAGGACTGGCACTCTAACATACTATGATTTGTACCTCTCCTGCGAGTCCAGTTTTAGATTCCGATGCTTCACTTCAGGTTTACTGTATCCCTTGGACCTTCTTATTGACGATGAAACACAGAAATTGCATCCGAATTTAATACAAAATGCACAATACCGACATAAGTACAAGAGGAGTGACACTCTAACATTCTATGATTTGAACCTCTCCTATGAGTCCAGTTTTAGATTCCGATGCTTCACTTCAGGTTTACTGTATCCCTTGGACCTTCTTATTGACGATGAAACACAGAATTTGCATCCGCATTTAATACAAAGGGCACAATAGCGACTTAAGTACAGGAGGAGTGAAACTCTAACTTTCTATGATTTGAATCTCTCTGGTGAGACCAGTTTTAGATTCCGATGTTTAACTTCAGGTTTACTGTATCCCTTGGACCTTCTTATTGACGATGAAACACAGAAATAGCATCCGAATTTAAAACAAAGGGCACAATACCGACTTAAGTACAGGAGGAGTAAAACTCTAACTTTCTATGATTTTAACCTCTCCTGTGAGTCCTGTTTTAGATTCCGATGCTTCACTTAAGGTTGACTGTATCCCTTGGACCTTCTTATTAACGATGAAACACAGAAATTGCATCCGAATTTAATACACAAGGCACAATACCGACTTAAGTACAAGAGGAGTGACACTCTAACCTTCTATGATTTGAATCTCTCCTGTGAGCCCAGTTTCAGATTCCGATGCTTCACTTTAGGTTTACTGCATCCCTTGGACCTTCTTATTGACGATGAAACACAGATATTGCTTCCGAATTTAATACAAATGGCATAATGCCGACTTAAGTACAAGAGGACTGACTCTCTCACTTTCTATGATTTGAACCTCTCCTGTGAGTCCAGTTTTAGATTCCGATGCTTCACTTCAGGTTTACTGTATCCCTTGGACATTCTTTTTGACGATGAAAGACAGAAATTGAATCGGAATTTAATTCAAAAGGCAAAATGCTGGCTTAAGTAAAAGAGGACTGACACTCTCACTTTCTATGCTTTGAACCGCTCCTGTGAGTCCAGTTTTAGATTCCGATGCTTCACTTCAGGTTTACTGTATCCCTTGGAACTTCTAATTGACGACGAAACACAAAAAATTGCATCCGAATTTAATACAAGAGGCACACTACCGACTTAAGTGGAAGAGGAGTGACACTCTAACTTTCTATGAATTGAACCTCTCCTGTTAGTCCAGATTTTGATTCCGATGCTTCACTTCAGGTTTACTGTATCCCTTGGACCTTCTTATTGACGATTAAACACAGAAATTGCATCCGAATTTAATACAAATGGCACAATGTAGACTTAAGTACAAGATTACTTACATTCTCACTTTCTATGACTTGAACCTCTTCTGTGAGTTCAGTTTTAGATTCCGATGCTTCACTTCAGTGTTACCGCATACCTTGCACCTTCTTATTGACGTTGAAACACAGAAATTGCATCGGAATTAAATTCAAAAGGCACAATGCCGACTTAAGTGTAAGAGGACTGACACTCCAACTTTCTATGATTCGATCCTCCCAGTGACTCCAGTTTTAGATTCCGATGCTTCACTTCAGGTTTGCTGTATCCCTTGGACCTTCTTATTGACGATGAAACACAGAAATTGCATCCGAATTTAATACAAAGGGCACAATACCGATTTAAGTGCAGGAGGAGTGACACACTAACTTTCTAGGTTTTGAACCTCTCCTGTGAGTCCAGGTTTACATTCCGATGCTTCACTTCAGGTTTACTGTATCCATTGGATCTTCATATTGACGATTAAACACAGAAATCGCATCCGAATTTAATACAAATGGCACAATGCCGACTTAAGTGCAAGAGGATTGACACTCTCACTTTCAATGGTTTGAGCCTCTCCTGTGAGTCCAGTTTTAGATTCCGATGCTCCACTTCAGGTCTACTGTATCCCTTGGACCTTCTTATTGACGATGAAACACAGTAATTGCATCCGCATTTAATACAAAGTTCACAATACCGACTTAAGTACAGGAGGAGTGACACTCTAACTTTCTATGGTTTGAACCTCTCCTGTGAGTCCAGTTTTAGATTCCGATGCTTCACTTCAGGATTACTGTATCCCTTGGACCTTCCTATTGACGATGAATCACAGAAATTGCATCCGAATTTAATACAAATGGCACAATGTCGACTTACGTACAAGAGGACTGACACTCTCACTTTCTTTGATTTGAACCTCTCCTGTGAGTCCAGTTTTAGATTTCGATGCTTCAATTCAGGTTTACTGTATCCCTTGGACCTTCTTATTGACGATGAAACACAGATATTGCATCCGAATTTAATACAAAATGCACAATGACGACTTAATTACAAGAGGACTGACACTCTAACTTTCTATGACTTGAACCTCTCCTGAGAGTCCAGTTTTAGATTCCGATGCTTCACTTCAGGTTTACTGTATCCCTTGGAACTTCTTATTGACGAAGAAACACAGAAATTGCATCCGAATTTAATACAAAAGGCACAATGCCGACTAAAGTACAAGAGGACTGACACTATAACTTTCTACGTTTTGAACCACTCCTGTGAGTCCAGCTTAAGTTTCCGATGCTTTACTTCAGGTTTAGTGTATCCCTTTGGCCTTATTTTTGACGATGAAATACAGAAATTGCATCCGAATATATTACAAAAGGCACAATACCGACTTAAGTACAAGAGGAGTGACACTCTAACCTTCTATGATTTGAATCTCTCCTGTGAGTCCAGTTTTAGATTCCGATGCTTCACTTTAGGTTTACTGCATCCCTTGGACCTTCTTATTGACGATGAAACACAGATATTGCTTCCGAATTTAATACAAATGGCATAATGCCGACTTAAGTACAAGAGGACTGACTCTCTCACTTTCTATGATTTGAACCTCTCCTGTGAGTCCAGTTTTAGATTCCGATGCTTCACTTCAGGTTTACTGTATCCCTTGGACATTCTTTTTGACGATGAAAGACAGAAATTGAATCGGATTTTAATTCAAAAGGCAAAATGCTGGCTTAAGTAAAAGACGACTGACACTCTCACTTTCTATGCTTTGAACCTCTCCTGTGAGACCAGTTTTAGATTCCGATGCTTCACATCAGGTTTACTGTATCCCTTGGAACTTCTAATTGACGATGAAACACAAAAAATTGCATCCGAATTTAATACAAGAGGCACACTACCGACTTAAGTGGAAGAGGAGTGACACTCTAACTTTCTATGAATTGAACCTCTCCTGTTAGTCCAGATTTTGATTCCGATGCTTCACTTCAGGTTTACTGTATCCCTTGGACCTTCTTACTGACGATGAAACACAGAAATTGCATCCGAATTAAATTCAAAAGGCACAATGCCGACTTAAGTACAAGAGGACTGACACTCTAACTTTTTATGATTTGAACCTCTCCTGTGAGTCCAGTGTTAGATTCCGATGCTTCACTTCAGGTTTACTGTATGCCTTGGACCTCCTTATTGACGATGAAACACTGATATTGCATCCGAATTCAATACAAAAGGCACAATGCCGACTTAAGTACAAGAGGACTGACACTCTAACTTTCTATGATTTGAACCCCTCCTGGGAGTCCAGTTTAAGATTCCGATGCCTCCCTTCAGGTTTACTGTATACCTTGTACCTTCTTATTGTCGATGAAGCACAGAAGTTGCAGCGGAATTAAATTCAAAAGGCACAATGCCGACTTAAGTACAAGAGGACTGACACTCTAACTTTCTATGATTTGAACCTCCTCTGTGAGTCTAGTTTTAGATTCCAATGCTTCACTTCAGGTTTACTGTATCCCTTGGACCTTCTTATTGACGATGAAACACAGAACTTGCATCGGAATAAAATTCAAAAATCACAATGCCGACTTAAGTACATGAACACTGACACTCTAACCTTCTATGATTTGAACCTCCCCTGTGAGTCTAGTTTTAGATTCCGATGCTTCACTTCAGGTTTTGCTGTATACCTTGGACCTTCTTATTGTCGACGAATCACAGAAATTGCATTGGAATTAAATTCAAACGGCTCAAAGCCGACTTAAGTACAAGAGGACTGACACTCTAACTTTCTATGATTTGAACCTCTCCTGTGACTCCTGTTTTAGATTCCGATGCTTCACTTCAGGATTACTGTATTGCTTGGACCTTCTCATTGACGATGAAACACAGAAATTGCATCCGAATTTAATACAAAAGGCACAATACCGACTTAAGTACAAGAGGACTGACACCCAAACTTTCTATTATTTGAACATCTCCTGTGAGTCCTGTTTCAGATTCAGATCCTTCCCTTCAGGTTTACTGTATCCCTTGGACCTTCTTATTGACGATGAAACACAGAAATTGCATCCGAATTTGATACAAAAGGCACAATGCCGACTTAAGGACAAGAGGACTGACACTCCATCTTTCTATGATTTGAACATCTCCCATGAGTCCAGTTTTAGATTCCGATGCTTCACTACAGGTTTACTGATTCCCTTGAACCTTCTTATTGACGATGAAGCACAGAAATTGAATCATAATTAAAATCAAAACGCACTATGCCGACTTAAGTACAAGAGGACTGACACTCTAACTTTCTATGATTTGAACATCTCCCATGAGTCCAGTTTTAGATTCCGATGTTCACTTCAGGTTTACTGTATCCCTTGGACCTTCTTATTGACGAAGAAACACAGAAATTGCATCCGAATTTAATACAAAAGGCACAATGAAGACTTAACTACAAGAGGACTGACACTCTAACTTTCTATGATTTGAACCTCTCCTGTGAGTCCTGTTTTAGATTCCGATGCTTCACTTGAGGTTTACTGTATCCCTTGGACCTTCTTATTGACGATGAAGCACAGGAATTGCATGATAATTAAAATCAAAACGCACTATGCCGACTTAAGTACAAGAGGACTGACACTCTAACTTTCTATGATTTGAACATCTCCTGTGAGTCCACTTTTACATTCCGATGCTTCACTTCAAGTTTACTGTATCCCTTGGTCCTTCTTATGGACTATGAAACACAGTAATTGCATCCGAATTTAATACAAAATGCACAATGCCTACTTAAGTACAAGGGGACTGACACTCTAACTTTCTGTGATTTGAACATCTCCTGTGAGTCCAGATTTACATTCCGATGCTTCACTTCAAGTTTACTGTATCTCTTGGACCTTCTTATGGACTATGAAACACAGTAATTGCATCCGAATTTAATACAAAATGCACAATGCCTACTTAAGTACAAGAGGACTGACCCTCTCACTTTCCATGATTTGAACCTCTCCAGTGAGTCCAGTTTTAGATTCCGATGCTGCACTTCAGGTTTACTGTGTGCCTTCGACCTTCTTATTGACGATGAAGCACAGAAATTGCGTCGGAATTAAATTCAAAAGGCTCAATGCCGACTTCAGTACAAGAGGACTGACACTATAACTTTATATGATTTGAACATCTCCTGTGAGTCCAGTTTTACATTCCGATGCTTTACTTCAAGTTTACTGTATCCCTTGGACCGACTTATTGACGATAAAAGACAGAAATTGCATCCGAATTTAATACAAAATGCACAATGCCGACTTAACTACAAGTGGACTGACACTCTAACTTTCTATGATTTGAACCTCTCCTGTGAGTCCAGTGTTAGATTCCGATGCTTCACTTCAGGTTTACTGTATTGCTTGGACCTTCTCATTGACGATGAAACTCAGAAATTGCATCCGAATTTAATACAAAAGGCACAATACCGACTTAAGTACAAGAGGACTGACACCCAAACTTTCTCTTATTTGAACATCTCCTGTGAGTCCTGTTTCAGATTCAGATCCTTCCCTTCAGGTTTACTGTATCCCTTGGACCTTCTTATTGACGATGAAACACAGAAATTGCACCCGAATTTGATATAAAAGGCACAATGCCGACTTAAGGACAAGAGGACTGACACTCTAACTTTTAATGATATGAACCTCTCCTGTGAGTCCTGTTTTAGATTCCGAAGCTTCACTACAGGTTTACTGTATCCCTTGGACCTTCTTATTGACGATGAAACACAGAAATTGCATCCGAATTAAATTCAAAAGGCACAATGCCGACTTAAGTACAAGAGGACAGACACTCTAACTTTTTATGATTTGAACCTCTCCTGTGAGTCCAGTGTTACATTCCGATGCTTCACTTCAGGTTTACTGTATCCCTTGGCCTTCTTATTGACGAAGAAACAAAGAAATTCCATCCGAATTTAACACAAAAGGCACAATGCCGACTTAAGTACAAGAGGACTGACACTATAACTTTCTATGATTTGAACCTCTCCTGTGAGTCCTGTTTTAGATTCCGATGCTTCACTTCAGGTTTACTGTATTGCTTGGACCTTCTTATTGACGATGAAACACAGAAATTGCATCCGAATTTAATACAAAAGGCACAATACCGACTTAAGTACAAGAGGACTGACACCCAAACTTTCTATTATTTGAACATCTCCTGTGAGTCCTGTTTCAGATTCAGATCCTTCCCTTCAGGTTTACTGTATCCCTTGGACCTTCTTATTGACGATGAAACACAGTAATTGCATTTGAATTTGATACAAAAGGCACAATGCCGACTAAAGGACAAGAGGACTGACACTCTATCTTTCTATGATTTGAACATCTCCCATGAGTCCAGTTTTAGATTCCGATGCTTCACTACAGGTTTACTGATTCCCTTGAACCTTCTTATTGACGATGAAGCACAGAAATTGAATCATAATTAAAATCAAAACGCACTATGCCGACTTAAGTACAAGAGGACTGACACTCTAACTTTCTATGATTTGAACCTCTCCTGTGAGTCCTGTTTTAGATTCCGATGCTTCACTTGAGGTTTACTGTATACCTTGGACCTTCTTATTGACGATGAAGCAAAGAAATTGCATCATAATTAAAATCAAAACGCACTATGCCGACTTAACTACAAGAGGACTGACACTCTAACTTTCTATGATTTGAACATCTCCCATGAGTCCAGTTTTAGATTCCGATGCTTCACTTCAGGTTTACTGTATCCCTTGGACCTTCTTATTGACGAAGAAACACAGAAATTGCATCCGAATTTAATACAAAAGGCACAATGAAGACTTAACTACAAGAGGACTGACACTCTAACTTTCTATGATTTGAACCTCTCCTGTGAGTCCTGTTTTAGATTCCGATGCTTCACTTGAGGTTTACTGTATCCCTTGGACCTTCTTATTGACGATGAAGCACAGGAATTGCATGATAATTAAAATCAAAACGCACTATGCCGACTTAAGTACAAGAGGACTGACACTCTAACTTTCTATGATTTGAACATCTCCTGTGGGTCCAGTTTTACATTCCGATGCTTCACTTCAAGTTTACTGTATCCCTTGGTCCTTCTTATGGACTATGAAACACAGTAATTGCATCCGAATTTAATACAAAATGCACAATGCCTACTTAAGTACAAGGGGACTGACACTCTAACTTTCTGTGATTTGAACATCTCCTGTGAGTCCAGTTTTAGATTCCGATGCTTCACTTCAGGTTTACTGTATTCCTTGGACCTTCTTATTGACGAAGAAACACAGAAATTGCATCCGAATTTAATACAGAAGGCACAATGAAGACTTAACTACAAGAGGACTGACACTCTAACTTTCTATGATTTGACCCTCTCCTGTGAGTCCAGTTTTAGATTCCGATGCTGCACTTCAGGTTTACTGTATGCCTTCGACCTTCTTATTGACGATGAAGCACAGAAATTGCGTCGGAATTAAATTCAAAAGGCTCAATGCCGACTTCAGTACAAGAGGACTGACACTATAACTTTATATGATTTGAACATCTCCTGTGAGTCCAGTTTTACATTCCGATGCTTTACTTCAAGTTTACTGTATCCCTTGGACCGACTTATTGACGATGAAACACAGAAATTGCATCCGAATTTAATACAAAATGCACAATGCCGACTTAACTACAAGTGGACTGACACTCTAACTTTCTATGATTTGAACCTCTCCTGTGAGTCCAGTTTTAGATTCCGATGCTTCACTTCAGGTTTACTGTATACCTTGGACCTTCTTATTTACGATGAAGCACAGAAATGGCGTCGGAATTAATTTCAAAAGGCACAATGCCGACTTAACTACAAGTGGACTGACACTCGAACTTTCTATGATTTGAACCTCTCCTGTGAGTCCAGTTTTAGATTCCGATGCTTCACTTCAGGTTTACTGTATTCCTTGGACCTTCTTATTGACGATGAAATACAGATATTGCATTCCGAATGTAATACAAAAGGCACAATGCCGACCTAAGTACAAGAGGACTGACACTCTAACTTTCTACGATTTGAACATCTCCTATGAGTCCAGTCTTACATTCCGATGCTTCACTTCAGGTTAACTGTATCCCTTGGATCTTCTTATTGACGATGAAATACAGAAATTGCATCCGAATTTGATACAAAAGGCACAATGCTGACTTAAGAACAAGAGGACTGACACTCTAACTTTCTATGATTTGAACCTCTCCTGTGAGTCCTGTTTTAGATTCCGATGCTTCGCTACAGGTTTACTCTATCCCTTGAACCTTCTTATTGATGATGAAGCACAGAAATTGCAATGGAATTACATTCAAAAAGCACAATGCCGACTTAAGTACAAGATGACTGACAGTCTAACTTTCTATGATTTGAATCACTCCTGTGAGTCCAGTTTTAGATTCTGATGCTTCACTTCAGGTTTACTGTATCCCTTGGACCTTCTTATTGACGAAGAAACACTGAAATTGCATCCGAATTTAATACAAAAGGCACAATGAAGACTTAAGTACAAGAGGACTGACACTCTAACTTTCTATGATTTGAACCTCTCCTGTGAGTCCCGTTTTAGATTCCGATGCTTCACTTGAGGTTTACTGTACCCCTTGGACCTTCTTATTGACGATGAAACACAGAAATTGCATCCGAATTAAATTCAAAAGGCACAATGCCGACTTAAGTACAAGAGGACTGACACTCTAACTTTTTATGATTTGAACCTCTCCTGTGAGTCCAGTGTTAGATTCCGATGCTTCACTTACGGTTTACTGTATCCCTTGGACCTTCTTATTGACGATGAAACACTGATATCGCATCCGAATTCAATACAAAAGGCACAATGCCGACTTAAGTACAAGAGGACTGACACTCTAACCTTCTATGATTTGAACCTCTCCTGGGAGTCCAGTTTAAGATTCCGATGCTTCCCTTCAGGTTTACTGTATACCTTGGACCTTCTAATTGTCGATGAAGCTCAGAAGTTGCATCGGAATTAAATTCAAAAGGCACAATGCCGACTTAAGTACAAGAGGACTGACACTCCACTTTTAAATGATTTGAACCTCTCCTGTGAGCCCTGTTTCAGATTCCGATGCTTCACTTCAGGTTTACTGTATCCCTTGGTCCTTCTTATTGACGATGAAGCACAGAAATTGGATCGGATTTAAATTCAAAAAGCACAATGCCGACTTAAGTACACGAGAA
This sequence comes from Schistocerca serialis cubense, assembly GCF_023864345.2. Lineage (NCBI taxonomy): Eukaryota > Metazoa > Arthropoda > Insecta > Orthoptera > Acrididae > Schistocerca > Schistocerca serialis. Next base: position 27,571,319 of record NW_026047644.1, on the reverse strand, counting down.
CTGACACTCTAATTTTCTATGATTTGAACATCTCCTGTGAGTCCAGTTTTACATTCCGATGCTTTACTTCAAGTTTTCTGTATCCCTTGGACTTTCTTGTTGACGATGAAATACAGAAATTATATCCGAATTTTATACAAAAGGCACAATGCCGACTTAAGTACAAGAGGACTGACACTCTAACTTTCTATGATTTGAACCTCTCCTGTGAGTCTAGTTTTAGATTCCAATGCTTCACTTCAGGTTTACTGTATCCCTTGGATCTTGTTATTGACGATGAAACACAGAAATTGCATCGGAATTAAATTCAAAAATCACAATGCCGACTTAAGTACATCAAGACTGACACTCTAACTTTCTATGATTTGTACCCCTCCTGTGAGTCCAGTTTTAGATTCCGATGCTTCACTTCAGGTTTACTGTATACCTTGGACCTTCTTATTGACGATGAAGAACAGAAATTGCATCCGAATTAAATTCAAAAGGCACAATGACAACTTAAGAACAAGAGGACTGACACTCTAACTTTTTATGATTTGAACCTCTCCTGTGAGTCCAGTGTTAGAATCCGGTGCCTCACTTCAGGTTAACTGTATAACTTTCTACCTTCTTATTGACGATGAAGCACAGAAATTGCATCGTAATTAAATTCAAGAAGCACAATGCCGACTTAAGTGCAAGAGGACTGACACTCTAACTTTGTATGCTTTGAACCTCTCCTGTGAGTCCAGTTTTAGATTCCGAAGCTTCACTTGAGGTCTAGTGTATCACTTGGACCTTCTTCTTGAGGATGAAACACAGTAATTGCATCCGAATTTAATACAAAAGGCACAATGCCGACTCAAGTGCAAGAGGACTGACTCTCTAACTTTCTATGATTTGAACTTCTCCTGTGAGTCCAGTTTTAGATTCCGATGCTTCACTTCAGGTTTACTGTATACCTTGGACCATCTTATTGACGACGAAACACAGAAATTGCATTGGAATTAAATTCAAAAGGCTCAATGCCGACTTAAGTACAAGAGGAGTGACACTCTAACTTTTTATGATTTGAATCTCTCCTGTGAGTCCAGAGTTAGATTCCGATGCTTCACTTCAGGTTTACTGTATCCCTTGGACCTTCTTATTGACGATGAAATACAGATATTGCATCCGAATTTAATACAAAAGGCACAATGCCGACTTAAGTACAAGAGGACTGACACTCTAACTTTCTATGATTTGAACCTCTCCTGGGAGTTCAGTTTTAGATTTCGATGCTTCACATCAGGTTTACTGTATCCCTTGGACCTCCTTATTGACGAAGAAACACAGAAATTGCATCCGAATTTAATACAAAAAGCACAATGAAGACTTAAGTACAAGAGGGCTGACACTCTAACTTTCTACGATTTGAACCTCTCCTGTGAGTCCTGTTTTACATTCTGATGCTTCACTTCAGGTTTACTATATCCATTAGACTTTATTATTGACGATGAAACACAGAAATTGCATCCGAATTTTATACAAAAGGCACAATGCCGTCTTAAGTACAAGTGGACTGAAACTCTACCTTTCTATGATTTGAACCTATCCTGTGAGTCCTGTTTCAGATTCCGATGCTTCACTTCAGGTTTACTGTATCCCTTGGACCATCTTATTGACGATGAAGCACAGATATTGCATCGGAATTAAATTCAAAAGGCACAATGCCAACTTAAGTACAAGAGGACTGACACTCTAACTTTCTATGATTTTAACATCTCCTGTGAGTCCAGTTTTACATTCCGATGCTTTACTTCAAGTTTACTGTATCCCTCGGACCGTCTTATTGACGAAGAAACACAGAAATTGAATCCCAATTTAATACAAAAAGCACAATGCCGACTTAACTACAAGTGGACTGACACTCTAACTTTCTACGATTTGCACCTCTCCTGTGAGTCCAGTTTTAGATTCCGATGCTTCCCTTCAGGTTTACTGTATACCTTGGACCTCCTGATTGTCGATGAAGCACAGAAGTTGCATCGGAATTAAATTCAAAAGGCACAATGCCGACTTAAGTACAAGAGGACTGACACGCTAACTTTCTATGATTTGAATCTCTCCTGTGAGTCCAGTTATAGATTCCGATGCTTCACCTCAGGCTTACTGTATACCTTGGACTTCTTATTAACGATGAAGCACAGTAATTGCATCGGAAATAAATTCAAAAAGCACAATGCCGACTTAAGTACAAGAGGACTGACACTCTAACTTTCTACGATTTGCACCTCTCCTGTGAGTCCAGTTTTAGATTCCGATGCTTCCCTTCAGGTTTACTGTATACCTTGGACCTTCTAATTGTCGATGAAGCTCAGAAGTTGCATCGGAATTAAATTCAAAAGGCACAATGCCGACTTAAGTACAAGAGGACTGACACTCCACTTTTAAATGATTTGAACCTCTCCTGTGAGCCCTGTTTCAGATTCCGATGCTTCACTTCAGGTTTACTGTATCCCTTGGTCCTTCTTATTGACGATGAAGCACAGAAATTGGATCGGATTTAAATTCAAAAGGCACAATGCCGACTTAAGTACACGAGAACTGACACTCTAATTTTCTATGATTTGAACATCTCCTGTGAGTCCAGTTTTACATTCCGATGCTTTACTTCAAGTTTTCTGTATCCCTTGGACTTTCTTATTGACGATGAAAGACAGAAATTATATCCGATTTTTATACAAAAGGCACAATGCCGACTTAAGTACAAGAGGACTGACACTCTAACTTTCTATGATTTGAACCTCTCCTGTGAGTCTAGTTTTAGATTCCAATGCTTCACTTCAGGTTTACTGTATCCCTTGGATCTTGTTATTGACGATGAAACACAGAAATTGCATCGGAATAAAATTCAAAAATCACAATGCCGACTTAAGTACATCAAGACTGACACTCTAAATTTCTATGATTTGTACCCCTCCTGTGAGTCCAGTTATAGATTCCGATGCTTCACTTCAGGTTTACTGTATACCTTGGACCTTCTTATTGACGATGAAGAACAGAAATTGCATCCGAATTAATTTCAAAAGGCACAATGCCGACTTAAGTACAAGAGGACTGACACTCCACTTTTAAATGATTTGAACCTCTCCTGTGAGCCCTGTTTCAGATTCCGATGCTTCACTTCAGGTTTACTGTATCCCTTGGTCCTTCTTATTGACGATGAAGCACAGAAATTGGATCGGATTTAAATTCAAAAGGCACAATGCCGACTTAAGTACACGAGAACTGACACTCTAATTTTCTATGATTTGAACATCTCCTGTGAGTCCAGTTTTACATTCCGATGCTTTACTTCAAGTTTACTGTATCCCTTGGACCGTCTTATTGACGATGAAACACAGAAATTGCATCCCAATTTAATACAAAAAGCACAATGCCGACTTAACTACAAGTGGACTGACACTCTAACTTTCTACGATTTGCACCTCTCCTGTGAGTCCAGTTTTAGATTCCGATGCTTCCCTTCAGGTTTACTGTATACCTTGGACCTTCTAATTGTCGATGAAGCTCAGAAGTTGCATCGGAATTAAATTCAAAAGGCACAATGCCGACTTAAGTACAAGAGGACTGACACTCCACTTTTAAATGATTTGAACCTCTCCTGTGAGCCCTGTTTCAGATTCCGATGCTTCACTTCAGGTTTACTGTATCCCTTGGTCCTTCTTATTGACGATGAAGCACAGAAATTGGATCGGATTTAAATTCAAAAGGCACAATGCCGACTTAAGTACACGAGAACTGACACTCTAATTTACTATGATTTGAACATCTCCTGTGAGTCCAGTTTTACATTCCGATGCTTTACTTCAAGTTTTCTGTATCCCTTGGACTTTCTTGTTGACGATGAAATACAGAAATTATATCCGAATTTTATACAAAAGGCACAATGCCGACTTAAGTACAAGAGGACTGACACTCTAACTTTCTATGATTTGAACCTCTCCTGTGAGTCTAGTTTTAGATTCCAATGCTTCACTTCAGGTTTACTGTATCCCTTGGATCTTGTTATTGACGATGAAACACAGAAATTGCATCGGAATTAAATTCAAAAATCACAATGCCGACTTAAGTACATCAAGACTGACACTCTAACTTTTCATGATTTGAACCTCTCCTGTGAGTCCAGTGTTAGATTCCGATGCTTCACTTCAGGATTACTGCATCCGTTGGACCTTATTGACGATGAAGAACAGAAATTGCATCCGAATTAAATTCAAAAGGCACAATGACAACTTAAGTACAAGAGGACTGACACTCTAACTTTTTATGATTTGAACCTCTCCTGTGAGTCCAGTGTTAGAATCCGGTGCCTCACTTCAGGTTAACTGTATAACTTTCTACCTTCTTATTGACGATGAAGCACAGAAATTGCATCGTAATTAAATTCAAGAAGCACAATGCCGACTTAAGTGCAAGAGGACTGACACTCTAACTTTGTATGCTTTGAACCTCTCCTGTGAGTCCAGTTTTAGATTCCGAAGCTTCACTTGAGGTCTAGTGTATCCCTTGGACCTTCTTCTTGAGGATGAAACACAGTAATTGCATCCGAATTTAATACAAAAGGCACAATGCCGACTCAAGTGCAAGAGGACTGACTCTCTAACTTTCTATGATTTGAACTTCTCCTGTGAGTCCAGTTTTAGATTCCGATGCTTCACTTCAGGTTTACTGTATACCTTGGACCATCTTATTGACGACGAAACACAGAAATTGCATTGGAATTAAATTCAAAAGGCTCAATGCCGACTTAAGTACAAGAGGAGTGACACTCTAACTTTTTATGATTTGAATCTCTCCTAAGAGTCCAGTGTTAGATTCCGATGCTTCACTTCAGGTTTACTGTATCCCTTGGACCTTCTTATTGACGATCAAATACAGATATTGCATCCGAATTTAATACAAAAGGCACAATGCCGACTTAAGTACAAGAGGACTGACACTCTAACTTTCTATGATTTGAACCTCTCCTGGGAGTCCAGTTTTAGATTTCGATGCTTCACATCAGGTTTACTGTATCCCTTGGACCTCCTTATTGACGAAGAAACACAGAAATTGCATCCGAATTTAATACAAAAGGCACAATGAAGACTTAAGTACAAGAGGACTGACACTCTAACTTTCTACGATTTGAACCTCTCCTGTGAGTCCTGTTTTACATTCTGATGCTTCACTTCAGGTTTACTATATCCATTAGACTTTATTATTGACGATGAAACACAGAAATTGCATCCGAATTTTATACAAAAGGCACAATGCCGACTTAAGTACAAGTGGACTGACACTCCACCTTTCTATGATTTGAACCTATCCTGTGAGTCCTGTTTCAGATTCCGATGCTTCACTTCAGGTTTACTGTATCCCTTTAACCATCTTATTGACGATGAAGCACAGATATTGCATCGGAATTAAATTCAAAAGGCACAATGCCGACTTAAGTACAAGAGGACTGACACTCTAACTTTCTATGATTTTAACACCTAATGTGAGTCCAGTTTTACATTCCGATGCTTTACTTCAAGTTTACTGTATCCCTTGGACCGTCTTATTGACGATGAAACACAGAAATTGCATCCCAATTTAATACAAAAAGCACAATGCCGACTTAACTACAAGTGGACTGACACTCTAACTTTCTACGATTTGCACCTCTCCTGTGAGTCCAGTTTTAGATTCCGATGCTTCACTTCAAGTTTACTGTATACCTTGGACCTTCTTATTGACGATGAAGCACAGAAGTGGCGTCGGAATTAATTTCAAAAGGCACAATGCCGACTTAAGTACAAGATGACTGACACTCTAACTTTCTATGATTTGAACCTCACCTGGGAGTCCAGTTTAAGATTCCGATGCTTCCCTTCAGGTTTACTGTATACCTTGGACCTTCTGATTGTCGATGAAGCACAGAAGTTGCATCGGAATTAAATTCAAAAGGCACAATGCCGACTTAAGTACAAGAGGACTGACACGCTAACTTTCTATGATTTGAATCTCTCCTGTGAGTCCAGTTATAGATTCCGATGCTTCACCTCAGGCTTACTGTATACCTTGGACTTCTTATTAACGATGAAGCACAGTAATTGCATCGGAAATAAATTCAAAAAGCACAATGCCGACTTAAGTACAAGAGGACTGACACTCTAACTTTCTATGCTTTGAACCTCTCCTGTGAGTCCAGTTTTAGATTCCGGTGCTTCACCTAAGGTTTAGTGTACCCCTTGGACCTTCTTATTGACGACGAAACACAGAAATTGCATCCGAACTTAATACAAAAGGCACAATGCCGACTTAAGTACAAGAGGACTGACACTCTACTTTTAAATGATTTGAACCTCTCCTGTGAGCCCTGTTTCAGATTCCGATGCTTCACTTCAGGTTTACTGTATCCCTTGGACCTTCTTATTGACGATGAAGCACAGAAATTGGATCGGATTTAAATTCAAAAGGCACAATGCCGACTTAAGTACAAGAGACCTGACACTCTAATTTTCTATGATTTGAACATCTCCTGTGAGACCAGTTTTACATTCCGATGCTTTACTTCAAGTTTTCTGTATCCCTTGGACTTTCTTATTGACGATGAAAGACAGAAATTATATCCGAATTTTATACAAAAGGCACAATGCCGACTTAAGTACAAGAGGACTGACACTCAGACTTTCTATGATTTGAACCTCTCCTGTGAGTCTAGTTTTAGATTCCAATGCTTCACTTCAGGTTTACTGTATCCCTTGGATCTTGTTATTGACGATGAAACACAGAAATTGCATCGGAATAAAATTCAAAAATCACAATGCCGACTTAAGTACATCAAGACTGACACTCTAACTTTCTATGATTTGTACCCCTCCTGTGAGTCCAGTTATAGATTCCGATGCTTCACTTCAGGTTTACTGTATACCTTGGACCTTCTTATTGACGATGAAGAACAGAAATTGCATCCGAATTAAATTCAAAAGGCACAATGACAACTTAAGTACAAGAGGACTGACACTCTAACTTTTTATGATTTGAACCTCTCCTGTGAGTCCAGTGTTAGATTCCGATGCTTCACTTCAGCATTACTGCATCCGTTGGACCTTATTGATGATGAAACACAGATATTGCATCCGAATTTAATACAAAAGGCACAATGCCGACTTAAGTACAAGAGGACCGACATTCTAACTTTCTATGATTTGAACCTCTCTTGGGAGTCCAGTTTCAGATTCCGATGCCTCACTTCAGGTTTACTGTATACCTTTCACCCTTCTTATTGACGATAAAGCACAGAAATTGCATCGTAATTAAATTCAAGAAGCACAATGCCGACTTAAGTACAAGAGGACTGACACTCTAACTTTTTATGATTTGAACCTCTCCTGTGAGTCCAGTGTTAGATTCCGATGCTTTACTTCAGGATTACTGCATCCGTTGGACCTTATTGACGATGAAACACAGATATTGCATCCGAATTTAATACAAAAGGCACAATGCCGACTTAAGTACAAGAGGACTGACATTCTAACTTTCTATGATTTGAACCTCTCTTGGTAGTCCAGTGTTAGATTCCGATGCTTCACTTCAGGTTTACTGTATCCCTTGGACCTTCTTATTGAGGATGAAACACAGTAATTGCATCCGAATTTAATACAAAAGGCACAATGCGGACTCAAGTGCAAGAGGACTGACTCTCTAACTTTCTATGATTTGAACTTCTCCTGTGAGTCCAGTTTTAGATTCCGATGCTTCACTTCAGGTTTACTGTATACCTTGGACCTTCTTATTGACGACTAAACACAGAAATTGCATTGGAATTAAATTCAAAAGGCTCAATGTCGACTTAAGTACAAGAGGACTGACACTCTAACTTTTTATGATTTGAATCTCTCCTGTGAGTCCAGTGTTGGATTCCGATGCTTCACTTCAGGTTTACTGTATCCCTTTGACCTTCTTATTGACGATGAAATACAGATATTGCATCCGAATTTAATACAAAAGGCACAATGCCGACTTAAGTACAAGAGGACTGACACTCTAACATTCTATGATTTGAACCCCTCCTGGGAGTCCAGTTTTAGATTCCGATGCTTCACATCAGGTTTACTGTATCCCTTGGACCTTCTTATTGACGAAGAAACACAGAAATTGCATCCGAATTTAATACAAAAGGCACAATGAAGACTTAAGTACAAGAGGACTGACACTCTAACTTTCTACGATTTGAACCTCTCCTGTGAGTCCAGTTTTAGATTCCGATGCTTCACTTCAGGTTTACTGTATACCTTGGACCTTCTTATTGACTACGAAACACAGAAATTGCATTGGAATTAAAGTTCAAAAGGCTCAATGCCGACTTAAGTACAAGAGGAATGACACTCTATCTTTCTATGATTTGAACCTCTCCTGAAAGTCCAGTTTTAGATTTCGATGCTTCACTTCAGGTTGACTGTATCCCTTGGACCTTCTTATTGACGAAGAAACACAGAAATTGCATCCGAATTTAATACAAAAGGCACAATGCCGACTTAAGTACAAAAGGATTGACACTATACCTTTCTATGATTTGAACCTCTCCTGTGAGTACTGTTTCAGATTCCGATGCTTCACTTCAGGTTTACTGTATCCCTTGGACCATCTTATTGACGATGAAGCACAGAAATTGCACCGGAATTAAATTCAAAAGGCACAATGCCGACTTAAGTACAAGAGGACTGACACTCTAACTTTCTATGATTTGAACATCTCCTGTGAGTCCAGTTTTACATTCCGAAGCTTTACTTCAAGTTTACTGTATCCCTTCGACCGTCTTATTGACGATGAAATACAGAAATTGCATCCGAATTTAATACAAAAGGCACAATGCCGAATTAACTACAAGTTGACTGACACTCTAACTTTCTATGATTTGAACATCTCCTGTGAGTCCAGTTTTAGATTCCGATGCTTCACTGCAGGTTTACTGTATACCTTGGACCTTCTTATTGACGATGAGGAACAGAAATGGCGTCGGAACTGATTTCAAAAGGCACAATGAGGACTTAAGTACAAGAGGACTGACACTCTAACTTTTTATGATTTGAACCTCTTCTGTGAGTCCAGTGTTAGATTCCGATGCTTCACTTCAGGTTTACTGTATCCCTTGGACCTTCATATTGATGATGAAATACAGATATTGCATACGAATTTAATACAAAAGGCACAATGCCGACTTAAGTACAAGAGGACTGACACTCTAACTTTCTTCGATTTGAACATCTCCTGTGAGTCCAGTCTTACATTCCGATGCTTCACTTCAGGTTTACTGTATCTCTTGGACCCTCTTATTGACGATGAAACTCAGAAATTGCATCCGAATTTGATACAAAAGGTACAATGCCGACTTAAGGACAAGAGGACTGACACTCTAACTTTCTATGATTTGAACCTCTCCTGTGAGTCCTGTCTTAGATTCCGATGCTTCACTTCAGGTTTACTGTATGCCTTGGACCATCTTATTGACGATGAAGCACAGAAATTGCGTCGGAATTAAATTCAAAACGCTCAATGCCGACTTAAGTACAAGAGGACTGACACTCTGACTTTCTATGATTTGAACCTCTCCTGTTAGTCTAGTTTTAGATTCCAATGCTTCACTTCAGGTTTACTGTATCCCTGGGACCTTCTTATTGACGATGAAACACAGAAATTGCATCGGAATTAAATTGAAAAGTTACAATGCCGACTTAAGTACATGAGGAATGACACTCTAACATTCTATGATTTGAACCCCTCCTGTGAGTCCAGTTTTAGATTCCGATGCTTCACTTCAGGTTTACTGTATACCTTGGACCTTCTTATTGACGATGAAGCACAGAAATTGCATCGGAATTAAATAGAAAAGGCACAATGCCGTCTTAAGTACAAGAGGACTGACACTGTAACTTTTTATGATTTAAACCTCTCCTGTGAATCCAGTGTTAGATTCCGATGCTTCACTTCAGGTTTACTGTATCCCTTGGACCTTCTTATTGAGGATGAAACACAGAAATTGCATCCGAATTTAATACAAAAGGCACAATGCCGACTTAAGTGCAAGAGGACTGACTCTCTAACTCTCTATGATTTGAACCTCTCCTGTGAGTCCAGTGTTAGATTCCGATGCTTCACTTCAGGTTTACTGTATCCCTTGGACCTTCTTATTGACGATGAAGCACAGAAATTGCATCGGAATTAAATAGAAAAGGCACAATGCCGTCTTAAGTACAAGAGGACTGACACTCTAACTTTTTATGATTTAAACCTCTCCTGTGAATCCAGTGTTAGATTCCGATGCTTCACTTCAGGTTTACTGTATCCCTTGGACCTTCTTATTGAGGATGAAACACAGAAATTGCATCCGAATTTAATACAAAAGGCACAATGCCGACTCAAGTGCAAGAGGACTGACTCTCTAACTCTCTATGATTTGAACCTCTCCTGTGAGTCCAGTGTTAGATTCCGATGCTTCACTTCAGGTTTACTGTATCCCTTGGACCTTCTTATTGACGATGAAATACAGATATTGCATCCGAACTTAATACAAAAATCACAATGCCAACTTAAGTACAAGAGGACTGACACTCTAACTTTCTATGATTTGAACCTCTCCTGAAAGTCCAGTTTTAGATTCCGATGCTTCACTTCAGGTTGACTGTATCCCTTGGACCTTCTTATTGACGAAGAAACACAGAAATTGCAACCAAATTTAATACAAAAGGGACAATGAAGACTTAAGTACAAGAGGACTGACAGTCTAACTTTTTACGATTTGAACCTCTCCTGTGAGTCCAGTGTTAGATTCCGATGCTTCACTTCAGGTTTACTGTATCCCTTGGACCTTCTTATTGACGATGAAATACAGATATTGCATACGAATTTAATACAAAAGGCACAATGCCGACTTAAGTACAAGAGGACTGACACTCGAACTTTCTACGATTTGAACATCTCCTGTGAGTCCAGTCTTACATTCCGATGCATCACTACAGGTTTACTGTATCCCTTGAACCTTCTTACTGATGATGAAGCACAGAAATTGCAATGGAATTACATTCAAAAAGCACAATGCCGACTTAAGTACAAGATGACTGACAGTCTAACTTTCTATGATTTCAACCTCTCCTGTGAGTCCAGTTTTAGATTCCGATGCTTCACTTGAGGTTTACTGTATCCCTTGGAACTTCTTATTGACGAAGAAACACAGAAATTGCATCCCAATTTAATACATAAAGCACAATGAAGACTTAAGTACAAGAGGACTGACACTCTAACTTTCTATGATTTGAACATCTCCTGTGAGCCCAATTTACATTTCGATGCTTCACTTCATGTTTACTGTATCCCTTGGACCTTCTTATGGACTATGAAACACAGTAATTGCATCCGAATTTAATGCAAAATGCACAATGCCTACTTACGTACAAGAGGACCGACACTCTCTTTTTCTATGATTTGAACCTCTCCAGTGAGTCCAGTTTTAGATTCCGATGCTTCACTTCAGGTTTACCGTATGCCCTGGACCTTCTTATTGACGATGAAGCACAGAAATTGCGTCAGAATTAAATTCAAAATGCTCAATGCCGACTTAAGTACGTGAGGACTGACACTCTAACTTCTATGATTTGAACCTCTCCTGTTAGTCTAGTTTTAGATTTCAATGCTTCACTTCAGGTTTACTGTATCCCTTGGACCTTCTTATTGATGATGAAACACCGAAATCGCATCCGAATTATATTCAAAAGGCACAATGCCGACTTAAGTACAAGAGGACTGACACTCTAACTTTTTATGATTTGAACCTCTCCTGTAGGTCCAGTGTTTGATTCCGATGCTTCACTTCAGGTTTAGTGTATCCCTTGGACCTTCTTATTGACGATGAAACACTGATATTGCATCCGAATTCAATACAAAAGGCAAAATGTCGACTTAAGTACAAGAGGTCTGACACTCTAACTTTCAATGATTTGAACCTCTCCTGGGAGTACAGTTTAAGATTCCGATGCTTCCCTTCAGGTTTACTGTATACCTTGGACCTTCTAATTGTCGATGAAGCACAGAAGTTGCATCGGAATTAAATTCAAAAGGCACAATACCGACTTAAGTACAAGAGGACTGACACGCTAACTTTCTATGATTTGAATCTCTCCTGTGAGTCCAGTTATAGATTCCGATGCTTCACTGCAGGCTTACTGTTTACCTTGGACTTCTTATTAACGATGAAGCACAGTAATTGCATCGGAAATAAATTCAAAAAGCACAATGCCGACTTAAGTACAAGAGGACTGGCACTCTAACTTTCTATGCTTTGAACCTCTCCTGTGAGTCCAGTTTTAGATTCCGGTGCTTCACCTCAGGTTTAGTGTACCCCTTGGACCTTCTTATTGACGATGAAACACAGAAATTGCATCCGAACTTAATACAAAAGGCACAATGCCGACTTAAGTACAAGAGGACTGACACTCTACTTTTAAATGATTTGAACCTCTCCTATGAGCCCTGTTTCAGATTCCGATGCTTCACTTCAGGTTTACCGTATCCCTTGGACCTTCTTATTGACGATGAAGCACAGAAATTGGATCGGATTTAAATTCAAAAGGCACAATGCCGACTTAAGTACAAGAGAACTGACACTCTAATTTTCTATGATTTGAACATCTCCTGTGAGACCAGTTTTAAATTCCGATGCTTTACTTCAAGTTTTCTGTATCCCTTGGACTTTCTTATTGACGATGAAATACAGAAATTATATCCGAATTTTATACAAAATGCACAATGCCGACTTAAGTACAAGAGGACTGACACTCTAACCTTCTATGATTTAAACCTCTCCTGTGAGTCTAGTTTTAGATTCCAATGCTTCACTTCAGGTTTACTGTATCCCTTGGATCTTGTTATTGACGATGAAACACAGAAATTGCATCGGAATAAAATTCAAAAATTACAATGCCGACTTAAGTACATGAAGACTGACACTCTAACTTTCTATGATTTGAACCTCTCCTGTGAGTCCAGTGTTAGATTCCGATGCTTCACTTCAGGATTACTGCATCCGTTGGACCTTATTGACGATGGAACACAGATATTGCATCCGAATTTAATACAAAAGGCACAATGCCGACTTAAGTACAAGAGGACCGACATTCTAACTTTCTATGATTTGAACCTCTCTTGGGAGTCCAGTTTTAGATTCCGATGCCTCACTTCAGGTTTACTGTATACCTTTCACCCTTCTTATTGTCGATGAAGCACAGAAATTGCATCGTAATTAAATTCAAGAAGCACAATGCCGACTTAAGTACAAGAGGACTGACACTCTAACTTTTTATGATTTGAACCTCTCCTGTGAGTCCAGTGTTAGATTCCGATGCTTCACTTCAGGATTACTGCATCCGTTGGACCTTATTGACGATGAAACACAGATATTGCATCCGAATTTAATACAAAAGGCACAATGCCGACTTAAGTACAAGAGGACTGACATTCTAACTTTCTATGATTTGAACCTCTCTTGGTAGTCCAGTGTTAGATTCCGATGCTTCACTTCAGGTTTACTGTATCTCTAGGACCCTCTTATTGACGATGAAACACAGAAATTGCATCCGAATTTGATGCAAAAGGTACAATGCCGACTTAAGGACAAGAGGTCTGACCCTCTAACTTTCTATGATGTGAACCACTCCTGTGAGTCCTGTCTTAGATTCCGATGCTTCACTTCAGGTTTACTGTATGCCTTGGACCATCTTATTGACGATGAAACACAGAAATTGCGTCGGAGTTAAATTCAAAACGCTCAATGCCGACTTAAGTACAAGAGGACTGACACTCTGACTTTCTATGATTTGAACCTCTCCTGTTAGTCTAGTTTTAGATTCCAATGCTTCACTTCAGGTTTACTGTATCCCTGGGACCTTCTTATTGACGATGAAACACAGAAATTGCATCGGAATTAAATTCAAAAGTTACAATGCCGACCTAAGTACATGAGGAATGACACTCTAACATTCTATGATTTGAACCCCTCCTGTGAGTCCAGTTTTAGATTCCGATGCTTCACTTCAGGTTTACTGTATACCTTTGACCTTCTTATTGACGATGAAGCACAGAAATTGCATCGGAATTAAATTGAAAAGGCACAATGCCGTCTTAAGTACAAGAGGACTGACACTCTAACTTTTTATGATTTAAACCTCTCCTGTGAATCCAGTGTTAGATTCCGATGCTTCACTTCAGGTTTACTGTATCCCTTGGACCTTCTTATTGAGGATGTAACACAGAAATTGCATCCGAATTTAATACAAAAGGTACAATGCCGACTTAAGTGCAAGAGGACTGACTCTCTAACTCTCTATAATTTGAGCCTCTCCTGTGAGTCCAGTGTTAGATTCCGATGCTTCACTTCAGGTTTACTGTATCCCTTGGACCTTCTTATTGCCGATGAAATACAGATATTGCATCCGAATTTAATACAAAAATCACAATGCCAACTTAAGTACAAGAGGACTGACACTCTAACTTTCTATGATTTGAACCTCTCCTGAAAGTCCAGTTTTAGATTCCGATGCTTCACTTCAGGTTGACTGTATCCCTTGGACCTTCTTATTGACGAACAAACACAGAAATTGCAACCAAATTTAATACAAAAGGGACAATGAAGACTTAAGTACAAGAGGACTGACAGTCTAACTTTTTACGATTTGAACCTCTCCTGTGAGTCCAGTGTCAGATTCCGATGCTTCACTTCAGGTTTACTGTATCCCTTGGACCTTCTTATTGACGATGAAATACAGATATTGCATACGAATTTAATACAAAAGGCACAATGCCGACTTAAGTACAAGAGGACTGACACTCGAACTTTCTACGATTTGAACATCTCCTGTGAGTCCAGTCTTACATTCCGATGCTTCACTTCAAGTTTACTGTATCCCTTGGATATTCTTATGGACTATGAAACACAGTAATTGTATCCGAATTTAATGCAAAATGCACAATGCCTACTTACGTACAAGAGGACCGACACTCTCTTTTTCTATGATTTGAACCTCTCCAGTGAGTCCAGTTTTAGATTCCGATGCTTCACTTCAGGTTTACCGTATGCCTTGGACCTTATTATTGACGATGAAGCACAGAAATTGCGTCGGAATTAAATTCAAAATGCTCAATGCCGACTTAAGTACAAGAGGACTGACACTAACTTTCTATGATTTGAACCTCTCCTGTTAGTCTAGTTTTAGAATTCAATGCTTCACTTCAGGTTTACTGTATCCCTTGGACCTTCTTATTGACGATGAAACACTGATATTGCATCCGAATTCAATACAATAGGCAAAATGCCGACTTAAGTACAAGAGGTCTGACACTTTAACTTTCTATGATTTGAACCTCTCCCGGGAGTACAGTTTAAGATTCCGATGCTTCCCTTTAGGTTTACTGTATACCTTGGACCATCTTATTGTCGATGAAGCACAGAAGTTGCATCGGAATTAAATTCAAAAAGCATAATGCCGACTTAAGTACAAGAGGACTGACACGCTAAGTTTCTATGATTTGAACCTCTCCTGTGAGTCCAGTTATAGATTCCGATGCTTCACTTCAGGTTTACTGTATACCTTGGACCTTCTTATTGACGATGAAGCACAGTAATTGCATCGGAATTAAATTCAAAAAGCACAATGCCGACATAAGTACAAGAGGACTGACCCTCTAACTTTCTATGCTTTTAACCTCTCCTGTGAGTCTAGTTTTAGATTCCGATGCTTCACTTCAGGTTTAGTGTACCCCTTGGACCTTCTTATTGACGATGAAACACAGAAATTCCATCCGAATTTAATACAAAAGGCACAATGCCGACTTAAGTACAAGAGGACTGACACTCTACCTTTCTATGATTTGAACCTCTCCTGTGAGTCCTGTTTCAGATTCCGATGCTTCACTTCAGGTTTACTGTATCCCTTGGACCTTCTTATTGACGATGAAGCACAGAAATTGGATCGGAATTAA
Organism: Schistocerca serialis cubense; assembly: GCF_023864345.2. Taxonomy (NCBI): domain Eukaryota; kingdom Metazoa; phylum Arthropoda; class Insecta; order Orthoptera; family Acrididae; genus Schistocerca; species Schistocerca serialis. The sequence goes on along the minus strand of NW_026047644.1, from coordinate 27,555,299 downwards.
ATTCAAAAGGCACAATGCCGACTTAAGTACAAGAGGTCTGACCTTCTAATTTTCTATGATATGAACATCTCCTGTGAGTCCAGTTTTACATTCCGATGCTTTACTTCAAGTTAACTGTATCCCTTGGACCGTCTTATTGACGATGAAACACAGAAATTGCATCCGAATTTAATACAAAAGGCAGAATGCCGACTTAACTACAAGTGGACTGACACTCTAACTTTCTATGATATGAACCTCTCCTGTGAGTCTAGTTTTAGATTCCAATGCTTCACTTCAGGCTTACTGTATACCTTGGACCTTCTTATTGACGATGAAGCACAGAAATTGTAACGGTATTAAATTCATAAAGCACAATGCCGACTTAAGTACAAGAGGACTGACACTCTAACTTTCTATGCTTTGAACCTCTCCTGTGAGTCCAGTTTTAGATTCCGATGCTTCACTTCAGGTTTAGTGGATCCCTTGGACCTTCTTATTAAGGATGAAACACAGAAATTGAATCCGAATTTAATACAAAAGGCACAATGCCAACTTAAGTACAAGAGGACTGACACTCTAACTTTCTATGATTTGAACCTCTCCTGTGAGTCCAGTTTTAGATTCCGATGCTTCACTTCAGGTTTACTGTAAACCTTTGACGTTCTTATTTACGACGAAACACAGAAATTGCATCGGAATTAAATTCAAAAGGCACAATGCCGACTTAAGTACAAGAGGACTGGCACTCTAACTTTTTATGATTTGAATCTCTCCTGTGAGTCCAGAGTTAGTTTCCGATGCTTCACTTCAGGTTTACTGTATCCCTTGGACCTTCTTATTGATGATGAAATACAGATATTGCATCCGAATTTAATACAAAAGGCACAATGCCGACTTAAGTACAAGAGGACTGAAACTCTAACTTTCAATGATTTGAACCTCTCCTGTGAGTCGAGTTTTAATTCCGATGCTTCACTTCAGGTTTACTGAATCCCTTGGACCTTCTTATTGACGATGAAACACAGAAATTGCATCGAATTAAATTCAAAAGGCACAATGCCGACTTAAGTACAAGAGGAGTGATACTCTAATTTTCTTTGATTTGAACCTCTCCTGTGTGTCCAGTTTTAGATTCCGATGCTTCCCTTCAGGTTTACTGTATACCTTGGACCTTCTAATTGTCGATGAAGCTCAGAAGTTGCATCGGAATTAAATTCAAAAGGCACAATGCCGACTTAAGTACAAGAGGACTGACACTCTACTTTCAAATGATTTGAACCTCTCCTATGAGCCCTGTTTCAGATTCCGATGCTTCACTTCAGGTTTACTGTATCCCTTGGTCCTTCTTATTGACGATGAAGCACAGAAATTGGATCGGATTTAAATTCAAAAGGCACAATGCCGACTTAAGTACAAGAGAACTGACACTCTAATTTTCTATGATTTGAACATCTCCTGTGAGTCCAGTTTTACATTCCGATGCTTTACTTCAAGTTTTCTGTATCCCTTGGACTTTCTTGTTGACGATGAAATACAGAAATTATATCCGAATTTTATACAAAGGGCACAATGCCGACTTAAGTACAAGAGGACTGACACTCTAACTTTCTATGATTTGAACCTCTCCTGTGAGTCTAGTTTTAGATTCCAATGCTTCACTTCAGGTTTACTGTATCCCTTGGATCTTGTTATTGACGATGAAACACAGAAATTGCATCGGAATTAAATTCAAAAATCACAATGCCGACTTAAGTACATCAAGACTGACACTCTAACTTTCTATGATTTGTACCCCTCCTGTGAGTCCAGTTTTAGATTCCGATGCTTCACTTCAGGTTTACTGTATACCTTGGACCCCCTTATTGACGATGAAGAACAGAAATTGCATCCGAATTAAATTCAAAAGGCACAATGACAACTTAAGTACAAGAGGACTGACACTTAACTTTTTATGATTTGAACCTCTCCTGTGAGTCCAGTGTTAGATTCCGGTGCCTCACTTCAGGTTTACTGTATAACTTTCTACCTTCTTATTGACGATGAAGCACAGAAATTGCATCGTAATTAAATTCAAGAAGCACAATGCCGACTTAAGTGCAAGAGGACTGACACTCTAACTTTGTATGCTTTGAACCTCTCCTGTGAGTCCAGTTTTACATTCCGAAGCTTCACTTGAGGTCTAGTGTATCCCTTGGACCTTCTTATTGAGGATGAAACACAGTAATTGCATCCGAATTTAATACAAAAGGCACAATGCCGACTCAAGTGCAAGAGGACTGACTCTCTAACTTTCTATGATTTGAACTTCTCCTGTGAGTCCAGTTTTAGATTCCGATGCTTCACTTCAGGTTTACTGTATACCTTGGACCATCTTATTGACGACGAAACACAGAAATTGCATTGGAATTAAATTCAAAAGGCTCAATGCCGACTTAAGTACAAGAGGAGTGACACTCTAACTTTTTATGATTTGAATCTCTCCTGTGAGTCCAGTGTTAGATTCCGATGCTTCACTTCAGGTTTACTATATCCATTAGACTTTATTATTGACGATGAAACACAGAAATTGCATCCGAATTTTATACAAAAGGCACAATGCCGACTTAAGTACATGTGGACTGACACTCTACCTTTCTATGATTTGAACCTATCCTGTGAGTCCTGTTTCAGATTCCGATGCTTCACTTCAGGTTTACTGTATCCCTTGGACCATCTTATTGACGATGAAGCACAGATATTGCATCGGAATTAAATTCAAAAGGCACAATGCCGACTTAAGTACAAGAGGACTGACACTCTAACTTTCTATGATTTGAACATCTCCTGTGAGTCCAGTTTTACATTCCGATGCTTTACTTCAAGTTTACTGTATCCCTTGGACCGTCTTATTGACGATGAAACACAGAAATTGCATCCCAATTTAATACAAAAAGCACAATGCCGACTTAACTACAAGTGGACTGACACTCTAACTTTCTACGATTTGCACCTCTCCTGTGAGTCCAGTTTTAGATTCCGATGCTTCACTTCAGGTTTACTGTATCCCTTGGACCTTCTTATTGACGATGAAGCACAGAAGTGGCGTCGGAATTAATTTCAAAAGGCACAATGCCGACTTAAGTACAAGATGACTGACACTCTAACTTTCTATGATTTGAACCTCACCTGGGAGTCCAGTTTAAGATTCCGATGCCTCCCTTCAGGTTTGCTGTATACCTTGGACCTTCTGATTGTCGATGAAGCACAAAAGTTGCATCGGAATTAAATTCAAAAGGCACAATGCCGACTTAAGTACAAGAGGACTGACACGCTAACTTTCTATGATTTGAATCTCTCCTGTGAGTCCAGTTATAGATTCCGATGCTTCACTTCAGGCTTACTGTATACCTTGGACTTCTTATTAACGATGAAGCACAGTAATTGCATCGGAAATAAATTCAAAAAGCACAATGCCGACTTAAGTACAAGAGGACTGACACTCTAACTTTCTATGCTTTGAACCCTCCTATGAGTCCAGTATTAGATTCCGGTGCTTCACCTAAGGTTTAGTGTACCCCTTGGACCTTCTTATTGACGATGAAACACAGAAATTGCATCCGAACTTAATACAAAAGGCACAATGCCGACTTAAGTACAAGAGGACTGACACTCTACTTTTAAATGATTTGAACCTCTCCTGTGAGCCCTGTTTCAGATTCCGATGCTTCACTTCAGGTTTACTGTATCCCTTGGACCTTCTTATTGACGATGAAGCACAGAAATTGGATCGGATTTAAATTCAAAAGGCACAATGCCGACTTAAGTACAAGAGAACTGACACTCTAATTTTCTATGATTTGAACATCTCCTGTGAGACCAGTTTTACATTCCGATGCTTTACTTCAAGTTTTCTGTATCCCTTGGACTTTCTTATTGACGCTGAAATACAGAAATTATATCCGAATTTTATACAAAAGGCACAATGCCGACTTCGGTACAAGAGGACTGACACTCTAACTTTCTATGATTTGAACCTCTCCTGTGAGTCTAGTTTTAGATTCCAATGCTTCACTTCAGGTTTACTGTATCCCTTGAATCTTGTTATTGACGATGAAACACAGAAATTGCATCGGAATAAAATTCAAAAATCACAATGCCGACTTAAGTACATCAAGACTGACACTCTAACTTTCTATGATTTGTACCCCTCCTGTGACTCCAGTTATAGATTCCGATGCTTCACTTCAGGTTTACTGTATACCTTGGACCTTCTTATTGACGATGAAGAACAGAAATTACATCCGAATTAAATTCAAAAGGCACAATGACAACTTAAGTACAAGAGGACTGACACTCTAACTTTTTATGATTTGAACCTCTCCTGTGAGTCCAGTGTTAGATTCCGATGCTTCACTTCAGCATTACTGCATCCGTTGGACCTTATTGATGATGAAACACAGATATTGCATCCGAATTTAATACAAAAGGCACAATGCCGACTTAAGTACAAGAGGACCGACATTCTAACTTTCTATGATTTGAACCTCTCTTGGGAGTCCAGTTTCAGATTCCGATGCCTCACTTCAGGTTTACTGTATACCTTTCACCCTTCTTATTGACGATAAAGCACAGAAATTGCATCGTAATTAAATTCAAGAAGCACAATGCCGACTTAAGTACAAGAGGACTGACACTCTAACTTTTTATGATTTGAACCTCTCCTGTGAGTCCAGTGTTAGATTCCGATGCTTCACTTCAGGATTACTGCATCCGTTGGACCTTATTGACGATGAAACACAGATATTGCATCCGAATTTAATACAAAAGGCACAATGCAGACTTAAGTACAAGAGGACTGACATTCTAACTTTCTATGATTTGAACCTCTCTTGGTAGTCCAGTGTTAGATTCCGATGCTTCACTTCAGGTTTACTGTATCCCTTGGACCTTCTTATTGACGATGAAATACAGATATTGCATCCGAATTTAATACAAAAGGCACAATGCCGACTTAAGTACATGAGGATTGACACTATACCTTTCTATGATTTGAACCTCTCCTGTGAGTACTGTTTCAGATTCCGATGCTTCACTTCAGGTTTACTGTATCCCTTGGACCATCTTATTGACGATGAAGCACAGAAATTGCACCGGAATTAAATTCAAAAGGCACAATGCCGACTTAAGTACAAGAGGACTGACACTCTAACTTTGTATGATTTGAACATCTCCTGTGAGTCCAGTTTTACATTCCGATGCTTTACTTCAAGTTTACTGTATCCCTTCGACCGTCTTATTGACGATGAAATACAGAAATTGCATCCGAATTTAATACAAAAGGCACAATGCCGAATTAACTACAAGGTGACTGACACTCTAACTTTCTATGATTTGAACATCTCCTGTGAGTCCAGTTTTAGATTCCGATGCTTCACTTCAGGTTTACTGTATACCTTGGACCTTCTTATTGACGATGAAGAACAGAAATGGCGTCGGAACTAATTTCAAAAGGCACAATGAGGACTTAAGTACAAGAGGACTGACACTCTAACTTTTTATGATTTGAACCTCTTCTGTGAGTCCAGTGTTAGATTCCGATGCTTCACTTCAGGTTTACTGTATGCCTTGGACCATCTTATTGACGATGAAGCACAGAAATTGCGTCGGAATTAAATTCAAAACGCTCAATGCCGACTTAAGTACAAGAGGACTGACACTCTGACTTTCTATGATTTGAACCTCTCCTGTTAGTCTAGTTTTAGATTCCAATGCTTCACTTCAGGTTTACTGTATCCCTGGGACCTTCTTATTGACGATGAAACGCAGAAATTGCATCGGAATTAAATTGAAAAGTTACAATGCCGACTTAAGTACATGAGGAATGACACTCTAACATTCTATGATTTGAACCCCTCCTGTGAGTCCAGTTTTAGATTCCGATGCTTCACTTTAGGTTTACTGTATACCTTGGACCTTCTTATTGACGATGAAGCACAGAAATTGCATCGGAATTAAATAGAAAAGGCACAATGCCGTCTTAAGTACAAGAGGACTGACACTCTAACTTTTTATGATTTAAACCTCTCCTGTGAATCCAGTGTTAGATTCCGATGCTTCACTTCAGGTTTACTGTATCCCTTGGACCTTCTTATTGAGGATGAAACACAGAAATTGCATCCGAATTTAATACAAAAGGCACAATGCCGACTTAAGTGCAAGAGGACTGACTCTCTAACTCTCTATGATTTGAACCTCTCCTGTGAGTCCAGTGTTAGATTCCGATGCTTCACTTCAGGTTTACTGTATCCCTTGGACCTTCTTATTGACGATGAAATACAGATATTGCATCCGAACTTAATACAAAAATCACAATGCCAACTTAAGTACAAGAGGACTGACACTCTAACTTTCTATGATTTGAACCTCTCCTGAAAGTCCAGTTTTAGATTCCGATGCTTCACTTCAGGTTGACTGTATCCCATGGACCTTCTTATTGACGAAGAAACACAGAAATTGCAACCAAATTTAATACAAAAGGGACAATGAAGACTTAAGTACAAGAGGACTGACAGTCTAACTTTTTACGATTTGAACCTCTCCTGTGAGTCCAGTGTTAGATTCCGATGCCTCACTTCAGGTTTACTGTATCCCTTGGACCTTCTTATTGACGATGAAATACAGATATTGCATACGAATTTAATACAAAAGGCACAATGCCGACTTAAGTACAAGAGGACTGACACTCGAACTTTCTACGATTTGAACATCTCCTGTGAGTCCAGTCTTACATTCCGATGCATCAGTACAGGTTTACTGTATCCCTTGAACCTTCCTACTGATGATGAAGCACAGAAATTGCAATGGAATTACATTCAAAAAGCACAATGCCGACTTAAGTACAAGATGACTGACAGTCTAACTTTCTATGATTTGAACCTCTCCTGTGAGTCCAGTTTTAGATTCCGATGCTTCACTTGAGGTTTACTGTATCCCTTGGAACTTCTTATTGACGAAGAAACACAGAAATTGCATCCCAATTTAATACAAAAAGCACAATGAAGACTTAAGTACAAGAGGACTGACACTCTAACTTTCTATGATTTGAACATCTCCTGTGAGTCCAATTTACATTCCGATGCTTCACTTCAAGTTTACTGTATCCCTTGGACCTTCTTATGGACTATGAAACACAGTAATTGCATCCGAATTTAATGCAAAATGCACAATGCCTACTTACGTACAAGAGGACCGACACTCTCTTTTTCTATGATTTGAACCTCTCCAGTGAGTCCAGTTTTAGATTCCGATGCTTAACTTCAGGTTTACCGTATGCCTTGGACCTTCTTATTGACGATGAAGCACAGAAATTGCGTCGGAATTAAATTCAAAATGCTCAATGCCGACTTAAGTACATGAGGACTGACACTCTAACTTTCTATGATTTGAACCTCTCCTGTTAGTCTAGTTTTAGATTTCAATGCTTCACTTCAGGTTTACTGTATCCCTTGGACCTTCTTATTGATGATGAAACACAGAAATCGCATCCGAATTATATTCAAAAGGCACAATGCCGACTTAAGTACAAGAGGACTGACACTCTAACTTTCTATGCTTTGAACCTCTCCTGTGAGGCCAGTTTCAGATTCCGATGCTTCACCTCAGGTTTAGTGTACCCCTTGGACATTCTTATTGACGATGAAACACAGAAATTGCATCCGAACTTAATACAAAAGGCACAATGCCGACTTAAGTACAAGAGGACTGACACTCTACTTTTAAATGATTTGAACCTCTCCTGTGAGCCCTGTTTCAGATTCCGATGCTTCACTTCAGGTTTACCGTATCCCTTGGACCTTCTTATTGACGATGAAGCACAGAAATTGGATCGGATTTAAATTCAAAAGGCACAATGCCGACTTTAGTACAAGAGAACTGACACTCTAATTTTCTATGATTTGAACATCTCCTGTGAGACCAGTTTTACATTCCGATGCTTTACTTCAAGTTTTCTGTATCCCTTGGACTTTCTTCTTGACGATGAAATACAGAAATTATATCCGAATTTTATACAAAAGGCACAATGCCGACTTAAGTACAAGAGCACTGACACTCTAACCTTCTATGATTTGAACCTCTCCTGTGAGTCTAGTTTTAGATTCCAATGCTTCACTTCAGGTTTACTGTATCCCTTGGATCTTGTTATTGACGATGAAACACAGAAATTGCATCGGAATAAAATTCAAAAATCACAATGCCGACTTAAGTACATGAAGACTGACACTCTAACTTTCTATGATTTGAACCTCTCCTGTGAGTCCAGTGTTAGATTCCGATGCTTCACTTCTGGATTACTGCATCCGTTGGACCTTATTGACGATGGAACACAGATATTGCATCCGAATTTAATACAAAAGGCACAATGCCGACTTAAGTACAAGAGGACCGACATTCTAACTTTCTATGATTTGAACCTCTCTTGGGAGTCCAGTTTTAGATTCCGATGCCTTACTTCAGGTTTACTGTATACCTTTCACCCTTCTTATTGTCGATGAAGCACAGAAATTGCATCGTAATTAAATTCAAGACGCACAATGCCGACTTAAGTACAAGAGGACTGACACTCTAACTTTTTATGATTTGAACCTCTCCTGTGAGTCCAGTGTTAGATTCCGATGCTTCACTTCAGGATTACTGCATCCGTTGGACCTTATTGACGATGAAACACAGATATCGCATCCGAATTTAATACAAAAGGCATAATGCCGACTTAAGTACAAGAGGACTGACATTCTAACTTTCTATGATTTGAACCTCTCTTGGTAGTCCAGTGTTAGATTCCGATGCTTCACTTCAGCTTTACTGTATCTCTTGGACCCTCTTATTGACGATGAAACACAGAAATTGCATCCGAATTTCATACAAAAGGTACAATGCCGACTTAAGGACAAGAGGACTGACCCTCTAACTTTCTATGATTTGAACCACTCCTGTGAGTCCTGTCTTAGATTCCGATGCTTCACTTCAGGTTTACTGTATGCCTTGGACCATCTTATTGACGATGAAGCACAGAAATTGCGTCGGAATTAAATTCAAAACGCTCAATGCCGACTTAAGTACAAGAGGACTGACACTCTGACTTTCTATGATTTGAACCTCTCCTGTTAGTCTAGTTTTAGATTCCAATGCTTCACTTCAGGTTTACTGTATCCCTGGGACCTTCTTATTGACGATGAAACACAGAAATTGCATCGGAATTAAATTCAAAAGTTACAATGCCGACTTAAGTACATGAGGAATGACACTCTAACATTCTATGATTTGAACCCCTCCTGTGAGTCCAGTTTTAGATTCCGATGCTTCACTTCAGGTTTACTGTATACCTTTGACCTTCTTATTGACGATGAAGCACAGAAATTGCATCGGAATTAAATTGAAAAGGCACAATGCCGTCTTAAGTACAAGAGGCCTGACACTCTAACTTTTTATGATTTAAACCTCTCCTGTGAATCCAGTGTTAGATTCCGATGCTTCACTTCAGGTTTACTGTATCCCTTGGACCTTCTTATTGAGGATGTAACACAGAAATTGCATCCGAATTTAATACAAAAGGCACAATGCCGACTTAAGTGCAAGAGGACTGACTCTCTAACTCTCTATAATTTGAGCCTCTCCTGTGAGTCCAGTGTTAGATTCCGATGCTTCACTTCAGGTTTACTGTATCCCTTGGACCTTCTTATTGACGATGAAATACAGATATTGCATCCGAATTTAATACAAAAATCACAATGCCAACTTAAGTACAAGAGGACCGACACTCTCTTTTTCTATGATTTGAACCTCTCCAGTGAGTCCAGTTTTAGATTCCGATGCTTCACTTCAGGTTTACCGTATGTCTTGGACCTTATTATTGACGATGAAGCACAGAAGTTGCGTCGGAATTAAATTCAAAATGCTCAATGCAAGTACAAGAGGACTGACACTCTAACTTTCTATGATTTGAACCTCTCCTGTGAGTCCAGTCTTAGATTCCGATGCTTCACATCAGGTTTACTGTATCCCTTGGACCTTCTTATTGACGATGAAATACAGATATTGCATACGAATTTAATACAAAAGGCACAATGCCGACTTAAGTACAAGAGGACTGACACTCGAACTTTCTACGATTTGAACATCTCCTGTGAGTCCAGTCTTACATTCCGATGCTTCACTTCAGGTTTACTGTATACCTTGGACCTTCTTATTGACGATGAAGCACAGTAATTGCATCGGAATTAAATTCAAAAAGCACAATGCCGACATAAGTACAAGAGGACTGACACTCTAATTTTCTATGCTTTGAACCTCTCCTGTGAGTCTAGTTTTAGATTCCGATGCTTCACTTCAGGTTTAGTGTACTCCTTGGACCTTCTTATTGACGATGAAACACAGAATTTGCTTCCGAATTTAATACAAAAGCCACAATGCCGACTTAAGTACAAGAGGACTGACACTCTAACTTTCTATGATTTGAACCTCTCCTGTGAGACCAGTTTTAGATTCCGATGCTTCACTTCAGGTTTAGTGTAACCTTTGGACCTTCTTATTGACGATGAAACACAGAAATTCCATCCGAATTTAATACAAAAGGCACAATGCCGACTTAAGTACAAGAGGACTGACACTCTACCTTTCTATGATTTGAACCTCTCCTGTGAGTCCTGTTTCAGATTCCGATGCTTCACTTCAGGTTTACTGTATCCCTTGGACCTTCTTATTGACGATGAAGCACAGAAATTGGATCGGAATTAAATTCAAAAGGCACAATGCCGACTTAAGTACAAGAGGTCTGACCTTCTAATTTTCTGTGATTTGAACATCTCCTGTGAGTCCAGTTTTACATTCCGATGCTTTACTTCAAGTTAACTGTATCCCTTGGACCGTCTTATTGACGATGAAACACAGAAATTGCATCCGAATTTAATACAAAAGGCAGAATGCCGACTTAACTACAAGTGGACTGACACTCTAACTTTCCATGATATGAACCTCTCCTGTGAGTCTAGTTTTAGATTCCAATGCTTCACTTCAGGTTTACTGTATACCTTGGACCTTCTTATTGACGATGAAGCACAGAAATTGTAACGGTATTAAATTCATAAAGCACAATGCTGACTTAAGTACAAGAGGACTGACACTCTAACTTTCTATGCTTTGAACCTCTCCTGTGAGTCCAGTTTTAGATTCCGATGCTTCACTTCAGGTTTAGTGTATCCCTTGGACCTTCTTATTAAGGATGAAACACAGAAATTGAATCCGAATTTAATACAAAAGGCACAATGCCAACTTAAGTACAAGAGGACTGACACTCTAACTTTCTATGATTTGAACCTCTCCTGTGAGTCCCGTTTTAGATTCCGATGCTTCACTTCAGGTTTACTGTAAACCTTTGACGTTCTTATTTACGACGAAACACAGAAATTGCATCGGAATTAAATTCAAAAGGCACAATGCCAACTTAAGTACAAGCGGACTGACACTCTAACTTTTTATGATTTGAACCTCTCCTGTGAGTCCAGTGTTAGATTCCGATGCTTCACTTCTGGTTTACTGTATCGCTTGGACCTTCTTATTGACGATGAAGCACAGATATTGCATCCGAATTTAATACAAAAGGCACAATGCCGACTTAAGTACAAGAGGACTGACAGTCTAAATTTCAATTCTTTGAAACTCTCCTGTGAGTCCAGTTTTAGATTCCGATGCTTCACTTCAGGTTTAGTGTATCCCTTGGACCTTCTTATTGACGATGAAACACAGAAATTGCATCCGAATTTAATACAAAAGCCACAATGCCGACTTAAGTACAAGAGGACTGACACTCTAACTTTCTATGATTTGAACCTCTCCTGTGAGTCCAGTTTTAGGTTCCGATGCTTCGCTTCAGGTTTAGTGTAACCCTTGGACCTTCTTATTGACGATGAAACACAGAAATTCCATCCGAATTTAATACAAAAGGCACAATGCCGACTTAAGTACAAGAGGACTGACACTCTACCTTTCTATGATTTGAACCTCTCCTGTGAGTCCTGTTTCAGATTCCGATGCTTCACTTCAGGTTTACTGTATCCCTTGGACCTTCTTATTGACGATGAAGCACAGAAATTGGATCGGAATTAAATTCAAAAGGCACAATGCCGACTTAAGTACAAGAGGTCTGACCTTCTAATTTTCTATGATTTGAACATCTCCTGTGAGTCCAGTTTTACATTCCGATGCTTTACATCAAGTTAACTGTATCCCTTGGACCGTCTTATTGACGATGAAACACAGAAATTGCATCCGAATTTAATACAAAAGGCAGAATGCCGACTTAACTACAAGTGGACTGACACTCTAACTTTCTTTGATATGAACCTCTCCTGTGAGTCTAGTTTTAGATTCCAATGCTTCACTTCAGGTTTACTGTATACCTTGGACCTTCTTATTGACGATGAAGCACAGAAATTGTAACGGTATTAAATTCATAAAGCACAATGCCGACTTAAGTACAAGAGGACTGACACTCTAACTTTCTATGCTTTGAACCTCTCCTGTGAGTCCAGTTTTAGATTCCGATGCTTCACTTCAGGTTTAGTGTATCCCTTGGACCTTCTTATTAAGGATGAAACACAGAAATTGAATCCGAATTTAATACAAATGTCACAATGCCAACTTAAGTACAAGAGGACTGACACTCTAACTTTCTATGATTTGAACCTCTCCTGTGAGTCCAGTTTTAGATTCCGATGCTTCACTTCAGGTTTACTGTAAACCTTTGACGTTCTTATTTACGACGAAACACAGAAATTGCATCGGAATTAAATTCAAAAGGCACAATGCCGACTTAAGTACAAGAGGACTGGCACTCTAACTTTTTATGATTTGAATCTCTCCTTTGAGTCCAGAGTTAGTTTCCGATGCTTCACTTCAGGTTTACTGTATCCCTTGGACCTTCTTATTGATGATGAAATACAGATATTGCATCCGAATTTAATACAAAAGGCACAATGCCGACTTAAGCACAAGAGGACTGAAACTCTAACTTTCAATGATTTGAACCTCTCCTGTGAGTCGAGTTTTAATTCCGATGCTTCACTTCAGGTTTACTGAATCCCTTGGACCTTCTTATTGACGATGAAACACAGAAATTGCATCGAATTAAATTCAAAAGGCACAATGCCGACTTAAGTACAAGAGGAGTGATACTCTAAGTTTCTTTGATTTGAACCTCCCCTGTGAGTCCAGTTTTAGATTCCGATGCTTCACTTCAGGTTTACCGTATGCCTTGGACCTTATTATTGACGATGAAGCACAGAAGTTGCGTCGGAATTAAATTCAAAATGCTCAATGCCGACTTAAGTACAAGAGGACTGACACTCTAACTTTCTATTATTTGAACATCTCCTGTGAGTCCAATTTACATTCCGATGCTTCACTTCAAGTTTACTGTATCCCTTGGACCTTCTTATGGACTATGAAACACAGTAATTGTATCCGAATTTAATGCAAAATGCACAATGCCTACTTACGTACAAGAGGACCGACACTCTCTTTTTCTATGATTTGAACCTCTCCAGTGAGTCCAGTTTTAGATTCCGATGCTTCACTTCAGGTTTACCGTATGCCTTGGACCTTATTATTGACGATGAAGCACAGAAGTTGCGTCGGAATTAAATTCAAAATGCTCAATGCCGACTTAAGTACAAGAGGACTGACACTCTAACTTTCTATGATTTGAACCTCTCCTGTTAGTCTAGTTTTAGAATTCAATGCTTCACTTCAGGTTTACTGTATCCCTTGGACCTTCTTATTGACGGTGAAACACTGATATTGCATCCGAATTCAATACAAAAGGCAAAATGCCGACTTAAGTACAAGAGGTCTGACACTTTAACTTTCTATGATTTGAACCTCTCCTGGGAGTACAGTTTAAGATTCCGATGCTTCCCTTTAGGTTTACTGTATACCTTGGACCATCTTATTGTCGATGAAGCACAGAAGTTGCATCGGAATTAAATTCAAAAAGCATAATGCCGACTTAAGTACAAGAGGACTGACACGCTAAGTTTCTATGATTTGAACCTCTCCTGTGAGTCCAGTTATAGATTCCGATGCTTCACTTCAGGTTTACTGTATACCTTGGACCTTCTTATTGACGATGAAGCACAGTAATTGCATCGGAATTAAATTCAAAAAGCACAATGCCGACATAAGTACAAGAGGACTGACACTCTAATTTTCTATGCTTTGAACCTCTCCTGTGAGTCTAGTTTTAGATTCCGATGCTTCACTTCAGGTTTAGTGTACTCCTTGGACCTTCTTATTGACGATGAAACACAGAATTTGCTTCCGAATTTAATACAAAAGCCACAATGCCGACTTAAGTACAAGAGGACTGACACTCTAACTTTCTATGATTTGAACCTCTCCTGTGAGACCAGTTGTAGATTCCGATGCTTCATTTCAGGTTTAGTGTAACCTTTGGACCTTCTTATTGACGATGAAACACAGAAATTCCATCCGAATTTAATACAAAAGGCACAATGCCGACTTAAGTACAAGAGGACTGACACTCTACCTTTCTATGATTTGAACCTCTCCTGTGAGTCCTGTTTCAGATTCCGATGCTTCACTTCAGGTTTACTGTATCCCTTGGACCTTCTTATTGACGATGAAGCACAGAAATTGGATCGGAATTAAATTCAAAAGGCACAATGCCGACTTAAGTACAAGAGGTCTGACCTTCTAATTTTCTATGATTTGAACATCTCCTGTGAGTCCAGTTTTACATTCCGATGCTTTACTTCAAGTTAACTGTATCCCTTGGACCGTCTTATTGACGATGAAACACAGAAATTGCATCCGAATTTAATACAAAAGGCAGAATGCCGACTTAACTACAAGTGGACTGACACTCTAACTTTCCATGATATGAACCTCTCCTGTGAGTCTAGTTTTAGATTCCAATGCTTCACTTCAGGTTTACTGTATACCTTGGACCTTCTTATTGACGATGAAGCACAGAAATTGTAACGGTATTAAATTCATAAAGCACAATGCTGACTTAAGTACAAGAGGACTGACACTCTAACTTTCTATGCTTTGAACCTCTCCTGTGAGTCCAGTTTTAGATTCCGATGCTTCACTTCAGGTTTAGTGTATCCCTTGGACCTTCTTATTAAGGATGAAACACAGAAATTGAATCCGAATTTAATACAAAAGGCACAATGCCAACTTAAGTACAAGCGGACTGACACTCTAACTTTTTATGATTTGAACCTCTCCTGTGAGTCCAGTGTTAGATTCCGATGCTTCACTTCTGGTTTACTGTATCGCTTGGACCTTCTTATTGACGATGAAGCACAGATATTGCATCCGAATTTAATACAAAAGGCACAATGCCGACTTAAGTACAAGAGGACTGACAGTCTAAATTTCAATTCTTTGAAACTCTCCTGTGAGTCCAGTTTTAGATTCCGATGCTTCACTTCAGGTTTAGTGTATCCCTTGGACCTTCTTATTGACGATGAAACACAGAAATTGCATCCGAATTTAATACAAAAGCCACAATGCCGACTTAAGTACAAGAGGACTGACACTCTAACTTTCTATGATTTGAACCTCTCCTGTGAGTCCAGTTTTAGGTTCCGATGCTTCGCTTCAGGTTTAGTGTAACCCTTGGACCTTCTTATTGACGATGAAACACAGAAATTCCATCCGAATTTAATACAAAAGGCACAATGCAGACTTAAGTACAAGAGGACTGACACTCTACCTTTCTATGATTTGAACCTCTCCTGTGAGTCCTGTTTCAGATTCCGATGCTTCACTTCAGGTTTACTGTATCCCTTGGACCTTCTTATTGACGATGAAGCACAGAAATTGGATCGGAATTAAATTCAAAAGGCACAATGCCGACTTAAGTACAAGAGGTCTGACCTTCTAATTTTCTATGATTTGAACATCTCCTGTGAGTCCAGTTTTACATTCCGATGCTTTACATCAAGTTAACTGTATCCCTTGGACCGTCTTATTGACGATGAAACACAGAAATTGCATCCGAATTTAATACAAAAGGCAGAATGCCGACTTAACTACAAGTGGACTGACACTCTAACTTTCTTTGATATGAACCTCTCCTGTGAGTCTAGTTTTAGATTCCAATGCTTCACTTCAGGTTTACTGTATACCTTGGACCTTCTTATTGACGATGAAGCACAGAAATTGTAACGGTATTAAATTCATAAAGCACAATGCCGACTTAAGTACAAGAGGACTGACACTCTAACTTTCTATGCTTTGAACCTCTCCTGTGAGTCCAGTTTTAGATTCCGATGCTTCACTTCAGGTTTAGTGTATCCCTTGGACCTTCTTATTAAGGATGAAACACAGAAATTGAATCCGAATTTAATACAAATGTCACAATGCCAACTTAAGTACAAGAGGACTGACACTCTAACTTTCTATGATTTGAACCTCTCCTGTGAGTCCAGTTTTAGATTCCGATGCTTCACTTCAGGTTTACTGTAAACCTTTGACGTTCTTATTTACGACGAAACACAGAAATTGCATCGGAATTAAATTCAAAAGGCACAATGCCGACTTAAGTACAAGAGGACTGGCACTCTAACTTTTTATGATTTGAATCTCTCCTTTGAGTCCAGAGTTAGTTTCCGATGCTTCACTTCAGGTTTACTGTATCCCTTGGACCTTCTTATTGATGATGAAATACAGATATTGCATCCGAATTTAATACAAAAGGCACAATGCCGACTTAAGCACAAGAGGACTGAAACTCTAACTTTCAATGATTTGAACCTCTCCTGTGAGTCGAGTTTTAATTCCGATGCTTCACTTCAGGTTTACTGAATCCCTTGGACCTTCTTATTGACGATGAAACACAGAAATTGCATCGAATTAAATTCAAAAGGCACAATGCCGACTTAAGTACAAGAGGAGTGATACTCTAATTTTCTTTGATTTGAACCTCTCCTGTGAGTCCAGTTTTAGATTCCGATGCTTCACTTCAGGTTTACTGATTCCCTTGGACCTTCTTATTGACGATGAAACACAATAATTGCATCCGAATTTAATACAAAAGGCACAATGCCGACTTAAGTACAAGAGGACTGACACTCGAACTTTCTATGATTTGAACCTCTCCTGTGACTCCAGTTTTAGATTCCGATGCTTCACTTCCGGTTTACTGGATACCTTGGACCTTCTTAATGACGATGAAGCACAGAAATTGCTTCGGAATTTAATTCAAAAGTCACAATGCCTACTTAAGTTCAAGAGGACTGACACTCTAACTTTCTATGATTTAAATTTCTCCTGTGAGTCTAGTTTTAGATTCCGATGCTTCACTTCAGGTTTACTGTATATCTTGGACCTTCATATTGACGATGAAGCACAGAAATTGCATCGGAATTAAATTCAAAAGGCACAATGCCGACTTAAGTACAAGCGGACTGACACTCTAACTTTTTATGATTTGAACCTCTCCTGTGAGTCCAGTGTTAGATTCCGATGCTTCACTTCTGGTTTACTGTATCGCTTGGACCTTCTTATTGACGATGAAGCACAGATATTGCATCCGAATTTAATACAAAAGGCACAATGCCGACTTAAGTACAAGAGGACTGACAGTCTAAATTTCAATTCTTTGAAACTCTCCTGTGAGTCCAGTTTTAGATTCCGATGCTTCACTTCAGGTTTAGTGTATCCCTTGGACCTTCTTATTGAGGATGAAACACAGAAATTGCATCCGAATTTAATACAAAAGGCACAATGCCGACTTAAGTACAAGAGCTCTGACACTCTAACTTTCTATGATTTGAACCTCCGCTGTGAGTCCTGTTCTAGATTCCGATGCTTCACTTCAGGTTTAGTGTATCCCTTGGACCTTCTTATTGAGGATGAAACACAGAAATTGTATCCGAATTTAATACAAAAGGCAGAATGCCGACCTAGGTACAAGAGGACTGACACTCTAACTTTCTATGATTTGAACCTCTCCTGTGAGTCCTGTTTTAGATTCCGATGCTTCACTTCAGGTTTACTGTATACCTTGGACCCTCTTATTGACGATGAAGCACAGATATTGCATCGGAATTAAATTCAAAAGGCACAACGCCGACTTAAGTACAAGAGGTCTGATAGTCTAACTTTCTATGATTTGAACCTCTGCTGTGAGTCCAGTTTTAGATTCCGATGCTTCACTTCAGGTTTACTGTATACCTTGGACCTTCTTATTGACGATGAAGCACATAAATTGCATCGGATTTAAATTCAAAATGCACAATGCCGACTTAAGTTCAAAAGGACTGACACTCTAACTTTCTTTGATTTGAACATCTTCTGTGAGTCCATTTCTACATTTCGATGCTTCACTTCAGGTTTACTGTATCCCTTGGACCTTCTTATTTACGATGAAGCACAGAAGTTGCATCGGAATTTTATTCAAAAGGCACAATGCCGACTTAAGTACAAGAGGCCTGACACTCTAACTTTTTATGATTTGAACCTCTCCTGTGAGTCCAGTGTTAGATTCCGATGCTTCACTTCAGGTTTACTGTATGCCTTAGACCTTCTTATTGGCGATGAAATACAAAAATTTCATCCGAATTTTATACAAAAGGAACAATGCCGAATTAGGTACAAAAGGACTGACACACTAACTTTCAATGATTTGAACCTCTCCTGTGTGTCCAGTTTTAGATTCCGATGCTTCACTTCAGGTTTACTGTATCCCTTGGACCTTCTTATTGACGATGATACACAGAAATTGCATCCGAATTTAATACAAAAGTCACAATGCCACCTTAAGTACAAGAGGATCGACACTCACACTTTCTGTGATTCGAACCACTCCTGTGAGTCCAGTTTTAGATTCCGATGCTTCACTTCGGGTTTACTGTATACCTTGGACCGTCTTATTGACGATGAAGCACAGAAATTGCATCGGAATTAAATTCAAATGACACAATGCCGACTTAAGTAAAAGAGGACTGACAATCAAACTTTCTATGATTTGAACCCCTCCTGTGAGTCTAGTTTTAGATTCCAATGCCTCACTTCAGGTTTACTGTATACCTTAGAACTTCTTAGTGACTGCGAAACACAGAAATTGCATCGGAATTGAATTCAAAAGGCACAATGCCGACTTAAGTACTAGAGGACTGACACTCTAATTTTCTATGATATGAATCTCTCCTATGAGTCCAGTTTTAGATTCCGATGCTTCACTTCAGGTTTACTGTATCCCTTAGACCGTCTTTTTGACGATGACACACAGAAATTGCATCCGAATTTAATACAAAAGACACAATGCCGACTTAAGTACAAGTGGACTGACACTCTTACTTTCTATGATTTGAACCTCTCCTGTGAGTCCAGTTTTAGATTCCGATGCTTTACTTCAAGTTTACTGTATCCGTTGGTTCGTCGTATTGACGATGAAACACAGGAATTACATTGAATTAAATTCAAAAGGCACAATGCCGACTTAAGTACACGAGGACTGACACTCTTACATCCAATGATTTGAACCTCTCTTGTGAGTCCAGTTTCAGATTCCGATGGTTCACTTCAGGTTTACTGTATACCGTGGACCTTATTATTGACGATGAAACACAGAAATTGCATCCAAATTTAATACATAAGGCACAATGGCGACTCAAGTACAAGAGGACTGACACTCTAAATTTCTATGATTTGAACCTCTCCTGTGAATCCAGTTTTACATTCCGATGCTTCACTACTGGTTTACTGTATCCCTTGGACCTTCTTATTGACGTTGAAACACAGAAATTGCATCCGAATTTAATACAAAAGGCACAATGCCGAATTAAGTAGAAACGGACTGTCACTCTAACTTTCTATGATTTGAACCTCTCCTGTGAGTCCAGTTTTAGATTCCGATGCTTCACTTCAGGTTTACTGTATCACTTGGACCTTCTTATTGACATTGAAACACAGAAATTGCATCCGAATGTAATACAAAAGGCACAATGCCGACTTAAGTACAAGAGGACTGATACTCTATCTTTCTATGACTTGAACCTCTCCTGTGAGTCCAGATTTAGATTCAGATGCTTCACTTCAGGTTTACTGAATACCTTGGACCTTCTTATTGACGATCAAACACAGAATTTGCATTGAATTAAATTCAAAAGGCACAATGCCGACTTAAGTACACGAGGACTGACACTCTTACATCCAATGATTTGAACCTCTCTTGAGAGTCCAGTTTCAGATTCCTATGCTTCACTTCAGGTTTACTGTATACCGTGGACCTTATTATTGACGATGAAACACAGAAATTGCATCCAAATTTAATACATAAGGCACCATGCCGACTTAAATACAAGAGGACTGACACTCCAGCTTTCTATGTTTTGAACATCTCCTGTGAGTCCAGTTTTAGATTCCGATGCTTCACTTCAGGTTTTTTGTATACCTTGGACCTTCTTATTGACGATGAAGCACAGAAATTGCATCCGAATTTAATACAAAAGGCACAATGCCGACTTAAGTACAAGAGGACTGACACTCTAACTTTCTATGATTTGAACGTCTCCTAAGAGTCCAGTTTTAGATTCCGATGCTTCACTTCAGGTTTACTGTATCCCTTGGACCTTCTTATTGACGATGAAACACAGAAATTGCATCCGAATTTAATACAAAAGCCACAATGCCGACTTAAGTAAAAGAGGACTGACACTCTAACTTTCTATGATTGGAACCTCTACTGTGACTGCAGTTTTAGATTCCGATGCATCACTTCCGGTTTACTGTATACCTTGGACTTTCTTATTGACGATGAAACACAGAAATTGCGTCAGAATTTAATTCAAAAGTCACAATGCCTACTTAAGTACAAGAGGACTGACACTCTAACTTTCTAAGATTTGAATTTCTCTTGTGAGTCTACTTTCAAATTCCGAAGCTTCACTTCAGGTTTACTGTATCCCTTGGACCGTCTTATTGACGATGAAAGATAGAAATTGTTTCGGAATTAAATTCAAAAGGCACAATGCCGACTTAAGTACAAGAGGACTGACACTCTAACTTTCTATGAATTGAACCTCTCCTGTGAGTCCTGTTTTAGATTCCGATGCTTCACTTCAGGTTTAGTGTATCCCTTGGACCTTCTTATTGACGATGAAACACAGAAATTGCATCCGTATTTAATACAAAAGGCACAATGCCGACATAAGTACAAGAGGACTGACACTCTACCTTTCTATGACTTGAACCTCTCCTGTGAGTCCAGATTTAGATTCAGATGCTTCACTTCAGGTTTACTGTATCCCTTGGACCATCATATTGACGACGAAACACAGAAATTGCATCGGAATTAAATTCAAAAGGCACAATGCCGACTTAAGTACAAGAGGACTGAAACTCTAACTTTCTTTGATTTGATCCTCTTCAGTGAGTCCAGTTTTAGATTCCGATGCTTCACTTCAGGTTTACTGTATTCCTTGGAACTTCTTATTGACGATGAAACACAGAAATTACATCCGAATTTAATTCAAAAGGCACAATGCCGACTTAAGTACAAGAGGACTGACACTCTAACTTTGAATGATTTCAACCTCTCCTGTGAGTCCAGTTTAAGATTCCGATGCTTCACTTCAGGTTTACTGTATACCTTGGACCTTCTTATTGACGATGAAACACAGAAATTGCATCGAATTTAATTCAAAAGGCACAATGGC